>NC_090702.1:21182262-21804137 GCF_040954835.1 Lepisosteus oculatus | reverse complement strand
ATTAGGAAAATCTAATAAGTCCATATTGATCAGCTGTAAAGATCCATTCATTTTTTTTAAACTTTATCCTTAGAGACTTTGGGTGAGGCACGGGTACGTGATAGGACTATACTCTGGAGAGGTCACTCGTCCATCACAGGACACACACATTTATTCAGAGGGTAAATTGAAGGCACCAGTTAATTGAAATAGTATGTTTTGCAACTGTGGGACATGACCTCAGTTTCTGGAGAAAATACACTATATTGTAGATGAAGCCTGAGAATAGGTTAATCTACAATAGACCCCAGGTTCCAAGGGGGGTTGTGACACTCTAGTAATTAGTAATAAACACATGCAAACTCCATACAAAAATAACAAAAGACCCATGAAATCTGAGGAGCAGCACTAACTGTCAAGTTACTGTGTCATCCAGCTTTAAAGATTTTAATATAATATAAATTATAGTATTAGGTTTAAAGTCTTCACTTTTTTTGAAAGATATAATATGGGGGATAAGAAAACTACATATGATTCAAAAGGTAAACCCTCTGCATAGTCTGTATATAAAGTCCTGTAGCGGCTGGATTAGATCCTATAGAGATCAAGTTTAGATTTGACCTATTTCTTGTGCTGAAGTGACCTGCATTCATACAAGAAGTGGCACATTTGGCTATTGCCTTGTGACTTCATCCACTGCAAATAAAGGAAATAAAGGAAAGCCATAACATGTGAGCCAAGCATGAAATTAGCCATGATGCCAGGGTTAAGACCCTTACTCTTATTAGCTGTGGCATGGGACCATTAATGATGAGGTCAAAATTCTAACCATCAACCGAGAATGTTAATGACTAAAAACAAAATCTATCAAAGAGCCACACCCGTGTATAGAGCTGTTTAGTTTGCAAAAAGGAGAAAACTGTCATGTTTTGAAAGTTTTTTAATGTTTAATTGTATTTCTATGAGATAGACAAAGTACAGACTGGTGACAGAGTTTGCAATGACTTGCAAACCATGTCTGGAATTCTTGTTTGTTAGGATCTCTATTTAACACCTGATCCAAAGGCTGACACCTCCTATACTACAGTGCCCCCTGGTTATCATTGTGGAGCATGGGATTTGACATCCAGGTCCAGACAGAAGAATACCACCCACTCGTACACCATCACCATTTCACCACTCATCACTGCAACAACCTGGTTTTGGAGGTCACAATCCCAGTACTGAACCGACCCTGGCTTGCTTAGAGAAGAGCTTAGACTGGAAGTTGGGATTGCTGTTGTTAAGGGGACAATAGACAAATCCTACAGTACATTGTTAATGCTGTCATTTGACTAAACTGATTCCATTCATTGGTGTTCTAGAATTCATATCTTAATGAATGTCGGTTAACCTTAATCCCTCTTTATTATCCTTGCTTTAAATAAAATGTTTTTTAAAAAAAATACTAAATTGCAAGTAAATGTAATTCACTGCTACCATCTTGTGGTAGTTATGTAGAACTCCATGTCTCTTTCCAGTTTCAGTATTTTTTACCTTTAGATCTGGCTAATGTAAATTTGGTGAGATTTCTTGGTATCAGGCACTGGTTGTACTGAAAATAAAACTTATTATTATGGTGAATTACCACTGTTGATACAGGAACTCCATTTTTCTTGTTAACAAAGTGTTGATTTAATAGACCAAAATGTTTCCAAATCTAATTTTTAGTGTAGTTCTAGTTCTACTGTATATGACATTGATGTACTTACAGTATGTCTGTTTCATGTGGTTCCACTAGCTAAGCAGAACTCTTGACCTGACTCGACTAGTGACATCTCAGTGTTGCTTTTAGACCCCCCAAATCCTAACCACAAAAGGGAGTTTTCAGATATCGGAACCTATAGAAAATATTTAGGACCTGGCGCTACTGAAGAATGTTTTCTTGCTTGTTCTAAATAAAAAAATAAATCAACTGGAAAGAGACAGCCGTGAAAACTGATTCTGATTCTCACTGATTATTTTTAGGAGATCACAATGTACTTTATTCTTTGTGCCATTCTTGAGTACAGAGTTATCCCACCTACACAAAGCAGAGACTTGGATATATTGCAAAATCTGCTAGAGGATTCTAGTGAAAACCTGGAAAATACTAGTATGTAATGATACCACAGTTATTTTGTGGCAACAACCTGCCATAATTAATGTAATAATCAATGTGATCATGTAATTCATGATTACATCCCACTTACACATGAATTCTTCTGAGTATTCTACTAATGTCAAAACTCCAGCTGGCACCAACACCTTACATTCATCACCTCTTTATACAGTATACTTTAACATTTATTTGCACTTTGTTCGACCAGGATCTTGACAGTAGCTTCATCTACAATAGACATGAGGTTCAAAGGGGGATGTGACACTCTAGTAATTTCTCTCCACACAGAGAAATGGGCAAGATTAAGTGTTCAAATGAGCCACTAAAAAGAGGACGCAAGCGGAAACAACATAAAAGAGCATTTAAAACGGACAATGAGAGGTTTTTGACACAGTGGGTTGTGAAATTATGGAACAAGCTACTCAGCCATGATGTTTTTAAAGAAACTACCAAATAAGATAGATGGGCCTAATGGCCTTCTGTCATTTGTTGCCTTTCTCATTTTCTTTTGAACCAAAGCTCTGTGATTTTTCTAACTACCTTCTATGAACCACAATCATATTTCATGGGGATGAAAGTGTGCCAATTTACTTTTATCAATACACAGAACCTTGTTCCACTGTTTCAAGAGGATGAAACTTGCTCTTTAACAAAAGCAAGTATCTCTGTTAATATCCTCCTTTTGCAGCAAGAGCTTTCTTACTGCCACTCATCTTCAAACCTACCTTTTATGTACTGCTTTTGCTTTTGTTCTCTTTAAAACTTTTGTTTGACTTGTGAATCTCGTCAGTCAGGTACTGTACTTGGCAGTTTCCTGAGGATTTCTATTTAATATCACTACCTTTTTTTCTGTACTTGTATGGCCTAGTGTCATAATACTGTATATGTTAATCCCTGTACTTATGCTTCACTCTGCTTTTGTTGTTTCAGCATTATGGAAAAGGACAGAATCTGACAGACAGTGTTCATTCACAATATTCTGTCTGTCTCTGTTTCGATTTTTGGAATATATAAAGGCTTATTATCAATTCAGGTTCCTCGAGTATGAATGAATGCTTTTACATTAATATTTTAGCATATCTGTTTTCAAGTACCATTCAAACTGTGTACTTTTCCCAATTTAGCAAAAAAACATTTTTGCAGTTAAGGTGAGTATTTAAATCTAAAAAACATTAAAAGTTAACTGTTAACATTTTTCTATTTTTCTCTTACACTTGGTGTCAACATGTGGCTCACAAGTTATGTAATTGTTAGCAAATAAATCTCTGAAGTACAACTATTTAAAATGGTGTTTTATTTTTCCAGCTAAATCTAGAGATAATGTGGAACATTTATCCCATTTAAGATCTGCAACAAGGGAAGGTGATAGCATAAAAGAATAGTTGTTTCAATCAACAGTATGTTCAGTATGGCTGCTTCTAAGACAATGGGTGCTGTATTAATTTCATAGTCACTTCTGTCACACTCTCTGCAGCCAGGGGGCACTCCTACTTTGTCCTGTCCCTAGTTTTCTGTGCTTTGCTGTCCTTCCGGTGTCTCTCTGTCTGAGGCTATATATTTCTACCTACTTCTCTCACATCATTGAAAATCACCAAAACAACCCCAGACATCTTTTCTACACCATCAAGAGACTGCTCAAGCCAAACTGCCCCACCACATTACACATCACAACTTTGCAACAAATTCTTAGATTTCTTCAGTTCTAAGATTGACAACATCTGGCATCAGATTTTCTCCACTACGCATATCATTTCCATACCTCCTCCCTCCTCATCCAACTTCTCTGGTTCCCTTCTCTCCAGCTTCTCTCTTCTTGACTCAACATCCCTCAATAAACTAGTTACATGCATGAAACTCACCACATCAATTTTAGATCCCATTCCCACCACTTTATTTCAGTCCTGTTTCTCTTCTCTCTGTCCCATTGTCCTCAATATTATACATGAATCCAAGAGCACTGGCATTATACCAACGGTCCTCAAAACTGCTGCCATTACCCCGTGTCAAAAAACCCTAACATGGGTCTCGACAGTCTTAACAATTTTCACCCCATCTCCAACTTACCCTTTCTTGCTAAAATTCTAGAACATGCTGTCACATTTCTGTTACATAACCACCTAATGACAAACAACCTTTTCGAACCCATCCAATCTGGCTTCCGTCAACTTCACAGCACAGAAACTGCCCTGGTCAAAGTCACCAATGATCTTCTAATAGCTCCTGATTCTGGTTCTCTTTCTATACTCATCCTTCTTGATCTCAGTGCTGCTTTTGACACTTTTGGCCATAACATCTTACTTTCTCGTCTTGAGACTGTGTTTGGAGTTTCTGACCCTGCTCTCAAATGGTTCAAATCTTACCTCACTGATCGCTGTCACTTTGTCTCTCTTAATGGGTATAGGTCTGAAATTGGTCTTGTTAAGTCTGGTGTTCCTCAGGGCTCAATACTGGGCCCCTTGCTCTTCAGCAATTACATGTTCCAATAAGTCATGCTTATTGGCACCCCCCATCAACTTTGTAAAGCCAGTTCTGTAACCCTATCTGTAGATGGCTCTGTTCTTGAGCTTCGATCAAAATTGAAAAACCTTGAGGTTATATTCGATTCTGGCTTAACATTCGACCCACATGTGCAGCATACTGTCAAAACCTCTTTTTTTCACCTTAGAAATATCGCTAGACTATGCCCTATGCTATCATTAACTGTGGCTGAAAAGCTGATCAACACATTTGTATTATCTTGAATTGACTACTGTAATGCTTTACTCGCTGGGGTATCTAAATCTATTTTGAACAAACTGCAGTATGTCCAAAATTCAGCAGCCAGAATCCTGATCAGGTCTAGTGCAACTGTACACATTACTCCACAGTTACTCCACATCCTGGAGTTCTTGCACTGGCTTCCGGTCAAATTCCTCGTAGACTTTAAACTCTTCATGCTCACCTATAAGGCTCTGCATGACTTGGCCTCAGTACCTGTCTGAACTATTATCGCCCTACTCCCCACCTCGCAACCTTCGCTCTTCTAATTCTGCTCTCCTTACGGTCCCCAAAGCCCATCTACATTGCATGGGTGACAGGGTCTTTTCCTGTTATGCCCCCAGGCTCTGGAGCTCTCTGCCCAAGGATATCAGAGTCACCTTCTCTAAACCTTCAAATCCAGACTCAAAACCCTCTTCTTCAGAAAAGCCTTTACTTAACTGGTTCCGTTCTTCACCCCTCTGCTTTTCTTAGTACCACCATCCGCATCTCCTCTGTATATTGTAATTGTGTTTTATCTTGTGTATTCTTTTTATTTATTGTTGTTGTCATCCTGTAAAGCGCTTTGAGAAGCCACCTTTAAAGGTGCTATATAAAATAAAGTTTATTATTATTATTATATTTCCGGGTCAGTCATTCCCCTTCGCTCAACAGTGAAGTTTGGATGTCCTGAGAACCGCCTAGCAGCATGGCCCCACTTCGTCCTCTGCCGGAGGGCATTGGTTTCTATACGACTCCTGACCTGCTGAGCCCGGGCTAACCCCTTCCACCGCCTAGGGTCTTTTCAGCTCTCCTGCCATTCCACGGTTCATCCCTTCTAACATCCGTGACAGAATGCTGAGTCATAGAATCCTGAGATTCAGCTGTCCACAGTTCCGACCATAACTTATTCCTTGATCAGGTGAGCGTTCGCGGTGGGTTCACGAGGCTTGCTGCTGGGCTAACCTCGGGTGGATCCTGGCAACATCAGTTCTCGACTCTTAGAACAAAGGAAAGTCCTGGCATTTGGACACACTGGTCGTTACGTGATTGTCCGAGAAGAGTCTGAGAATGTCCTGGAGGAGCCCCTTCTGGGTCTTGTGCTGCCTCCTTGTGCTGGGTTGTCTATTCCAATATCAGCGATAGAATGTCGAACGTGTTTTGCCCAGTCTGTGGTATTTTTCCCGGGGTTTTGTGTTTTTATTTTTGTTTTTTGCTTGGTGTTTTGATTTTTCAATTCCTGGTTTCCCCTTCTCTCTCGTCCCCCTTTCCCCTGTGTCGTGGAACTTTTGGTTCCCATCTGTTTTGTTTGGTTTGTTACCTTGGTCTCCCAGGTTTATTTTTGTTGTTTGTGCTTGTTTACATGTGTTTTTTTGTTTTAAGTCTCTGGAGCTCTACCCCAGCCCTCCCTTCCCCAACCCATTAAAGGTTTCTACCCTGGAGGAGTGGGCAGCTCTCAGCCGTGGACTCCCGTAGGTTTCCTTTCAGTTAAATGAGGTTTTTCTTCCCCCCAGTGCTGTGCAAGTCATTTATTTGTTGGGCGTCAGGAGCCACCCATGAAGTGAGGAGGGGGGTACTTTCATGACCTCTGCAGCCAGAGGGCGCTCCTACTCTGTCCTGTCCGTAGTTTCCTGTGCTTTGCTGTCCTTCTGGTGTCTCTCTGTCTGGAGCTATATATTTCCGGGTCACTCATTTCCCTTTGCTCAGTATTGACGTTCGGGTGTCCTGAGACCCGCCTAGCACCAGGTCACCGCTCCATCCGTGGCCTGAGGGCATAGGTTTCTATACGGCATTTCCTGAACTACTGAGCCTGGGCTAACACCCATTCCGCTGCTATGCATAGGGTCTTTTCTGCTCTCCTGCCATTCCACGGTTCATCCCTTCCGACATCCGTGACAAGTTCTTATTACTTATGTATTGGGAGATGTTGAAATAGCTTTGCTAAAAGTCTATGGCTAACATCTCTAAATGCACATTTTAACTCCTATATTTTATATACAGTATACTGTATGTAAACTCAGATATGTATCTTTTATAAAAGCTTTCTTTAAAGTTGAGATAATAAGGAGACTGGGAGACCGCTTCAGAGAATATGTTAGGGCTGTGAGGATCAAAGATTCCTCCAAGCCCATAGTTTCTCATTTCACCTCTAACGGCCACGATCATACTGATATCTCTGTCTCCATTCTCAAAGACGGGTTTTGGAACTCCTATTGCACAAAAACATCCAAAACCCAAATTATCCTGAAACTAGTATCACATCTTCCCACTTCTCTCAACGATAGACTCGTTTCCTTCTAATCCTCTCTATTCATTTGCAGGTTTTGACTTCACATCTCTCTTCACCTCTCTCAACTTCACACCACCTGAGTGTCCACTCTGCTTCTCTCCTGCTCCTGCCTCTTCTCCCCTCCCAGCTTTTGTTCTCCCATGCTTTATCACCTACTGACTTTCCTGTTTCTCAAACCCAAAGAAGGCTCCACAGTCGAAACATTGTGCTTCTTTTCTTAATAAACCTTTCTTGTTCCTTTCCAGCCTATGCATGCTGACTCAGCTACCTACTTGACAAAATTGTTGCTACCAAAGTAGAATAGTTGTAATAGTAAAATACTCAAGAGAGTTCTGGTTAAATGTAATCATAAAATTTGATTTATACCGAGGTTGACATTTTTTTTGAGCGGGCAGTTCAAGAGTTTCAATGGCAGAATTTTTTATTTTATGGATCACTTTTATACTAAACGCGTAGTACTATTTAAGAAATAAAAACTGGCATTTATATCTGTATTTACAGAAGTACATGAAATACATCCACAATAATTAGAAAAGTCAATTTTTACTGATTCTGTAATATGAGTTCAATACAGCTTATTACTATGAAAACTACAGTGCTTCAGGTTTAGATGACACCGATGCATGTGATTGAGATACAATTCATTAAAAAAAACAGTTGCCTATGAAAAAAGTGCTCTACAGAACAATTTTTTTTAATTAAGAATGTTATTGGTTTGGGTCTCAAAACATGATTTCAAAATTGTTGCTGTTGTAGACTAGTAAGTGTTAGGTAAAGATTTCAGATACCTTATAGATTTACACTTTTAATACCTGTTTCATTGGTTAATGTACAGCAACGTCATGCTGATGAGACTTAAGAGGAATTAAACCTCTTGTCTATGGCTGTCCAATGTATATAAAGCAGAATTAGAATTATCTTCAGGCAGTTCTTCTTTCTAGAGCTGTGTAGCAGGAAGATGTACTTAATATTCAGAAATATTATACTGAATACACATAAATTCACAAAAAATCAAGACAAACAGTGAAGATAAATGTGCATCAGGGAGAGTGTATTTATCACACATTTGATTCAAATAACAAATACATAGCAACCGAGCAGAATCAACAAATGATCACAGAATCCAGATTTTAAAGTTTTGTTACGCTTGAGCAAAGATTTGTATCCTGCATATTGTTAATGCAGTTACATTTTCAACATTTAATTTAGAATGTTTATATAACTTTTATCTGATTTACGACAAACCATTTTTTTAAAATAATGACTTGATTTCTTCATTTTACCACAAGATGGCGTTCTATGCCATTATAAATAAAAGAAATAAACTGCACATTCACTCTAAATTTTAAAAAAAGTAAAATAATTTATTGTGCTCACTTAGCGCAAAGGCTTTCTGTATGCTTCGTAGGTGACTGAAAAAATACACAATGTTATTTCTGAATAAAGACAATGATAATTATTGTAATTATAATAATTCCTTGGATCTGCAGAGCAGTTTTCATTCTGAAGGTTCCCAAAATGCTTTACATATAGGAGAAAAAATACTTTATCCACCAGTCACATGCAGTACTCACCTGATTGAAACACAGCAGTTGTTCTGCACCAGCAGGTCCAGTGCACAACAGATAGGGCAGAGGTCATTGACATTTCTTGAGGTCATTGGATTCAACATTCCTACTCTTCTGAACAGTGCCATGGGATCTTTAATGACAAATCAATCAAGACTTCAGTTTGATGTCTTATCAAGACTTATTTGGGTCCCTGGTCACCATATTAGGATAGTGGTTTATAAATGGTGGTCCAGATGGTGTCACCTATTTGTGCATCACTTACAGAGGCAACTTAGTTTTCCAGGGATGTCTACTGTCCTAGTATTGACTAGCTCTGGTTAGTTTCTGATTTAATCAGTCTAGGAGTGAAGGTTAATTTTAGGGTTCCAACAAATTACAGAAATATAACATGAATGGTATGAAAGTTAAATCATTTCAAAACACAGCAGATTATGCTAATTGCTTTTGCTTGTATAGCAGGTACAGTACATAGTTTGATAGAAATTTTGCATTTGAAATTATTACAATTACTGGAACTTAATGCTCCTGTAGTTGAATATTGTTTTTAGCTTTTTTCAATAGTTTTTTTTTTAATTCATACAATTTTCTATCTTAGTTTCATTACCAGAAATCGGCAGGGTTGACACATAACGTTTTCTCTATTTCTTCAACAGGCACTGTATCTTAGGCTACAGTATATTACAGTATATACATGGACTATAGCACTATACAGTGTTTCCACACCTCACAAACAGTTATATATTGCTGCTGAATATTTTTCCAATTACATAGCAGTTAACAGTTCAAGTAATTTCCATTAGCCTGCATTTGAACTATTTAACAAAACTGATACTGCACTGGCCCACTGTACTTCATTGTTTAGAATATATAATGCTCCCCATTCAGGAGGCTTTTGTTTCAGAAATCTGCAATAAATTAATTTCTAGAGGTTTCGATACATTTTATTGACCGCTCTTTGCAAAATATCATATTCTATTTACAACAGTTTAAAAAAATGTTTCTCCCAGCAGTGCAGGTAGACAATACATAATGAAATACTATGAATTTGTCTGTGGCATTTAATTTCAAGATAATGTATAGTGTAATTGTTAATAGAATTCATGGCTCTTTGTTCCTGACCAAAGTCACATGCTAATCAAAATGCCAGAACTGGTATAAATATAATTACAGCAACCAAAGAAAATTTTTAGATGCATCTTTTTTCTTGATTAGTGGTTATAATGCAATTATGGAAATGTACAATTTCCAAAGGTTAATATACTGTTGGTATTTTGAAGCAGTTTCAAATCCAATCGATTCAAGATATAGTTTTCTAGATCTCTCTCAATACAGGACACACAACCCTTTTTCTTACAATTTTTGTGAAAGAAGAATTCTAAATTTAAACTATTTGCATGACCAGTTCACTCAATGCAGGACTGTTGTACTTATCTATCACAAAGTTGAGAAGCAGATCAAATTTCATATAAATAGGGGATGTTATGTAATGTGAAAAACTGACCAGTGTGAAACTTTGTGGGTTTGAATCCTTTGTGACATACAGTACTGATATCGTACACTTTGTAATGCTGCACAAGGCATGGGAATGCTAAAGGGGATCTTCTCTTGGAGAATCATTACTGCAGCAGTAGGAAGTACAGTAAAGTCTTGACATTGTGAGGATTCCTTGTGGAGAACCGCCATGAATAGCCAAATTTGCATATAATCAAACCCAACCTTATACCGTCGCATAACGTACTACAGTATATAGTGTGTAATAGTGTGTATGTGTAACCAGGGTACACTACCCCCATCTTCTCCTCGCACAGGTGAGTAGTAGATCCTCACTACCAGCTTGCTGTCCTCCTGGCTTGCAACTACATCTGGTAACCCTCCAATGTTTTGTTTTTCTAATTTTTTAGATAAGAACAGTAAACCTGAAGTAATAAGGGTTTTTAAAGGTCTGTTGTTTTATGTTTAGCAGTGTCACTGTTTCATTGTTTAATGTTTGAGTTTATATTTGTTTTAAGGGTATAAAGAGTGAATTTGGGGCCTATGCGCTGTCAGAGACGAAAACTGAACTTCGTTAGCTATAGTAAGCTGCTTGTCACGGTTGACATCGCTCCTCCAGAGGGCGCTCCAATCCTCTCGTGGTAGTCCTTTTAAATATTACTTATGTTACTTCCTGGTGTGTCTAGTTAAAGTTCCCTATTTAAATTTACTTCCTTCTGCCTTCGGGGATCAGCTTTGGAAGATGGCCCGTCTACTACCAGGCTTCAGGGGAAGCCTGAGGGCATAGGCCTGTTATAGTCACCCTGACCTTCTGAGCCTGGAGTGAAGCCCCGTATTCCTTAGCTCCTGTTCTACGTGTGTTGTTGTCCCTGTTTGTCTCCGGATGGATTTCCCGGTAATGCATCAACAGACTGTTTCCCAATACCCATTTGGACCCACTTGGATTTGGCTGCTATAGGATACCTACCCTTCACTACTGCACGATCTCCCCTGTTACCACTGTGAGCACTAATAAACCTTGTGTGTCTTCCCTGAAGTCTGTCTCCAACTCCTTTCCGGATTTGTCACCTCGCATAGGGTCTTAACTACAGGCTTCACGGGAGGCTTACCTGTCAACCATGACACTGCTAGGTTAAAAGTTTCTGTCTGTTGTGAGTTAAGTGTAATGCCAAAAATTAGCATGTTGTGTCATGCTTGAATGTGTTGAAGTATAGTAAAAGTTTTTAAAAAGGGAGAATATATCATGATTGAAGTAGCTAGATCCTCGCTACCAGCTTGCAGTAATCCCAACTTGTAAATACAACAGGAAACCCTCTCATGTTTTTTTTCTAATTGTTTAGAAAATAAACTTTTGAAACTGAATCCTGTGTGAGTTCCTTCTGTGTGTGCCAGTGACAGATTACCAACAGAGAAGCTGCCAGCACAGGGAGGGATTTGTAGGATGGCACCACAGTCAGGTAGCTTAGGGCCTTGTGACATTTACACCATCAGGAAGTCACTCCATGAGTTTGGTGGGAATTGAAGTTCTCAAGCCAACATACAGTAGTGTCTGTAAATGATCATAGTTCATTTTTATACCCAGCTCCCCTTAAGACAGGGTTACATATGGTTAAAAGATATAAGAAACCCTTCCTTATATGATAATATAAGTACTAATGCACTAGCTTAAGGTTAATTTAAATATCATTGATCAAGTGAAAGAAAATGCCATAATCACAAA
The DNA here is from genome assembly GCF_040954835.1 of Lepisosteus oculatus. Lineage (NCBI taxonomy): Eukaryota > Metazoa > Chordata > Actinopteri > Semionotiformes > Lepisosteidae > Lepisosteus > Lepisosteus oculatus. The sequence goes on along the minus strand of NC_090702.1, from coordinate 21,792,210 downwards.
CTTAACAGTTAACAGTTAAAATAAACATCTTGAATCCCTCATCTGGTTCTGTTCTGCACTCCCTCTCTCTGTCTCCATAATTAGCAAGCCCTACTGTAATGAAACGGGCAATAAAACTTTCAGTGAGCCTGTAAAGGTCATCTCCAGTCTGTCATTCCCCACATTGCAGACACAGAACTTGGAGTGCTTTTTGCAATATAAAAACAAGACTACAATAATGATGCGGATGCTGGGCATTCTGTACTTGGGAATCAGGTAGGGAGAGGCTTACTCTCTTGCTAGATTAGTCTCACAATCCTAATCTGTTGTATCACAGATTTAAAAGTTGTAGTTAACAGCCTTCGACTTTCTTCTCGTTCTACTCTTCCTCCATCAAAAATCCATTGGCCAGACTATCATTTTCTGCTTCTGAGAATTTATAAATTCTCTGTTTTTATAACATTTTTATTTTGAAAATGACAGCTCTAATTAGTTATGTTGTAAGCTAAAGCATTGATCAAATACATAAAACTGTAACAATCACTATCATCATCACCATTTGTTCTGATCTATAAATGTTAAAAAGTGGATCCAATTTACATATATAACAATGACATATTACATATTAAATATTAATATGTATTAATATATTAAAGTATTCCACTCCTCTCCAGGATCTTGGACTGTACCGTTGCCCCACCCTTTTCCCTAGCAGCTTCTTCTCCCCCACTGCATCCTATGAAAGGGGGGCACTGTCTTCTAGCTTTTCTTCATGTTTGCACCACATGGCACGATATTGGGAGCTGTGTTCCCCCTTTTCTCCCTATATCTCCAGTCTCCCCCTCCTTATCATTCCCAAGTGAATAGCACACTCACTAGAATACACTGTTACCTAATGGCAAATAAACCCCCTGCCTTGTAAAACACCATACAGTGCCTGCTTCTTTCCTAGTCTGTGTCGCTGTCCTCCCTTGAACCAGGTTTGGGACTGATTAGCCACAATACATTTACATCAAGAGTTTGTGGGAAGAGTTTTGTATGGAGTTTGAAAATAATAGATCTGGAAAAGGAGGCATGAATTATTTAACTTGCAATTGGCAATGCACTAGGACTAAGTACCAGTCCTGATCAAACCAAAGCATCCAAGTACCACCTACAAGTCATCTTCTCATAGGAACCACAGAAAATATCAATGACCAATATGAGCATATTAACTTAGGTTAATAGCATACATTCCTATACAATGGTACTGTATACTGTAGCTCTTGTGTCCACTCAAGTATTAGTGCATGCTGTATCGACATTGCTAAGTATGTAGGCTGCTTATTTGACACATAAATTATTTTTATTAAAATAGAAAATATGAAAAACCGTCTAGTTTTTCAGTACACACAACAAATTTCTAGGGTCATCTGGTGTACCACAGTTTGAGAACCATGGCACTAGAGAAATGATCTCTTCAATACAAAAATAGGGGTTGGACCAGAGTAAATGGAAGCAAGAAATGCCTGAGGATATTGTCTACATAGAATACATTGAGCCATAGCTTGGGAATTACCTTAAGAGCAAACAACAAAACAAAATTGTTATTTTGTAACTGGATATAACATTCCCTTGAAATAAAATTTCACCCAACTGGCCAATCACAAAAAGAAAGAGTAACTTTCTAAACAGATTCAAAATTCAACCAACTCCCAAGTCATAAAGCAAAATTTGAAAAAGAATCTCTTTGTCCTATTTTGTGAGCTGATGAGGTCTGTTCTGTAATATTTGAACAATAAGACTTAATGAAGCAGGAGATCCAGCTGGTACCAACCACCTCAGGTAGCTAAGTGTTGCATGACAAAGTGAGACCTGCTTAATGGAGTGAGAAGGTCATTACTACAAGGCAATCCTGTTCACTTCAGTACATTTTATTGTACTTGCAACGGCTGTCCCACAAAAATAACCAATAGTCATAAATAGTTATCATTTGCTATGACTCTTTGCTACCATATAGAGGTATTTCACATGAATTCAGAAATGAGTCCATTTAGAAAGTAGTCCCACCTTATGCCCTGTGCTTCCAAAATGACCTCTAGATTGCTGTAACCTTTACCAGAAATAAACATCTTTCTAATAATTAATGGATACTTCTAGGAATTATCATCAGTTTCAGCAAAACTGAGTACATTGACTTTTAACACAAGTTTTTTTTTTATGTAGTTTTTTTTAGTTCTGTAATACAGAATTATAGGTTTGAGCCTTGGTCATGTCAGTATCTGTGCCAGATACTCCCATGGCAACAGCACACAATTTGATTAGTGTCGTTGAGATTAGTTAGCCAGGGATCTCTTGGTTCCTACTTAAAAAGCAACCTCTGCACCTTCCTTTGGGCCTACAAGCTCATGGGGATGTCAGTGAGGGATCTGCTTCTCTTCAAATTATCACTGAACCTCCTGTACATCACTGCAGGGTTTGTTGCATGTCTCAATGGAGTACCGTGCTAACACTTCCTCTGTTGTGTGTGGGTTATAGGCTGTAACTGTATATAAAAAGGCATTATGACAATTCTACACTGATAGCATGATAGGCAATTCTACATTTAAACTTGCAATGTACTAACTCACTTTGTGAGACATTCATGTTGTAATCAGTCTGGAAGGTGAAAAAGTGCTTAGAATGACCTTTGCCGGGAAAGAGCGTAGGAGCGTATTGCTACACAATAGGTGAGAAGGACTAGTAATCAACTAGCGAGTGTGTCAGTCCTTTGTATTATGCCAAATCTTGTGTTGCTTCTATGCTGGGAAAGATGTTCATTTTGATAAATGTGTTGTTCACAAGGAATACTCAAGTTAAAACTTCATTTGTTCAGCACGAATCACAGCAGATGACTGGCAAGGCTATGTAGGGACAATGATGCTTATTCAGTCGCATTGCAGTATTATCCCTGGGCAAACAATCTGCCATACCTGGTAGACTTCAAAAGCACTGTCTTTTTTAATCATAATTTCACAAAAGATTTTCTAGAATTCCATAAAAATAGTGACTCTTTTTGAAACTGTCATGTTGTATTCCATGTTTATATGAAAATTAAATGTTATACTGTAGGTTATAATAATTTACGATACATGCTAATTTCACCGATGCATTAACAAGAGTTTCCAACACATTAAATTGCTCTTTATCACCTTCTATTGTGGTAATCTATTCATTCCTGTATATTAAAATGGATGGTAAAATCAACATGAAGATACAAAAAGGACACTGTATTACCATTTCTTAACTAAATCTCCCAGAAATACCTTTCTACTTCAGGTACTCATACAGTACTATGTTCAATTTGAAAAAAAATCCCAATATAAAACAGAGCGATAGAAAACCAAAATGAGCCAATTTTGTACTTCTTTCTTTGACACCTGTAATTAATGTGCTTTCACAAATGTGTATCTTTCTGACAAAAAAGTTCCATGTTATTTTATGAAATCTCTTTCATAGCAAGATCATTTACCAGTTTGAAAAGTATACTGACTCAAATACTACAGTAAGTATATACAGTAAGAATTGTGTTTTTAAATGCATGTTTACTGTACATCTAAAACTTTCATTGATTTTAAAACAGCAGAACTACAGTATTTAACAATCCTCATTTAGCATTTATTCTGTTGTTCAAACAAATTAAAATAGAGAAGAGGTACAGTATGAATTAATGGATGAGGAGAACAACAATCTGTGAGTAGGAACTTGGCTATTAAGAACCAGAACATGACATTTATACAGTATATAGGCTGGGGAAGAGGGTGAAATTAGGGTTTGACCTTTTATTGAACTTTACTACTTCAGTCTATTACAAACCCATAGATTCACAGTTATCTCCTGTACAGCTCATTTCACCCCAAACATACTGTACTAAAAACTCTCCACTTTTCACAGTTCCTCAGGCTCCAATGACTTTGCAGCGACAACATGGATTACCAAACAAAGCACTCAAAATGCACTCTTTTTTATCAACAGAGGATACCCCACCCATGTTATTGACAGGGCCCTCACTGAGCCAAAAACAGCCCCTGGATTACCAACTCAATCAGGAACTCCAGGCCTCACAACAGCATTTCTTTGGTGCTTCCCTTCCACCCTAACATACTTTCTATCCCTTATATCTAACACCACATTCATTCAAGGCCCCTCAGGACAATTCCGGATCAGTCAGTTGACATCTTGAACCTCCAGCAACCTTACTTACTGCATCTTTTGCAGAAAATACCCAGCTATCTACATTGTGAAACAGGAAGGAGACTTCAGAGAACATGTTAGGGCTGTGAGGATCAATGATTTCTCCAAGCCCATAGTTTTACATTTCCCCTCTAACGGCCATGATCACACTTATCTCTCCATCTGCATTCTCAAACAAGGGTTTCTCAACTCCTATTGCAGAAGGACATCCGGAACCAAAATTATCCTGAAACTAGGATCACAACTTCCCCCTTCTCTCAACGACAGACTTGTTTCCTTTTAATCTTTTAATTTGATATTCATTTGCAGGTTTTGACTTCACACCTCTCTTCACCTCTCTCGCCTCACTCTGCCTCCCTCCTGCTCGGGCCTCCTCTACACTCCTGGCTTTTGTTCTCCTATGCTATATCAGCCACTGACTTCCCTCTCTATCTCACACCCAAAGAGGGCTCCACACCCAAAACATTGTGTTTCTTTTCTTCTCCTTTCAGCATGGAATAAACCATAATCCCAATGTACTTTTTCCTTTGACCTACTCAAACTACTTTTAATGCATTCAACTCGCCTGTTAGAGGAACAATAGTAAGATTTTAAAGATTTTACACTGTTAGAAAAAATATCAGAAACTCATGTACAGTAGTTAACAACCTATGTTTTTATATGCAGTTTTTCTGATAGATAATGACCTCCTTAACAGTTTAATTATATCGTATACATAATTTCATTTTCTACAAAATATTGTACTGTACATCCATCATTCATGGGAAACCAGAGCCTATCCTGGCAAGCAAGGGGCACGTTTTAATATCCTTCTTGTGGTATAGTAACTACAGTATATAAGAACAATATTCTAGATGAAGTCTGAAATAAAGAATGAAATAACTTTCATGTTACACCTAATACCCAAGCATTTGTTTTATTGTTTCCTCTAGTTGTCTCAATGAGGACAAACATATAAAGGACGTAAAAAACATACATAAACACTCAGATCCCTTTCATGCATAGCTTCCTGCAGCTCAGAATGCTGTACGTAACTGTAGATAGTGAGATTTAGTCTTTATTTCATGAAGAAGCCTCAGCAAGAGAGTGAATCCTGTGTGGAGCTAACTGCGTGTCTGTGTGACTTTAAAATTTTGTTCTGAAGCCGATAAGAAGCTTAGTAACCCAGTGGGTTACATAGGAAAAATATCTAAAAGTTAGCAAGAGCTAGACTCTTGTTTGGTTTGTTGTGACTGATTTTAGTTTTCTTTCCATCACTATATAAAATAAAGAGCACAAGTTTTGAAACTTGCAGCTATCCATTACCTTACAGTTAACATCCATTTTAAAAAGTCCTTCTTCTGTAACATTATCACTTGTATAGTTATTTCTTGAACACCAATTACTATATTTCTCAGTGATTATCCAGATCATAACATAATGTGTGTTAAACTAAAAAAATATTTTTTTAAGAAAGAATACAATACGGGTTTATTGGTTATTTTTCTGTTTTTGTTTTGGATACTTGTATTTCTTTTTAATGTGTGTCCTAAGGCATATAGAAAATCTGAAAACACGAGGCCCAAAGGGTTAGCTTCAATTCAAACCCTAATCCAGGCCTCTACTACTATATTTTCCAAGATAATGTGACATGTTTAAGGGCACATCCTTCCAGGTGGAAACAGCCTCTGGAGGGCTGGGGTCTGGTAAAGAGATGCTGAAAGATTTTGCTTTAAAAACATAAATGGGGCTCCAAAACAGAGGAGGCTATTCAACATCTCTAGCCCATTTGGTAGCATGTTTGTGAGTCTGCAGAAAAGATGATATAATCACCTTTCTTACATGTAGTTTACAATCCTGCCAGTTTAACATACCTGTAATTTTAGAAAAATGAGAGGGTCTGTAGTTAATTAAATCAGCATTGCAAGAAGCTGGAGTAAATCCTAATGAGATGGCTGCAGCTTTGCAAATATAAGAAATCATACATAAATTTAATTTGTAGTAAAAGCAGGTTGTGTGATTCCTAAGCAACACAGCTATCGGTAATGTTTAGCAGGCAAGCAGTTTGAAGATTTCAAAATATAAAAATGAATTAAAGGATTAGCTGGTTCTTTGGTGAATGAGTTCTAATTTCTAAGTCCACAATTGAGGAATTTAAGTTTTAAAAAGAACCTTAATGTATGCAGCAGTGTATCCTGCATCAGGCCACCACTCCAGGAGAATCTTTGTAATATATTGTATACAATAACTATTCTGAAGCAGCGACACATTGTGAAAATAGGGTCTGGGCAATTTTCTTAAAATCCCATAACTTTCTATGGTTAAGAGAAATGTTGGTGATGATCTGTGCTTTAGATGCAAGAACTAATGCAGAAAACTGCATTTGACATCACATCTCTCCTTGTGCTTTGTGTCTGCACAGACCAGGGGCTGCCTGTGTGTACACAAGCAGATGTACTGAGTGTGCAGGTTAATGAGAAGTAAATGCCTTCCTTGTGACCTTGCTCTAAGCTCTCCTGAGGAGACTGACAAGCAGGACTGCAGATATACTGTAGAGATTCTGCTTTGTTTGTCTGATTACATTTTAGGAGTGATAAGATTAATTATATTTATCATACACCTTAGGTTGTATTTAATTATCTGGATTTTGGCATTTTGCTTTTGAACTCAACTCAATGTCAGTGTTGAATTCAAAATGTGAGTATATATAAGTATCAATCATTTGGGATGGGGTGGTCAAGTTATTTGTAGAAGACTGTTATAAGTAATAATTCATAATAATGAAGTATTTATTGTTTAATAATTTTATGACAAAAATATTTTAAATAGTAAAATTAACATGAACATTAAAACATAATCCAAATCCCTAAGTAAACAGAAATATATACATACACTTTATATGCACGTACCAAAACGTGCAGTACATGTACTGTATATCTTTTATTCTTCAGATATAAATGTGTACTATATAGATATGTTTTAATTTAGCCCTTCTAGACTCAAAGGTTTTAACAATACTATACTAAAGACTCTATATTCACAATATGTATTTCAAAGGAGCAGGAAACAAAAGAGTAAATCAAGGACTTTAAGGACATCTTAAACTCTGTCTACAAAATTTCAGTTGGACTCCAATTATAAATAGATTAAGAATTAAGGAGCCTCTCGTTAAGGTTAATTTAAGTTGTCTTTCAACCAAAATAGTACAATAATCGCACATAGACTGTTTGCTTCAAATCAGATTGCTGTTAATGTACTGAACTGAACACCTGAACTACGGTTACCACATACAGTACATAACAGTACATGTAAGCCTGTTCAGTACCTGGATGGGAGACCTCTAAAAAACTAAGGTTGCTGCTCGAAGAGGTGTTAGTGAGGCCAGCAGGGGGAACTCACCCTGCGGTCCATGTGGGTCCAAATGTAGACAGGTGCCGTCCTTCAGATGAGACTTAAAACCGAGGTCCTGACTCTCTGTGGTCATTAAAAATCACAGGGCGTTTCTCGAAAAGAGTAGGGGTGTAACCCCAGCATCCTAGCCAAATTTCCCATTGGCCCTTACCAATCATTGCCTCCTCATAATCCCCATCTATGAATTGGCTTTATTACTCTGCTCTCCTTCCCACTGATAGCTGATGTGTGGTGAGCGTTCTGGTGCACCATGCCTGCCGTCACATCATCCAGGTGGATGCTGCACATTGGTGGTGGTGGAGGGGAGTCCCCATTACCTGTAAAGCGCTTTGAGTGGAGTGTCCAGAAAAGTGCTATATAAGTGTAAGCAATTATTATTATTATTATTATTATTATTATTATTATTATAACAGCATAAAGTATGCAATAATTATTATTATTATTATTATAATAACAGCATAAAGTATGTATGCACTGAACAAACAAATTCAAAATCACTTTTGATCATGAACAATATATATGGTATATCTGTGTAATTCTGTATTTTGAAGTAGTTCAGGTGGGTAGCTACTGTATGCCGGCATGCGTAGGCTACAAAGGAACAAGTAATAGGGTTATTCCATGCTGAAAAGAGAAGAAAGAAAACACAACGTTTCTGCTGTGGAGCCTTCTTTGGCATTGAAACCACATTTTGATTGAGCATAGGACTGCACGATTCAAAAAACAAAGTTGACTATCATTAATAAAATGTTAAATACACATTGATTTAACCAAGGACTGGGTGCAAAACCCTGTTTCCACTGAAATAAATTAGTGAATCACATGAGATAATTAACTCAACTTTGAACATTGTACAGTTCCTTTATTTGATCAATACAACAGTAACAATTGTGCTCTGTGGTGAGCAAGCATAAAGCGAGCCAAGGCTTTGATCAGGATCAAGTGCTATAGATGTTGTGTTGATTGTGAATGCTTTGGCAACCCAGTAATTCATCAGTCATGTATGCCAATAAAGCTTTCTGAATTTGAATAAAGGTACTGTTTGTGGTTTCGCTTTCAATGAGACACATGTGGCTCCCCTGGTCACTTGAGTGATTAGAAGGTGAAATTGAGAACTAACATATTAATAATTGCCCTAATTACTAATACAACTTGACCAATCATTATCTCTTTTTTCTTTATTTAGATAAACAATGACACTCTATCAGCTAAGTAAACTTTGTCTGTAAAACAGTTTGTGCCTTCACCATATTACCATCCATACTTATATGAAACCAAAGATTACACCCTCTGCTCCACTCTCTGTATATCATGAAGTAATTCAGATTGAAATCTAACTTTCCATACAGATTTTTTTTTAATTCTTTCAAAATTAGTAGTGTTCCATATTTTGTTTCCTTTTTACACTTTTTCTATGAGGGATTTTCAGATCTTTTCTCTCCTTACACCAGAGTTATTTTAATGGAATAAGAACATAAGAAATATAATAAAGGGGAGGAGGCCATTTGGCCATCAAGCTCATCTGGCTGCTAGTTTCTAGTTAATAAAAATACATTTAATTTTATAAAGCTCCTTTCATAATAAATACCTCAAAGTTTTCTACATTAAAAACTGATTTAAAAATTAGCTCCTCTAAGGCAGCATTCTTTGACAGTCTCAACAACAAAAATTGACTGAATAGAATATAACAGCAATGTTCCAGCAACATCAGTTAACATTTATTTAATACGTGTTTAAATAGCCACTTCTGTACTAGGTTGGTTTTCAAGTAAACCTGAGTATGATAAGATTAAGGGTAATCCAAGGATCTAATCCTGATGTTTTCTGAAAGCTTGTTCCCAATTCCTTTGGTTCATAGTGTTAAAAAGTGACGACTGTTTTCAGCCTAAATGCCTTCTACCTCTGACTACTCTTGTGTCATCTAGATTGTATTTCACCATAGATCCTGAAGAAGTCAGTTAGGGTGGCTTTATATAAAATGAGCATTCATGATACATTTTGTTGTTTTTTTTTCCTTGTCATTTCTTGTATGTAAATCTGTTACATTTGTTGTAAAAGATGTCTGCTAATAGAGTTTGACACCAACTGCTGCATAACTGTCTTTACAATTACACACTTAAAAAAGAATTGTCACCAGAGGTCAAGACATTTTACAGCATAAACAGAAGCACACTCTTCATTTCTATGCTTGTGAATTATTAATGTATATTCTATTTAAGAAGAAGGAACATTAGCGTATTCAACAGCCTCTTATACAATTGGTTTTCAAAATCCCCAGCTTTTTTCTATATTCTTTCAATTGTGGTTTCCAAACTACATTGTTACAGAATATGAAAAAAAATATATTCTAGACATCTGAGTAATATGGCAGCTTAATTTGTTACTGTGAAGAAATAAAACCCTCCCAGCTCAATTCCCGACCTTGACCTTGGGGCTGTTAAGCTCCTAGTATTTCATCCCTTCCTCACAGGCAAAACAAGAATACTTTCCATCACTTTGAAAGCATTGTTTTACAATATTGAATCAATTTGCAGTATTACTTTGATCAAACATGCTATAAAGTTTCTTTCCATAAATCATATGTGTAGTTATTAAAAAAACATGTTTTTAAGTTTTCTTTTCGCATGCAATGATTTCTGTCATAAATTATAGATTTTTCTTCAATACCTAATTGTTGGGATTGTTTTTCTTTTCTTCAGAAGGTACAGTTAAGATAATTCAAATCAAAGAAAATATCAATTCTGACAAATCTATTCTAATCACATTCTAGTATCTCCAGCATCATCAACCATTCTAGATCTTGGTCTGGGTCAGTGTTGAGTCTGCTTGTATTTAGTCATGATCCTAAATATACTTAACATTCCAATACTGATTGACATAAGATAAATAAATAGGTTTTGAGTAACTAAGTCCAAATTTAGACTCCACAGAAAATGTGTAGTTGATCTAAAACGAGTCCAACTGTACATCCCAAAATCCCAGAACAATGGTGCAAAGACCTCATGAAAGGTTATTTAATTTGATTATTTAAAGTAAATATAGTCAAAGCCAAACTGTTCTGAGCTGTTGTACAAATTATCCATGTGCATTTTAGTGCATTGTAATGCAATGATGGCCATAATAATGCTTATTATTAGCAATCATTCCCATTGAAGCTGCTGTACATGTAGTGCAGTACAAGGCAGTACAATTCTTTTGTTTATTTACGTGAATAGAGTATTTTATTAATTTCAGCAAATTATGTACAATATCCTTAAACATTTAGCTTCAGAATCTTCCTCAGAACATGTTCATTATTTCCACTACATTCAATCACGTAAATTAAGAGAGCAAGTTAAGTTCTGTAATATGCTGAAGCATGTCAGGTGAAATTAAATATAAAGCCTGGTTCATGTACTGCCTTCAAATACTGTATGTATTAGTGGCTAACGTGGAGTCATCAAATTTATTTGCAAATTGACAGAGTTACAAATAACAAGGGAGCACGGTTGGCCTTGCTATTTCTCTTCCATGGATATTGGGGAAATTTTTTAAAGAATCACAGTGTCAAAACGTTTATTGTTGGTGCAAATTAACCATGATCCTAAAACTCTCTCTCTAAATGGTTTTGCACAGTTACAATGACATTCTCACTCCATAAACAATTTATTCTACAATGAAGAATTTGTTTCTCTCACACTGTGACCAAAGACAATAGATCTTGTGTAAGAGACTGGGAGACATTTGAGGATTCTGTTTCCTTCTATTATTCCTTATTATTTTTTCTATGTTGAAAACACCTCCCAATAATATTTTTGTATGGATAGTTTAGAATGCACAGTGAATAAAAAAATCATGCTGTACATCACAGTATACTTTCCACCCCCGCCCCCAAAATGGAGGTCAAGGCCAATGACCTTCTGGAATGGATGTACTCTTTAATATTTTGAATTATCTTGGAAAGCATAAACAGCACAGTTAGGGTCTTCAGTTAAAGAGAAGACCCTGGAGATCGTTTCTGAACCTTCGTATTTTGAATATGTCTTACTCACACACTAGAGATAAATATCAAAAACAAAAACAGGAAAAAATAGCAAACACATTTTATTGTCCTTCTTCAAAAGACAATATCTCAAGTTATGGAACTCCTAGGATGAAAATGTCTCTTTTCAGGTCTTCCCTAATGTGTCTTCTAACTTGCATACAAAGGTCGAGAGTGATTCAACAAACAATAAAAAAATTGGCATGGGTTTTTATGATGGCTGGTCCTGGAATGATTTTCTCCTCCTTCCTAGAGATGTGAAATAAATAGCAGAAATCAATACAAAGTCTACTTTTTTCATTGTGTTTCCCTGTTGTATTAACTCCTGGCTGTGCTAGAGAGCTCACAAATAATGTTTTTGGAGAAAAAACTGTTTTTGCACATTTATGAACGCTTCTGGTGTGTATTTATGACAGAGTTGACAAGAAGCTACAATATGTGATCGATCTTCAATTTCTTGATAGAATAAAAACTACATGGAAAAGACACACAATGCAAGGACAGCTAAGAACTCTCCCTTTGCTAAATCCCTCCCTTAACATCTTTTCTTCCTATTACATCAGCTTTTTTGGTAGCCCGGTCGGTTTGAAAACTTACAGGGCCCTTCGACAGCCATTTCTTTTTTGTTTACTATTTTTTCCACATGGATTCACATGGGAAGATTTTACTCTACAATAGTCACGTTTTCAAAGATAAGGGATCTCATGTCTTTTGGTGAATTTTTGCTTTTGCGATCCATTTTGATTGAGAATCAATTATTACTGATGGACTTCCAACCTTCTCTAAATAGAAATGCTAAATATACCTTCAGTAATGATTTGCTATATGCTTTTGTATCTGGTTGCAAAACACTGCTGAAAAGATTAGGTTGTCCTGTTTGTTGTAATGTACAGTACGGTGTTGTGCTGGTTAAAATATTTATAATACCCCCATTGTGCAGTTTCTGTCTGAAGTTTTGTTGTCAGCATTATGTTTATTATGAAATAGATCTCTGTTGTAAAAAAAATGATTGTGTTAAGAGGAAAATAGAGATCACTTGCATTTGTGATATTTTGAAAAATTATTCAAAAAATGTTGTTTTTAGTGATGAAAAGTGTAGTATTAGACGTGAAGTGACACTCATTGTAGTCGGAGAGGCCTACAATGGAGTCAATAGGGTTTTAAACACTAAGCCATTTCTGTTTTTTTCTGCAATTTCCATTTTTATGTTGAATGAACACAACTAAGTTCTTAATTCAATTTTTATATTGGGGACAGTTTAGGACACCTTGGATGTGTCCAATAACATTTGTTAGACTATTTTTAGCTGAGAAATTAAGGAACAGACTGCTCTTTGGTCCAAACAGGAATACAATCTCTTTTATATGTCTGTAACCATAGTATAAAGTACAGTATGTAATGGTGACATTATAACACAAAGCTGTATCCATTGTAGAACTGTAAATGCCATATATACATAAATAAACATACACTGATAATTGACATAATGTATATAGATATCAAAATGTATATATTAAGTACAGAATTATATACATAGTAAACATACAGTATATGGAAGACTTACTGTTATGGGTGGCATGGTGGCACAATGCTTTGCACTGGGGCCCTGGGCCCAGCACCTGGGGAGCTATTTGCATGGAGTTTGTATGACCTCCCTTGTGAGTTTCCTCCCACAGTCCAAAAACATTCTGGTAGGTTAATTTATGGAAATAAAAAGCCCCTGGTATGAATGTGTGTGAGTTTGTCTCTGTGTGTGCCCTGCAAAGGAATGGGGTCCCATCCAGGGTGTATTCTGCCTTGCAACTGATGCTTCCTGGGAGACGCTCTGGTTCCCCTGTGACCCTGTATTGGATAAAGCAGTAAGAAAGTGAAGTGGATGGATGGACCTACTGTACTATTATGCTTGGTAAATTAAAAAAGTACAGTACTCAAAACTATGTGCAATAAAAAGAAGGAACTTAATTTCTTTATTAAGTGACCCCAAATATATTTAACAGCTGAAATATTCTTTTTTTAAGATGGATTAAAGAACTTCAGATGTATTTTGTTGGTGCTGCATACCTGATATGATATTGATCCACAGGACATATTACATTTGTATTTCCTAGACAAACAAGGTTTCTTTTAACTCATAAACATTCTCTAACTGTCCTCTCTATCTTCCTTTGTAATCTTTTACAGTATATATATTTTTTGTTCTTAAGCATTCATCTGTCATATTTCATATTTCAAAAGGTGGAAGTTGCAATGGAGGAACTTGAAGCTCATATTAGAAGCCAGAATGCTGACCCACTTGGTCAATCAGGACCATGTCCAGCAATGCCACAGGTTGATTTTGACATAGTACCAACGACGTTCGGTGATGTTAGAAAAGTGGTGGAAAAGGCAAAGTCTGCTTCAACACCAGGACAAAATGGGATACCCTACAAGTTATACTAGAATGGCGCAAGAGTTTTGAAACTTCTTTGGAGGGTAATGCTAATTGCCTGGAAAAACAATTAATTTAATCAGAAGAGAGGTAGAGGTTACATTCCAAAGGAACAAAACTCCAAGAATATCAGCCAAATCATGTGTATGAATGTGGAGAGGAAGATGTTCTTCTCTATCATGGCAAAGATGATGATCACATATAAAAACAAATGGGTGCATTGACACTAGTTGTCAAAAAGCAGGAGTGTAAAGCATGCTACAGTGATCAGGTTGGAAAATGCCAAGAGGGAGAAAGCTGACCTCCCTTGGCTGGACGTTGCTAATGCATATGGATCTTCACTGCACCAGCTTATTGCATTTGCCCTGGACTTCTTTTATATCCCAGAATGTGGAGAAGAATATTAACAACGTACTTTACTGATTTGCAAATGTGCTTTGCGCTACAGGATTATTCAACAGGTTGCAAACAGCTGGAAGCTGGAATAGCAATAGGGTGTTCCATCTCTTCAATACTGTTCTTGGTGGAAATCATCCACACTGGAGCAAGGTAGGTGGTGGATGGCATAAGGCTAACATCAGGACAGAGGTTTGCACCACTGAAATCCTATATGGATGACCTCACAATCTTGCTGGCAACCAGATTGATCACTAGGGCAAGAATAAAGTTTAAGCCAACCATAGGAAGGGGGTAGGAAATGACAAGATATCCTTTCAGAGGTGAAGAGCAACCCATCCAGAGTCTTGGCAGACATTATACAGCATAGATGTCAGACAGAAAGATAGGAAAGGCCATTCTTCTGCAACTTTCAGATGACCTAGTCATCAGAGCCAATTACCCAGAAAGTACAAGTTACAGTGTTACCAATCTAAAATGTACCAAAGGATAATATGGTCACTGAAGTTGTGTGAGATCACTTCAACAACAGTGACAAAGATGGGCATAAAAGCCAATACTAACATCCAAAAGTGACTAGGCCCCCCACAATGTCTCTTTAGAGATAAGACTCTTTTGGAGGAACAATCTCCAGCTTCTTATAAAAGCCATAAGCCTGGATTATAAGCAAGAGAAAAGCAGATTGATCATGGAACTGAAAGCGATCCAGCGATCAAAGGTGCTATCACCCAGGTGCATACTAGAAGAATTTGGAGGGCACAAGATGAAATGCAGAAGGCAGGGAACAGGCTGCAACAACCTAGAGGTGGTTGGCTCAATCCAAGGTAAAGCAGGACTAGAATGGGGACAGCTGTTTCACCTCTGGTCCAAAGGCAACAAGAAGAAATGGAAAGAGATAATGGTCATGGAGGTGACAAAGATGGAAGAGGAGAGATGGAGGTGAAAGCAGTGTCATGAGGACAACAGGGAATCTGGACTGAATGGGTGAATGTGGTGAACAGGAAAATCAACTGGAGACTGGAGGGACATGTGGGAAGTCCTATAAACATGCCTTAGCTTCCTGATCAAGATTACATACGACATCTTACCCTGTTCCAAGGATCTCCACCGATGGTATGGGATGGAGGAGGTCCTCAGGAAGTTGGCAGAGGTGCTGTAGACCAAGAGGCAGATGGCAAAGGTTAAAGGTCCTCCATTAGCATAACAGCATGTAGTGTTTGTCAGGCAATGTCAGGAAGTAGGGGAGTGCAGAGGGAGGGTAACATCAAAGATTCTGAAAACAGGAGTTTGAAGGAAAATGGAGGTGGACCTTGGCAGGTAGTTCCAATTCCCTAGGAAATCTGCAGCACATCTTTGCATCCTAATAAAGAGGTGTAGGCATAAGAGACCAAGACTGTACTCCTCATAGAATTCACAATCTATGAATTCACAAAGGTACCTGCATCATAATGCAGAGGAGGCAGCTGGAGACCCTTTATCCACCCTACGTAGTGTAATTCCAAGGTTTTATGAGTACATCAATGTTACGTCTCCTCAGGGATGTGGGAGTGCCTAGCATAACACTGAAGAGGGGAGTAAAGGATCGAGCAGAAGAGGTGGAAAAGGAAGATTCTGGCTGCGGCTGAGGAGAAGAAATAGGAGCTGGAGGCAAAAAAGAAAGGTCACAAGAGAGATGATTACAGGCTCTTAGAATCTACATTAGATTTTTAAAAAAATACCAAACTCCAAAGCTGACACTTCACCAGTTGTGACCCATTGTCTTCCAATATTTGGTCTGGTGAGAAAGGACAGTAGATAATTCCCTACATGTTTCTGGGGCATGTGGTTCCTATAACAGCTGCCATTTTGTCTTCACCTACTGAAGTGCTCTTTCATAAGATGTTATACATAAGCAACTTTTGTTTAAGGTGGGGGTAGTACCAATGGACTGGAGACTTGCTAATGTAGGGCCCATCCATAAAAAGAGTGACAAAAATGAAACAATTAATTGCAGACTAATACAGTAAGTCTGACTTACATTATCTGGAAGGTTTAACAAGAATTCAAACTAGATCATTTCTCAGGAAGAAAGGTTTTTGTCTTTTAAGTCTTTAAAGCAGCAACAATAGTTATGAATGCACAGAGATGATTTAATATAGTATATTTAGATTTTCAGAAGCATTTTAATTAACTTCCTCAGAAAAGATTAATTTTCACATTACAGGTGGCACACATTTAATAGTATTTTACTAAGTCTTCAATAACTGTTTTTGGATTAAGAACTGGTAAATGTACAGTATATACAGTACAATAGAATACAGATAAGGGACACACACTATGATTCCAATTATGTACATGTAATCGGTGGAGTACCCCAGGGCACTGAGACCACCACTTCCTAATTTATATGAATTATCTGGATTATATTATAGTTAGTAATCTTCTTACATTTGCAGACAATACTGAAATAAGAACCTTAGCAAACCCTTTGTAGAAGCAACAAAAAAGTAAAAATAAAAATAGGTAACATTCCAAACTGGACAAATGTCTTGCAGATAATATTTAATGTACAGATACAAAATAGGAAATAATTGAGCTTGAAAAGACATTAAAAAATGTGGGAAAACAATTAAAACAATAAATTGTGTGATTTGTACAGTGAGTTAGTATGTTTTCATCTAGAATTGTGTGTACAATTTTGGTTGCCATGCTAAAAAATATTGCTTCTCTATAATCATTCCAGAGAAAAACAACCAGATACATTTACAGAGTTTAAGGAATGCCATACACCAAGAGTGTGAAAGAACTATACTTTTTAGTCTTAAACAGAGAACACAATAAAGGGACCTGATTCACGGATTCAATATTCTCAAAGGCTTTGAAAAAGTTATCCCTTTGGACTTCTTCAGAATCAGTTGTGAAAAACAAACAACAGAACAAAGGTGGAATATAACCTAAACGTGTGTTTAAAATGTAAAATAAGATATACTTCTTATTACAAAAGGTTGTGGAAACATGGAACTCGCTACCAAGACATGTTCTTGAAAACAATATCATGCCATCTTTCAAGAAATCTGAGATCCACAGATTAGTTACAATAGACAAAATAAGATCACTTTATTGGCCATATACAATTTCTTGCATTAGGAATTTGTCTTTTCACATACCCCAGCTTGCTCTTCATGAGACACAGACAGGTAGAGAAGCTTGGGGTCAGCCATTGTACAGCACCCCTGGAGCAGTTGGGGTTAAGGGCATTGCTCAGGAGTAGAATTCTTCTGCCAGCCACAGGATTTGAACCAGCAACCTTCCAGCCACATGTTAACTACCAAACAGGCTAGTTGTGCTAAATGGCCTCCTCTTATTTTTAATCATTCTTATGTTTTTTATTGCTTATTGGTCAAGCTAATTTTATATTCTTTTTTTAATCAGCACCAAGTGACCACAGAAAATTAGAATACAATCTGATTTGATGCTGTCATTTTGGTCATTGTTGACAGAAAAATAAAATCTGGGCTAATATACAGGATTGATTCACAGGTCTCATGATGTGAAAGTGAATATTACTGCCACGCAGAGAAAAACAATTGGGGTGATTACAATCATTCTCAGTAAGCTGGTGGTCCTCAAACAAGTTGATACATCAGCAACATTTAATCAATTACTGTATACAGTATCTCTGCTGACTTTCTGTTGTATCTATTCTTAAGACAGACATGTAACAAGTGAAGGGCAATACTGACAATATAACATTTGACATGTGCAAATACAAGGTTTAACCTACAGGATAGGTCATCTTATGAATTTCACAATTTTGTGCACTAAAATGCCTATTTGTTACTTTGGTTTGCAATCTCTCATTCTTCTTGTTGCTTTGGCGATATTAAACAAAAGCCATCCAGACAAGACCATATGCAAACCTTTTGAAAAAATGATCAGATATGCCCTTTTTGTCAAGTGGTTATATGAAGTAAAAGATGGCAAAATATAAATTCACAATTCCTTAACTACTGTATGTCAAGGTGTATTGTACATTGTAGATTAAGCCGGTTCAGAGACGCCAAATATGTAATCATAGTGGCTCTCTGAAGGCACCAGTTCTGTAGGGTTTGGGCATTTACTGAGACAATTTTTAATTGTAGCAGTAAATCACAAAGTTGATTCTTTTGGTGGCTTTAGAATCCAACCATGCGACATAACTCAAACAACGCGCACACAGGTACTAATACACGAGGATACATTTATTAATACATAGAATATGCATATAAACCTAACAGATCTTATCGAGAGGGTTATCAGAATACAAAAGATATATATTCAATCAGTTACAAAGAGTTACACATCAAGAGGACATACGTTCAGTATATCATTCATTAAGACCGTTTCGTAAAGTGGACTTGGTTACAACTTCTACATTAGATACTCAAACAAGTACATAACTCTTAGGAATTAAATTGATATCAACTGGTTGGGATAACAATTGAATTCTCGTGCTGTAATGCATTGAAGTTGAATACTCATCCAATCTTTGGGGATTCAGATCTCCTGCGGGCACAAAGGAACAGTTGCAGGCTGTTGCTGTCCAATCCGCGCTCTCTGGCTCGGTGCCAGGCTGTGCTGTGCGGCTTGCGACGGTGCGCTGCTGATGCTCATTGTTGGCTTTAACTAGCAAAGTTTGTGCACAGGAGAAAAGATGACTGTGGGTCCCAGCAAGTCAGGAAGAGGACCGGTTCGTTCCTGATGAAGAGCTAGTTCTGAATAGTGATTCAGCTTTCCACAGTTCCGACCTGTTCACGAGGCCTGCTGCTGGTTACTCTCTGGCAACCTCAACTCTAGACTCTTAGAACAAAGGAAAGTTCTGGCACTCGGACACACTGGCCGTTCCGTGGTTGTCCGGGCTGAGTCTCAGGATGGTCAGGAGGCGAGAATGTCCTGCCCTTGGGAGCCTTCTGCTCCTGGCCGTCCTGCCCTGGAATTCTCCTTTGAATTCCCTTTAGAACAGTCCACAGAATCCTGTTGAATCTCTCAGGCTCTCTGTGTTGCCTGTTTTTACCTGGAGGAACTTCAGCTCATTGATTGGCTGAAAGTTCCATGGGCATCAGAGTCCCACGTGGGTTACTCGGCCCTACCGGTCCCTGATTGGTTGATCAAGGTGAGATATGAGTCACTTAGTCCTGACACTTAGGAATGCAATCCAGATGTCCAACTCGCACTCCCTAGACAGATAGGCGCCAATGGGTGACCATTGATCATGATAGCCAGGCTTAGCTAAGTGCATCCCCCTTTGGGAGCTGTCCTTGGACCTTAAATCACCTTGCATGAATGGTTTCTCTGTGGCTGCACCACAGAGATGAACAGAGAAATGAGGCCTAATTTGGGAAAGCTCAGAAACACTTAATTCTGCATTATTATTAACCTCACCGCTACATATCCCCCCTTTTTGAAGGCCACGAGGTCCCGAGGCATTGTTGCCTTCAAAACAAAACAGAGTTAAGTGATGTCCCTTGCCATTAGAACATTAACCTTAAATGTCCACATTACTCCTCGAGAATTCATACTTGAACCAGCATTGGATACAAACAGGATGAATAACATCTGGAGTATGTATAAACACGGTAGGAGACATTATCTAAGTCTAGGAATTACACATCAGGAAGTTCACTGTCAATATCTGATACCTCTGTAGTAGATATTTGGGAAGAAGTAACTTCCTTTCTTTTGGCATGCTACCTTTGACTCATTCATGCTACCCAGAGTACATCTTGATGTGAGAGTACATCATTCAGAGTACACTGTCAGTCATGATCCAGCTACCTGGCAGTAGTGTTACAATAACAACAGTTCCTGTTCCCAGCCCCCGATAAACCACAACACCTGTGTTGGGTATCCATGCTGTACTATGGCCTCCTCGGGAACTTACAGGAAAACTATTGGTTAGGTAGCTGCATTGTGGTAGCTGTATCATGCCCATCACAAGTCATAGTGTCAGTTAAATGTGGTGTGCTGACCAGCCATTTACTTCCCACCTGCTCTTCGTGGGGTTCATTAACCTCCCTCTGCTCGTTAGTAGCTTTACACCCTTCATTGGTGAATCATTTAGACACAGCCAATGGATAGCTTTGATAGCCATACCCATCTCAAGATTTGGAACCGAATTCAATCTTGGTTTGCCTTCTGGGTGAGCTATGAGCGATGGGGTTAATGTCACATACTCCTCTACTGAGAAGAGTGGAATCAAGTGGGTTGGGATTTGTGCCATGGTTAGACTGGCTACAGTGGCACTAAACTCCCTTAACAGGTCTTGTGTCAGCATTCTGGCCTGTTGCACACAAGCATAAACCCACTGTATAACACCAACAATCATGTCCACTGTTTGGGGAATAAGGTTTAACCCTGTTGCATAGGAAGTTGCCTGTAGGGTTTCCCCTAAGCTTTCCAACTTTTGCTGCTGTTGATACAGTCTGTCACTACCCTCTGGCATCTCTGACACCTGCCTTCTTGGGGCAGTCAGGGTGAGAGTGCCAGTAGCACACAAACCTACCAGAAAAAGCAAACGTGCAACAGTGGCGGCAGCAATCAGTCCTCCCAAAAGTCTTTTCGGGTGGCTGATCCCAGTCATCTCCTTCTGGGTGACTGTTGCCTTTCTAAGCTGGCGCAGCATGTACATGGTGTCTTCCTCAGTATGCCATGTGGCATCTTGGACACCAACCTCCTGGAAATCTGGGGAGATCTGACGCAGCGGCTGATGCTGCTCCTCCTTTTCCAGGGCATCTGCTTTTTCGATTTGTTCATGCCTGTGCTCTAGGAACCCTGCAGGGGGCGGTGCAGCGGTGGAGCATGCCTGACCCTCGGCTGAGTGGTCATCTGGAGCACCTGAGTGATCTGGGATTGTTACCCCATTCTCACTGTTCAGTTCCACCCTGCACACTTCCTGATTGAGGAGTCCCTCTATCGGCATGTTTACAATCGTTCGCTGGGGGTAGGTGTAGGACACCTGCTCGCTCCCCCCTTCCCTCGCTAGGGGTTCAGGGAGCTGCCCCAGCACTGGGATAGCTAGTTCACTGTCTTTGAACTTACTATCACTCACCAGGCCCATGTCAGTGCAGGCTGGGGTTCTGACACCCCTCTTTGCGATGTCCTGCACTGGCAGGCGGGTGGCTTGACCATCCAGCTCCAGTCTGGGTGAACCACTGTTGGTCAGACTCAGACTGACAGACTGAGCTGGTGGCTGTAAGAAAACCGTCTCGGCTTTCATTCCCTGTCCCTTCTGGGGGACTGGGTGTGTTGGCAACCCTGCCGTTGAGGCAGGAACAGTCAGGTCAGTCTCACTCACTACCTGGTAGTTGTGAGAAATAATGTTACCTGACTGCAGGTTCCCTGGGTCAAAGCAGAGGGAATCGGCATCTGGGAACAGGTGTGTCCACAGCGCAGTAGTCTCAGCGTCCAGCTGGACCTCCTGTCTAACCTGTGAATGTTGCACCAGGGGCACCTGGCGGTGGCCCTGTGACAGCTGCTCAAGCAGATCCTCACTAATAGAGGACCTCTCAGCGCTAAGGGTGAGGGCTACATCACCAACCTGCTCTCCTGCCATCTGGATCCCTTCCACCACTGCAGGGTGGTGGTCCTGACCCCTCTTGGGTGCCAGGGTGTACAGGGAAAGCTCCTTTTCATCGCCAGGTGGGGAGATCTGCTCCTCTTTAGGGATGTAAAAGGGGTGTGCTTTACCTGGTGGATCAGGCGGCTGCTCGGAGCACCGCTCCTGTGGCAGGGAGGCTGTTGTGACCTCAGGCGGGACACGACTTCCCTGTATATCTGGGGAACAAGGAAATATTTGTATTTCTTGTCCAGAGGGAACAGAAGGAATCTCCGCATAGGCTTCTGTGTTCGGTGGGCACTGTGTGAGCACAGTCTGCCTCTTGGCCCCCCTTTCCTTCTGTACAGAAGGCTTAGGAGCCTTGACCTGTTTCCACACCTTGCCTTTCTGGTGATTCACCAAAGGTTCCTCTCTGAGTCGCATGCCCTTTCCTTTTTCTACCCGTTTGAGCTTGCCGTGTGACATCAAACACCTTTCAACCTCAGTGTCAATCAGTGTCTCACTGGGTAAGACATCTCCCATGGCAGCCTTGAAGTAAAAGCTTCTTGCTTTTCCTCTGCGTTTTACTGCCTGCTCTGTGACTTCAGGGGTGGAGTCAGCACTCGCTTGGGAGTGGCTGACCTCATCCAGGCAGGAACTCTTCCGCTCAATCAGATAGACTGAGGGAGGGAGAGGGGGCGGGTCTCCGCCTCCTCCAGTGGAGAGTATCAGCTCATTCACGCTTCCGGCAGCCTTGGGGAGCGGTTGTCCCTGTCCTAATATAGCTTGTTCAAGCCTGGCCAGGCGGGCGGCTACTGAATCCTTTTGTTCAGCTTTTTCTAGCCCTTTCCCTCCCCCGGTGTTCTCATGGCACTTAGGACGCTGGGTGCGGTCCTGTGTGAGTGCTTTGGAACGGGGCTTAGCCAGCTCAGGAGCCTGTGCTCCTTCGAGCAGGGGGGAATTAACCCTGCTGGCTCTGACGGCGAACGCAGTCGCTTTAGCAACTTTTTGCTCAGAGCGACTTTGGACATCATACTCCCAGGCTTTCTGCACGAATCTCTTGATATCAGTCATTTTCATGGTCTATGCATCTGTATGCATTAAGATCATCTTTCTGACTGACGGGTGGAGATTCGCAATGAATAAACCCTTGAAATGTGTGTTCTCTTCGCAACCCTCATCATTTCGCCCTCCAAAATAAGTTCGTCTAAGTCTCTCGTAATATTCGCGAGGGGACTCTGCTCTCTCGTGCTTAATGTTAAGAGCGGCGGCTATCGCGACAGTCGGGTCAATAAACGCACTGTATTCTTCGATAAGTGCTTGACAAAGCTGCTCAAAGTCATTACAGACTTCTTTCATCTGCCTAGCCATCCACTCATGTACAGCTCTGCTGGTAGTTTTTCTAACCAGAAACACTTTCTCCTGTTCTGTGGCGTTTGGCAGGTACTGCAGGTTATACCTGAGGTCTTGAATATAACTCTCGATATTATTCTCTGACACTGCGGGGTCAAATCTCTCTATGTCCTTCGCTAGCTCTCTCAGAGAATGGAGATTTATTCTCCTAGCTTCTCCGCTGACGGAGATATGGAAGAGATCGTGGTCAGACCTGTCGCTGCTAGAGAGAGTGCTTAATAGCGACTCGAATTCAGACCTTTTAGCAACCATCGTTAAACTTAAAGAGTATTACTTTTAAGTACGAAATCACAGTTTTACCACAGAAAACCACAAGATCAAGTATGCAATCAACCCGGTAGATTGCAAAAGATCACAAAACAATCAAGCACTGCTTAAAGAGCAAGGGGAACTTTTTCTTTCGGCTTTCAGCACACTGTATTGTCGTGTATGAAACCCGCGGCGTTTTATATTGAATTATTCCGCTTGGTTGACTCATTTCAGTCTTGCCACGCCCACCCAGGGACGCCAAATAATGTAGATTAAGCCGGTTCAGGGACGCCAAATATGTAATCATAGTGGCTCTCTGAAGGCACCAGTTCTGTAGGGTTTGGGCATTTACTGAGACAATTTTTAATTGTAGCAGTAAATCACAAAGTTGATTCTTTTGGTGGCTTTAGAATCCAACCATGCGACATAACTCAAACAACGCGCACACAGGTACTAATACACGAGGATACATTTATTAATACATAGAATATGCATATAAACCTAACAGATCTTATCGAGAGGGTTATCAGAATACAAAAGATATATATTCAATCAGTTACAAAGAGTTACACATCAAGAGGACATACGTTCAGTATATCATTCATTAAGACCGTTTCGTAAAGTGGACTTGGTTACAACTTCTACATTAGAGACTCAAACAAGTACATAACTCTTAGGAATTAAATTGATATCAACTGGTTGGGATAACAATTGAATTCTCGTGCTGTAATGCATTGAAGTTGAATACTCATCCAATCTTTGGGGATTCAGATGTCCTGCGGGCACAAAGGAACAGTTGCAGGCTGTTGCTGTCCAATCTGCGCTCTCTGGCTCGGTGCCAGGCTGTGCTGTGCGGCTTGCGACGGTGCGCTGCTGATGCTCATTGTTGGCTTTAACTAGCAAAGTTTGTGCACAGGAGAAAAGATGACTGTGGGTCCCAGCAAGTCAGGAAGAGGACCGGTTCGTTCCTGATGAAGAGCTAGTTCTGAATAGTGATTCAGCTTTCCACAGTTCCGACCTGTTCACGAGGCCTGCTGCTGGTTACTCTCTGGCAACCTCAACTCTAGACTCTTAGAACAAAGGAAAGTTCTGGCACTCGGACACACTGGCCGTTCCGTGGTTGTCCGGGCTGAGTCTCAGGATGGTCAGGAGGCGCGCTGCGAGAATGTCCTGCCCTTGGGAGCCTTCTGCTCCTGGGCCGTCCTGCCCTGGAATTCTCCTTTGAATTCCCTTTAGAACAGTCCACAGAATCCTGTTGAATCTCTCAGGCTCTCTGTGTTGCCTGTTTTTACCTGGAGGAACTTCAGCTCATTGATTGGCTGAAAGTTCCATGGGCATCAGAGTCCCACGTGGGTTACTCGGCCCTACCGGTCCCTGATTGGTTGATCAAGGTGAGATATGAGTCACTTAGTCCTGACACTTAGGAATGCAATCCAGATGTCCAACTCGCACTCCCTAGACAGATAGGCGCCAATGGGTGACCATTGATCATGATAGCCAGGCTTAGCTAAGTGCATCCCCCTTTGGGAGCTGTCCTTGGACCTTAAATCACCTTGCATGAATGGTTTCTCTGTGGCTGCACCACAGAGATGAACAGAGAAATGAGGCCTAATTTGGGAAAGCTCAGAAACACTTAATTCTGCATTATTATTAAGCCTCACCGCTACAACATTAACATCAAAGCATACATAGATTTGTATCTGTGTATGTTATTCTTCAGCTGTTCTAATTACTTTCATTTCTGTTATCTTGAAATTACAAGGCATTCTTATTGTTGTGTTATAAACCAAAAGTACAAACTACCCTCAAAAATCTCTGCTCCAAGTGATTAAGTTCTTTTACCACAACAAGCATGTAATTCAGAATTAGCATGTAAATATCATACAGCTGTATCTAAATTGTAAATCATAATACAAATATTTAAAAGCTCAATCAAACATTATGATTAGCAATAAAAACTACTCGTGCAACACATGACCAATAATTGTACTGTGCAAATACAATGAAATAAATGCCAGCTTGATAGTTTTAGAGAGAAAAAGGAAGAGAGAAGACAATAGTTTTCAAATGGGTGAAAAATTAACTGTGGAATTAAAAAACACTATTTTGAGAAACATTTCAAAGACCATCAAAAATGGTCACCATTTTGTAAATAAAGAGTATTTGAAAATATTGTAAATTTCTGGAAAACATTTGTAACAGTTGGGACTATTTCATAATGCCATCTTTTTGTTCCAGATGTATCTGCCCTATTCTCACACATTTTACTGATGACTCTTTAAGGCCTATAAAATTGTTCTCTCAGCCCATAATTTGAAACAAAATTCACCTTATGAAATTATTTTTTCTGCCTTAATTCGATATGAAACATTAAAATTGACTGCATTTATTTTCTACAGAATGAAGGGAATTTTTTTCAGGTCTTTCCTAAATTAGTTCTGGTGATTTTAGCCCAGTGGCACTCACTGACGTATTCGTCACAGGAATTCAACTCAGTGAACAAGAAAGACAGTACAGAACATGACAGTTGCACTCATAGGGACACTACAGAACAGATCTTAGCTCCGAAATACGTTAGAATTTCAGGTAATACAACACCCATTTGCTGTGAAAACATTTTTTTAATCTTCATAACTTTTTGACTTCAGGAAAGTTTTAACGTTTCAAGTCTGTACTATTTCTTTAACTGTTTAAAGTCCTTTTGGATCTTATCTTTTAACTAAAATATTTGTAGATCAATCCTAAAAAGTTTACATTTTATCTTTCAGAAACAGTCAAATAGATACTGGTTGCAAATCATAGAACACACGTGATTTATGGTAATGTAGGTAATAGAACCTAATAGAACCCGTGTTAATATAACAATTTATGAAAAACAGAAATTCTTCAAGAATATAGTCCTTACTGGTTTGGAAAAGTTTATTCTGGTAGGTATGACCTCTCTGATAATGTGTACTGTAAAAAGAACTTTAAATCCTAGAGCAGTGGTTCTCAAACTTTTTGGACCAAGTACCACCCCTAATCCAACCAAAGCATCCAAGTACCACCTACAAGTCATCATCTCATAGGAACCCCAGAAATTCTCAATGACCAACATGAGCGCTCGTGCACACACACTCACACATACATATAATAAATATTATAATAATAAACTTTATTTGATATAGCGCCTTTAAAGGTGGCTTCTCAAAGTGTTTTACAGAAAAAAAACATTAACAACAACTAATCAAAAAGCACCATTTCAGTGAGAGGGGTGAGCCTGTTTAGTTGAGCAAAGCAGATGTGAATTAATTTTTCGAGCCTTGATACAATTCACAACAGAGTCTAACAGATATTAAATCGTCAGGCATTTTCTTGACGGCAAAGGTCTCGCGTTGGATGTTGTAATGCGTACATTAATTTCTGGAGCAACCTCTAATTCGTGCAACTACACCGTTATGTTAGCTTGTCATTGCTCTAGCACCGTCTGTACAAACTCAGACGCATTTTATCCAGTCGAGGCCATTCTCTTCGATAAATTCATTCAGAAGCTGAAATATGTGCTCTTCTGTAGTTCCTGTTGGTAGCCGTTTACAGAACAGAAAGTCTTAATGGGACATGGCCTCAAACTCGTATCTAACGTAAACGAGCAAATTGGCCAAATCGACTACAGACTCATCTAATTGCAGTGAAAAACAGTTGTTACAGTTGTTTCATATTCATATTTGGTTCTTGCTCTTACAAGAGATGGACTGTGCTATTTTCCATGGCTTCTCATTTCCTTCAGCCTGATTGATGGAATCCCAAATCCAGCTTTTCCCACTCAATAAGTCACTGAACTCCACCAGTGGCCCTAAATCTCAGGCACCTCATAAGGTGTGCTGGCAAAATATTATTTCAGAGTGCCTCTTGCTTTCAACTGCCATACCAGCCAAAAGCTTCTGTTCTCCTCCATGTTTCACTTAACATATTCACTTTTTCTCATTAGCGCTCCCGCTTAGAGTTCTTTCAATCCTGACTGGATTTTCCAGATGTCTGAGTTGTCGTCAGCATGGCGAAAACAATTTTCCACCACTGGGGCTATGGGGTCTTCCCCAATAAACTCTCTCCTTATCTCTCCGTGCCAAAAGCCACAAGTGAAAGTTTTTCAGTGACTTAAACTGAGCTGTGCACATTGTCACTGGGCGTAATCCGTAACTTAGTTTTTTAGACATTTCTGCTTCCATAAAGTCTCTGCACCACCGTTTGTACTCAGACATCACCTGTCAGTGGAATTAAGCCTGTGGCTCCTGCTCCTGGAATAATGGAATTCATTTTTATAACAGCTTTCTGTGTCAAAAAGACCCTCAATTTTGCCCTGGAGCTACATTGTCTATAGGCTTTAGTGTCTTTCAGAGCAAAATAGTTAATTGCCTCATGAATCTCAGATTCCTTTGTTGTGTTTTGCAAACTGTACCCTGTCTTCATCCATCACTTCTTTGAAGTTCCACTTGCAGCCAAAATCTGTGCCCATATATATAGCCGTCATTCACAGTATTAATGATAGTGCTTTAAATCTCTGTGTATTATGATGCTTCTCTGTAGTCTCTGCTTTTCTATAAGTACTAAATTTTTAATGCATATTTTTTGTTACACAAACCAGTTTGTCGATTCACCTTTTTTTCAGAAATTCAGGATATACTACACAACTCCAATACCTTTTCATATGTTATATTACGTCTCTTTCTTGTACCCTGTATTAATATCATTACATACAGTTGTCTCCATATACAGTACAGTATTTTGGAACTTCCCTATTTCTACTACCAATTACAGTATTCTCAGACAACATCATTCCAACTCACCATACTGTTAGATAAAGTGCTCAGATAGAAATGTATTTAAAACTATCTAATTTATTTAATCTATGAGACTTACAATACATGGGCGACTTCACAAAGGTCAGTGGGAAATATATGAAGAGTAATTTAAATCTAATTACAAAATAGAGTTTAACTGAAATAAGGAAATTGGAAGTCAGTGGCAATTTTTAAAATTAACTGTGGGTCACCACAATCCCTGTCATACTACATTACCTATGCCACAGAAGCCAATCTGACTAACACAGAGATGTTTTTCAGATCCCAACCAATGCAGAGGTTGAGCATTTAAACAAATGCATTTCATTTTAGCTTAACACTTATAGTACTAGCAACACACAGAACTGCTGTGAACACTGGGGAGGAAACTGTGGAACATGTACAAAGTGATGATGAGGAATTCACTACTCCACTGATCTCCAACAACTCTATGGTCAGTTAACTAGAGTCAAGTGATATTTATCTGACCAACAGATGATTTGTTACTGGAAATATAACAGTTGGACAAGTAAAGCAGTTTTTCATATTAAAGCACTCTAAAAAGGAGTTGTAGATTACATTGAGAATGAGTGAATCCATTTTCTATCTGCTTCATCAAATACAGAGCTGTGGTCAGAGCCTATCCCAGCAAACAAGGAGAGGACAGGGTGTATGCATCAGATATTTATTTCCATACAGTTTATTTATTTTAGTTTAGTTTACTTATTCTTTATTTTAAATGTATTAGAAAAACAATCATTTCTCAGAAAAACAAAAACAAAAAATGAACACAAAATTCCCTGGCATACTGTATACATACCTGTAGTATGATTCCCTAATTATTAGTCATGTTGCCTAACCCCATCATAGAAGTTTGAATTATATTCTTAGCTTTTCATTGCAAGGTCAAATGGTTCCAAAGACTTAAGATTTGTTAGCACTTCACCAGCTGACAACATTCTACCCAGCTCAAGCCATCCATCCCTAGCAGCACTCAACACTGTGTGGGGAATCCCAGGCACATTCCCCTAATGCACCTAATCACCTACAATATCTTGAACACAGGGCTGAAGCTTATCACTAATGCTCTCCTGATAAGTGATTAAACAATTGGGATCCCCCAGGTATAGTTCAGCATAACATTAAATTATGTCATTTATATTTCCGTAGTTCTACTATGGTAAAAATGCTTTTAAAACATGCTACTTGAAAAAATACTTTGCTTCATCATTGTCATAACAAATGGTTAAATTGTCCCTTGGGATTCCACAAAGTTTAAAGGACACTAATAGTTACACCTTCTTCCTTTTTGTATAATCATAACATAATAAGTTAAAAGACATGTGCTTTGCACTTGTGAATGAAATGTAATTGTGGTTCATTCATTGGAAAACTACAAATACGCAGTTAGCTAATGTAAAAATTGATTCATCACCTGGCAACCACCTTGTTGCTTAGAAACAGCACAGTATTATTTCTATAATGGGAGATCTAATAGGGGAGACTCTTTTCTAAGTCTTTTAAAATAAACCAAACAGACTTACAAACTGGAAGAATGCATTAGATACATACGACCTTGTTTTTAACTGTGTAACCATTGTCAAATATTGGCATGTGAAAAGGGTGATATGGGGCTTTTTTGGAAGTTCTGATACCAATGAGTTCTCAATAATGAGTTCTAAATAAAATAGAAAGGCGAGACATGTACAGTAGGTGATCTATATAGACTGCGTTAATTTCACTGGTGAATATGAAGATAAAATCAATGGCTCATTCAAAATGTAACTGACAAACATAAAAAACTGTGTGTACTGTGTGGCAGAATTTACACTTTTCAATTAACTTCTGTAATACTTATCACAAAATACTAAACTGGAAAAATAATCTACATGATTTTTTCAAATGTACAATTACGTAATTAAAAATACATAATTATTGTTTATAATATAGCATTTCCAGTCTTCATTATTTTTCATTGTTATGTATAATTTGATATGATTTGCCAGTAGATTTAGATTCCCCTGGAATCCTGCATTTTATAAAGAGGTTAGAATATGGATGGATGGGTGAAATTTGAGAAACTGAAACAGAAACTATAAATGTTCACAATATTAACTTGAACTTTATTGCCATATTGTAGGTACTGTAACTGGTACAATGTAATTCTTACTTACAGAAAGTCATGCATAAATATGTCTCAGTCAAATTAAATGGATCCTTTGGGTCCTTTACATTGCCTAAGTGTCTTCTATTCACTGCAGAAGCATATTTACCAAATAAGTTCAAATTGAATTTCACATTAGTGCTGAGAAAGAGATCTCCAATAAGGTCATTAGAAAAAGAGATAGAGGTTAATGATTACTGACACATCCTATACCAGTACATGGTATCTTTGACTAATCTTGCTTAAATTAACTTGATAGTTGGAGATGAACAAAACAAAACACTTACTGTGTGCCAGTAACTGCAAAGATAATCTGTATTGGGTTGAACAAAAGGTAAAACATTGTGACAGTCAACAAAAGTGAAATAGTATAGTAAGGCAGGACTTCCCTTTTCAGATATTACTATCCCTCCACTGAAAAACCTACTATACTGAAGAAACAAAGGCAGTGAAGGTCACAAGAAAAGGCAAAAGCAGTGGCCCTGATAATATCTTCCATGACTTTCTCAAGCTTTCAGGACAGTTTATAGAGAATTAATGCTGATTCAATAATGTAATTAAAATAGAGGTGACACTCTGGAGGGGAGAAAAAGGGAACTTAATAAGCGCCTCTAAAATTGTTGTGGTGAGTTGAAAAATATGTTTAAGGATATTTTGTGAAAGGCTTGCTCACATTTACTAAAAAAACATTTGTAAAACCTTGAAGCAATGCAAAAGACAAGTACAGTATATTGTATTAGAGCATCAAGTTGGAGCTCTGTATTTTATATGAAATATAAAAGTACAACAACCTTTGATCTCTAGAGTTTTATGATATCATGAATTTAGGTATGTTGTAAAATAAAGAAAGTTTTCCTAAGGCCAGAGAAATATAAAGTCTCCTTTATAAAAAATGCACATCTTTCACTGTAGCAAAAATAATATGATAAATTCCTAAGTTGACAAGTCTGCAGCCTTACAAAAAGTCAGTGCAAACCAGGTGAAGGGTTATGCTTTCACTTCTTGTCACTTCTTATGTGAGATTTTTGCCAATATACTTTTCACCAGTGTATTTTTTTAGATGCTAATCCCATCACGAGTTCTATTTGCCTCAGATTTAGGCAACATATCAAAGCAGGCCAGTTCCATTATAATTGATGTAACATGACAAGACTAAACAATTTGAAGCAAAAATAAAATTTTCTTTGACTCAACAATATTCTAGTTAGTAAAAAATCAGGTCAAGACAAACTGCCAGAAACAGGTATTTTAGTCCCCATGATATTGTATTTTGCAGTTTAGATAGACAGTAATGTGGAATAGTGGTGAGGATGATGGACTAAAGAATCATAGTGATCCTGGGTGGAGAGAGCTCACTAGCACATTAGGGGATAACCTCACTCTCACATACAATCTTATACATATCAACTAAATCTGCACAGTATACATAATTATAAAGTACACTATATAGCCCATGCTACAGTACTGTATACTGTATATGTGAATGGGCTCAGTGAAGTAACTATTTCACAGAAGTGAAGACCCTCTTTTGCAACACAGACAGTGTAGAATTTTACCATGGTGGATAACCCAATTTTATGGTGCAGCAGAATTCCCAAGAGTGAGGAACTGCGTGAGATTGAATCCCAGCAGGATCAGAACAAAGACACACATGCTAAGTGCAGCCAACTAGAATATGTGAGGTGGCAGTTGATATACCTCTGTAAACAGTGGTTTATACTGGACAGCAATGTGTCATGGCATTTTTATCTTTTCGCATAATTTGATGCAGGACTGCACTATTCAATAAGCAAAGTGAATCCTTAAAGTACCAACGCTTCATGTGGTTATGAGCAATTATGAGCAAATTAGGAACATGGAGAGGGTCTCTGGTTCAATACATATTTGTGGGTCTGGTATTATTTGTTATGATCATATTGTTAATATCCTGCTTGAAAAACATGTGGACTAAAGCTGCTGCCTCTGTGCTAATTGTACGCTCTGAAGGGATCATGAAGGTCAAAAAATGATTTCATGGGAGAGGTTGTCTTATCAAGTGGCAGAACCTGAAGGGTAGAACAATATAGTTTTAAGGGGGTTACCCTTGGGAGTGATTCCCCTAGATGCAAATTATTATTGTGGTTTGTTTGTTCATAATAAGATGTTTTGCAGGAACGGAACAAAGAGAAATTTTACAACTTCAGATAGAATTGTTCTGCAAAACAGCACAGCTGAGGCAGGGGAACAAGGTGTAGATTTTTCTAAGAGTTATTACCCAGTTGTTGACCAATCTTGTAAAAAAACCCTAAGATTATGCTGGGCTCCAGCCCACAGGGATTTACCTGTGCTGTAAGAACTAATGAGTGAATTCGGAGACTGGATTCTGGTGAAAGACTTCAGAAAAAAGAAATGGTGTTCACTCAGGTGGGGGGGCGTACCAGGTGCTGCTGACCACTGCCACTGCTGTGAAGGTCACGGAAAGGGTGCCCTGGATTCATGCTTCCCACTGTAAAAAGGTCACAAACGAACTGAGCAAAGCACAGGAGTGATGTCTCCACAAGGACAGATGGGGATCGCCTGCTTTGGACTGAAGTGCACAGCTTTTTTTCCTTTTTATGTGGAAGCCTGTCACCCCAAAAGAGGAAGAATCTAAACGTGAAGCCTCTTTGTATACAAACTGGCTGAATGAAACTGATAATGAGGGGGATATGAGTAATTTGTGATATAAAGTTATAAATCATACTGTGAAGTTAAAGAAATTTAATGCATCTTGTTATGTATGTGCTTTAATGCCTCATTCTACAGCCTCACTCA
The DNA here is from genome assembly GCF_040954835.1 of Lepisosteus oculatus. Taxonomy (NCBI): domain Eukaryota; kingdom Metazoa; phylum Chordata; class Actinopteri; order Semionotiformes; family Lepisosteidae; genus Lepisosteus; species Lepisosteus oculatus. Next base: position 21,758,796 of record NC_090702.1, on the reverse strand, counting down.
TGCAACTTTTTATGAAATGTACTCTTTTATTAATAACACGTTAGAAGGCTTTGACGCTATCAAACAATAATTAAGGGGAGTTAAATTAAGATTTATATTTCTTGGGATTTTGGGATCAAACGTGGAAGGATTAGATTGTAATCGTTTTTATTTGTCAAATACGTGATTGTATTTCTGAATGTTATGTTACACCTACAGTAGTTCACTGCTTTAAATACATCGAATTAAGAAAGTTATGTGTAGCACTTTAGATCTTTTTTCTTAACCAGGGAAAATCTGATCATGTTTCTCTATAACAATAATAAAAAACTTTATTTTACATATCGCCCTTAAAAGTGGCAACTCAAAGCAATACAGTAGATCAAAAAACAGTTAAAAGGGACCAAAGTAAATACCAGACAAACGCAAACGCGTTTTTAATAAAATGCTTTTACTCATTCAGCAGAGAGTGAGAGGGACATCCAGCAGAGAGAGACACACACATACAAGTTTCCATTGACAAAATTGTTTTTTTTCAATTCCTCTTGTCTAACAGGCATGTTTTGTTTGTGGACTGAGTGTTAGACTAGAGGAAAAGAGCGCCTCCTTCTACGAAGCATTTCGTTGATCCGATCACGAATTATTTTCCAGTCGCACGCAGCAAGGGTTGTAAAGAGCGAATTAACGCGCTGATTCTTATGGTATGTGTTCCGCCGGGGATTCAAAAAAAATTTTTTTTTTAATCGCGTATCTAAGGAAAATTGCAGTATACCTTTGTTCATGCACATCATTATACAGTATCTCATTTTGTATTTCGATAAAAAAAATTGTTTGCCCAGCCACTATTGTTGTTATTGTTTTTATCCTGTAAAGCGCTTTGAGGAGCGCTACACCATCCTTACACAAAGCAGAAACTGATTGTATTTTCCAATAACATACAAGTGCAAAGATTACAGATTTTAATCGTCTTTTTTCTGAACCAGGGAAAATCTGATCATGTTTCTCTATAACAATAATAAAAAACTTTATTTTACATATCACCTTTAAAAGTGGTGTCTCAAAGCAATACTGTAGACCGAAAAAACAGTTAAAAGGGACCAAAGTAAATACCAGACAATCGCAAACGCGTTTTCAATAAAATGCTTTTATTCATTCAGCAGAGAGTGAGAGGGACATCCAGCAGAGAGAGACACACACACCGGTTTTCATTGACAAAAAGTAATTTTTTTTTTTACATTTTTTTTACATGTTTTGTTTGTGGACAGACTGTCCACAAACGTGAGACTGTCTTTCTTAGACTTACATTCCCGAATGTCCCCCGCCCCGGTCAACAATCCTAGGAAGAACACGAAACAGCCTGTTAATAAAATTGTTACAATTTTGTTCGGTCAGTTCTTCCTACCAGAATTTATAGATCGCATCGATCAGTTCCTGCTTTGTGACGGGCTTAGCAGTTTTCCGAACGTAGTCTTTCAACGAATGCCAAACCATCTCTATCGGATTTAGATCTGGAGATTCGGCTGGAGTTTTCACCCAGTTCACTCCTTCTGCTATAAGCCTCGCCCTTGCTGCTGTGTGTTTCGGATAGTTGTCTTGAAAGAGACGGTGCCTTTATCCAAACTGCTCCCTGATATATGGGGCAGCATGCTGTGTGACCACGACTTCCTCGAAGAATACACTGTCCATAATTCCTTCGAAAATAAGAAGTGGTCCCGGGCCTCTTCTAGATATACCCCCCCAGACGTGAACCTTCAGTGGATGTTTGGGCTTTGGCTTGTCCACATATCTCCCCTTTTTGCAAAATGCCATTGTTGAAAACTGTTCCAGAGCCACTGTTGTTTCGTCGGTAAAAAGTACATCCTGATATGCCTCCCCCTGTTCAATCCATTGGAGCGCTTGCTTGAGTCTTTCCTCTTTGTTTTTTAGCCTTATCATGGGGCATGTGTTGGTTTTTCTGTATCTCCATCCAAGCCTCCTGCATACTCTTCTTATCGATGTCGGGCTAATATTCGCACCGAGGTCAGCCCATAGCCGTCTTTGGACTTGCATCGCCGGTAGCTCATCATTTTCATCAGTCAGTTTGTCGATAGCTCGCACAATAGGACTTGAAAAAAAAGAGATCAGCAGTTAGTTTTAAAAATAATGTACGTAGTTGTATTTACATGCAAGAAAGGTATTTTTAGAAATTTATTTACCTTTGAATCGTCCTCGGTTTAGATTCTCTTTGCCTCTCCCCTTTATAATGCCGTCTCACTGTGCTTTCAGAAACGAAGATGTCCATCGAAGCCAACTGCTGTTCAATGTCCCATGTTGACTTCCCGTTTCTTTTCATCTTCATTATTTGGTGTGAGAGAGTCTTCGTGATTTTGGTCATTGTCCGTCCCCTTACCAAAGCGATACAGTGGTGCAGCTTGAATTCTGTACCTATATACTGTATGGTATGGTACAGATAAAACTTACACCATACCGATGAACTAATGCCAGGGAAAGACACTCCTATTATATTTAAAACACAATATGCCAGGAAATGTGTCTGTTGCATTAGCAAGTTAAAACAATTGGGTCGAAAACCTGGGCGTAACACCATTTCCTTTTTCTGATCACTTGCTTTCTGGATATACATCTCACCTGTCCTGTTCTTTGTTTTCCTGGTTTGCTGATTATGCCTGCTGCGGTCCACTCCTACCCTCACCTAAAGAATACTATTTTAAATTTCTTGGCGCAGTTCATTAACCCTTGTATGTGCTGTCCGCACCCAAAATGCAATTTAAAAAAAGTCAAAAACCACGCTCAAAATGCAATTTAGAGCTTTCTGGCAAATAAGATACACTCCACAGGCATTCACAACAGCAACGTATGAAACGTTTGCACGTATAGTTAAGTTATTACTTGGTTTTCAAAGTGCAATGAAATACAATATTGTTGTTGTTGCTGTTCTTGTTGTTTTTATCCTGTAAAGCGTTTTGAGAAGCCACCTTTAAAGGCGATATATACTGTAAAACCGCGGATTCTTATGGAATGTGTTCCGCCGGGGATTCAAATTTTTATTTATTTATTTTTTAATCGCGTATCAAGGAAATCTCAGTATAACTTTGTTCATGAACAAACAGTGGCATGTTACATTATTATTAGTTTTTTTGTTAACAAGGCTCGCCAGCTAATGTGAATCGAAACCTGTCTTGCTAGCTTTTAAAGTCGTGCGATGTGTAAACGACAATTCAAATAGAGAAAAAAGACCTGACTGACAAGCCGATACATACTCTTAGAGTTTGATTAATAGGGAATATAATACTAAAATATAGTACTAAAAAAGGTACTACCACTTTTAAAAGCGATATGTAAAATAAAGTTTTTTATTATTATAGAAAAACATGATCAGATTTTCCCTGGTTCAGAAAAAAGATCTAAAGTGCTACACATAACTTTCTTGATTCGATGTATTTAAAGCAGTGAACTACTGTAGGTGTAACATAACATTCAGAAATACAATCACGTATTTGACAAATAAAAACGATTACAATCTAATCCTTCCACGTTTTATCCCAAAATCCCAAGAAATATAAATCTTAACGGGTAGAAAGCTATGCTGAAAGTTTATTAAGATACTTAGAAGACAAAGATACTGTATCAATTTATGTTGCATTAGCCTGATTATGATTAAAAAACAGATATAATTAAACACGCGTTTGCGATTTAAATCAGAACACGATTTAAATCAATATGAATGTTTATATTGTAACGCATACTGTCCAGCCTCCATTTCTCTATAAAAATTTACTCTATTGCGCACACACACACAATAGAAGCAGGAAGCAGAAGCAGGGACCGTTGTCAGAAGGGAAGAAGGTGACTATTCATTGTTATCAAGAATGACTTAGAATCGATCATGTTGCGATATTTTGAAACATAAAAGTCAATTGATTGTCCATAATATCGCTATTCTATTTTTTTGAAGAAATGTTTGTTAAAAGAAAAGCCCAGCTCCAGCTGGAATTGAACACACAACCTGCGAGTTGTTAGTCAGGCACGTAGACCAGTAGGCTAAAGGGGAACTCACATGAACAGGGAGGCGAAACAGCCCTACACAGCCCTGTCGCAGTATCGTTATTAAATTCTTTAGATACGCGATTCCATATTATATTAGCAGAAAAGCTTAAAACTACCACTTTTTCACATGCTATTTCACATGTTAGTTAAATACTTCAATGCTTAAAATCGTTAGGGAGAAATGGAATACTGGTGTGTATTTTTCCTTTAAAGTACCGATTCCTGGAATCTGACTGGCTGACACCCTTCTGAAGTGGTTCCATAAAATCTCGTATACAGAAAAGAAAGCGTTGATACATACAAGTATCTTTTAATACACTCTTTGCTGTGCTCTTGAGGATCCTTGTGATATTTTGAGCTCTAGTTGAATGATAAGTGTCGCATTTTAAATCATTTTCGTAGTTAGAAATTATGAAACGCCCTGTTAAAAGCAAGGAAGTTTTTATGCCCGTTGAAGTAAAACAAAATGCCTGACAAAGTATGGCTTGGACAGATTCCAAGTGCTTGTATAAATGTGCTAAAGAAATTATACTTTGAGTATACAGCTTGTCCAAAGTCATCCATTATTAATAGTATTAGTAATATCTTCGGTAAAGGCCTTGATGCATAAATATTTCTGATAAAGGTAGGTTGTGTACTTTTGTCCAACTGAGCAATCTTGCTTTCATAAAACATATCAACATTTTAATGACTGATGATTAACATGCTGTAATACACAGTTCAAAATTAAAAGCTCAAATGCTGTACATGAGAGGTTAAGCTCCCCCTGGCGGTTTTACAAGGTAATGCTGGATACTTTCCAGCATGACGTCAAATGACGCGATTAATCCCGTGATACTGCGTGATACCGCGACACGCCCACCGGGGTATGCCGCGAAATACCCCACCCATTTTGAATGGCTGCATCTGTATTCCAATGCTTCGAAATATGGTAATGAATATGTTTACGCATCAGTATATTCTGATAAGAACGCAAGAATCCGAAGTATGGGAGCCTCCTGGGAATCCATATGAAGAATCTAACTTAAACATTTTAAGAATAAAAAGGAGGGAATTGAAATGGAAATCTAATAAGTAAATTGATTCTTAAAATGTAGAGAGCTTTAGGAAAATATACGTGCAGATTTTTAGAAAACAGTGCATCAACAAAGTACACTGTTTAGGTTACTTTAGAAGACAATGTACCAAAACAATATACAGTATGCAGTCTGTGTCATTAGATTAGCCGAAAGTAACTGATAAGCTTTGAAAAACAAATCTAGTGTGTTTATAATGTAGTCTGTTTTGTCTTAGGGAAAGGGGAAGTGTTAGAAGGGACAAAGTACTGAGCTTTCTCTAACAGCGCAACATCTTATAAAAACCCTGTACTGCTTGTAACAAATTGAGTCTCTGATGCACTTTGCAGAGTGGCAACAGGGCTCCCAATATTGCAATATTGAAATAAAGACCTTACTCGGGTGAGAACTCTCTCTTGTGGCTTCCTTGATAGTTATATTTCCATGACAACTGCACTATTCAATAAGCAAAGTGAATCCTTAAAGTACCAATGCTTCACGTGGTTCTTAGACACATCAGTACTGTATTAAATGTTTATTATTTAGTGCTTTCCTTTGCTAATTATACTATAAGAATACTGTACTGTTATATACTACTGTGTGCATTTTAATTCAGAATTTGGTAATAACATATTTTATACATAGTGTCATTAAAACATGTTTTTTAAAAAGCATGGAAAAAGAGGCCAGATTAAAATACATTTTCAATAATGTTTTAACTTTTTTGTGTACTGTGAGTAGCATTGTACAGTAACTGATACAAGTCTGCAATGTATTTAGATCAATGTATTTAAACTATAAAAATATTGTAATTTGTCATTGAGGTTCAAATACAAATATCTGCTTTAAATTTGTAAAATATTTTAATATATAATATACAGTATATAGTATATATAATATATCTTGCAGTCTGCAAAAACAATGCTAATACTAAACTGTAGTTGATGGAAGGATATCTGGATATTACTTTACGGAATTTCACAGGATCCAATTGGTGAAAGTATACTGTAATGTGGAGTGAAAAATCTGGAGTGAGAATAGTGTATGATGCAGATGTGAGCTTTATTTGATTTAGTGGGTTCAGATATGAAAAATGTTTCAGAGGGACACAGACGGAGATTAAAGTAAATGAGAAACACATGTGATGCAGTTCATGCAACACAAGTAAGCAAACAGGTGAGATTACAGCCAAACAAATCCTAGCCTGATGAAATTTTGTGATGGAAGATGCTGTGATAACTTGGAAAGAGTAACCTGAGGTAAATTGAACTGATGCTGAAGTTGGATAGGAAAAGCTATCTCTGGCTGATGTTTGCTAGAGCTGAATGGATTAGGAAATATTCCAAATGGAATTCCCAAAAGAAGAGGAAAATCAGCTAACTGAAAGTTTGGGGAAGGGTGGGAGAACAGTTGAGGGCCAACTGGACACCAGCAAAGGTGGAGAGTTAATGGTTTGGAAATCCCTCTACACGGCTGTTTGGGTAGTTAACTGGATGTTGATACCAGGGAAAGAGAGGACTACAAAGGAGGAGACATGCCCAGAATAACACCATAGGGTAGCACCCTTGGTGCAGAGTGGACATCAGAGTACAGGGGACTCCTATGGAGACAACTAAAACTATAAGGGGATTGGGGTAAGGGCAAAGACAAAACAACAGAGGCCTGAGCCATTGATTAAGTGAGTTGTAGCTGAGAGCAAACGGGATAGAAAGTGTAGTAAGCAGGAATAGTGGAAGAGAGAATGGGGGAAAGGAAGATGAAGTGTCCAATTGTTGTTTCAAAGTTCCAGGGAGAGTTGCAAAGTTAGGATTTCTAGAAGAAAAGAGTGGATATCATGGGTGGTGCTGGAATCTTGCTGTTTTCCATTGAGAAAGTTAGAATGAAGAGCTACTTGTTCCAAAAGAGGCAAAAAACATACTCTTGTTCTGAAATGCAAAAAAACTAATGTGAAAAAAGTAATGTCTAGCAAAACACATACTGTGCAAATAAGGTTCTTTTGACAGAAATTAAACTGAAGATTCAATAAGACAAAGCCAGTCTTAAACTTAAATGACTATTTAGGGTAGCTCTATTGAAGGCCATTCAGTGGTCATTGTATACTTCTTTGTGCTGTTTTATTCTCACTTATTAGAAAAGTGGATCTGAAATCATGGTGATTGTTAATGAATCTCCAGTGCATTAAATGAACTACAGAAACTGGAACAGTTTATTGAATGTTGTGTCATGTTGTAGTCTCAATTTAAACACATCTAGTGGTGGTCCTTGAGCTTTGTGCTGTAATGTTTTCTCTTGTTGCGGGAGAGTTGAGCAGTTTAACTTTAGTGTTTTTAATGGTTTCATGCACTTTTTTTTCTTTTTTTCAATACTGTTTTGTTGGTACAGTAGATTAACAAATATTGGCAGTCCTGGCCATTCTTTTTATTCAGCACACAAATTATCTCACATATTGGGGTTTTGAAACTTGAGTTCTCAGTTGTCAGTCAAACTTCATTAGTAAATGCCCTGATGTAAAAATGTGTCTTAATGTTATTTTCATGAATGTTATTGTCAACTGATTTACAGTATCTCATATAATCAAGGAATAAGGTTATGGAAACATGGGTAAAAACTGGTGTAAATAGCACCACATTATGGTGCTAATGTGACTTCTTCCAAAGGAATTCTTGCAGCCCACAACTTAACCATGCAATCATCAAAATACTCCTTTGAGGTCTTGAACATATGCAAACAATCAGTTACATAGCAATGAAAATGTAACAGACGAAACTGTCGCAATTTTCAAGCATCTCATTTTTTATTCCAAAAAAATCCTACATCACATGAATCTCATCCCCCAGTCTAGAACTCTGTACATACACACATAAGAACCATCTTAAAACATCCCTACAATTTGCATTTCAAAATACAATTCAAAAACACTTTTTTTCATTTGCAAATGTCACTTGTATGGTCTCTGAAATACATTAAGCATGTCATCTCCATGAAGACAATGCAATTATTCCTATTCCTAGTGCAGTCTTATTTTTGCATGACATTCTCATGTAAAAATTCTTCATCAAAAATCAAATAAAACCATGCTCATCATTACCCTGCTCAAATGCGTCAATGTAGAACATATCAGAACTTAACAGTGTTCACAAATGCAAGTGTCAATAAGAAAATATTTAATCATACAACTTGAAAACACCGGTGCAAAGATGGATAATTTCAGCTTACTCAGTAGATTGTTCCAGTCATTGGCTGTGGCCAATGACCTGAGCCCAAAGTCAGTAGTTGATCTGAGGAGGTTCTGGTTGTTAAAGGTATTACAACTGAAATTGTAGGAAACTTTTTTTCGAATTAAAGATATGTAAATCAATTTCAACTTATGTAGTATGCAGAGGGGACCAATCAATCAGATATGGCAAGATAGGGGTGTCAGTGATAAATCTATCTTGCAGAATGTCTACAAGTTTCCCAAGAGCAGATTAAGAGACCATTCTATAAAACACATTCAAGATGGGATGTACAGACAACAGAACTAGTGTATGCCTAGAGGAGCATGCAAAGGATATTTTGTTGTGATAAGAAAAGGATAAAGGAGTTTAGACTTGACTTTAGCTTGTAATTTATTTATATGGAAAAGTTAAAGCACAATGCAGCCAGACGCCTAGATATTTATAGACAATGACTTGTTCCAACTTTATTATAGTTAAAGTAATAATTCTCATCATTAAGGGAGCAGTTTGGATTATTTTTGTTCAATGCCATGAATTTAGTTTTAGCAGTGTTCAACAGGAGATGCAGTTTGAAGAGTCTCTGCTGGGGTTTACTGAAGCAAAGCTGCAAATTGATCATTATAGCATTTAAAATATAGGAGCTTTGGGAAAATATTTGCCTTGATCTGATGGTGATGCTTTTAAATCTTTCTGAACTACAGACATGTTGTACTGTAGCTTGCTTTGATTCACAATTTTGATAATGCTTTATTTTTAGCATAATTTGCAGTGCTCGGTATGATACAATGCTAAAAAACATGTCATGACCTCTTATGCATACAGAGCATTATATCATTTGTGCCTGTCCCTGTAAATGCATGTGATTATATCATCTTGAGGAGCAGTTTTAAAAGGATTATGAAGCCATTATGCAGCAACATTCTAATAAAGCATTATGATCTTGAGATGCTTGCTTACAAGGTCATCTGAATGTTACAGGAAGATTTGCTTTTTGTTATCCCTGATTTGTAGCCTGCAAAACAGTTTTTTGAATATTTGTTTCTTCCAATGCAGACACACTGATTTGTGGAGATGTGTTGCTGAGTAGGCTAAGAGTTTGTTTAGCCACTAGACACTCTTTCAAAAACTTTGAGATAATAGTTTTTGTCAGGTTGTCTGTGCAGCAGTATCTTCACAATAACATCTTGTATGCAGTAAAGCAAATTGGGCAAATGCTAAAGAACAACTGATTTGTTACATACTTTTGAATACTTTTGAAAAATTCCAAAAGCAGAAGTGATCAACATACATAGTTATTAATGAACAACTACAGTAGGTACAGTACATTTTAGATCTTTTTAGAACAGTTTTGAAAATGTGTTTTCATTATTATTGTGTAAAGATTATTTCTATACAAACATCTTTAAAATTGAACATTTGAATATGCATACAAGAGTCCAGTGCCCTTTTATATTTGTTCTAACATAAGGAATATTTCTTTGAACCTGATATTGGGGAAAATTCAAAGTTTGCTAGCCATTTTAATCAGTTTCAGGGCAGTTCTTATGGTTTACCTACGTTGAGGGGTGAACCAGGTCAAGAGGAAATTAAAACAACAGAAAAATAAATTTAACTTGTGTGCATTTTCAATAAAATGCAAGCAAACAATAAACTTCATACACATTACAGCAAACCAAACCTGCCAAAGCAGAATATACACATTTGCTGCTCAACCACAGGATATATCACAAGCTCTTTTTTTCCACAAGGGGCTAGTGAGTAGAACTGTAAAAACAATGATGATGACCTCACTTTTTTATAAGTTTTGGGTTTTTGACATAATTATATAATGATAATATTTAATTAGTCTCGTGTTTGTACTTCTCTTAAAATAATGAGTTTTCATACTGTTTAGTAAAAGTGTCTGCATACGGTTCTGTGAAGAAGGAAAGAAAGCAGTCACCATCCATTTAGGTTCTGTTTAGAATGTCTTAATAGAGCAGTTTAATTTCTATTGACGATTTGATTTGACTTTGTCTTCCTGAAGTGATAATAAGGATTTAACCTAGTTGAGAAGATGTAAAGCAAACATCAATTCAAATCATTTGGAAAGCTCAGGGTCAGTATGAAATGCTCTCTGGGTTCTAAAAGCTGAATGAGACCAGTGACTTCAATGAAAGTGCTTAATCACATTTGTGTCTTTTAATGAGCCTGTACAGTAATTGTTTTGAAGAACCTCCACCTCAATTCATTTTAATCAGGAGTCTCATGTGTCAGTGTTTACTTGCTGCTCCCGAGTAAATTACTTCTTAGAGGTTTACCATGCTGAATGTACATTAATTTAGATTTCCCATCAGAAGCAATGGCCTATCTGAACAAAGCCTATTTTCTTTTCACCTGCCTCTTTAAGCCTCGTGAGGCCATCCTTCATCTGTTTATCAATCATGCACAGGAATCAATAAGAATTCAATGCTTTCATTGGCATACTCCCTGGGCTCTGGACTAGGAAGCTCCCAGAAGCCTCAGCGAATTTTTTGCTTTCATATGATTAATACATTTATTATGTTTCTGATTCTGGCATAATTTTCTGGCCCCTTTCAATGAAGCCCAAACTTCATGGACATTTTCTTTTAGGTCCAATTATATACAGTATGAAGGTTTCTCAGTTAAATTGAAATTATTAAATAATGTTAAGCTGAGACACACATGCAATATTGAAGCAAGAAACAAGGGACTAATTTGATACAAACCTTATATAAAATTTTCCACTGCAGAGTTCACCATGTACTTGAATTGCTTAGCCTCTGCTTTAAAATGCAGCTGCATGAAAAGGACAGTGTGACGAAGGACACAACGTTTCTATGGTAACAGATCCTGTGACGTTTGTTAGTTACTGTAACTGCAGAGTGATGGTCATGATAAATAGAAAATGAGGCAAAGAATTACTATGTCATAGTCATGGCGGAAAGATCAAAAGTAAATGAGGAACATTTAATGCATAGTGGAAAATTCCTAAATAAGGCAAATGCAACTGGATTGAAATAAACACACCATACAAGTTTTAAACACAGTAGTACTTTTTTGTGATGAAGATGATCTTTGTATACCGATCTGAAGTTCTATTTATCAGTAGATCTTTTACTACTTAAAACTAGTAGTAGTAAAATAAAATGATGTTGTTAAAAGTCTCATACTTAAAACATGATAATTCATTGTGGTTTGTGTTACTTATTCATTTATAATAAAACTTTGTACATCTTCTACTTATTTTTTACATTTTATATAAAATGACTGATAACATCTAAGATCTGTTAATAAGACAAAGCATAAAGACTCTTGTAATTGAACAGAGGAGTCTGTTTTCCAGGATAAAAAACTTTACTGTATGTAATACAGAAGAATTTAATAATGTACACAGGATTTCATAAAAAACAACTATTAAATTACTTTTGCAATGCACCATAGGTGATACTTTTATCTGTGCCCTTTTTGGTTATATTTTGATGACAAAATTATATGCAATGTTACATATAATATTATATTTAAGACAATATTATTATATTCATGCTGTTTTGTAACTGTTCAGAGGAATCTAGATGAACACATTTCTGTAGCACTGGTCATGTATACAGGTAAATATGAATTTGTAATGCAGAATTCTTTAATCAACTTTTTGAAAATGTCAGCATGAAAAAGTTGTCATGATGTGGGTCGCATGTGGTTTGGGCCACTGCACTGTCACAGCTGAGGTAACTATCATCTGACACTTCAAGATTCTGCTTGAGGGACTCCTTTTTCATTTTGTCTTTTACCCCTAAGAATTATATTTTGTATGGTAGATGGTACTTCAGCTCACACCATCCATCCAAATAAAATATAAAAAGTCATACAGTATGTCTCCATATTATAATACTCTACCAGAACATCGCCAGAACATCACCAAAACCTCCAATTTCATCTTTACTCTTTTATAAGCCAGTAATTTAAATGAATCAGTGTAGGGCACAAACTAGAGAACAGGCAATTGTTCTGTTAATGTTAAACACAAGAATCTGACAGTGAGGCGTGAAGGATGGCCTAAAATGAAGGTGTTAGCAGCTTGATTTAAAAAGTGGCATGGGATAATTTTCTGTACCTTTTAAGTTGTCATTCTTGTGGTGAAATTCTACATGGAACAGAAGCTGTGAAAAATGATATCTCAATACACAGATAAGATATTAGATTGTTACTATGGTACTTAAAGCAACATTGCACCAGTTCTGTAGAGCTAACTGTGAAGATGTATGAAAAATGACTATTAATGACAATGTTAAACATGTTCACTATGTACAGTACATCATATTCACAGAACTGAGTACAGGTATATACTGTACAGTAAATCAAGGATTTTCCTGTTCTTACCTTAAAAAATGAAAGTATCATACAGTATATTTTAAAACTGCTTATTTTGTCAAATGTCCAGCTTCTCTGTGCATTTGGTGCCCTGACCACCCTGACATCTATATATAGATATTACTTGCATAACATTTTTTTTTTAAAAGAGACACTGTAAATGGGAACAAATTACAGTAAAAAGTATTACTAAGTATCTGAAGTGAGACAATATTTTCAGAGTGATTATTTGCAAATGCCACAGAATGTTCTTCTCCACAATTTCTCTTACGTTTGAAGGCCAACTTTCTGCAGCTAATAATCATCGGTAAAAACATTTTTCTATAGAAATATTTCTCTTCAAACCTTTTATCTGATGTTTCTGATTTAAGATTCTTCAGGTGTTAGCATTTTCTAAGCTTTCAACACAACTAAATCTCAAAGGAAATTTGAACAAAACAGAACTTTAAAACCCTGAAGGAAAAGGGAAGATGTGAACATATTGTATTAGAACAGGGAATAGATCCCTGGGGGCAGAGCGGGTGCACTCATGTAAATTACTGTAATCTAACTCATAGCTTAAGTCATATTTTAATATGGTAGCAAAGAATATGAAAGAAGATGCAAATTGGTCACTGTCTCTTAAAAAATTCTTAGAAGATTTCAAGCTACATGACAGCTCTCAAAGTAACACCTATAAAAGAGGTTTTCTTGTTTTTATAAACACAGGTCCTGAATTATTGGAAATTAAGGATCCTATGGCACTTTTTCAAAAGATCTGATGTGTATTAGGGCTATTGGCACATAATACAGGTAAATCCTGTGTTTAAATAGTGGATAATGTGGAATGCTTCTTTTATGTGCTGTAAAGCCCTTTGAGTTCTTGTTAGATGAAAAGTTCTACGGTATATAAATGTATTTTTTATTTTATTTATATTAGTAAATTAAGAGATTTTACTATACCTTACACAGTTTAACACTTATTTAAAAATAATTAGATATAATTGAATGTATTTCCAGGTACAACATTTAAAAACAGATAATAGTGCCACATCAGCTCTCACTGAAGGAAAGCAATCTGCAATCTGCATCTCTTGGATTTTTCCTGGCGCTTTTAATTTTGAGTCTCTTTGGGCTCAACCCTTGGTTGTTTTTGGCCATGACTTTGGACTATTTACCAACAACACCCTCACTCACTTTTTCAGCTCTTACCTGCACTTGGATCCAACATGCAACTTCTAATCACTACATTTCCACCAAGAAAGCACTGCTATCATAACAACAAAACTTTCAGTATATTGTAATTCTGTACTGTTCTGTTCTGTAGATTGCTAATAATAATAGAAAACACTGCATATAGTACCTGTGTCTATCTTATACAAAATGCTTCAATACCTTGCATCTATGAGGAGTGACTCTTCACAGATTTTAATGTGTGTGCAATACATTTTCTTATCAATTTACCAATTTAAATTTACAATATAAACTCATACCCCAGTATCCAAACCTAATTCGTTCCTGAAAATCTGTTTTCAGGAAAATCGAAAATAAAAATTCCATTATTTCTTATGGGAAAAATTCCACCCCATTCCGAAGCAAAGACAAGTTCACTCAACAATCTAAACATATTATACTGTACCATAAAGACCATTATAGCAAATTTAGTGAACAACCCAGTTCTACTCAAATAATCCAAATATAGCTCTAAAATAATCAATCATATCATTTTAACAATTTTCATTCTTTTGTAATAGATTGCTTTTGACTATTACTCTATAGAAATTGACAAGAAAAATGAAAAAACCTAGTCAGTATTAAATAAAATGTGTGAAACAAGCAAACAAACAAGCAAACTCTTCCTTAGGGCTCATAAGGAACAGCAACTGCAAAGCAAACACAAAAAAACACTTTGAAAATAAGACCACAAACTTTCACTGTGATTGTACACAAAGCACTGCAGCCTCACATCGTCCTTAACCACAGTACCTGTCGGCTGGGCAGAAACTAAGCTGTTTGGTGGCTCTGAATCCAGATGTTCGCAGAAGGTTCTCGCCTAAAATCGGTCACTTTAGAACTTCAAAGTTCGGATTAGTGAAATTTCATTCTTATAACAAATTACAAAGTACATAATCTTCATGTTCAGATTAGTGTACTGAAAGTTTTTATACCAGGGTATGAGTGTATATTGTCACCTCCCAAACAGACTGTTCGTAAAATGTATTTTTGAGTAAAGTGTTATGTGATACATACAGTATATAACTGAGAAAAAGCAACACCCAAGAAATAATTGTATTGAAAAAGTCATGTTCGCTGACCATAGTGTGGCAGCAAGGCTTATTAAAAATACAGGAATTAAGTCTGTTGCTCCCTTGCCAGCCCCTCTCTGTCTCTCATCTCAGTGGTGCTGGATACAGAGAGGCCATTCCATTTGATTCACATTTAAGGTGTTTTTCTAGCTGCTTGAGTGTCCTGATGAGGAACAACTCCCAGAGCTGAGATTCTCCAGCAACCCTAATAAATGGTCATCTCTGGCACCTTACTGTCTGGGAGATTCCAAGGGAGAGTCTCATTCAAAGTTCTTTACAACTCTAAGGTCAGAATGCATTGTTACTCATCATCAGCCAAATCAGGAACTGGTAGGGCAGGTTAACCTCACGTGGGTCTCGGATGCCCACGGAACTTTCAACCAATGAACGACCATAAGTCCTCCAGGTAAAACAGGCAGCACAGAGCTCCCCATGGACATCCTCAGACTCAGCTCAGACAACCACATAACGGCCAGTGTGTCCGAGTATCAGGACTTTACTTTGTTCTAAGAGTCGAGAACGGAGGTCGCCAGCACATAACCAAAGGATCCACCTGAGGTTAGCCCAGCAGCAAGCCTCAAGAACCCATCGCGAAAGCTCACCTGATCAACAAGTGAACTACGGTCGGAACTGTGGACAGCTGAATCTAAGTATTCAGGACTAGCGCTACATCAGGAATGAACCGGTCTTCTTCCTGTCTAAAGAGTGTTACCTGCTTGGTCCCGCAGTCACTTTTCTCCTGTGCACAACTCTGTTAGTAAGACAGAACTAACTAGCCAGTCTTCAGAGAGCCCACTGCTAGAGCATCGCAGCAGGAATCTCTCCAACTATGTCGCAAGCCGTAACAGCACTGGCACTGCTTAGCCCCGGGCCAGAGAGCGCCGATTGGACACAGCAACAGCCTGCCACTGTTTCTTTGTATCCGCGGGAGATCTGAATCCGCAGAGATTGGATGAGTATTCAACATTCTGCATTACAGTTTGAGAATTCAATTGTTACCTCAACCCCAGTTGATATCAATTTAATTCCTATGAGTGATGTACTTGCTTCTGAGTATCTAGTGTAGAAGTTCATTTACTAAACGGTCTAAATGAATGGTATACTGAATGTATGTTCCTCTTGGTTTGTAACTCTTCGTGATTGAATATATATCTTTTGTATTCTGCTAACCCTCACGATAACATCTGTTATGTTTATATGCACATTTTATGTATTAATAAAGGTATTATCGTGTATTAGTATCTGTGTGGTGCGTTGTTTGAGATATCCCGCAAGATTGGTCTTCTAATAGCCATCAAAGAATCATTTTGTGACTTACTGCTACAATTAATAATTGTCCCAGTAAATGCACAAAACCCCTACATTTATTGGTGCCTTGTGAGAGAATGCCTACAATAGGATGAGAAGACTATGATCCCCATGCAGTGTGAGGAGTTAACCAAGGGATTGCTAGTCTCGATGAGGTGGAGATGTGGATGCAAAAGACAAATGTAAATGAGTAAAAGTCTTACATACTGTATGGTATTTACTTTTTGGGGGGAAATTACTTCAGAATTATTACAAGTTACAAGTTAAACTATTACAGCTAAAGTGAAGTGAATCTTCCCAGACATTTGTTGTAAACTTCAGTTCTTAAACCAATGATGTACCTATATGTAGTACTAACAAACAGAATCTCAGAAATGGTAGATTGCAATCCTTTTGTTCATCTCTTGTAGATTATTTTTTAAAAGTTCATGAGTTACATGCAAGGTCACTTCAGCTGTACTCCACCATATTCATCAATGTACTACACTAAAAATAACCACAAAGGCATATACAAGCCATAGCCCATATGAAACTTTCATTAACTACTTCATTAATCATGTCCTCTGCTGCAGTCTGAAAATGTTATTGATTGGGGGATATTTTTCTACTTCCACGGGACAAAGCACTTTTGATTAAACTTTCTTAACGACACTAAATCTTTCATAGAAAATTTAGTAAAAGTCACAGCAAATCTAATTATGCATTAACCTTGCTTGGTCAGTAGGAAAGAGACAACCAAACTAATGATGATATAAAAGCGGCTAAACACTTGCTACAGTAATTTGTGTTGCAGGGTTTTTTTCCCTTAACACAATGCTCTTTGAACACATCTTGTATTAATTTTGTGGAAAGAGCCTCTAAACCATTTTATCTGTAGTTATTATATATTTCATCTGAACTTAAAAATAGCAAGGGAACATGTGTTCTGACATTCTCAATGTTGTGACAGTAGATAGTGAATCCTTGAAGGTCTTGATGTCCTCACACTAATGGTTTGAAAAATAAATAGAAATATAGTTTGTGGATTCTATATCAGTATGTACAGTATTTACTGTAGTTACAATGCTACTGTATACTATGTCATGATGAAAACCTTCTCCAAAGTGAAGTATACAACACCACCTAAAATCTTAAACATGATCACAAATAGCAGAGAATTAATAATCTTTAACCAGGAGGAGAAAAAATAGTCACCTTTTACACGTTTAATACTATATAATGATCAGAACAAAGTTAAAAGGGCACCAAAGTAAATACTATGAAGTCACCTTGCAAAGTTAGTAATCATGACTGCCCTTTTATGCTCAGCACAGTTGCACATAATGCAACCAAAATGAACTGCTCCCATTAATTACATTAATAAATATTATATGATGCTTATAAAAATTCAGACCTTAATCCTTTTATGCAACAGGACAGTTTAATTTATAGGAAATAAGAAATATTTAATGAGGGATTAGATTAGAAATTAATTCAATACCTATATAATTTATCTTTATTTACATTTACTCTGTTTCATGTACAATGCCAAAAACCCTTCATTCAAAATGTTCTGTTTTGTGATTCACGTGTGCAAATTAATCCACCGAATGGGCTTAAATAGTGTGACCAATGTTGAAGAGTATACTGTAAGAAAGATTAGAATTGAGATGTATGCAATCAACTATTTTACTTATTAGAGTATTAGAATATTATAATGTAATTATCCAAAAACCTTGTCATGATGTACAGTATTTAAAATGATACAGTTGCGTTTACTTTCACAGAATATAATGACTTTACATATTTGTTCTGCAACAGAAATAAGATGAAGAACCGTCATTTGCCTCAGGTACCGTACACCCCTGAAATAATGTGCCCAGTTGCAACTGGGCACAGAGCAACTCCTTCTCTGCATTGCTTTGTTGGCCAGAACATTGTAAAAGTATTCAGACTCTTTCACAGTTTTCACTTTTTCTTGTTTTTAAAGCTTGCAGTCATGGCACTTTGAAGTAGGAAATGGAATTCCAACAAAGTATGCAGATTAGGGAGGGGGATTAGATCCTAATTTCACACACTTCCACTTGCCTGCATTTATACTGTACGTCTGATACCCGGGACTTCCGTAGCGCATCTCATCTCTCCATCAAGCTACACCAAATAAACTCATTTGTTAGAATTCAATCAAACTACTGTTTTTTTTTTTAACTTACACATACTGTACACATTCAAAGAAAAAAAAAGATAATAAATGTTTTTATTGTGTGTTACACTGGTGGAGTCATGGTTTGTGTGGACCCTCACAAATTTAATATTTTACTGTCAGGTAGACTATGAGAGTCTAAACAGATAGCCCATGTCTATTCTGAGTATCGTTTTATAGTGTCACAGTGTTCACAAGTGCAGCTGATATCTTGAATTTCTCGTGAGAAAGTCAGTTTCATCTGTTAGTTTTTACACTCCCATTTAGGCTGTCGTGTTACAGTGTGATCATTTTGCATTAAAACATTACATCAAATGGAAAGACGAACTGAACATTTGTTGAGAGACAACTACAGATGGTAGACATTTTCAGGCTGCTGCTAAAATACCTGAGTCACTGTGAATTAAATGCAGATTGACACAGAGAGTAAAATGAGCTCTCAGTTAATATGCAAGCTTATCAAACAAACCGCCAAATAGATATGTCCAAATTAATTGAAAACAACCTGCATTTCTCAAAACAAATATATATTTGTTTCTATTTATGTAATTACTCATTACATTTAGGGGGTACTACATACTGTATCTCAGTGCTCATTACAAATGCTTATTTTAATTAGTTGTCTGGTAAAGGTTAATATTCTCCCCACCCTACTGCTAGGTACTTCATTCTGTTGCAAATTGTTAAATGAAAAGAAATTAGACTCTGGAAAATCACAGTTTTAACTCTAAAAAATAAAGCAAATGCAGAAATCATTATGTCCCTTTACATACTGTAGTAACACAAATATTATCAAGCTATTGTAAAGCTTTTTGTTTTTTTTCACTTTAAGACACTGTTACTCACAATTGCTAGTGATAACAAATGGATCTAAAACAATTAAATACTATAATAACTTATTCACATTTTCATCATAAAATTAATTTGAGGATGTTTTGGAACTAAAACGTGATATATTCTACACTGGTTTGTTGTTCAGATGATCAGATCATGACTTGACTATTCTTATAACATTTCCGTTAATAACATTATGAATTAATAAGAATACACTTGGTGTTGGCAGTAAGCTGTCACATTTTACATCCTAGGACAAATGCATCTTTCAGTGGTCAGGTCAAATCCTTGGTCTTTGCAATCCAAGTGGGCATAAGATCTGTGATATAGAGAGAGGGGATCCATGCATGTGGTGCTAGCTGCAAGGGGGAGTACAGACAATGTAGCTTGGGGGCCTTTGCCTATCAGATTGCCCTAGAATTCAGGCATGGACAATTTTCATGCAGAGCAGCAACTGTCACCTAGAGAACAGAAGGGCAAATGTTTGGCCTGTAAAAACTTACATATGGTTATTACGCAAATGCACCTTTGAGACTGTTGAGTGTCTGTTGGGGAGGCACAGAAAAATCACAGCTTTGTGAACAAGAACAGCATTAGACAAAAAAAAGCATAGATTTAAAAAAAATAAAATAGTTTAATTTTAAATGAGAACATTTTTGAAAATCTTTGCATTAGAAGATCTCTTTGCATTAGATTTGCAAAGAGTCTGAAAAAAATTAAAAATGATCATGTCACAATATGTTTAGTCATTCAACTGTTTGACCTAAATATGCTATTTGGGATATGTGGGATGTGTCATGTTTACAAGAATATAATTTCAGCACACCCAGTTAATTTTTAGTAGATGATAATTTACTTAATTCACTATGTTCTATTTGCATAATATATTTAATCTTTAGAAGAAGCTATAAGCTGCTTTTAAAGTATATTACTGGATCGGTCTCTGGTCGGTTATATGGATTAAGCCAGCTGTTAGTGGCTGTTAACAAATAAAACCTTTTGCCTGAATTAAACATATAATATCTGCATTGCATATGTGAAGGTTGTAATAATGAGAGCAAGAATCACAAATAACATAGATTTGTTCTTAATAAACCTGTGGTGACATATTTTGAAGATGGATGAAAAAGATTACAAAGCATACTTGGAAAACAAATTCTAAAAAAAAAAATTCTTTCCTCAAGAAAATATGTCTGCTGTTTCTAATTAATTGCTAGTAAATACGGTAATTTTGTCAACACTGATTTTAAGAATATTCTAATGGAAATTGTATACTGTAAGTTAACACTTCTTCTTTCCATGTCTGTACACATTACTTTTCTATCCCAATTGTGTGTTGTCATTATGCTTGCCATCAGTTGCTTTTGTTCTTAACATACTTCTTTTACTAGAACTAAATTACTATTGTATATGTCTGCTAGGGATGTTGCTAACCAGGACAGTATCCAGGCACCCATCAGTTTGTTTATTTTAGTGCTGCAGCCCTTAAGCAGTGGTTTTACTGCATTAAGACTGAGACTGAATACTAATGATCTCCACAAACTGCTAAAGAAGCAAAAAATGCAACAGTTTGTTCCAATCATATTCTCCATACTTGTTTCCAAAATAATTATTAGTCGCATTTTAATGGCAATAATGTGTATTCACCTTACAATATTGCAGGCAACTGCAGTTAAATCAGACAAATGTACAGTATGTCTGAAACCATATAAAAATTTGTACATTCTTACACAACGTTTGTTCATTTAATTTATCTTTGTTACTCTACTCTACAGTACAAACTTGCCAAAACTACAAATTTGCCAAAAATAAAGATCAAGGTAACAAAGATCAATTTCAGTCTATTTCACAGTAGCACTGAGTTACAGTTGCATGTACTGTACGTAGGCTAGGCAGTTGCATCATAGTTGTATAGTTGCATCAAGGTAGGAGGTGGTTGTTTTCATCTAGATAGACTACAAAACTGCTGTTTAAGTACCAACATTGGAAAAGTTACTTCATATAAGAATAGTGCCATTGTAAAAAAATCTTCTGCACTTTGGATGGTCACAACCACAGCTCTTAATAAGCCTATGGTTATTTACAACGCCACACTATTTATTGTTATAATCAATTGTCTTGACAGAAAGTCTTATCCAGATTAATTTACATAAAAAAAACTGTGGTGTCTGTATGTGAATTGCCTTTTTGAGTTCAAAGCACAAATGTCCAGTTGGGTTGAAGTCTGGAAACTGACAAGGAAAGTCAATGACATTTATTTATGACCAGTTAATCATTTCTTTGTCATTTCTTTGGATATATGGTTTGCATTATTGTCATGTTAGAACATCCATTTCTAGACAAGCTTGAGCTTTTTGCCAGAGGGATCCAGTTGTTTCAGTAAAAATATTCTGATATATGTTGAAGTGCATCAATCCCCATTTACTGTATTAACAGCAATTCAAGAACCCATAGATCAAACCATCGCTAACTTCTCTTAACATTAAAATTTAGCTTGCACATTTACAATTTAAAAATAACTTTAAATAGACTTGAAGTATAATTCAACAGAACGCAATATGGAGCCTCATAATTTGATGCCTTGCTGGTGCAACATGCACTGTGACCACTTCTGCAGAAATGTTGCTCGAACCAAGATGCATTAGCCATTCTAGTATTGCCAATCTGAACACATATTCAATACAGCTAGATTTTTCATCAAAACTTGCAAATAGGTTGAACATCATAAACTCTGTGGTTCCAAAGTACAAGGTTCTTAGGTTCTTTTGATGAGGTCCTAGCTATGGACCTACAGAATCTGAAAATGAGGGACAAAACAAATAGGAAGATAAACATCAATTCCTGATACTTGCCAAGTATAATACTGTTACAAATAGGTGTTACATAAATAGAAAATAGAGAACATACCAGAAATAGGCTGAGTGGATTATTCAAAAAGTAAATTAACTAATCATAACCACCAAATTGTAAAGATTAAGTAATCATACCCGATTGGTTGGTATAATTAAAGGCACCTGAGTTTGTCCTTTGTCCTTTTGCACAGCTTTAATGAAAAGAGCAATAAATAAGGCTCTTTGGGCTTAACAAATCTTTATTTATAATGACAATAAAGAAAGTAAACAACACACAACATGAACATACAACATGGAAGTTACACTATTAACAGATAAGGCATCTCGAAGGCCTAAGTCTTGAAGCAAATACACATACCTACAGTAGGCTACAGTAGATGGCATCTAGCACACATGAGCAGAGGGTGGAGCATTATCAATGTGTTATGTAATGAGGTTTGAAGGAATGTATTGTAAAATGACCGAATGTGCTTATGAGCATACCAATTTTAACAGATCCCTTCATTTTTGAACAAGTGAATCTTTGTGTCTTACTAGCAAAAGCTAGTGCAGTTGATACAGTTGAGATGATGCAGGAAGTCCTCAGCAGCAACATCTGCTCAAGACCTGGTTTAATTGGATGCTACTTGATTCTGTTCAAATTTGTTGCCCATTGCAAAGAACAACAGCTGCAACTGGGTTGAAAATTGACTTAATGAAAATACTCAATACACTAAAAAAACTGCCTTCACTCCTTCAACAGGTTCACTGCTGACCAATGCATGTTTTTAAATATTCTTGTGGTACTTTTGATTAGTAGAGATGCTAACTGATTACTTGATGCTAAAGATACAGGTTTAAATAAGGTTATGTATCCAACACTTGCAACACATCTTTGATGCATATGAAAATCAACAGAAGATCTCTTCACTGCAAGATCTATCAGTACCAGGGGCTGGCTATCCTTTGGTTTCCAAACAACTGAGTGTCTCTTTGTTTTGAAATTATGGCCATTTCAAGTCAGACAGCATCAAGCAAATGGATCAAAGACTGCTACAGAATCTGTGCATCTTACAGATCCAACAAATTCAGTCACAGTTTTAGGTGGATAATGAAATAAAATTTTACTCACAAAACAATTCCTTTCTTACAAACAAATTCAAAAATCCAGGATGGTTCCATATAAAATGTTGTATGACATGACACAAACAGAAAATCGGGAACGACAAATGTTACCTGCAGAGATAATGAAAACACTCTGATTCCTTTCCTTTGATTGTTTGGAGGTGTTGCAGAATACTGCAGCTGCCCTTGTTTCTCTCAGCATGTTGAGTGGCATTTTGTGTGTCAAAAGGTTGTAATTGTTAATGTTCAGGTTCCTTTAGTTTTTGTTTTGATCTTGACCTTTTTAAAAATGTTTAATAAGAAGACAGATACATGTGGCACGTTTTCTAGATTATTCCTTACTCACCAGCAACATTTTGAATGTTCACTGAAGTATAGAAATCTTATTTATATTTATGAAGTTATTAGTCAAATAGGGAGCATATCTTGGAGGTTAGTCTAAGTTGAGATATCTTTTTAAGATATGGGCATGTCATTTCCTTTCTGAGTTGAGATTTATTCATAGCAGAGCATTTTTTTAGCAGTCATGCACCAGAAGTTCTGTGGTTCACTTCACAAGTCAGTAAATGTCCTTAGGCATCCCTGCTCTTTGATGGATATGCTGACATTTACTATACATTAGACAGATACTGTAATGAAAATGTTGTTTTAAATTCAGCCAAGCTCTGCCAATTTTATTGGATTACATGTACATATCCAGTCTGGATAAATCCACAAAACACAGCATTGCTTTAAGTATGCAATGTACAAAACTATCAAAGAAATAAATGAAAACTGAATGGCTTTAATGTACTTGAATTATATTAAAGTATGAGCATCTACAGTGTATGTTCTTAAGGAGGTAAGATAGTGCTATATTTGTATACTGTAAAACAAACTATGGATGTGCTGGTATTAATAACATTTTATGTTTCTCAATTTAAAGCAGTGTTTATAAGTGAGAGCCGGCAGATTTGTAACATAATGTTTGCAAATAAAATATGGATGCATCAATATTATGCCAGTTTTCTCAAACCCTGCACTGCCATGATAGCCAATGTGCTGAATGGGCTGTAATGGCACAGACTGTGAGCATTTGGAGCTGATTATGAACTGCTTTGACTGTCACTGATTTTGTGGAGGTGTTAAATATACAGTATGATACAGAATATGATTGAAACAAATCAACTGCTTTGAACATTTAAATTTTAGATTTAAATACTGTAACTACAATAGCAGTTTATTAAAGTTGTTGCATATACAGTATGAGGTCTGACTTGCATCTGGCTGGTTTATTGATACCTGATAAAATTTTAATCAATGGCCGATAAAAAACAATAATCAGTTCTTTTATGATATTTCTCCATTTGAATGTAACAGTTTAGTATGGTCTTTTCAATGCAATTCAATTTAAAAACAACTTACAGTTGTACTGTACATTTATTGTGTGCAGTATGATTAAAGAAAAAGTTAGAGGGTTTATTTAATTGGTATACAGCATGACAGATAGTGACACCATCCATGTTGATGATGAGATAATCACATAAAAACAGTTGTGTTCCCCCAAAACAAACAAACAAACAAACAAACAAACAAATAGAATAACCCGAGAGAACTTTAGCAGTTTCTAAAGCTTTTTAGCATTGTATATAGTCAAAACATTTAAAAGATAGAGCATCTGTAATGCAGATCTGTAAAAAAGATACAGTAAAGAGTGCTGAAAGATATTTAAACTTCCTTGTATCCTAAATATTAAACTGTAACAACAGAGGAATTAGGGTGAACAAACTGTCCTGAGGTACAGTATGTTTATTGACTCTCTAAATCATGTAAAAACAGGGTTTATCTCATTGTTTCAGGACGAGCCTTTTAAAAAGGTGGTTTTTGGAAAGCTGTTGAGAGGATTATGAGAGTATTATATTTTGTCTGTATTTAATTAATATTCATGTAACATCATTTGTTAGTTAATCCAGAATGGAATTATTTTTTTCATATGCATTTTGCAGTATATGTCAAATTAATCACACATGGCTGCATGAACTGGCATTGCATAACTGAATAAAATATGAATAGATACTGAACATCCAAAATAGAGGCATTAAGAATGTGTGAATTTAAGACAAAAAGGCTTAGAGTTTCAAAATAACCACAACATTTGTATCTCTTGATTCTAAATCTTACTGTGTACAACATTAGTATTTCCTGAAAAAGCATAGCTCCCTTTAATGAAAGGATGATGAGGCTGCTTTTGTTTAATTTAGTGGACAGCACTGTATTTGCAAAATTTGTTAAAACAGATCAATTAACTTTTCACTGAAAGTACATATTATTAATACTGTGCCATACTTCTATGGCAACATAATTTAAAAAATATTTTTTCATTTTGTACACAATGGCAAGCTCTAATGATTGAACTCTATGATATTGTAGCTAGCTAAGGACCTGCATTGTCTTTCTGCTTTCATAAGTTTTTCCCTTCTTCACTTATTTTGAGCAACATACTGTAAGAACGGTAATTGCGAACTCATTAAACTTCACATGTTACACATACTTTACCGTTTTGTTTTCAAAAGTTCCATGAGTTGGAGGGCAGGGATGGATAATTTCCTTGTAACTGTAAAGTTTAATTCAATATAATAGATCTTAAATAGTGAAATGCTCCCATACCCCCTACACACTGAATGCAAATACTGTTTCACAGAGTTACACTTTGTTGTCAAATGTTTCCATGACAACAGAAACAACCCAAAACTATAAAAATATTTAATAAAATATTAATAATATTTCATAATAAAAATACTTTACATAATTCTAGTCACTTTGCATTTACAGCTTGCTTCTAATGTCTCAATGCTTGAATTATTCAATGCTTGTGAAGATTACTTTAATGTTAGGTACTCTAATTACCAAGAAACTCTAACATAAGCACTTTCAAAGACATTGAGACCTTTTTAGGATTGCCACAATTAAGTATGGCATTCGGATACTGAATGTGACTACAAGTCAGACGATTCTTATCATGTATAAAATAATGAGGACTACAAAACATAAGATACAAATATTGAAAGTGTGTCAAAATGTGCTGTAACAAAAAAGAGAAACCGCAGTGCATGTAAGTCAAGAGTAAATGTTTCCTGGACTGTTCTGGTCCTAAAGTACTGTCTAAAATATATTATATGAACATGTCATGTTAAGCTTGTTTTCTAACAAAGCATTACACATTAATGTAATATTTGTTTCCTTAGCATATTATTCTACACTGCATGAATAAATACATCTAGTTTAAGGCAGGTTTATTCATCAGTAGTTGCAAAAAAAGGGGACACATCTACTTAGAGGATTACAACATGGACCTGCTGTAGGCTCAGTGCTTTGATTTCTATAATATACATTCTTGTATAGCTAATGAACTTGAAGAAAAATAAAATGACAGATATTGCAAATAGGGCATGTGCAGGTAGCAAGACTTGGCTTTACATAGTAAAACAGATGGCATTGAGTTTAAGGAAGCAACATGTGAAAAGGATGTAAGTTTTTACTGTACAGGTATGTGGATAAATATCCTGTTTAAACCACATGGTAAAACAATAGGAAAGACTAACAATATTATATTGTGAAAATCTAGAATTCCATGGAAGCCTATTAGCACTGCTGAGAACATCAAATCATTACATTTAAATGTGATAACGTTGTGTTTAAAAAAGATAGTTATTGCATTTTAAGGGTTGTATTCTCATATTTCATTACATTCATGTCTCTTTAAACCAACAATGAAATACTGTGGATACAGGCATAGACTGAAAGCTTTTTGTGTTTTTATGCATAAATATAGAATGACCGGAAACCAATAATAGGTAAAAGCATTACTGTTAAGTCATCATAAATGTATTCTGTTGAATGTTTAAAGATTAGACAACGACCTATCTACATGTTTCTGTAGTTTCACATCGAGAATAAAACAAGTCTGTAAAATTGTCTTTCCTGCTTTTCACAAAAAATTGTGAAAATGACATACATTTAACCCAGGAATGCTCAATGGCACTGTGTTATACTTAATGTATACAAAAAACATTACACATTTCACATGCCCCTTTCAACTAATTAATTTGCACAAAGGAAACTGTGACAATTCATTTTTTATTAATGAAAACAGAACTTTGTATGGGGCAATATAATTGCACATACAGTATATTGCAATATACAGTATTTTAGGGCAATATTATTTACGCAATAATTATTGCATTTAAATGCATTGTCATCTCAGTTCTCCACTGCAATTGTAAGCTTCGTAGAATACAGGCCAAGGGAACTTAAAATGTGAAATTTATCAGTATGATATTATTAAAACATTTGTGGTCACCACATAACAAAATGTTAACATTGCTGACCATTAAATAATTTACTACACGGATATGTTAAATTATCTGACTATCTTTAGTCTAAAACAAAGTCTTTAAACTCCTGGGAAAGGACTAGATACATATTTTTTAAAAAAGGAAATTGTAACCAAAGTCAACAGCCAAAAAACTTGATAACAGACAAGAGGAATGGGAGTGAATTTGAGAATAAAATCAGGAACCCTAGAACAAACTGTGCAACTATGGTTTTGTAGCAGATTCAATGGGATCCCTATAGAATTGGCTGAACATGATGCTTTGTCGACTATGCTACTTACAAGCAAAAGAAGAAAATCAAAACAGTGTAGGCCAAATTACATACAAGACAAGTTTTAAATAATTAAATTAAATAATGTATGTTAAAAATGATGTAGAGAAGCACTGATTTCAAGCAGGGACACTGGGCTCAGTTCCTGGGGAGTTATCTGCATGGAGTTGGTACAGTATGTTCTCCCCATGTTCACATGGGTTTCCACTGGGTGCTCTGTTTTGGGTGCTCGGTGCTCTGTTCCCCCAGTCCATAAACATACTGGTGCGTTAATTGGCCCTGGTGTGAGTGTGTGTCTGTGTCTGCCCTCTGATGAATTGGAGTCCCATCTAGGGTGTATCCCACCTTGCACTTGTTGCTTGCTGGGAAAGTCTCTGACTCCCCCTGAACATAATAAAGCTGTTAGAAAATGAGTGGATGGATGATGTAGAGAACAGGACAACATGGTATAACATTTTACATTTTGTTTTAATGTGATTCAAATTGTTATTTAGAGAAATTACAAAGAGAAAATGTTTAAAAGAAACACAGGAACATCAAGTAAATTATATATACTGATACTTCCCATTTTTTCATCACAATATAGTTCACTTTTTGTCATCTTCTTAACGTCCAGGTTATTTATATGTTTATTTTAAAGTAATTCACATTTATTCATTAAAATATCTAATTAATTTACTTTAATCCATGTCTTATGGATTATTTAAAATATATGTGCCAATCATGAAGATATATTTGTCTGCAATAACAAGATTTTCTTTATACAATAACGTTTTGCTCTTTAATATAGCTTTTTGCTATCCTTGATATAGCTTAAAAGATTTTAATATTGCATTGATATTTGTCAGGACCTCTATATTTGATGTGTTTAAACTCAAAGGTTATAAATGAGAAACAAGGTTTTTGAATTCTTTAATTAGTAAAATTAAGAAGCAAACATTCTTTTTTTTATTCATTTATTAAAACAATTACATTAAATCCCATCTTTTGTACATTACATAATGAACTTACCTTTTTAGATTTTGTGGTATCTTTCTAACATTTTATATTAACAAGAAGTCCATATTTTATGGATAAATTCACATTTTAACTCTGCTTCATATAATCTACAGAGAAGAGTAGAAAAACCTACTGCTAAAATAACTTTCAACACAAATGAAATTGATGGGTTTTCTCTATATGCCCACCTCCCAAAAACGTTCTGTGATAGCTTTGGTAGTTTGTGCCTGTAAATTATCCCTGTGTACATGTTTATACTTCATATAAAGTAGCAGTACAGCTAATAGAATTTATCTCTCTTTATATACTTTAGTATTACTATAGACTGCTGTCAATTATTTTTCTTCCATATTATTTCCATAGTAGTTAGGTGTTATACCTTCCTGTTTTAATTTATATTCAATTTCACAATTATTTATTTTTAACTTTTCTTTCTTGTGTATTTATCTTTCCTTCCACTCTCTTAAATTGCATGTATGTCTTGAAGTTCTCTAAATAAATTCATACTGTTTCCATTCAGAAGATTCTGAAAACACAAAAAGTTAAATAGAAAAGTTAAACAGAGCAGAAGAAAAAAAAGTAGAAAAATCCTGATAATGGCCCTGCTTTTACAGTAAAACTACAGATAAGTTATATTCTTCACAACTAAGGCGAGAAGCATTTGATTTCTGTACACTGCACTGTATCACAGTAAATAGGTAGCACTTACCCTAAAATATTTTTACCACAATCCAACATTATATTTTGAAAAGGATAATTATCATAATTAATAATTAAAATATACAATATTCTAGTTCAAAACTTCCCTAGAGGAAACTACAGTATTGTTACAGTTATAAAGGAACAAGTTATAGCTTTATTCCATACTGAAAAAAAAGAAGAAAGAAAACACAACGTTTCAGCCATGGAGCCTTCTTCAGGTGTGAGAAAGACAAGGCAGTAAGCAAAGGTAATGTAGTGGGAGAACAAAAGCTGGGAGAGAGGAGGGGAGGGAGCAGGGGACAGAAAGAGAGGCCAATCAAGAGGTGTGAAGTCAGAATAGGTGTAGGGAGGTGTGAAATGAAACCTACAATGAATAGAGAGAATTTAGAAGAAAAGTAGTCCTTAAGAGAAGGGGGAAGGTGTTATCCTAGCTGCAGGACAATTTTGGTTTCTGTAGTCGTTCTCATGTATGAGTTCAGAAAACCATCTTTGAGAACACAGACAGCGAGATTAGAGTGGTGACTAGGAAGTGTCTCTAAGAGTCTTAGATTTTGTGACACCTGTCAGAGTAAAAACTTCTAGTTTCAAAGCAGAGGTGAAGTTTGTTGAGACGTGGGGATGTTTACCTTGGTATATCTAATACATTGTAGGTTAATGAGCAGTACAGAAACACACCATATAAGATTGTATTAAGATCACAGAGAGAACAAGATGAGAACAAGACAAGAACCAAGAAGAAAAGAGTCCAGAGGAGTTGGACCATGAAGCTTGCACCAGGTGAGAGCCCCTACTTCATGATCACGCAAACAAAACCCGACTGGAGCTACTTTAAGTGTTTGAACCTTGCTAGAGAGAGCTTGCTCTTCTGTGTTTTTAGGGAATTTGGGTTTCCTGGGTAAAATATACCTCAGTTAGAGATGTCTTTCTTGCTTAGAGTGCATTTTTAGAATATGAACATAGGCTCCCATTTATTTTGTGGGTTTGCAGAGAGAGATTTAACTGCAGGTTATATCTTATTTGGCCTATGTAGGTATCATTCAGGAGTTTAATAGTTGGATTCTGTTTTTTTCCTGGGTGATTAAGATGTTAGGCCTCTGAAACACCTTGTCTGTAAACACAGTACACATAGAGTAACTAGTGTGTTGTATGTTTTGTTGTGTGTCGTGTAGTGTTTGTCTTGTCATGATTAATAAACATTTGTTTAACCCAGTGTACAGTTTCAGGATTATTACTCCTTTCACAAAAGCTGTGCCAGAGAACAAAGAATTCATGTGCCTCTTATTATACCGATTGAGTATATTCTGGAGAAATCACTTACAAGTTGGGGGTTATGAATATTTATTTTACATATTGACTCAAACGCTCTGCCAATTACTGATTTTCACCATTTTTGTAACACCCTATTTGTAACAGTATTTTTAATATAATTGTAAAAATGTGCCAGTATCTCTAAACATAAGTGAGTTCAATCTGAAATTGCTTACTTTGCAAAACCACCCATCCCTTTAAAGTTAATAGCAGCCCATCTGCTCTAATATCCTAATTCACTCATTAGTATATTTTGGAATATCTTCAAGGAAAAGGAAGCTGTGCTTCCAAAAGTAAATATGTTTTAAAGAATGTCTTTTTCAGTTAAAAGCAAGTGTTGTTTTGCAAGATGATGGAAGAAATATGCAAATGTAATAACAGCTTGTGTGGTTCATGGTTGAGTAAAAAGCCATGGTACAAAGCAATAATTATGTAATTGCTATGTCAATGTTATTCTATTTTAATCAGCAACAAACGTAGATCTAGCATACTTGACCATAAATTATATTAATTACTCAAACATACAGTACATATTTTAATGCATAAACAAAGGCCTACCTCAATGTTAGCCTTAGGTCCTCGTAAAGGGATTCTGAAACAAATTAACATTCATCCTCAAAAAATAAATTTAATGTAAAACGCGTTTAGTTGTAGTGTGTGAAATGCTTTTTATGTTATACAAAGTATTACACATTAAATATGTTGTAATTTCATTTTTTTTGCAATAAAGAATAATTACAAGTATTATATTATGCAGTTCATTAGTGTAATTTTTCTTAAGTCTACGTCTCTTTGACATAAAATGACGTAAAAATCATTATTGTAACATTGAATAAAACTCACACCTAAATATAGTAAAATTGAATTGAGCTTGCCATGTCACAGAGACTGCTGTTAGTTACTATAGTTAACATTTAATGCTACAGATGCAGCCATTACAAACAAGCGGGCGATACCACATTATTTTCCGGTGCGCTTGACGCGGTATACCGCAAGTTACGGTATTAATACCGTATATTCTCACATAGCGCCGCATGAAACCGCATGATACCGCAAATAAAATAATAGTATCCTGAATTTCTGCAAGGTGGAGCTAATAAAGCTCAACCTCTCATGTTTGAGCTGTCGCCATCAAAGTCTTTACCGAAGATATTACTAGTAGGATTTACAGTATAATGAAAGACCTTGGACAAGCTGTAAACTCAAATTATTGCCCTGGTCCACATTCACATGCTCATAAAAGATATTGATTTAGGAACATTTATACTGTACTGTATACAGTATGTATATGTATATTTAATGTCTTTACTGTGCCCGTTTAAGTATTGAATATTTATATGGAATTTTACCATAATGTGTGTGAAAGCCATAAACGATATTAGTTTTGGAACATAAACATACAGTATGTAAACTGTATATGGCTGGTCTCGGTACTTTAAAGAAAAAATACACACCGGTATTCCATTTCTCCCTAAACATTTTAAGCATCGCAGTCTTTAACTAACGTGAAATAACATGTGTATAAAAAGTGGTAGTTTTAAGCTTTTCTGCGAATATGCTCGATACTGGAGTCAACAAGCATACTTTTAGAATTTGATTAATAGGGAATATAATGTGGAATCGCGTATCTAAAGAAATTAATAACGATATAATTTGGTTTCTGTCAAAACGCAATGAAACCTATAACTTGATTCTTATGGACGCCCGGTCCCACCAGGGATTAAAGAAAAGCATGAAATCGCGTATCTAAAGAAATAACAGTATACAGTAACTATGTTCATGCACAAACAGTAGCATGTTACATTATTAATTTGGGTGTCTCCTCTTGCCAGAAAGCGCTAAATTGCATTTTGAGTGCGGTTTTTGACTTTTTTTAAATTACAACCCATACATAAGCTGATACTGTGTAGACTTTTAATTATTTTAAACTGTATTACAGCAGCAAAATGTGCTTTTTCACGAAACCTAGAGTAACGAAATGTCTTGCGTTGTACAGCTTTTCAGCTAAATATATTTATCGCTTACACCTGACACTTGAGGTACCCGACAAAAACCGGCTGAACAGCTCTGTTGGAGGTTTGCAGATCAGATCAGATTCCCTTCCCCCCACAGAAAGACAGACTTACAGTATTAGTCGCTATTCACTGTGCGGCTAACAGCTCCAATTTCAGGGGTAAGCGATAGATCACAGTTTAGCCGATCTTGTTACAGCATGTTACAGTTTACTCTTATTAACCATATTAATTTTAAGTGCTTAATGCCATTTTTTGACCACGCACGAATATTCTTATGTCCATATCTTCGCAAGGGAATCAGTGCGAATTGTAATACTAATTAAGTGACCGCGGGTACTTTCCACCCCCTCTGACAGCAGGAACATAACCCATTCTCAGCTCAGCAGCTCATTACAATATAGGGTGTTTGAATCTTTTGCTGCCTTTCGCTGCCTCACAAAGCTTTAGAGACCTTAACATTTCTATTATCAACAAATTGTAAATATGACGTTTACATTGGCATTACTAATTTTTCACTTGAGTGTATGGAGGATTGTCAGCTGTCACTCAGAGCAGTTAATTAAATGTATTTTTGATTCACAATCAGACAAATGCAACATAAATTGTTATCTTTGTCTTTTAAGTATATTAATAAACTTTCAGCATAGTTTTCTCCCTGTTTAGATTTATTTTTCTTGGGATTTTGGGATCAAACGTGGAAAGATTAGATTAGTAATCATTTTTATTTTTAAATACATTTTAGAAAAATGTAATCTATACTAAAAAGCTGTATTTATTTAATACCACTCGATACTTATATTAATGGAGTTTAGTTGATACTGTTTAATCTTTTAATTATTTTAAATTGTATGACAGCATTGTACACATGCTTAAAAGAGGAGAAAACGCAAGCCTTCTTCAAGCGTGAGGGTCTTCTGCTCAGAATAAAACGCTAAAATGTAATGTAGGCTCTGAATGGGTTCAATTATGATTTGGGCTTGATTAAAGTCACTGCCTTTCATCTAAAATCCTCTTGAATCCTTATTAACTAAAAATTGGACACGAGAAGGGAATTATTACGCAGAAGACAAAGATAGCGATTTACGTTGCATTGTGCATTGTGCTGCTGTAATACAGTTTTAAATAATTAAAAGTCTAAATAGTATCAGTTTTATTTATGGGTTTTAAATAAAGGCGATTTAAATGCGTTTTAAATCAATATAAATTTTATATTGTAACACATAGGTGACTATTCATTGTTATTAAAGTGACTTAAATTCGATCATGTTGTGATATTTAGAAATCTAAATTTGTTTGGTCCCAGTGAAGTTTTATTTAATCTCTGACCCAGGGAAACGTTTTATTTTTTCAAAGAAATGTTTGTTAAAAAAAAAGGGCTCCAGCTGGATTCGAACACGCAACATGTGATGGGGGAGTCAGGAACCTAACCCACAACACCACATGAGGAGTGTTAAAAAAAGCCCTACAAACATTATCAAGAGACATCATACAGCGTGTACTATTCTTGTGTTGCGGTACATGAATATAATTATATAGTTATTAATTACTTTAGATACGCGATTCCATATTATATTCCCTTTTAATCAAATTCTAAAAGTATGCTTGTTGACTCCGGTATCACGTTAGTTAAAGACTTTGATGCTTAAAATGTTTAGGGAGAAATGGAATACTGGTGTGTATTTTTTCTTTAAAGTACCGAGACCAGCCATATACTGTATGTTTATGTTCCAAAATTAATATCGTTTTTGGCCTTCACACGTGTTACAGTATGCTCCTATTCTTTTTATGCTCAGCTACTAAGATTTCCCTTCAGTGGTAAAATTCCATATAAATATTCAATACTAAAACGGGCACAGTAAAGACATTTAAATCTTTCTACGACCTACCAATGCACCACGAGTGCCCCTGTCGGTCAACCCTAACCTCGCGCGTCATGGTTTTTTGCATCGTGACGTGTGAGGCCATAGCCAATTACCTCCGGTACGTGTCTCTGCCCCGCACTTTGAATGGCTGTATCTGTAAATACGCCGTATCCAAACTAATGAGGCCCATAGAATGAAACAAGTTGCTGGCTCATACAGTAAGTATGTGTTGCAGAAGAAGATGTCTACATTCATACTTTCTCCTGTGCTAGTATGAAAATTGTTGTGTCTCATGGAGAGCAGGTTGGTGTATGCGAAAAAACAAATTCCTAATTATTTTAGGGTGGTGCAGTGGATCTGTGGCTAAGGATCTGAACCTGTGGCTGGAAGGTTAGTAGTTCATATCCCGCAGCTGGCACAGGAATCCTACTCCTTTGGGCCTCTGAGCGAGGCCCTTAACCCCAACTGCTGCAGGGGCGCTGTATAAATGGCTGACCCTGTGCTCTGACCCCAAGCTTCTCTCCCTGTCTGTGTCTTGTGGAGAGCAAGTTTGGGGTATGTAATAAAAGACTAATTTCTTATACAAGAAATTGTATATGGCCAAAAAAGTGATCTCATCTCTCTCTTTCTCTTCCAAGTATATACACTACATAGTAGTTGATTGTTGTATGGTTACTGCAGATTGAAACAGTAAACAAAGAAAAAATAAATAATTGTTGATTTCTGATTAAATTGGCAAAAGCATTTATTAAAGTTAATTGTTTAGAATTAGTTATTATTTAATGGTTAAGCAGACTGATTTAGAATAATCATCTAGATTACAGGTATTTCCTGTTTAAAATGCTTCAAAGTCTTCAACACATCTCTCTTTTTTAATCTGTAGTTTTAAAAAGTATGGTAATTCAGTCTGCATCACAACAACCCCAATGTTATCAACTCAATGAGGGTTTGCTGCTCAATATGTTTCCCCTGCAAGGCATTTCCATCATATTGTGTATAATTCAGTATCTCTCAATCTTTCTGCCCTTCTCTTATCTCAATAAATCACTTATCACCAGTCCTATAATTAGCTACATCCATCTGTTTGTCATCCAGGTGGATATACCAGTTATATTCTTTAACCTCTTCAATGCTGCACCCATTCCTAGTCATGCCTTTATCTATACTTGGACAAAGTCTGAATGACAATTTCATGAAGTTTTTGAGAATATATTGGAAGAGCAGATACATTTATTAAACACATGCACAGAAATAACTACTGTAAACCTAGAGTAATTTTGAGTAAGTAGGTCAAATTCACCTTCTTTCTCAAGATAAAATGTCTATTTTATAAGTATGCCATTTTAAAATTTTAACAAAACAACTATATGCTGTTGCATATGTATACTTACAATAGTGGGATACTTTCACAGTAATATAATGAGCTAGGGAAACAAATAGAAGGGATCTGCACAAAGGAACAAGTATATTAGATTTTAAATCCATGCTGAAGACTAAAAAGAAAGAAGGTTTCAAATAGTGAAGCCACAGTATTTAACCCTCCAGTGTGTTTGGACTGTGGGAGAAAACCAAAGAACCTAGAAGAAACCAAAACAAGCATGATGAGCACATATGGAATATGTGCATAGAACACCCCAGGAATTGAAAAATGTTAATGATATAAACTATTTTCTATTATTTTTCTGCAGACCCTTCCATCCTCAATATCCCCAATTATAAATAATGAGTACACTGGAAATTCTGCATTCTCACATGCATCTCCCAGAGCATAAATATTCTCCATACTTTACTCTATTTTATTCCTGCGTAAATTGTTTCCTGTAACTAACGTGGAGGATGAGGATGAAGAGAATGATTGTATTTTATAGTGTTCTTCATCCCTAATGCATTTTTTTTAGGAGGGGACCAAATTCCACCAGTGAAGTACTCACCCGTGTGATGTGTGGAAGGCATTATAGGCCTCTTTTTTTTTGTAATTTTATCTTTTTACGAGAAAATCTCTCTGATGGGATTTGGTTCCGTTCTATTGAAATTCACCCAAGAAAATATGAAATATTTATCATTACAAAGATTCTTGTAATAACCAAGTTCCTTTCTGGCATTTTTTGTATATAATTTAAAGCTTTATTTTAGAAAACATTCAGTGAAAATTAGTATACTTTGAACAAAAGAAGCGCACTTTTCTAGTGGGCGTTTTTTCCATCACACATAAATGACCACCTTGAGCTTTTCCTGGGATGTAAGCCAAGACACATCAGCATCTAGTTATAACTGACTTGGAATTTTGTTGTTGCTGTTTCTGTTTTCTTATCTGAAAATGCTAACGCAAGATTTGATGCACTTTTTTTTTCCATTGAAGGGATGGCTGAACTACTCATCTAAGTGAACTGAAGCTAAACTCTTACAGGGGATAGGCTTTTTTATTTTCTGTGACAAATGAAAGTCTAAGCCATTCCTCTCACATCTTTTGTGAGTTCATAAATCATGAATTTCTCTAAGTTTTTACATCTATTAAAAAAGATTTAGATATACTGTAATATATCATGACTTCTGTAGGAAAACCTATCTACAAAAGGATAAATTGCTGGGAATGAGAAATTGGAAAACAAATAAAAATGCATACAGTATACTGTATTTTTCAAATTAAAAGATATCCATGATCTAAAAAGAGAATCATGCTTTTACAGTATGTACAGTATGTGTAAGAAAAAATAACAAAAAAAGAAACAATTTACTGGAGGCATTTAGTCATTTAAAGAGAAGAATATACAGTATCAAAAGTAGGTGCTGTGAAGGAAGAAACAAATTATGCCAGCTTGGCCCACAAAAAAACACAATTTCAGAGGGCCAATCAACAATTCTTTTGGAATAAATAGAGTTTGGCAAATATTCTGTTCTATGGATTATTTAAAATACACAGATTATTTTAAACCACATAACGAGTAACTGTCTGTATTGTACCCTTTGAAGATAACTGCAGACTCTAGCACACACTGAGCAGGAGCTCACCAGAAATTAGACAGATCTGAAATGTGTTAGGGCAAAGAAATATCATCATAAAGCAGTCACAACTGTGAGGAGGAAACATTCCCAATATGGATAACTGTGCAATTTGGGAAATACAGTGACCTATTCACACTATTTTCAGAATATATTCAGAAACTGGAGTTCTTAAACTGTAAAAAGATGTATTTGAAAAAAATTGAATTCGATTTTTAAGTAATTGTTGTTTAAAATAAATGTAATATTCCCAATTACTTTACACAGTGCCTCTAAATGTTATTGAAGCTATACTTATAGTCTCTCATTTTGAAAACATTACAAAATTATGCATACATACTGTATTTTTAAAACTCAATATTTTATTCAACACCTGAATGCTCAAACTGAAAACTTCAATCTTTAAGATACAGGAAGTACACAACCTTGGTGCAATTATACCCACTCTTCTGAGCAGATTTTCTCAAGCTCTCTGAAGTTACATAGCTCATGGACAACAGTTTCCAAGTCCACATATTCTCAATAAGATTCAAATCAAGACTTTGAATGGGCCACCCATTCACTTTCTTATTCATTATTCAGTAGCCATATCACCCTGCAACTCACAACTGGTAACCCACTGAAGCTAAGCAGCTGTGAGCCTGGTCAGTACCTGGATGGGAGACTTCCGGGGAAAAACTAAGGTTGCTGTTGGAAGAGGTAGTAGTGGGGCCAGCAGGGGGTGCTCACCCTGCAGTCCATGTGGGTCCTAATGCCCCAGTATAGTGACGGGGACACTATACTGTAAACAGGCGCCTTCCTTCGGATGAGACGTAAAACCGAGGTCCTGACTCTCTGTGGTCATTAAAAATCCCAGGGCGTTGCTCGAAAAGAGTAGGGGTGTAATACTGGCGTCCTGGCCAAATTTCCCATTGGCCCTTACCAATCATGGCCTCCTAATAATCCCCCTCTATGAATTGGCTACATTACTCTGCTCTCCTCCCCACTAATAGCTGATGTGTGGTGAGTGTTCTGGCGAACTATGGCTGCCGTTGCATCAGGTGGATGCTGCACATTGGTGGTGGTGGAGGGGAGTCCCCATTACCTGTAAAGCGCTTTGAGTGGAATGTCCAGAAAAGTGCTATATAAGTGTAAGCAATTATTATTATTATTATTCCTAATTCACTTCTTGTGTTTTGGATCATTGGCCTACTGAAAGGTACATTTTCATTCCAGTTTTAGGTCTGACGCAGGGTTTCCTCTAAAATTCCCAAGTACTTTGTTCCACCTACGTTCAGTTTTGACAAGATTCCCAGAATCATTTTGTTGATGAAAAGCAAAACTGTACTGTACAGTATATCATCATGTTTGACTGTAGTGATGGTATTGACTGAGTAATGAATTTTGGGATTGCATCAAATCTAACACTTGACGATTAATCCAAAAAAAGTTCCAGTTTTGTCTTGTCTGATCAAAAGACCCTTTTGTTGAAATTTGCAGTATTAGTTTGTTGTATTGCAAAACCCATATGGGGTCTAAGATGTTTTCTTTCTATTCAGTTGCAGACTATTCTTCTTAGCGGAGTGACTGTCATACAGTTGACTCATGGACATTTTCTCAAGTCTTAACCATTGAATTCTGTAACTCTTTCAAAGTCATTGTTGGGCTAATTGTGGCATCACTAATCAGTTTTCTCCTTCCCTGTCTGTTCAGTTTGGAGGGACAGCCTGTTCTAGGCACTGTCTGTGTACTTTCCATTTCTTAGTTATCAACTACAAGAGATATAAATGGTTTTTAACATTTTATTATATCCCTCATCTTGTCTGTGCCTTTACAAAACTTTATCTCTTGATTACTTTAAAAGCTAATTCATCTTCATGAATAAATCTTTACTTGAAATTAATCACATTACTGAGGGACCTTATAAAGATGGTAGGGAGATTTCTATTCACCAATTTATTGAAAAATGAACATTGGATTGGTATACTTTGATGGACATTGGCTATGGTTTAAGTTTTGTTGTAATTTGTAAAGTATGGTAATTATAGTTTGTAAGCAACAAGTAAGATACTGTTACACATACGGCCATCAGGGTGTGTAAGAGCCAGCTTACCAGAGCGGTGACGTCGCCGCTCTTCCCTGTGATAGCAGGACTACAGTTACTGGGCTGTAGAGAGATCTCTCTTTAGCTCACCGGGCTGGGTCCCTGTTGAGTGACGTGGAAGTCCCGAGTTTGAGCCCCCGACAGTGCGGGGCCGACCTAATGCGGCAAGGGCGCCCACCTGAACCCCCGTTGCGTTACAATACGTATGAAGATATGGTTAACCAATCAATTAGGAGAAGGGGAGATGATAGGTCTGGTGGAAGCCTTAATTGTTTCTATGCCAGTAAGAGTGTGTTCAGGTCACAGTGGACTGAAGAATAGTATTGTGAGCAGAGTGTCAAAGGTCCAAGGGTTGAGTTATGGGGACATTACTTCTGACTGGGAGGGATCCAGGCATCAGTGATTTGTTTTGTGAGGCAAGGTTCTGAATTTCTGAAATTGAGAACGAGAGAGAGAGTGGAATGTGATTTGAATGACTGGCAATAGGGGTAGTTTGAATTGTAAACTGGTTACAGATGAAAACATGAGATAAGCATCCAAGTACGTTTGTAAAGTGAGGAAAACAAAAATAACCTGCATTGATAATATGTACTACGGAAATGTTGTCTGAGTGGATGAGTACAAAAAATGGATTTTGAACCCTTAATTAATTTCCTTTGGTAACAAGGAGTTAAAAAAAACTCTCAAGAAAGCAAAGAGTCCTATTTCTGAGTCACACTTAAAGATGTTTATTCTGTTGTTGAAACATTACAGTATACTAATTGTATATGTTACAAAAGTATTAAAAAATAAAATAATCAGTCATTACATTGTGTCAATACTTACTCTACAAATACATACAATAACAATAATTGCAGTAATCCTAAGAGTTACTGTAGTTCAATTTATCTTTTTATTTGATATTATGCTTTTTTATAACTCTGTGTATCGTGGAAGAAGAACTTACAATCTGCATGGCAGTGGACCCTATTTTAGCCAGTCAATAAGTGAATCTAAGCATTTTAATCGATGACACTCAAGGAAACACATGCCAGTACTGTGTGTTGTACTTGAGGGAATTAACTAAAAGTTTGTATTATCTCTTGTTGACTATGTATTTCTTTACTTATATTTAACTAACTCTGTCTCTTGATGTCTTGTCTCAGAAGATAATATAGTCACATTGTATCTTTACTCATAGTTGACATAGTTCTCAGAGCCAGCAGAAAAGAAAATATAGGTACTGGTTAGCTTTCTAGAATGACCATACTGTATAGCCACAATGCATGCAGAGATTCGTATGGGAGTGTATCTTGTATCGTTTGTTTCACTGTATAAAGGTGCACTTTAAAGCGTTTTCTTTTGAGTCTTGCATACAGGAGCAAGACTCCCATATGCATATGAAATAAAGATGACTTTCAATACACAAACTCTTGACTGATGCCCTTTGTTTGGCACAACATACTGTACTATTGTTTTTCAAAGCTATTAGTAGATTAAATACTTTTTTTTACCTTCTGGCCTTACTGTACCTTTACAAAAGATTTTATCCAGATTGAAGAATTCCAGTTTCAATAAGGAGGGATTCTACATCATATGTAGCTATCTAGTAATTTCTGTATTGTTTTTCCGTACAACAAAATTAAATATTATAAAAATCTTAAATAATAGACTATTTTTTGGAGCCTTAATGGAAGCACAGGAGAAAAAATAAACATTTTAAGCAAAATACAAAAGGTATATATTCTATCACGAAGAGTTACAAACCAAGAGAGACATACCATTTTGTTAATGAACTTTGATTACAACTTCTAAACTAGATACTCCAAAACATGTATGTCACTCATAGGAATTAAATTGATATCAACTGGGGTTGAGGTAAAAATTGAATTCTCCAGTTGTAATGTAGAATGTTGAATACTCATCCAATTTATGTGGATTCAGATCTCCTGCGGACACAAAGGAACAGCTGTTGCTGCGTCCAATCGGTGTCCTCTGGCCCGGTGCCAGGCAGTCCTGGTACGACGTGAGGTGTGGGAGAAGGAGGGAATGATTCCTGCTGCGGCGCACTCTCAGTGACTCTCTGAAGACTTGGCTAGTTAGTCCTGGCTGAAATAGCAGAATTTGTGCACATGAAAAGTGACTGCAGGTCCAAGCAAGTCACAATCTTTAGACGGGAAGAAGACCGGTTCGCTACCGATGTAGCGCTAGTCCTGAATACTGAGATTCAGCTGTCAACAGTTCCAACCGTAGTTCACTCGTTAATCAGGCGAGCATTCGCGATGGGTTTCTGGAGGTTCACGAGGCTTGCTGCTGGGCTAACCTCGGGAAGATCCTTTGGTTACACTCGGGCGACCTCTGGTCTCGACTCTTAGAACAAGATAAGTCCTGGTACTCGGACACACTGACCGTCAGATGAGTCTGAGGATGTCCTGAATGTCCTTCTGGGCCCTGTGCTGCCTCTTTTATCTGGAGGAACTATGGTTGTTCATTGGTTAAAAGTTCCGTGAGCATTTGAGACCCAGGTGGGGTTACCCTGCCCTACCAGTTCCTGATTGGCTGATCAAGGTGGAGGATGAGTAACAATGCTCTCTGACATTAGTGTTGTAAACAACCTAGGATGAGACTATCCCTTGGAAACTACCAGACAGTAAGGTGCCAGAGATGACCATTTATTAGGGTGGCTGGAGAATCTCAGCCTTGGGACCTCTTCCTTATCAGGAAACTCTATGAGATAGAAAAACACCTTAATTCTGAACCAAATGGAATGGGCTCTCTGTGTCCAGCACCACTTAGATGAGGGAGAGAGAGACTGGCAAGGGAGCAGCAAACTTAATTCCCGTATTATTAATAAGTCTTGCCGCAACACCAATAAATACAAGTATCTTGTTCACCCATCCCAGACTGTCTATTAGTCTCCCTCATGGCTTTTGTTCACTCAGTCAAGAAATTTAATGCCAGATTTATAACAAATTACTTTACCTCAAATCACATACTGTATCATTTGGTTTGCCTGAAGCTATTGAAATTCCTGTTTATTTTTATTTTTGAGCCTAACATCAATGAAAAAATATATTTTAAATGCCTTAACCTCTCTTTAATTTAAGTTCTCCACTTACTTTTTTCCATTTATCCTGTGAATATACTGTAGAGCTATTAATCACTAAGGAATGCACGTACTGCGGGATTTGAGCTACAGGTGGCTGCAGTACGTGATTCATTGGCCAAAGATGATCAGCAGGTGTCACTTGTGGTGCATTAGTTGTTAGTGAAATGATTGTTTATTTTAACTAACTAACAACTCTACTGTGCATGTTTAAATCTGCTTAATATGGAAGTTTACAACTAAAGGGAAATTTTGGTAGCTGAGCATAAAAATAAAAGGAGCATAATGTCTCCGAAGGTCATAACTGATATTAATTTAGGAATAGAAATATATTATACAAACTGTATATGGCTGGTAGTGGTAGTTTAAATAGAAAATACACAACAGTATTCCACTTTCTTCATAAACATTTTATGCATCAAAGTCTTTCACTCGGTCACTTACTGTGGTTATTTTGGAAATGTTTTGACATGCTCATTCTGACAAAATTAAGTTGATATACTTTATATAAAAAGCTATACTGTTTTAACCTTTTCTATGAATATTTGTGCACGTTATTGCAGTAAACAAATGTGTACTTTTTAGAATTCACTTAATAGGGAATATAATATGGAATCACATATCTAAAGAAATTAATAACGATATTAATTTAAGGATCTGATTATAATATATTTACATAGCTCAAAGAATCACCCTATTCCACTTTCTTTGTAAACATCTTAATCAATTTCTTTGACTCATTTGCTCGTGATTATGTTGGAAACAATTTAACCTGTCTGTTTCAGCACTGTCTCTAAATGACACATTGGTACAGTGGATTAAGTGCTTGCCTATCAACCTGGAGGTCAGTGTTTGATTCCGTCATGGCACACGTTTTTCTTTTAACAAAGACTCATTCAAAAAAAGTAAAGTTGTAAATATTATGTGCATTATATTGGCATTTTATTTTCATATATCACAATATGTTCAATAAATAAATTGAAAATATGAATGAGCAAATGTGAATACTGCCAACATTGGGAGTAAAAAACAGTTCAACCAGTTTAATTCAATTCAATTCAAAATACTGCATCCCAATTGGGCAATTTAAGACAAGCCTTTGCAACAAGTCTTAAAACTAAATAGTATACAGTATCCATATATTACAATTATAATAAGAGAACAACAAAGTGATATTAACAATACCACTGAAACTAAACTATAATAATGTATCTATTCACTATTAAAATATTAAATTATTAATAATAAAAAATTCAAACTGTATTTTGTTCAGGGTTATTTGTCACTGTTTTCACAACCATCTCTTTCTTAAAGATGCCTATTTTTGAGACAGGGTGCTTCATATGTCAATAACTTCACCAACAAATGGCACAAAGCCTTCAAACAAAGGCATTTTAAAGACTGCTATTTGTGAAAACTTTTTATAAAAAACAGTATTACCATAGTACCATTTTCTTAATCAAAATTTAAAGTTAAATTTCTTGTGCTGAAATTTGTATTAAGACAAAATATATATTTTCTTAATGTGGATGTACCGTAAACCTGAAAGAGGCACATCACATTCTCAACAAGCTTTAATAACAAGCTATT
Source organism: Lepisosteus oculatus (assembly GCF_040954835.1). NCBI lineage: Eukaryota > Metazoa > Chordata > Actinopteri > Semionotiformes > Lepisosteidae > Lepisosteus > Lepisosteus oculatus. The sequence goes on along the minus strand of NC_090702.1, from coordinate 21,714,273 downwards.
TTTACACATCCAGCTATGTAAAATATATAGCCAAAAGGATCGCTCTAAAGGTGCATTCTAAGCTGGAAAGACAAGACTCATTGGGTCTTCTCTATAACTCTTCAGTTTACAGCTTGTCCATAGTAATTTATTATTAATATTATTAAAAATATATCCTATATTTCATTTAAATTGGAATATTATTACATATATAAAAAGAGGCAATACACAAAATGTCTCCTCTATAACTCTTCAGTTTACAGAATACTTCCCACAGAGCCACACAAAATCATCACAACACACAGTAGTAAACAATAGTTGCTGGCACACTTAAAGGTGTAACACGTCTATTTTCACTGTCATGGTAGCATACTGATGAGCTAATTTCCAGTTACTGGCAATTGTAAAAAATAACCCTTCTTCCCTCCTTTGTTTAACTTAAAGAATTCAGTGAAGAAATTCTTAATCAAGAAACCATCATTTATAATAATTCATCTAGATACACACACACTCACGCCAGAGCCAATTGTGATAGAAACAACCTCCCAGTAAGTATTTGGACAGCACAATACTGTACAGTACAATATATGGTTTCAAGTTTTAAATTTAAAGTTAAATTGCTGGGTGATTACTGGCTGCTGAAATTTGGATTAAGACAAAATTTAGATTTTCTCAATTCGGATCTAAAGCTGAAAGAGGCACATCATGTTCCCATCAAGGCATAATAGTGAACTATTTCTATATATTCTTATATATATTTTATATATATGTAAGAAACAAACAAAAAGTAATTCTCTGATTGGGCCTTGAATCACCTGGGTGCAGTGTGCTACATTACAGTCCATTGTCCATTACCAGTATAAAGACAGTAAAAGTTTGTTTTTTTTAAATGAATGTCAAAATGTTTCCAAAATATCCACTTGTAATATTTTAGCGGCTTAGTGAAATGATTCCATATTAATATTACTATCGTATGTTTTTAAATCACAACACCCTTTTCTTTTACAATAACAGCAAGTGGTGTTCTTAAAACATGGTATTGTAACACTCCGGGGTTCACGTGGGCGCCCTCGCTGCTGCTGCATCAGGTCGGCTCCCCATTGTCAGGGACTCAAACCCAGGCCTCCGGCATCACTCAACAGGGACCCAGCCTCTTGAGCCAAAGGGAAATCTCCCGTCAGCCCAGCAGCTGCGGTCCCTGCTATTCACAGGGAATGGCGGTGACGTCACTGCGCTGGTAAGCCGGCTCTCACAAGCAATGGAGGCCGTATGCGTTACAATATCTTTTTATTAAATTCAGTATATAAACTTTATAATATTAGAACAAGCATGTTATAACCATAACCCACTGTAAGTCACCAAGTTAAAGACTTTGATGCATAAAATATTTATGAAGAAGGTGGAATACTGTTGTGTACCTTTTTATATTTAGCTACCACTACCATCTACTGTGTGTACATTAGGTACAGTATTACATTACACTACTGTTTTTATTTTTAGCTACCAGAATTTACCTTTAGATTTTCTTTATGTGGATGTAAACCTGAAAGAGGCTACAGTATTATGTTCACAAGCTACAGTATAATAATAAAGTATTTTCATATATTCAACTGAACAATCTTGCTTTTATGAAATACACCTACTTTTTAATTAGTTTAAAACCTCTTAGTGAGCTTAGGGCCCGGTACCGCCAGGCAATCTGATTTAGGAAGCAAATCTCATTGTGTTTAACAAACAAAACCACAAAACCTTTACAGAAAACCTTATATCAATCGAAAATAGACAACTGGAGCTTCACAAAACTATTTTTAGAAAAGAAATACACCAAGGCAATCATGCACAATAAAAACAATTTTTGATGATGCACTTCTGCATAAGTATTTCAATTAGTAATCAATAAGCCAGAAAAACATGACTGCAAAAGCAAAAACTAGCAAAAAAAGAATATATCCTATGTTATTACCTTATCTGGTAGTATGATATATATCCACAAAAGGCTAGACTAACCCACCTCCAGACCTGGAGATGACTGATTGGCTATTGGAATCGAATTTTGATGTTGACCGCTTGAATAAAATGTGGTCTGATTGGTGAGAAACACTGTCATTCATTGTATTTTCAGCCATTCAGAGCATGAACCAGGCTTATATTTAAGGGACGAAAATTCCTGGTGGAAATTGGCTCTGAGGGCCAAAGTCACTAAGTCTTTAATGTTTAACATTCTGTAATGTGACAGCCAAAATGCTCCACATGCCACGTTATGCTTTTACTGCTCCACCTGGCAGTTTTACAAAGTAGTACAGCCCCACAACTGAGCATTTCTAAAAAGCTGCAGTACCCTGCAGCCCCTGAACTGCAAACTACTGCAGTATCCCCTGCACATTCTAAATGTCTGGATCTGTGCCTACAAATGACTCTCTCATTTTTCATGTTAACAAAACATGCATCAAAATACAAAGTGAGATGCAGACATTGTTAGTAAAATCCACTCAAAATATAAATAATGCAGTACCTCTTGGGTTTCTCATCGGTTCAGCTTGTGTCATCAGTCATATCTGAGTGTTCAGTTGCCTTTTTCTATAAACAGTGACATTTATATAGAAGGTTTTATGTCTGGCTTGCCAGGGGTGATTGGAAAATACTTAGGTGCAGCTGACTTTCACATACCAGTAATATAAGTATGCCATAAGCACAATCTTTCCTTTAAAGTGATGTGTGGTTGAGCAGATGATTAAACAAGTAGATATTAAACATTGAACCAAGAGAACAGTTTATGTTTTACAATTTGACAAACAGAAAATACATTTGAATGATCTTTTAAATATAGTGCACCTCTATAAAGAAAAAAGTGCAAATACTGTAACTTGTCAGTTTTGTTTTTATTTTCTAAAGAGCCAATCTCTTTCTACAAATTATTCATAACATATGCAAGGGTATATTTTTGTTCCATTCAGCGTTACAATTGAGCATAAATATTATTCTAGCTTTTCAAATTATGTTATTGAATTGGTATTATTATACTGTCATACATTTGCTTTGAATGTAGGTTTCAGCTAGCTATACATGGGATGAATAAGGAAGAATCATATTTAAATGGGTTTCCTCATATGAGCAGAACCTCATGTCTGTATTGAAAAAAGTTACTGCACAAACTAGCCAAACACGAAATTAAAGAATTAATTTTTTATAAGAAACATTTTATTAGAACTCTTTTGAAATCTGAATATATCATATTGGATGTTGTTTGAATCATTATTGTTGTCGTTCATTCAAAGAACTCTAACAAGTCAGTTGTTTTCAATAAAATTACACATAATGGCAGTTACATATATTCATCTATAACTGTTTTAGATGTTTCAGTTTTGTCATTCTATTTATGGATAGACACTAAATTGCAAAGTTTCCTAATTTTCCAATCTATAGCAACCTTCCTACGTGAGTGACATCATAGAGTTTTGTTAATGACCTGTGAATAGTACAGTATCTTTTGTTTTCTAATGTGCAATTGGTAGATTACAATTTTTTTAAAGTGTTTCTAGTACCTTTGCTTCTTTTATGCTAATTCTGTTTAATATAGTGCTTTGTCCTTCAAAGCCTGTTGTCCATAAGCCTGTTGTTGATTTATTTCTTGGTAAAATACCTTCATTTCATACATTGAACCTTTTCATCTCTCTTTCTAGAAAATTTCAATTATTATCCAAGATTAGTTTAATTTCATTCTTTTGCGGTTGTAATACAAAAAAAAAATACTTATTTTATGCTTCTGTCTTTTGTTCTAATATAATTTGTATCTGTGGTTGAAATGTGTTATATTCCTTTTTATAACTGAATCCTGTTTTTATTATTTCTAAAGTGATTGATTTATATTTTTCTTTGTTAGGTTATTAAACCTTGTGAAAATGCCATTCTCTCGCATCACAAAGGATATAGTTGGTCCACTTCCTCCAAGCTAGAAGGGTACACATTTGTGTTGGTGATCTGTGATTATGCAGCAAGTATAATGAGATACTTCCCTTATATAATGTAAAACAGGAAAAATTGTCAAGAGTGGGTATTCTACTACTAATCTTTGACTGGACAGGAAATACATTTCACGTCTAAAATTTTAAAGCAGATTAACCATTGACAAAGTACTAAAGCTATTAGGATCTCACCATATCATCCTCAGGCAGATAGGCATATTGAAAAGTACAGTCAAACCCTAAAAAACATTCTTAGGAAGATTCCTGTCATGCTCAGGATTCAACTACAACCAATAATTTATCTTATTCTTTATTAGCATTTGAGCTTTTGTATCAATGTAAACTGCAAGGACTGCTACTGTATACCAAATATTTAAACAGTAATGAAATGCTGAGTGTTGTTGTTAGGGTAGGATGCTGTATTTACTTACTTTTTTAAGCAGGAATTAGATTTTCTTGTAACAGATGTAGTCTAGCTGTAGGGGTTCATCGAGGATACTCTACCTTTTGCATAAATTGCAGATTATGAAATTAAATTCAATGTAATTGGTATCCTAAAATTAAAGACAATTTTAAGATATAAAATGCAACATTTGGTTTGGTTTTGTGATACAGAAATGTAGGTTTTTTTAATGGTTCCAATCTAGAATTGACACCTTATTGGCTCTGCCTGTGACACTTTGACCTACAGAATGGTATTCTCATTATTCTTGCTTGTACACATAGACTCTACAGCATTAAAATCCTAACATGCAAATTCAGTTTTGTGTTCTTTGGAGAAAAAGATAAATCACTGTTGACAAAATCTGCTATCTGGTAAACAATTTCTTGTATAGATAAAAAATGGTTGTCTTCACCTGGCTTGTCTTCGTCCGGGTATTATAGTACAGATGCAGCCATTAAAAACAAGCGGGTTATGCTGCGGTAGAACGCAGTGGGCGTGTTGCAGTATACCGCACTGTACCGTTTGCAAATTAGATTATGTTAATGGTATCCGGAATTACCTTGTAAAACCAGCAGGTGGAGCTAATAAAGCTTAACCTCTCCTGTACAGCATTTGAGCTGTCACCAGAAAACATCTGGTTTCAAATCCCAATCACTGCTGAGGGAAAATCTTTATTCAATTAAGAATTTAAGTTGTATACTCTTTAGACTTTTAACTTTAAATGGTGTATTACAGTATGTTAATTATTATACATTAGAAAGTTGGTATATTTTATGAAAGCAAGATTGCTCAGTTGGACAAAAGTACACAGCCTACCACCTTTATCATAAATATTTTAATTATACAGAAATATTTTATGCATCAAAGTCTATACCGAAGATTTTACTAATATTATTAATGAATGACCTTGGACAAGCTGTAAACTCAAAGTATTACCCTGGTTCACATTCTTTGTAACTGTCTTTGTAAACAAAAAGACTCTAATTTTTCATTGACAAAAAGTAACACACATCATTTTGTTGATCCGATCACGCATTCGTTTCCAATCATACAAAGTATGCCTCATAAAAGATATCAATTACTGATATTATTATTGTATGTAAACCGTACTGTATATGCCTGGTCTTGGTAGTTTAAAGAAATACTACACACCAGTATTTCATTTCTCCATAAACAATTTAAGCATCAAAGCCTCACATGTGGTTATTTTGGAAATGTTTTTACATGCTCCTTCTGACCATATTATTGTACGTTTATATACTTTGTGAAAATTTATTGTTTTAACCTTTTCTGCGAATACGCTCGTTATCGGATTAAACAAAAGCATACTTTTAGAATTTGATTAATAGGAAATATAATATGGATTTGCGTATCTAAATAAATTAATAACGGTATAACTATATTCATCTACTGTTGCACAGTAGTATAAGACTTTCCATTGATATGTGTATGGCTGTTTCAGTGGTTGTCACATGACTTGCCTTGGTGGTGTGATAGCTTAAGTGACTGATTTATAACCCTGAGGTCGGGTGTTCAAACCCAGCTGTCGTCATGAGTTTTCTTGGGGAAACGGGCTACCATAAGAATCAGTATAGATTCTGAGAAATACATTTTTCCTGCATTAAAGTTTAACTCGTTCGGAGTGCCCAAACTCCAAGTGTTTCATTTTGAGCTGAAGACGCTCACACCTGAAGAAGGATTCACAGCTGAAACGTTGCAGGCTGACGCGGCTACCCACCAAAGTAAATGTATTGCAATTAATGTTTATATTATTATATCTAATTTTTTATTTCTTTTTTAAAAATTAAATAAATCGTTTGACCAGCCGAAGAGGGGGGGTCTGCTCTCATTGACAGCTGACATTCCTCCATACACTCAAGTGAAACATTTACAGTGCCTTGCGAAAGTATTCGGCCCCCTTGAACTTTTCAACCTTTTGCCACATTTCAGGCTTCAAACATAAAGATATCAATTTTTTATTTTAGGTGAAGAATCACCAACAAGTGGGACACAATTGTGAAGTGGAACGAAATCTATTGGATTTTTGAAACTTTTTTAACTAATAAAAAAATGAAAAGTGGGGCGTGCAAAATTATTCGGCCCCTTTACTTTCAGTGCAGCAAACTCACTCCAGAAGTTCAGCGAGGATCTCTGAATGATCCAATGTTGTCCTAAATGACTGATGGTGATAAATAGAATCCACCTGTGTGTAATCAAGTCTCTGTATAAATGCACCTGCTCTGTGATAGTCTCAAGGTTCTGTTGAAAGCGCAGAGAGCATCATGAAGACCAAGGAACACACCAGGCAGGTCCGTAATACTGTTGTGGAGAAGTTTAAAGCCGGATTTGGATACAAAAAGATTTCCCAAGCTTCAAACATCCCAAGGAGCACTGTGCAAGCGATCATCTTGAAATGGAAGGAGTATCAGACCACTGCAAATCTACCAAGACCTGGCCGTCCCTCTAAACTTTCAGCTCAGACAAGGAGAAGACTGATCAGAGATGCAGTCAAGAGACCCATGATCACTCTGGATGAACTGCAGAGAACTACAGCTGAGGTGGGAGAGTCTGTCCATAGGACAACAATCAGTCTTACACTGCACAAATCTGGCCTTTATGGAAGAGTTTGTTTGGCGTAAAAGCAACACAGCTCATCACCCTCAACACACCATCCCCACTGTCAAACATGGTGGTGGCAGCATCATGGTTTGGGCCTGCTTTTCTTCAGCAGGGACAGGGAAGATGGTTAAAATTGAGGGGAAGATGGATGCAGCCAAATACAGGACCATTCTGGATGAAAACCTGTTGGAGTCTGCAAAAGACCTGAAACTGGGACGGAGATTTATCTTCCAACAAGACAATGATCCCAAACATACAGCAAAATCTACAAAGGAATGGTTCACAAATAAACGTATCCAGGTGTTTGAATGGCCAAGTCAAAGTCCAGACCTGAATCCAATCGAGAATCTGTGGAAAGAGCTGAAAACTGCTGTTCACAAACGCTCTCCATCCAACCTCACTGAGCTCGAGCTGTTTTGCAAGGAAGAATGGGCAAGAATTTCAGTCTCTCGATGTGCAAAACTGATAGAGACATACCCCAAGCGACTTGCAGCTGTAATCGCAGCAAAAGGTGGCTCTACAAAGTATTAACGCAAGGGGGCCGAATAATTTTGCACGCCCCACTTTTCATTTTTTTATTAGTTAAAAAAGTTTAAAAAATCCAATAGATTTCGTTCCACTTCACAATTGTGTTCCACTTGTTGGTGATTCTTCACATAAAATAAAAAATTGATATCTTTATGTTTGAAGCCTGAAATGTGGCAAAAGGTTGAAAAGTTCAAGGGGGCCGAATACTTTCGCAAGGCACTGTATAATGCCAATGTAAACGACGCATTTACAATTTGTTGATAATAAAAATGTTAAGTTCTCTAAAGCTTTCTCAGTCAAGTATGATAATTTACCTAGGGAGCTGTGTAAGCATGCGTAGGCAGCAAAAGATCAGCTAAACTGGGAAGAAAATACTTTCAGAGAAAATGTTTCAGGTGTAAAGAACACAGATCCCCAATGCAATTTCAATCAAACCTGTCCCCACACACCCTGCCCCCACTGCAATTAGAATATACACAAAGCACTGAAATCTTTAGAGTAGATGATCAGGGTTAGAAAGAAAGTCAGACAAGCAGGCGGGAGGGGGAGTTGTGAAACTGTTACCTGTCCTCGATAAAGCGGTTAGAAAACAAGTGGATTTACACCTGTGAAAAGCGTTCCAATTTTAATGGGATATGGAAGACATTATTCATAAAAATGATCTTGTACGGTCTGTAAACTGAAAATATACGAAGGAGACACGTTGCGTTTCGCCTCTTTTTACACTTGGAAAAACATTCCAATGTTAATGCGACACTGAAGATATTAATAACCTTTTAAACCTGAAGGGAGATCTAAAGGGATCAACACGGTACAGGCTCCTGCTACTGTAGCTATCAAAGGGAAAGACGGTGACATCACCGCACAGGCGAGCAGACATACCCTCTAATGTCAGGTGTATGCGTTAAATATATTTAGATCTTTGAATTAATATCGTTATTGATTTCTTTAGCCTCACAACATTGTCCAATAATATTCTTCTTGTGTCTAATTTAAGCAGTTAAGTTAAGCAGGATTTCAGCTACAGACCATAAAAAACAGGATTAACTTTTTTCACATGTTGATGATAATGATATCAGTAGCAGTTTGAAACTATTTGTTGTTATTAATAAATGACTTAGATTCAAACATGTTGTGTATTTAGAAATATAAAAAAGTCAATAGAGTGTCCATAATATTGCTATTTTAGTTTTTCAAGGAAATGTTTGTTAAAAGAAAACTCATGGCTATAGCTGGATATGAACACCCGACCTCTTGCTTAGATTTTCACAAAGTATATAAATGTACAGTAATATGGTCAGAAGGAGAACGTAAAAATGTTTCTGAAATAACCACATGTAAGACTTTGATGCTTAAAATGTTTAGGGAGAAATGGAATACTGGTATACATATTTTATGTTCCTAAATTAATATCGTTTATGACCTTCAGATCCGTTATGCTCCTATTCTTTTTATGCTCAGCTACTAAAAATTCCCTTTAGTGGTAAAATTTCCATATGAATATTCAATACTAAGCGGATTAAAAGTGCGCAGTAAAGAGATTAAATGATTAAATCTTTTCACTACCGACCAATGCACCACGAGTGCCCCTGTTGGTCATTTTTGCCAGCCAATCAAGTACCGCGGTACGGTACAGTGGCACACGTGTAACTGCCCGCAGTACAGGTTTGTACCGCGAACTTTGAATGGCTGCATCTGTATAACCTGTATTTGTATTGAATATGCACTCCAAATAATACAGAATATAACACAGAGTTAAATCCCCCTTTCTACAAATCTGAAAGTAAAAGGCAATCTACTATATCTCAGTATTCTAAAAATGCATCACTAACCTGACGAGAATGTCTGTAGCCGGGGGATTCCTCATAAAGGGAATCAGAGATTCCTAAAACAACAGAACAGCAAGCTCTCTTTTTTTAAATACTTATCTGGACTTTAGGGTTGATCAATTAATCTGGTCTTTAAGGTTGATCCAAGTATGGTTCTATCACTTGACATTTTTCTTCTTTCTCTGTCTGTTCTTCCTGTCTGTCTCTCCTCTTCCTGCTTCTGCCTACCAGACTTTCTTACCGGATTTTTTGACTGTTCATCATTTACCAAGGCATTAATTAACTAAAGTAAAAAAGAAGGCCACCTTTGATCATTGCCCCAGCTCTGTGGATGGCTCCTGCTCTGTTTTTAGAGCTTGAAAAGTGCACATTTGGACTTTTTATGTCACTTCAGTAGCCGTAGCAATATTTGTGGGAAAAAATAAAGTGTTTTTTTCCTATAGACCCTTTCTTTTGAAATATCTTGAAGGGAATTTCAAGAAGAACAATCTTTTTTGGATGGGATATGGAATTGAATTTCTTAGTGAACAGTCTGTATGGGTAGACAACAGTAATCATATCCTGGAAGCTTACATGTTTATCATCAATTTAGACTGAAATTAATTGTCCTGAAAACTTTAAACAGGAAAATTAATCCGATGAAATCCCTTCATTGGCAGTTTACATATGCTTTCATATATAAAGCTATTAATTTCATACACTTTTGTTTTGTTGATTTCTCATTGGTATGCCACTCAAGAACTTAATGTCCATATGTGGATTATCACTGTCATACACAGTACTGTACTTCACACGTTGTTTCTAACTGCACATACTTTAGATGATCTATCATGCTTTTACTTTTTTCTTTCGTCTGCAAGCATTGATAAAATACTTTAATAAAAACATTCAGCATATGTTGTTTTCCAGATCAGTCTTATCTAAAGTATGAAACGTGATGCTTTATATTAAAATATTTGTTCAGCTACACTCTTAAAAAAATAAAGGTCTCCTCAGTGGTCTTATCAGCCTTCACACACTGCTCTACAATTCACTTTAAAGCGTCTCAACTTTCACAAAATCATGATCACTGAATGGAACTAAAGAAAACCTGATGATTTAGAAGTACAGTAAATTTGCCTCTTCTTCAATCTGAATTGAGAAAGCATTCTAAATTTGATATTTTTGTTTGTCTTTGATGAGCAAATGTTAAATAAAGCCAATTCATTGTGTTCTTTGTATTGGCCATTATTCTCCTGTTTGTATTTAAGAACACATTTAAGGGACTTGATGGGGCACAACCAGGAGGGAGTTCACTGAAACACAACATCTAATAAAGGTTGTGAAGAAAGCCAATAAGGGTAATAATGATTTATTGCCTATAATGTCTTGGAAATATTCCAGGTAATGAGGCAAAGAAATTTAAAAAAGACCTTCACATGACTTCTGGTGGTAAAGACTTTCAAATTATGGAAGGTTAAATAATAAAATAGAAACAAAACACTCTTTCTGAAACTGGGGAGAAACGTTGATCTCAGAAGATCATACCGTGTTTTAAGGTGTATTATAAAAATGTAGCTGCATTTACCTTACAGCCACATTTTTAAGTCCACAACTGTGTGAAAAATGTGCACTATACAGTATGTTAGCATAAAGTAGCCTTAAAATGATTGGTGATGAAATGCAGATCAGGTTTATTGCTGATTCGTTGTGTCCTGTTATAAATGTGCAGTAAATATATTTCTTGAAATGTAAATTTTTTTAAAAAATTAATTACAGGCCAGTGACACTGGTAGCTCTACAATTGGTCGCCTCAGACACAAAGAAGTCATAAGCCATGATGCAACCCCCTCCGCAGCTCTTCTCTCAATTCAGCTGTTGGCCATGTGTCTGTGGTTAATATGGTCATGTTGCTTTAATCCCCACATCCATCCTACAGTTTCAGCTTCCCAGGACTTCTGGTTTTGTTGCTTGCCACTCCAAAGGTAGTCTTGTCTTTCAGTCTGTCCTGGATAGCATATGATCAGTCTCCAAAGTCACCTGAAAGTCAACTGGAAGTCAGAATGCTCCTGATCTAGCTGTTACACCCAAAACCACTGTGCTAATATCATGGCTGCGATCCCCAGTGTCTCTGGTGCATGAGCCCCTCTTTCTCCTACCATAGCTAAAGCTTCATTTGCAACAGGAGCCCAGTCTCAGGCTGCTGGGATTGGCAAAGTAGAAAGCAATTGCTGCTTTTCCAACACAGAACATCCCTGGAAACAGTGCATTGTAACATTGTTGTATTTTCCATTAGGAACAATTTTGTTATTAATGGTTATGTTCCCGATCATGTACAATAGAGATATGACCAATATATATATATACTGTATATAACAAAATGTATAACAATTGTAAAACTCAATTGTAAAAGGTTCTACCTACTGACTATTAATTTACAAATTCATTATACAGTATATGAGCCCTCATTTACTATAAAGAATACAGCATTTAAATATATACTGTATATATTATACTATATTCATTAGAACTATTTGTTTTCACACATTTTACTTACATTTTAGAATTGTTTAATACTTTGAATGTTTCAATTTTTTTATATTCCCCCATGTCCAACAATACATCCAAATATAAACACACATTTAATATCTTCAATAATTTTGTCCTATTATTTTACTGTTCTCACTACAAATAATATAAGGCAGTGGAGATCCAAAGTCCCTCTACTTGTTCTTGCCATGGAACTTGGGAAATGAGTAATGTAGTTAACATGGCAGGACGAAGTATGGAACGACACATTCAGTTCAGGTGCTGATGTAGTTAATGTGAAAGCTTCTTAAGATTCCTGCACCTTCTATACGCAGTAAATGGTCCAACAGCAGTGCAGGCAGAAGAAGATGATCCATTTAGCATACCTCAACACCTAAACTGGCAGATGAATGGAGAAGAATGACCTGCATGAAAGAACATTCTCTGAGTCCATGGACGATAATCTAATAATAATTTTACCTGGACAGTGCTGTTGAGAAGCTTCTAACTGTAATCTGGCATAGAAACAGCTGTTGTAAGAAGAACGTCAATCCCATAAATTGAGACAGAAATCCATTTCAACAGCTGTGGCTGTAGCTGAACAGACCGTTTTCATACAGTATTTCTCCTATGTTTTGGCATGGAGCAAGAAAAATATTTATTATTCTGCACCACCACAATCAGATCTCCTTTCTGGGTTGAACATCACAAAATTAAAACTGGCAAACCAAGGAATATGGAGATAGCTACTGTATATTTATGTTCTGCAAGGGAAAATCAGAGGAAGAACATCGAGTTCATGGATTTGTAATTGCCATCAGGAATGAAATCATCAACCACGTTCATGAATTTCCTGTTGGAATCAATGAGTGCCTTATCACTCTTAAACTTAAATTATCAAGAAAGTAACATACATCTGTGATTTCCACATATGCCTCTAACGTACATTCTGATGACCGAACCAAAAAATCTATCTAATGGCAAATTGACTAATACGTTTTGAAATCCCATAATAAGCCAGAATTATTCTATTTGAAGATTTCAACTGCAGAGATGGAAGAGATGACAGTCTCTAGAATGGAGCCATTTGCAAGGAAGGATGCAGAAATGTTAGAAGCATTCTTTAGAGACATTTTTTCTCTCTACCAAATGCTCAAAGCATAGACATCACTACCAGTACCCTTTTTTGCTGAAAAGGAAGACTCAATATTAACAATATCCACTGTCCAAACACTGGCACTTCATTGACTTTATGATTGCAAATGCTCAAAATAATTAAGATGTCCACTTTACCACAGCAATGACAGGAGGTAATGAATACTGTCACTCAAACATCATCTCAGCAAGGTGAAGAAGTTGGCCCACCAAGTAAAGTAAAGGGACAAAAGAGAACTGGTGGCAGAGCATATGAAAGACAGACAAGGTAAAGGAAAGTCAGCATCTTGCAGCCATAAACAATGTGTTTTCTTTGCTGCCACAATAACTCTTTATGGTCAGTATGCCTAAGATAGAGACCTAAGATAGAGGTAGAACTGATCAAGGATTTTCAATGAAAAATCTACTGTCAACAAGTGTACAGTATATTCATATCCTTCCCACAACATCCAATTAGAAATGAGTATGAAACTTCCTTGGAGTAATTGATTGAATTCCTGTTGAAATTTTGAAGCATAGCAAACAGGGTCTACACTACACCCTCTCATTCTGATCACACTGATTTGTAATAAAAAATCAAACCCAAATGATTTCAAGGGTTCCGCAATTGACAATCTTAAAGAAAGACAGGCATGAAAGTGCTTCTTCTTTTTCAAAATCCCAGTTTAAAAATGTATCTGTTAATAGTATATGCGTCATTTTCATGCATTATCTTTTAATCTTTATTATCCAATTCTGGAAAACTATTGCAAACTGAAGTGTAAACTGAAGCATTATCCCTATTTATAGACAAAGCATATAAAAACAATCTGTTAAAAATTACCTACATTTTTTTTCCTTGAAAAACTAAGAAATTGAGAAAGTAGGCTAACCTTTACAAATATGGAAGATATTCTAAAAAATGATAGTTCCAGAATTTATTTATTTTTCTGTCACAACTCTCCATTACATCTGGTGATCATTTCATAACAACAGAAAGCAACAGAAAGGAAATGTGACCAATAGAGATTAATAGACAAACTATCAATTTGATAGCAAGGGTTTTCCCCAAATTAATCAAGTTGTATTGGTCTGAATAATGGCTATCATTCAAGGTCCTGAATCATTTAAGTGGAAAGAAGGGCAAGAAAGTCACTAGGTGATTTACAATTCCATTAAAATGTTTACTGTTAAGCCAAAGGATCCAGTTCAAAGGATGACAGCCCAGAGCTCTGTGACCTTTAATCATATTTTTGATCACTCTACCGTCAGTCTCCAGGCGTTGGTTGTATAAAGGGACCTGCAGCACCTTCTGTAGGGGCATCTGCTGCAAAATATCTATTTGTTAAGCCGACAAAATGCCTCATTTGTCGTTATGTCCTACTTTACCTTCTTTTGTCTTTTCATTACATCATTTACATTTTGATGAGACTTGATCTGTGATGAATACTGATAGATGGTCCAAGCTCTTCACTGAAGGTCATGTTTGGTGCTCGGTCGAGCTTAAATCTTAAATCATACTTTACATTACCTTAAATATATGCCTATTTTCAATTAATAATATACTGTATATGTGGCACCTTTGTTAAATTTCCTACTTCTCATTGTCTTCGTTGAAGCATACACTGTACTGTATATAGTGCCTTTTTGGTCAATACCTTTTATATTGGTCAATACCTGTACTGTATATATTATAATATATATATGGCCTGTGCTATATGTTGTCTTTCTGTGTCATACCTTACACAAATGCAAAATAAGGTTTACCTTATGTAACTTTTTAACCAAAGACCACATTGTAAATATATTCATAATTAATCTGTTTACTTCAATTGAATTACAGACCTTATTTACACTGTACATTGTTAATTTCTCCCCAAATATTTTAGGGAACAGTTCAATTGGGTGCCTTTAATTTAGAGTGGCTAATTGTAACCATGTAAATAAATATTTTGGTTTGACCATGTATAGAAATATTTTTAGATGGATCACTGAGTTATTACCATGCAATTACATGATACTCATGCCAAGAAATCTTAATTGTACTGAGAAACTAACATCATGGCACACATTCAGAATTTTCAAATGACTTGCCAGCACAAATGGCTGGGGATTCCTGCTGCCTGTTAAGGTGTACTGTATCAGTTGGTGTGCAGAACTCCTAGCCTTAAACTGTCCCATCAGATAATGACGAGTTTTGACTCCAGCACATACTGTAGGTTTTCCCAAGAGTTGTCCCAGGTGGTCCATCACTGCATTTCTATTCTTTGTACTTTCATTTTTATTCTAAATTCTAAACCTCCAAGAAGTGCTATCCTTGGGCTTTATTTATTTTTTAAAAAAAGCAGATGACAGCACTCCAGAGAGGGCTTGCATTTATCTATTCAAAGACAAAAAATAATTTAGTAAGATTTTATTTATTAATGAAAGATAACAACAAAGCTGAAATTCTTTAGATAAGACCAGATAAACCTTGTAAATGTAATATTTTTTTACTATTATCCAGTCTTCATTAAGATGTTAGTGCTAATGTGAATCAGGGTCACATTTTAAACTATTCGGTCATTAGATTTGTGCACATTCGGATCTGTGATTTGTTTTTTATCTGTTTAATCACTGCATCTACACAGAGGCACCTTATATTGCATGAGATTACTGGTAGCTTATTGAACAGCTAATAGTAATGTGTCTATCATGAGCCTTTGTGTGTATTCAGATGAAAAGATATGGACTGGATGTTTAGAAAGAAATGTAAAATTGATCTGTCCAAAAAATCTAAATATTAGTATTACATTAGTATTTAGAAAGTAATGATAAAATACTGTACAATAGCCTGATTTAGTTGTGTTTTGACTATAGATGATAACCATTAAGTAAGTGGAATGTTAAAATATAAATAATAAAGTAAAAATACAATAGGTTCTTCTTGATTTCTTTTCTCCATTGTTGTATTTTGTTTTAAATCCAGGCTTTTATTTTGATTGTGCTAGTTTATGACATTTGTCTTATTTGCACAAGGCACTTTGTGGGGTTTTTGGGTACTGCATCAAACACATGACTGATGACATGGTTAAAAGAACAATTGCTGCTGTATACTTAATGCGGAACTGCAGTCTCAGCTTCTCTGACTGGTAATTAAATCTTGGTAGCAAAATAAATTAATTGATGGTATCAAAATCATTTACAAATTCTGAATTAATCACAAAATTCCAAAAGCACATACTTGCAAATTTAATCAAATTTGTCATTTAAATTGGAGGTTTTACATGTTACTGTGTACAATTTACTTTTATTGTGGTTTGAAATGCACCAATAAATGTCAATTCTTTTTTAACCTTGAAATATAGAAATTACATTGCAGTTCTCCTTCAATAAATTATGAAAGAAATATATATTTGGTGCTATTATGTTAAGCCTGATTTGAGTGATTATAAACATTTTGTATTTGTAGTTTATGTATTGGCAGTGCTCCTGATAATTGTAACTTCAAATGTGAACTACCTGAAATACTGTAAAGTAACTGTTTTTGATATTCTTGTGTAAACATACTGTATAACTAAACATCTATTACGAACCACACAATTTATTAATGCTGACAATTTTAATACACACACATCAAACAATTTACAATTACAGAATTGTAACCTCTGGTATGAAAGGTAGCAAGTGTGTATGTTTGCTGACTGGCTGAAGATGAGTCAGAAATGATGAAACAGAATATGCTTGAAATTGAAAAGTGTATGAATGCATGAACTGTTGAACTGTTTAACTTTTAAGAATATGAATTACAATGATACACTGTATATTACTTAACAGAGTCCGAAACAGGTTAATAATATATTAATGGAAAATAATGAAACACAATCCAAAAAATTTTGTTTTGTTTCATAAGTATAACAACATGGAGTTCTACTGTTTCCAAATGGCAAATAAGCAACACTTGGCCATTCAAAACCAATGCTCTACTTTAATGTTATTTTTTAAATTTTGAGGCAAGTGGAAAATCCACTCCATCTCAAAATGACCTGTTAATCTTAGACCAGCTGATACTGAACTAAGAAATGTATCTTACCATTTAAATATACTCCCATGCTTCTCTCCTGTATTCTCCCGACTTCAGTGTTATCTATTTTCATTTGCTTGAATGTATTTGAGTGTATGCTTGTATTTGTTGAAATATTATAATTTCTTGGCCTGATATTTTTTTTATTAATGTTTACATTTCTGTGATGTTAATGGCTGATACACATGAGTCCTTATACAGCCCACTACTTTTCTTCTATTCAGTGACAACGAATGATAAAAAGTAATGTACAGTAATAACTACAGTTATTTCGTAAGTCTTTATTATTCAATTTCAGTCTCACATTGGAATACCCTTGCTTTTTAGAATACCCTTGCCCTCATAAATATATTTATTTACCTATTAGCATGAAAATGAAACCAATGCTTTCAGTGTTTAAATGCTTGACTAAACAAGTCTTTTTCATTATACAGTATGTACAGTATATCAAAACCTAGACAATAATATCACAATTCAATGTACTTAATCATTCACATGTTAATTAAAATTAAAGATGGCTTTACAAATAAAAATGCCTGTTCTGAATGCACATTGATCTTGGGGATATATAATAAAAAATACAAAATAAAAACAAATCAAGAAATCACAAAGCCCTAGGATAATCAGGGTGTCTTCTTACTTTTAAATGTATATCATAATTATATTCTCCATAATCAGTTTTGTCTTTTGCATGTAATCACCATTCCATGAATTTAGTATATGACTCCATAAGCAATCCACTTTGATCAGGTGTATAGTTTAGTAATTACTTCAACTGTGGATTTGCAGTGTATATGGTACTTGAGGTAGACTATACCATTTAGTCACTGCTATTCTTCAAAAGACAATAAGCTTCAGTGGATTCAAAAATAAAAGGCTTCCTAGTTGTTGTTTTTTTCAAAATTCTAAAACTTAGCAAAAACTAAAATATTCACAAGAGATATCTCCCAGAATGAAAATTTTGGATTTTCAGATTTAGCTGATGATGCTTATTTAACATGTCATTCACATCTTTGTTTCTTTCCACCAGACCTTGTGAGAGTTATCATAGGACAATTCAATTTTGCTTAACGGTCCTGTCAGGAGAGATGCCCTTTTCTACAAAGACAAAAAAATTCAACTTTTCTCTCTATGGGATTTTCATGCAGACATGCTGGGACACAGGTCACCTTCTGTAATAACATTACAGGCAAAAAGTTGATGTTATACTCAGAGACACATAACTATTTTATCCAGATTTCAAAAGGGATCAAATCTGTCTATGGTTTTTATGGGATGTGTCTGATTCCAAATGGCAAAGTGGGAATTTGTGAGGGATACGGGAATTTAAAGGCATAATACCCTTGAACATTCAAAAGCAACACTTATTGCTGTTATTCTTTTTATCACAAACCACAACTAGTTGTTTTTACAAGTGTGTCATTATATGAGAAAAGTTGTTCTCATGTTTACCAGAAGCATCACATTCCCAAATTATTTTTTCATCACTCCGTACTGTTACTACTGTATATCATTACCTGAAGTAAGACGAAACTTGCAATGTTACTGGGTTATAAAATCAGCACTTTGAAAATCTTTACTGATATCTTTTAATTCAACATGGGCTTTCCTACCGCAGTTCCCAACTTGCTATATACCTTGAATAATTTACCGCTAAAATTATCTTTCATTTAGTGAAGTAATTTGGGGATTCTGTGGAATGACAACACAAATCCCTTTCAGGACAAGAGTTTCAATTCCACTTCCCAAAGTTAAAAAACCTACCCATCCATTTTCTAATTGCTTCTTGTAATTTAAGGTACTGTAGCAGGGACCCAGAGCCTATTCTAGCAGCCAAAGGCTGAAAGGTACACTACGGTACACCCTGGATCACAAGGCAGACATTCAGACAAACACAGTCACACACTCACACTTGGGCCAATTTCCACAGAAGCCAATTAACCTACCAATATGTTTTTGGACCTTGGGAGGAACCCAGAGCACCCAAAGGTAAATAAGAAAATAAACTCCACACAGATAGCATCCCAGGTCAGGAATTGAATCCTTGGCCCCAGCACTGTGAGGCAGCAATGCTAACCACTGCATAACTGTGCCACCTAGATTCAATCTTTGATCATTTTAATCAAGTAGTGCCACAGCAGTATGAGTATTAAGACCACATCCTGCAAGTGGATAAATCACCTAAGACAGCTGGACAAAATATTAAATAACATGTAACAACAGTGTATAACATGGAGACCAGTTAGCAGCTAATGAAGTTGCAAGGGTCACTGTATATTCTGCCATTCTTTCTTCAAGTGTCCAAGCAACAGGTGACAGTAGAATTTTGTCTCCTTATCCTTAATAAGGTCTCCTTATCCTGGATACACTAAAAATATATACATAAAATTCAGTCTTCTTATTTCAAATGCCATTATAAGCACCATCATTGTATTATTGCTGTTATTGTTGTTGTCCATAATGATGTCAAACCTTTTACTTCAGAGAAGAGTCATGTTAAAGCACACTGTAATGAATAGTATATAGTATGTAAAGTAACCTATGTACGGTGAATGTACATAGAGGTACTAGTACTTCACTTTTTTTTCATAATGGATATTACATGCAAGCAGAGGTTATTCAAAGGATTTAATAATTATTAATCAATCAAAGTCATGCTGAATACAAGTATGATGCAAGTGGACTTTATTTTAGTGCAATGGGTTAAACTCCAGATAACAGAACACAAAAATCATAGCCCTCCATGATTTATTATGCAGTTTTACTACTGAGAGATTTGGTGCTGCAA
Organism: Lepisosteus oculatus; assembly: GCF_040954835.1. NCBI lineage: Eukaryota > Metazoa > Chordata > Actinopteri > Semionotiformes > Lepisosteidae > Lepisosteus > Lepisosteus oculatus. The sequence continues at coordinate 21,694,418 of NC_090702.1, read as the reverse complement.
AAAGGAAAAGTAATTACACATTCAAAATTTTGATTCATTCTGATCCCCAAATATTAATTATAATTCATAATTAATCTATTTAAAAAGGATATTAAGGAATTATTGCATGTAAAATGTGTTTGCATACACATTCCCATTTTGGACTCCTTGTTGTCTCATGAGTGTAAAATATTAAATGTCTGACAACACATGTACAAAGGTAAGGCGTATTCTCACAAAAGCTATATAGGTTTGCCTAGTTTAATTATTTTGCACTGATATTGCCATTCAGTAAAGGAGACAGAAAATTTGCTCTGGGAATATTAAAGGCAGGAATGTTATCATGTGTAGCTACAGGAGTCTGGAGTTGACCAATTTCTTTATTTCAGAAGTACTTCCAGCCAACTTAGATTCACATCTGGATATTTGTCAGGTCTTTACAAAGATTATACTTCTAATTCTGCGGTAGCCCACCTTCTTTATTCACAAGGCAGTAGCACAATATTTGTTCATATATTCCTTGGAAATGTAAGATGTTTGTGTAAAGCAGTAAAGCAGTAAAGCCTGTCTTCTGTGCACCAATTGATCTTTCTTCTGCCCACTTTGCTTCATAAGTAGATAATGGGATTTATTTGCCATTTCAGTTTAAGAAGAATGAAAAAGTCAGCAAAGGGAAACATATTCAACAGTTTGTAAAAGAGCAGTCTGAAATAAAGTTGACTGAGTTTCTAATAGTGAAATACTTCAGTGAACGCAGGGCTACAACCTTGATTACGACTGTCCATAATATTTTGAAATGTCTGTGATGTTTTGATACATACTGTAAGGTCAGTCATCTATTTAATATACATGCAGATGTTTTTGTATTTTCTTTTTAACAGCTATTCAGTCAAACAAATCTATATTTCTTCTAAGCAAATGTACTTTAGTTCTGTAGTTTGATAGTGAAATATGTTAAGGTGCTTGCAAAAGTATTCAGACCATTGTACAATTTTCACATGTTGGTGGTTTAAAGCTTGCAGTCATGACATCATAAAATGGTAATTAATGTTTCTTATGTACACAACCTACACAGCACAAAAAAAGAAAAAACAGCAAAAAATGAAGCATATAAACTAATATATCAGAAAAATATAATCAGTATGATTGCATACTGTAAGTCATCAAAACCTTTTGCTGTGGGTAACATAATGTATGTGCTCAAAATTACCTTAACAAGCATCAAAGTTATTTCAGTTGCCTCTGTCTTTATGTAATACTAGTGGTTCACAAATTTCAGAAAACATATACCCATCTCTGTAAGGTCACTGTGTAAAGCAGGGAATTTAAAGTATATAGAAATTCAGCCATGAAGACAAAGGAGCTTCCACAATAATGCGTTATTGTTGTAGCAGCGAGGCTTATTAATTAGAATTAAGTGTTTCTGAGCTTTCCCAAATTAGGCCTCGTCTCTCTGTTCATCTCTGTGGTGCTGCCACAGAGAAACTATTCATGCAGGCTGATTTAAGGTTCCTTTGATAAGGTTTCCTAGGACAGCTCCCAAAGGGGGATGCACTTAGCTAAGCCTGGCTATCATGATCAGTGGTCATCCATTGGTGCCTATCTGTCTAGGGAGTGCCAGTTGGACATCTGGACTGCATTCCTAAGTGTCAGGAGTAAGTGACTCATATCTCACCTTGATCAACCAATCAGGGGCTGGTAGTCCAGAGCGGAGGTTGCCAGAGAGTAACCAGCAGCAGGCCTTGTGAACAGGTCGGAACTGTGGACAGCTGAATCACTATTCAGAACTAGCTCTTCATCAGGAACGGACCGGTCCTCTTCCTGACTTGCTGGGACCCACAGTCATCTTTTCTCCTGTGCACAAACTTTGCTAGATAAAGCCAACACTAACTAGCCGGTCAATGAGCATCTGCAGTGCACCGTCGCAAGCAGCACAGCACAGCCTGGCACCTAGCCAGAGAGCGCGGATTGGACAGCAACAGGCCTGCAACTGTTTCTTTGTGCCCTCAGGAGATCTGAATCCCCAGAGATTGGATGAGTATTCAACTTCAATGCATTACAGTTCGAGAATTCAATTGTTATCCCAACCAGTTGATATCAATTTAATTCCTAAGAGTTATGTACTTGTTTTGAGTATCTAATGTAGAAGTTGTAACCAAGTTCAATTACGAAACGGTCTAAACGAATGATATACTGAACGTATGTCCTCTTGATATGTGTAACACTTTGTAACTGACTGAATATATACCTTTTGTATTCTGATAACCCTCTCGATAAGATCTGTTTGGTTTATATGCATATTCTATGTATTAATAAATGTATCCTCGTGTATTAGTACCTGTGTGTGTTGTTTGAGTTATGTCGCATGGTTGGATTCTAAAGCCATCAAAAGAATCAATTTTGTGATTTACTGCTACAATTAATAATTGTCGCAGTAAATGCCCAAACCCTACAGAACTCGTGCCTTCCGAGAGCACACTACCATTACATTTTGGCTATGGCAACGTTACATTGTACACACATAATTGTATAATTGCACAGATCGGGTAAAGAGTATAAAAACATTTCAACGGTTCTTATCTCTTTGAGCATAGTGAAGTTGACGACTGAGAGGTGAAAGACACTCAGTAACTGCCTAGGTCAGACTGTCCCTACCGAGCAAGGTGGAAACTTGTTAGAATTCTACCATGAGGTCAGCAGCCACATTGAAAGAGCTACAGACTCCAAACTGTCAAGATGGAGCAAAACTGCTGTCCATCAGCAATTCCCAAGCAATTTGAGTGATCTTGAGCAAATCTGCAAAAAATGCACCAATCTGGAATGCAAACTTAGTAGATATTTAGGAAAAAAGGCTTACAACTGTAATTGGTATCAAAAGTGCTTCCACTAAATATTCAGTTTCACCAGTCTGAATACAGTATTCAACATAATTCAGTTATTTTTCTTTAGTTTTTATGTTATTTACTGTAACTCAACTTATGATTGATGTTTTCAGTTTAAAATGTCAGATTTTGAATAAAAAATTAGGTTTAAAAAATGTGTAAGCATCATTTTGTGATTTCACAAAATGCAACATAATTGGAACAGTCTGAACAGTATTGCAAAACACTATAGTTTAACATACACTAAATCTTCTGGAGAAAAATTGCTTTTAAGAGAAATGTATTTGTTCTTGATGATGGAGCTGATGATGAGCTTTTTCCAGTAATCTGTCCACTGAATTCCCCTTTATTCTGTTCTTACAATTATTACGTTGTTTGTGTTAAAATGTTCCTGAATTAACTAAGCAATAGAAACATAAGTGCAGACTACAGTTGTTATAATTAACTGGCAAAAAATAATGTAAAAATAATTGTGTTAGGCAAATTGTAGACCCATTATTTAAACTCTACAGTATATGCTTGAATATGGTCCACACACACAAATAGTAACAGGTTTAAAAAAAACACATAATGCATAACCTCTTAACATAGAATACCTACAGTAATTGAACAAATTCTTTTTAGGGTCTTATGTTAAAATTGATTTTGTTTTAATACTGAAGAGGAGATGCCTGTGTGCTTCATTTTGTGATACTCTGTTTCATACCAAAAGCCCTTAAAGTTTTATTCTTTTTGACAGCTACTTCATCTGTAGCAATTTAGCCTTAACTAATGCAGACCTGCGACTGAAGCAAAGTCCCACTTTGCCATCGGTTTGCTCAGAGGGCTGCCAAACTTTAGCATACTCAGAAATGCAGTCTGCGGCTAACTCGTCCTTCTTCGACTTCACAATGTGTTTATGTAAAGAGCTAATCTTAATGCCATGCCACTGTGATGAAGAATTGTAACATAATCTGCAGTTGGTATCCTCCTTTTCAGATTAGAATATGCTTTTGAGCAGCTTGCAAGACATATAAAGTCTTAAAATTTGTGCTCCACAGACAATAGAAAATTCTTTGATGGTTGTCTGTTTTCACTTTATTTAGGCTGTTATATTATTATTTTTATTATTTGTAACGAGCATTACAAATGCGTAATGGAATGATTAACAAGTATCCCCAGTTTGAATAATGAATTAGTTATGTGTTCCTAAAACAATTTACCCCCAAAAAAATGATAATGGAAAAGAGGCTTCATCAACTGTTTTAGCAAACATAAGAGGAAGGCAACAAGGTGGTGAAAAAAAGGTTTATGACCCCTTTACAATTCATGCAGCAGTCACCTACTCTTAATAAATGTATAATACACAGCAATAATAAATATGGTTTTAAAGGGGGCTGAAAAGTTAAAAATAGATAAATATACAGTATCTCTTAATTTACTGGATATTTAGGGTATAAAAAATACAAACAAAGGTTAGCCCTAACATAGCTTCCAGTATTGAAAATAACTTTTTCAAAGAATTAAAAAAGAGAAAGCAGCTATGTGTTTCTTGTTAAATCTGCCCACAGTGTCAACACAACAACAGATAAAGTGGTCTCCTACTGTGAAAGAAGGCAAGTTTTTTTGGCAACATGTATTCAAATTATGCAAAGAAGGTGTTCAGCACAATAAATTAGATACCATTCCAACAAGCTTTATGGCAGATGGCATTATCCTGAAGCATAGCCCTTCCATATGGCAAGCTATTGCAATATATTCCAGTATGTTAACATTAAAAGCAGGGTTGTAATCTAATTTACATGCAGTTCCCCTACACAATCCCATATATTTTTTTTTAAAAAATCATTAGCTATTAATTTATACATAATTAAAATATTATTTAAAAAAGTAAAAAGCCCATATTTATTTAAAATGCTGAATTCATGTTGAATGTTCTTTTTTTAAATGATGCAAAATCATTACAAGAAAAGATGTAAATGTGAAGCTGAACGATAAATTGTTAGTTTGATTTTCCGGAACATGAATGATGTCTCAGGAATAGTAATGCCACCCTTTATTTGAGTGAACTCAGCAAAATAACTGCTGTCAAATACTGTAGGTAAAATAAAGATTTACTATATGAAACATTGACTATAAATAAGGTATTTTTCTTTATGATAATGTTCTAATTACATTTGTTTACATTTTATATTTCCCTTTAACTGCATTTCCTACTGATTTCAGCACAGTGGTAAAATTTCCACTTACTGTAGGTCTTAACTGATATCATTTTCACCAATTAGCTTATTTATATTAAATAATAAACGTAATAATAATAAACGTTAGTTTACATAGCGCCTTTGAAGGTGGCTTCTCAAAGCACTTTACAGAATGATAACAACAATAAATAAAAAAAATACACAAGATAAAACATAATTACAATACACAGAGGAGACCATGGATGGTGGTACTAAGTATAGTAGGAGCAGATGGGAAAAGAATGGAACCAGTTAAGTAAAGGCTCTTCTAAAGAAGATTTGAGTCTGGATTTGAAGGAGTTTAGAGAAGGTGACTCTCTGATATCCTTGGGCAGAGACTTCCAGAGCTTTGGGATGTAACAGGAGAAGGCTGCTGCTGGAAGAGGTGTTAGTGGGCCCTGCAGGGGGTGCTCACCCTATGGTCCATGTGGGTCCTAATGCCCCAGTATAGTGACGGGGACACTATACTGTAAACAGGCGCCTTCCTTCGGATGAGATGTAAAACCGAGGTCCTGACTCTCTGTGGTCATTAAAAATCCCAGGGCGTTTCTCGAAAAGAGTAGGGGTGTAACGCTGGTGTCCTGGCCAAATTTCCCATTGGCCCTTACCAATCATGGCCTCCTAATAATCCCCCTCTATGAATTGGCTACATTACTCTGCTCTCCTCCCCAATGAGAGCTGGTGTGTGGTGAGCGTTCTGGCACACTATGGCTGCCGTCGAATCATCCAGGTAGGTGCTGCACATTAGTGGTGGTGGAGGGGAGTCCTCATTACCTGTAAAGCGCTTTGAGTGGAGTGTCCAGAAAAGCGTTAGATAAATCTTCCAGGTCACAGGTCTCTTGCAGACTGCAGCAGGATTTCCAGGATTTCTCTGTACTTTGCTGCAACCATTTTACCTTCTGTGTTCCGATGTCTTTCAGGCCTTGAACTATTATTGAACTATTTTATTATATAATAGAAATATATTTTATATATTAATTGTATTTATACATTTTTCTCACATATTGTAACAATGTGTTTTGGGGCTGTAAAACACAATATTCAAAATTTACAATACATTTGACAATTACGACACCCTTTCTCCTGTATTAGTTTATTAAACTGAGAGTTTACTGTACTTTATCATTTTTCCATTCAGTTAGTTCTTCAAGTACAAAGGAAACTAAAACATTGTTTATCCCAATCACAAAGTCTTTCCCACAGACCAGTAATTCTGTGCTCTTAAATAATTCTGTCTGCACAGAAACTTATATAACCTTAAAAGAGATTATTGCAGTGGGTGAGACTGATTTAGCTGAATCATTAAAGATTGTTGACATCCCCAAAAATCAGTAGAAAAATGTTATCTTCTTCTTTACTTTTTCATACAGTATGTACATAATGTACTTTCCTCTAATGTAGTTGCTGAATGTAAAAGTCATTGTGAAATAAGAATATAAATCTGAGCAAAATGTTTCTTATAAGTTCAATGATCAGTTTGTTGTTTGCCTTTTTTCCAAACCATTAATTTGTCATCCTGGTTTCATCATAAACACATTCATCTTATCATTTTTTAACAAAGGAAATATAATCATTTTGTTACACAGTAAAAGTTCATTTGCTTTTTTAGTTTAACACATACCTTTATCTTTAGAGGCTCATAGTAATCCAGAGCTTGATCCAGAATGCAAAAGCCACAAGGTGAGACTACACCCAGGATGAGATGCCAGCTCACAGCATGATACACACACATTCTAGAATGCGAGGCATAATTTTAGATGTGCCAATTAACCTGGACATCATATCTGTAACGGAAGCTAGTCCAGGCTCCTGTGAAGGGTAGTTTATCGCCCTATGCAGATGGTATAATCTGGAAGTAAGTGGAGAAGGACAACAGGGAAGAGATGTAGAGGATCAGGATAGGATGACAGACAGGGAGGCGTGACGACAGTGATCCGGTGCTCGGGGGGCATGGCACAGGCAAACAAGTCCAAAGAGTCCAAGGGGGAAATCCAGGGTCCAGTCCAGGGTCCAAGTGCTGGGAGAACCATCCAGGACAGACAAAGTTAAAATCCAGAACGGGATCCGGAACAGGAACAAGGAGTTAAAAACAGGCGCTCCGAACCCCGGTCTCAGATGGTCAGGACGTCGTGATGAAGCCTATGCCGTCGGGCCTCTCCTGGACCCGCTGGTAGACGGGCTTCTGGGTGTCCATCTCCCAGTGCTGAGCCTGGAATAGTGGGTGTGCCGGGCTTAAATAATAACAGGCAAAACAGGCAAAACAGGCGGCTGGTGCACATAATAAACTAAAATACAAAAGGGTCAGAGCATCCTTAGGAGGAGGGATGACTATTGTGACAATATATTTCAACTAAAGCAGCTTACAGATAAAAAATATGGGGAACATGAAAACTCCACAAAGAAACCACACCAGACTGCTATTGAACTGACCTGGGGACCTGGGAGTGTTAATTATATATCATTGACATCTTACATTTGTATAACTCTTTTCATCCCTGTGAGTGCTTGTTATTTTTCTTTTACTGAATGTAAAATACTCCAATATTTCCCTCTACCCTTCTGGTATGTTTGAAAGTGTGTATGGATTCGATAAAAAGTGTGAATGATACTTACCCTTTTTGTTGTTTCCCTAAAATCACTGCAGTGTTTTCCCTGTTGGAGTATAATATTGTGTTGATCAAGATGGCCACCAGTCACTTTTCCTGTTTGTAGTATCACACAAATGATCTTAAAGGGAAAGGTTACTGGTGAGCCAGCCTTCTGCTCCTGGGCCGTCCTGCCCTGGAATTCTCCTTTGAATTCCCTTTAGAATTGTGCGAAAAAGTCTACAGAATTCTCTCAGGCCCTCTGTGTTGCCTGTTTTTACCTGGAGGAACTTCAACTCGTTCATTAGCTGAAAGTTCCATGGGCATCAGAGTCCCACGTGGGTTACTCGGCCCTACCAGTCCCTGATTGGTTGATTGGTGAGATGTGAGTCACTTACTCCTGACACCTAGGAATGCAGTCCAGATGTCCATCTGGCACTCCCTTGACAGATAGGTGCCAATGGATGACCATTGATCATGATAGCCAGGCTTAGCTAAGTGCATCCCCCCTTGGGAGCTGTCCCTTATCAAAAGAAAACATCTTTAAATCAGCCTGAATGAATAGCATCTCTGTGGCTGCACCACAGAGACGAAGAGAGAGATGGGGCCTTATTTGGGAAAGAACAGCAACACTTTATTCTGTCTTATTAACAAGTATTGCCGCTACACCACTAATATAGCAGATTGAATTAAGTGAGAATTTAAGGACAGAGACTACAAGTGAAATTCAGTCAGGAAATCAGGGTTACCAGTGCCAAGAGATCACTAATGAAGCTACTGTAGGTGTAACATCGTATCTGAAGCTGTTCTAAAACACTGTTTAACCAATCAGGATATAGGTTGCAAATTCTGGTCTCAAGGGACAAATGCCACCTACTAATTCAGCAACACCATATTGCAGCAGCCAAATGGGTTTTCAAAGTGATCTCTCTCCCCAGTCAAATCCATCTGAGTTTAGTTTCTCATGTCAGGAAATGTGGTCGTGCTACTAACTGTAAGTAGTGAGATTTCAGAGGGCGCCAGAAGCTGATGAAGGGACTTCTTGATCTACAGAATCTCTGCCATTGTGATACATCCCCCACTTCTAATTGATACTTTGTTCAAATTATATAGATAGGCACCAAGGTTAACATTTAAGCTGTTTACCCTGAAATTAGTCCCTTTTCTAATAAGTTTTTTCCTCAGGGCCAAAATAGGAGTTCGTTTGGAGCTCTGTTGTATGTGAGTAATTATATGCATTTGCTTGCAAAAATAGCCAAATTTATATGTGGTATCTTCCTCTGGGCTAAACTCCTTTTAAAATAGGCTTTTAAAATAATAGAATTACAGGTAGTTCTGTTTTCTAGGTACAGTATATGCTGTTACATTATGGTTGACCTTGTATTTAGTTCCTTCTCTGTTTAGGTTGCTTTCTGACAAATGAAACTTCAGTAGAAATTGCTTTCTTTGTGTTTTCATTCTTCTTCATGTCACATTTTTATGGAGATGTATGGCAGTTTAGCTATAAATGCTTAACTGAAAGGTCAACTATGTAAGCATTCTGTTAGGTAAAATTAGCCACAAGCCTTGAAGCAGTATGCAGCCTTAAGGCATTGCAGAAACAGCAGGGTGAGGCATCTTTTGCAAATAAATCCTCAGAGCACCTTTTATTTCTGCTGCATACTAAACAAATAAAACCATTGACATTAACCCAGTCCTCAGTATTTTCATGGAATATCAATCTTATTTCACCAGTGAATCAATACCTTTTTATTACCTAAAACCAGAAGTAGCTTAAATGGAGCTACAGTACAGAATATGAACATCTTGACAAAACATGCAACACAGTGTGAAAGTATTTTTTTGCATGTAAGTTAAAATCAAATCCATATCACATCCTTTTGACAGAAAACATGCCTGCAGTGATTTAAAAAAAGGCTTCAATGAATTTTGTTATTCATTTTTTTTGTGGGCACTGTGTCTTCAACCTTTCCTGTACATTACCAAGCCGATTTCAAAAGATTGATTTATTGATCTATTATGAGTTTTTGTGAATATTAATTAATTCTCACTGTATGGCAGTGCCAGAAGGTAAAACTAATTCTACATTACACATACTGTATAAAGTTGAAGTCAGTAATGATTAATACAAATACACATATATTTCATATACAGTATATGCCTGGTAAAATACATCACATTTGGTTCTCTGGTCAAAGTTAACTATGTTCCATTGATGGGTCTTAGTAAGGGTAAGACAGACGCCACTGGCTTCTAGATTTCAGTTTTATGTGAAACTGAATTTATGCAGTTCTGATTTCTGGTGCTATTAAATGGAGAGAGCTAGTTAATATTCCCATTCCCTTCAGAATCCAAGGTTGAAGCTATAAAGTACAGCAATAACTTTGCACCTCCATGGCAGTCAAATGCTGAATAATAAGGAACAGTTTGATAAAAATTATAAGATTTTATATTTAAGATAATTATTTTTGAACTAGAAAATTATATTTAATAATTGTATTTTGTTGTTTTATATACATTGAACTTTTCCCTTTTTGCTGCAAATAAATTTAAAAAGTATAAGCAGGAAAATGACTCAAACAATAATGTTTTTGTAGCAGATGCATCGGCACCTTATTTGAACAGACTTGACATACAGTACAATCACTTCCAAAATTATTGGCTTTCTTGATAAGCAAAACAAGTTGTATAAAATTAACAACACAGGTAATGAGCTACTGTAAATTTCTTGCTCAGAAATGGAAAAACTGTACTCTCCTATTCTAATGCAGTTGCTCAGAGAAAATGGGTTTTGTTAACAAGTAATAATTTTATTTCTCAAAAAGGTGTTAAAATGATTGGCACCTCTAAAGATTTATATAAATAAAATCAAACACGTTTACATTTTAATTTTTGTGTTCATCTCAGTCCTAAGGAACTGCTGTATATTATGGGCTTCTGTGGCCTCCTTTTTCACTGGGGTATAAAAATGAGATAACATGCATTTAAATCGCTTTGTCATCCACCACCATGGGGAGAGACAAAGAACTCACAAATGAAAAGAGAGAAATGGTTAATGACCTTCATAAATCAGACTATGGGTACAAAAATAAACAAAAACCCTAAATATACCACTTACCACTATAATTTAGTAATAATTAAGAAGTTTTAAACCACTGAAACCGTGATAAACCTGCCTGGTAAAGGACACAAGTGGACTGTATGAAACTTAAGTGAATCTTGCCCCCACACATGGTGAGGAAGATTGTTCTAGGGACAAAGAAAAATACAAAGGCCATAGAACCTGGTTGAATCTCAGGGCCACCAAGTCTTATGCAAATAAGGGGTGGAGCAGTGGCTCTGTGGCTAAGGATCTGCACCTGTGGCTGGAAGGTTGCCGGTTCAAATCCCGCAGCTGGCAGAGGAACAAGGCCCTTAACCCCAACTGTACAATGGCAGACCCTGCACTCTGACCGCAGGCTCTCTCCCTATCTCTGTGTCTCATGGAGAGCAACCTGGGGAATGTGAAAAGATAATTCCTAATGCAAGAAATTGTAAAGGGTTAATAAAGTGATGTTGTTGAAATAAGCTATTTCACACCTGAAGAAGGCTCCACGGCCGAAACGTTGTGTTCTCTTTCTTCTTTTTTTCAGCATGGAATAAACCTATTACTTGTTCCTAGAATTAAGGATGTCAAAGATCTGGAAAGATTATGGAATGTCTTCTCCAATCTCATAAAACATTTTCAGTGCAGGTATTACAGCAAATGAGAGGGTGCAAAAAAATATTGAAAACAATGGTGCCAATAAATATGGCACTTATTTTGGGGAAATAAATTAATAATTTGAGAGATGTGTAATTTTGGTTGATTCCATTGAATCATTAATAAAATTAAAAAATTGCACATGTGGAATCTGGCGCACTATGGCTGCCGTCGCATCATCCAGGTGGATGCTGCACATTGGTGGTGGTGGAGGGGAGTCCCCATTACCTGTAAAGCGCTTTGAGTGGAGTGTCCAGAAAAGCGCTATATAAGTGTAAGCAATTATTATTATTATTATTATGTAAACCAAATAGTTTTAATATTTTTGATACCTTATCTTTCTTTAGACTGCTACTTTCTTTATGCTACTACTTAGAAGTCGTTGCAATAATTTTTAAAGTAATTTGTATTTTTAAGCTGTATCATTGTTCTATCTTAATATTTTTCCATATGACGATAAAAATTCAGAAATAATTTCTACATTTTTTTTTTAGTTTGTCTACAGAAGCAAGACTACAGTAGCACTATAGTGGTTGTGTGCATCACAGCAGGATGGTGCTATCTAAAATTCCATCATTATTCAGTTCTTCATTGTAGCTTTTAAATGCACTCTGTCATGCCATGTGTCGTTTTATCTGTGCCAGTTAATGTGGTAATCCATTTAACAGGAGTCTTGTACCACCTGGAAGTATTTGCAGTATCTGCCAGACCTCAGGTGGTACAAGATTATATATGCCATGAGGTGGCAGTACTTGTGAACTCTGTCATAGAGTTCACTATATTTCTAGTTTCATCTAGAGCTCCTGAGTTCTAAAAGTGTTTGCTTCACGGCTTCTATACCATGTTTAACCTTGAATTTGTTCATTGGATTCCCCTTTGGTGCTTTGTACTGTGTCTCTTGGTTTTGAGCTTTGTTTGTCACAGCTCTGGATTGTGTTCACTTTCGCTGCACCAGCTTTTCTCTGCTACACAGCTGCTCGCCTACTTCCCCATGTTTCTCTGCCTGCCTTTGGGTTTATTTCCGAAAATATGTCACTGATTTACTATCTCCAGCATCGATACATTAAACCCATCTCTTAATATCAATTATTGTTTATACACATTTATGTTTTTTGTTTCCCTTTAACTCTGGCTATAAAACTAGAGTCACAATTTTCATTTGTAATAGTGTTATTACACATACTTATTGTAACACACTGTGAAATGACTATAGTTTGTTTCTGCACTAATTCTAAAAAGTACAATAAAAACTTACATTAAACACATACTGTATTACAGGAAGCTAAGAGGTGTACCTCAGATGGTACTGTAAATCATGAACATTGTTTTTTTTTTCATTTTTGTTAGTACAAATGACACTGTGACCTTTTCTTTGAATCATACAGTTTTAATAGATACTTAAATCTAACTGGAATGCTTCCAAAGTGTTAATACCATTACTATAAAACACACAGCTTGTGTCTTTATTGGCAGCATGAAGATGGTGGTTAATTAACAAAAATGCATGATTAAAACTCTGCAAATAAAAGACTTTATTAGCCACACCACTGTGCTCTATAAATAAAAAAGCATCAGTAATGTTTGATTTTAATAACTGGAAGTTGAGATGTCTGTTGGTAAGGCCTATTATCACACTTAGTGCTATTAAAGATTTCTAATAATCTTTTGGTGCCTTGAAAAAGCAGCTTTATCCTGCCTGTAAATGCAGAGGAATGTGGCCAAAAGGCCCCTCTGATAAGAAATGTCGTAAAGTTGTGTCCAATGCTGAACCATCTAAAGATATGTAGTACAGATGGGTTCGAGTGAATCTGTAGTCTGTTTCTTCCCAAGAAAATATGTCAGAGGTCACTGTCCATCACCCATTGGAAAATCCATTAATGAGATACCAGAAGGGTGGGTACCAAGACTACACTGTAGTTAATACATCTTGACCAATTACCATCTTTGATGTTGTGCCTTAAAAGCTAGCACCCAACTTATTTTGGTTTACTTACTGGCTCCTCTTGTCTCTATAACTGAACTGGCAATCTGTATTTTCTAACCATATGAATGGAGTATAAGTCAGGCCTTTTCTCCAAGAAACCAGGCCATGAGAGTGAGTCAGTAAAGTACAGAATTCTGCCCAAGATATTCTTTCTGCAATAGAAAAAAACTTGTGTTCACATGATGCTACTTTTTGCAGAGCTGTCCTTAGCAACACTAGAGAAATCTCTCCCCTTTTTCTCTTGTACCAAGACATCCCCTGCACACAGCAAGCAGCTGCCAAGTCAAACCACAGACCAATCCAGCCAGCTCCATCTTCTCAGTGGGACGTTTAAGCCGATCAAGAACATTTGGCCAATGGATCTTTGAGTATAAAACTTCTGTATTCACATTACAATTCTCAAGAGTTGAACTATCATTCCAAACATATTTAGTGTTTAGTTCATGATAGTAAATCCAACATTTAGTTGTATCTGAGAATATGAATGTGATGTAATTATAGGAGACTGATAAAACACTTACACCTACACTTATACTACACCATAACATGTTATAGCAAATGAACAATCAGCTTTCTGTATTACAGCTAATTGTTTCGCAAATATATTCTATTCCAGTTATTTTGTTATGCATGTTTTAGTGTTACATCTAAAAAATAGTATGTATATGTAGAAGCCATGTGTGTGACTATAAATTATGTTTGATTAGTCATCAAGCACTCTCACTATTTAATGATCTAATTTCCAATTGTTACAGGTGTAAAGGTTAAATACATATGGTAATAAGTCTCTTTTGAATATTTTAGCAAATAGGTGAGCTTCAATTACAATGATTTCAAATACACTTTATAATTTTCTTTCAGTTTTCTCTGACTTATCTGTTTTGTTTTCAATAACTTTTCCCTTTAGTATGCAAAAACTTGTGATTTGTGATTATGTGATTTGCTATGTTTTTACATACTGTATGTAATGAACCAGGAGTTATTTGGTTCTTAATTGGTACAGAGGACTATACTCCAAACCTAATATTTTGTCTCTTTGCATACAAACTGAGTTTTCAGTCTCTGGCTGCTTTTCTCTTCACCTTTACTTCACATACATGCAGGTATTGTGTCAAATAAAATGTTAGGATAAAAATTTGGATTTTTTTTATGCATCCAAAACTGACATTGTTAATGGAGATATGAACACTTTCTCATATACTGTACAATGCCAAGACCTAATAGCTATATCTGATTGAAAAGCACTTAACCAACATGAGGAAGGATCGTAAAACATTGTCTTTGTTGCATTTATAATATCTTTATCGTAATTCTCTAACAATTAGTGCAAAGAGTTCAGGAATGCCGTATAGAAACCTATGCCGTCAGGGAGCGGACGTGAGGCGCCCTGGTGCTAGGCGGGTCTCAGGACATCCAAACGTCAATGCTGAGCCAGGACAGAGTGCAAGACCCGGAAATATATAGCCCAAGGGAAAGAGAGGGACCGAAAGGACAGCAGACCGGAAACTAGTTTCAGGACAGAGAAGGAGAGCCCTCTGGCTGCAGAGGGCATGACAAAACATCAGTATTAAAGCACAAGCCATTTGAATTTTACAAAGCCAGGAATCCATCCTGCAGTCATTAAAAAATTAACTTTCATTGGCTGGGCTAATGCAATGCAATATGTATAGTACAATATGTATTGTTCATTTGATTCTGGCCTGGGGATGAGATGAAAAAACAAAAAACATTCTTAAAAGTATGCATGAAGTATCTGTTACTGAAAAAATATACTGTAGAACATACTGTAAATTAAATAATGTAATATTTCCCTAACATATGATTTTAAACTTAATTAGTGTAATATCCATTTTTGTGAGGTTAAACACCAATGTAACTTACACATGTAAGTTAATTGTCCACAGATGGACACAAACATTTTCCACAGCCATTTTTTAACACGTGGTCACTCTTTTATGATTGATAAGGTCCCTTGTCTAAATCTCAGCTGTTCAGAGAATATTTGTCATTAGGTTAATGTTCTCAATCTTAATTACTTACTTATAAATCAGTGCAATCACTAAAGTGCTTTTGTGTTGTATATCTCTTTTTACTGTGTTGGAAATCTGGAAGGTATTTCCAAAAGACAGATTGTGTGTGGTAATGAAGTCCAATACTTGGTAATAAAGATTTTCCCTGCTAGAAATGTCATTTCAGAATTAAAAGTTAAAGGTTTAAGTACAGTAGGGTGCATGATATGTCAAATATAAAATGCATACATTCACACAATTAAATCTGGATGATGGGATCTTAGAAAGAAAAAGAGCTGAACAGGATGAAACTTAGATCAAAGTTGTGAACTGAAATGTTACAATTGGCGGCACAATGGACTAGTACCATTAGATGAATCTAGCTAGTAAATAAGCGTCTCCCTGCTGCCTGCCCAAGTAGTGACTACCAGTATGCAGATCTCATATGCCAGCTGCCTATCAGGAAGTGGTGTTAGTGGGGCCAGTAGGGGCACTCACTCTGCAGTTTGTGTAGGTGTACATGCCCTAGTATAGTGATGGGGACACAATACTTTAAAAAGGCAGTGTCCTTTGGATAAGACGTAAAACCAAGGTCCTGAATCTGTGTGGTCATTAAAACTCCTAGGGCATTTCTCGAAAAGTGTAGAGGTGTCACCCTGGCCTTTAACAATCATGGTTTCCTTATTACTCCCCATCGATGAATTGGTTTTATCACTCTGTCCTCCTCCCCACTGATAGCTGATAAGTGGTGAGCGTACTGGTGCGCTATGGCTGCCGTTGCATCATCCAGGTGAACACTGCACATTGGTGGTGGTGGTGGTGGGGAGTTTCCATTCCCTGTAAAGAGCTTTGCGTGGATTGTCCAGAAAAGAGCTATATAAATGTAAGCAAGTATTATTATTATTATTATTATTATTATTATTATTATTATTATTATTATTATTATCTCAGCATGGTCTTGTTTGAGTATTGTAATGAACAACTCCCAGTTCTGTGTCGGCAGCATAGGGACTGACAGGCTGGAGGCAACTTTACAGGCTGAATGACAGTTCTATTGCCTTTTTAATAAAGTGGGTCATGTTAATTGTAGAGGCAGAGAAAGTGCAGGCATTCTCTGGATGCAGAGGAAGGGTTAATGTTGTTTATTTTAACCTACTACCATAGGTGTGTGATATTCTGGTTTGTAATATATAATTGATGTTTCATTTACTAAATCAAAATGTCCATTGAGTACTAATTGCCACTTTATTTAATGATGTTTAATTTAATCTTTTGGATATAATTAATGCACTCTCAATATTAGTAAATTAGTATTTTGCAATTTTTTGTAACATAAAACAGTGATATCCCTACCAAAGTTTCAAAATAAAAATTAAATTAATGTATAAATATTCAAATTAGAAATAACACACTCATCAGAGGAATGACTTGCTCTTTTAATAAGAAAAAAATGTATCCTGTGGTGGTAGAGAGAATGGTAAAATGTTTAAGTCGTAATTGAATACCTTAGTGCACTTGACATATGTGACTGAAGACAAATTACTTGGAAACTGTAGTGTTATCCTGATATTTATGCTGACTAGTGCATTTCATAAGTTAATTAATAAGGTAGTGGAAGTGTGATGTTTTAGGGAGTTTGGGGAATGAACTTACAGTATGTTAATCCTTTACGAGATTGCCTTCAGTCTAGAGAGAGGGCAGAATCACGATTTTCTGTAATAAATATACAGATTTGTGAGACCAACAGTTTCCTACAAATCAAAAATGTCAATTTTCAAGCATGACAATGCAAGACCAATATCAGTGCTAGGACTGCAATGGCATACTGTAACTTCATGAAAACAATGTCAAGGCCTTGCTGTGACCATATTTTTGTCATGACCCCAGTCCAAAGATTGTGTATGACCAACTTGTCATTGTGGTTAATAGAGAATAATAGCAAACAGCCAACTCTCACCAGAAGGCTGCGCATTCACAGAAATTTGAACATTGCATAGCAGCTCTAACAGGCTGATGAGGTAAGGATCAGTGCAGCCAGTGTAACGAAAGCGTTCTTTCCGGACCTTATGCAGACGACACAATCCGAGGATGAGTGAGGAAAACACGGGGAAAAAAGCATGCGGGAGTCAGGAATGAAAACATGGGGGGTGTCCAAGGAGTGCTGGGGTTCGGGGAAGATGTGGCCAAGGCAAACAGTCCAGAAATAGGTCTGAGGGGAAATCCGAGAGGAGGCAATAGTCCAAAGCCGGGCGGTCCATCCAAGACAAACAGGGTTAAAAACAGGAACGGGGTTGGGACCGCCACGGGAACAGGAACAGGAACAGGAACAGGAACAGGAACAGGAACTAAAAACTTGACGGGACCAGGCGCTTCCAGGTCCCGGACTCGTCTGGTACGGGAACCAATGCAGAGCCCAGAACACAGTAAGCATATGGCTTTTAAGGGGAACTGAAAAGGGGTCTGGAACAGGGAGCAGGTGCGGGAGATGAGTAAAAAACAAGGAAGGGCTGGAGCGTCCTTAAGAGGAGGGGTTTATGAATGTGACAGCCAGGACTCATTTATTGCTCAGAGAGCTCTATCCTACATTTTACTATATTTTTAATGTTTTAATTTTGAGGTTCTTAAATGTTCCTACTGAAATTGTCTCATGATTTTTTCCAGTGACTTTGTTTTTTAGAACAATGACTAAAATATTTTATTCAATCTATTAGACTAGAATGCTGCATTTCCTGTTTGTATCAGAATATTTATGATTTTGTTTTGTACCAAATCCAGCCTCTTTCTGCTCTAGATATGTAGAAGTTGTTGTCTCAAAGGACTTGCAGACTTGAGGAATACAAAAGTGAGTGTTAACACACACATAGTAAGATGTGAGAAAACACATTTTAATACATTTACGGGAATGTATTTATATTCTAGATTAGAAAGGCACAGATCTGAATATGAGATGAGTTACAACATCATGTTGTACTAATGTTGCAAAATGAGTGAAGTTTCAAAGGTAAGAAAACATCAATATAAATAAGATTTTACATTATAACAAACATGATAAATAATATACCATACACATATCATATATATGATATATTTTTTTAAGTTTTCCTTGTAGTATCATTAAAACTAAGAAACCGATCCAGTGAAATGGTTTAAGTTCTAAATTAAACATTTATATTTTATTGAAACAAACTGGCTTTGCTTTAAAGAAAGCACTCCTTTCAGTAGGGATGTGATGTCTGATCCATATGAATATTGCTGTAAACATTCAACAATCAATGAAATATTGTTCAATCACAACACTAGAGGAGATGGGATTGTCTCCATTAAACAATAGTCTTACATAATATACATAATTGTAAGACAATTCCATCTCCCATAAAATTGTGAATGGATGAGAGCTAATTAATTTACCTACACATAATTCACTGCATATATATGCTCTTAACACACACCCTATCCTGGAGAGGTGTCCCTTTTAATATATATTTAGAAGAAGTTTTGTAGTTTATTTACAAATTCATGCTGCTTTGGATAACATCAATTTGTAAGGTTCACTCAAACAGCTTCCAGTCTACACTTCCTGTCAAAAGATGTGTTGACCTAACGGTACCTGAAAGAATGAGTTGTTCAATATTGCTAAAAATTTTGAATGAATAAGTAAAGTTAACAGAATGTAAAGATTTACTTCAGGGTATGAAATGTCTTTTCTTTTTAAAAGAAATGCACCTTTAATGAAGTCTCTCAATTGATCAGTTCCCATGGGCTTTTACTTTCCCTTCCAGATGAGCTTCCAGTTGCTAAATGGTAGCATTAATTAAACTTTTAATTTGCATAACTAGGTCTTTTAATTTTTATCAGGTTTTTAACAGTTGAGGATATATTTCCATGAATATGTTTAATTTAAAATGGTTTTATTAAAGAAACATTAAATAAACAGAAAGCATGTTTTCTTTGTTTTGTTCTGGCTTAAATATTTTTGTTTTATTACTTTGTTTTTTTTCCTTGAGTGCATAGTTAAGTCACATGTTTCAGAGTTGAAAGTATTAATTATTCTCAAAAGATTTAATCTGATTCCACAATGCCATTTCACAGTATTTTGACCATGTTTTTCAGTAAGCATTCCTCTGTAGCAATAGGTTTGCCAAGGCTATAGGGTATAGACTTTAATTTAGCTCTCAGTAAAATAGTGACTAGTTTGTCTGGTCTGACTACCACAAATCCTACAGAACCTCTACTAGTATGACTCATTTGTGTTTTCTTGTTTTGTTCAATGCAATACAGAGCTCTTTTATAGAACACAGACTGCTAGGAGCATCTGAGTCACTGCTGGGGATTTCTTGAAATTTTATCATCCCACACACACCAGGGTGGACATTTCCAGGTCATAGTTGTGGCTGACAGCAGAGCATTTCAGATCAAATGCAGAGGAAAATTATTTTTTTAGTACACTGAAAGGATAAACTACACACTGACAACAATAAAAAAAATCAAAGCAGTTCTCAATTTCAAATCTTAAATTTTTGTAATCTAAAATGTATGCTTATCCACATGCCTAAAAAAATCTGTAACCATTTGTGAAAATAATATTTATAGTAATAATGTTACTGTGAATGTCACGACTATAGTCCCCCCTCCTTAAGGGTGCTCCAGCCCTTTCACTAAAGACTTCATTCCCTGCACCTGTTTCCCATTCCCTGCCCACCTTAAAAGCCAGGCGCTGACGCTCTTCCGGGCTCTGCAGCTGATTTCCATATCGTGCGAGTCCGGGACCAGGAAGCGCCTGGTCCCGTTAAGGTTTTAACCTCCATTCCCGTTCCTGTTCCCCGTCCGCCGGTTCCGACCCGGCCTTCGTGGTTTTAATTCCGAGTTCTGATGGATCTCCTGGTTTTGGACTTACCTTCGTGTTTTGGATACTCTATGGATTACTCTCGGATTGTTCGCCTCGGCCACACCTCCCCCGTGCACCAGCGCACCTTGGACACGCCCCCCTGTCTTCAGCCCCGTTTTCCTGCATGACGTTTCCCCAGTGTTCCCCCACTTCGTCGAATTGTGTCGTCCGCATAGGGTCCGGAAAGAACTGTTCGTTACAGTGAAGTAACATACAGTATGAAGTCCGGTGCACACTGTCTCATTTTATGGATTTACCCTTTTCCTTGATACTGTATGTCAAAAATAGAAATCTTGTCAAAACAAAATCAGTGTGTTAGAAATTTACTCATATGTATGAAAACATATTCTTATATTTTTCTAATAGTATCATAGCACTGCAATTCCTTGAGGATATTGAGAATATTGTACTGTACATATGACAGTTCCGCACATACACAGGCCAAGAAGCTATTATTCTTTACAAACATAAACAGGTAATTACTGTTACTTTTCAATTTGGAAAACAGATGAGAAAAAAGCTTCAATATAGTTTAAATAATACACAGCATGGTAAAAGTACAGGTAGGTCTTGTGCATCTTGAGAAATAACAAGAGATATTGCAAGCCTGATACTTCTGGTTCTGACACAGGGGTGAAAAGCACCAAAATGACCAGGTAGAAGAAGCAGGGAACAGGAAGCACAGACAAGCAAAATATAATCAAAAGAAACAAGATAGTGCAGTGTCATCAATAGAAATTTTTCTAATAGTATCATAGCACTGCAATTCCTTGAGGATATTGAGAATATTGTACTGTACATATGACAGTTCCGCACATACACAGGCCAAGAAGCTATTATTCTTTACAAACATAAACAGGTAATTACTGTTACTTTTCAATTTGGAAAACAGATGAGAAAAAAGCTTCAATATAGTTTAAATAATACACAGCATGGTAAAAGTACAGGTAGGTCTTGTGCATCTTGAGAAATAACAAGAGATATTGCAAGCCTGATACTTCTGGTTCTGACACAGGGGTGAAAAGCACCAAAATGACCAGGTAGAAGAAGCAGGGAACAGGAAGCACAGACAAGCAAAATATAATCAAAAGAAACAAGATAGTGCAGTGTCATCAATAGAACAGTAAATAAAGACAGAAATTTTAACCCAAATGCAAGCACAAAGTTAATACTAATGAAAAGATGGGTTGCATGGGAGAAATGAGAAAATAAAATTACTAACAACGGGCTATCTAGCTAAGAACTACCTAGCTCCAGTTTCAAGAGAATATGGGTATGGAAATATGGACCAGATGAAGTGTCCTGTTAAGAAAAAACAACAATTAACAGAAGGATTGTGTCTGAGATGAAGACATCAAATGGAATAAAGTTCTGTGTAATGTACAGTAGGATGGACAAAGGACAACAGAGTAAAGAGAGGGAAAAAGGGAAAAGTCTGATTTTGAAATTGTAAAACTGAAATGCAGTCATTGCATCTTAGAAAAGAAGGCTTAAGATAGAGATAAACAATAAGGATTAAGCATTAATAATATAATTGTTTATAAATTCTTACTCATTAATCAGTCACATAACTACTATATTCAAAGATAAGTAAATTATTTTACTAAAGTGAAGCAAATGATATCAAAACTGTAGAATAACAGTTAATTCTCAAGATCAATAATGACAAATGCTCAATTATACTCATCCAAGAACAATGGACTCCAACGTCCACATCAGAGAGAGAGCTGCTAGAGCAATATTTAATCTTCTTCTCTGCAGGCTTTTAAAAACCAATCCTGATGGTGGTGTCAGGGAAGAAGTGGGACATAGGGTTCTGCTGTTGCTTTGTCTTGGCAATAAGATATCCAGGAAGGACAAGGATCTCCTTGTTAGTGTCCAGTGGATCTAGATTTTAAATTTGTGCATGAAATTGAATCCAGTCCTGGAAATTCAAGTTTGTGGGAAGAAACATAGCTGCTACTGTACTTCTGAATATTAGGATTTTCAGGCATGTTTACAAAAATCCAGTGATACTGATTCCAGTGATCAGGAGGAACCACAGTGAGCTAGCTACTGTAGTTGAAAGGTCTTGTTGCAATGAGGCTTGATTCTGATTTACCTCTGATGTGACCTCTCTATTAACTTAGAATCTCAGATACCGTTTAACTCCCTTGGTTTAGACAACAATAATGGTAGACACATGGTTTTGTTGTCTGCATGCCAAGTTACATGTGAACAGAGAGAGAAGGTGAGAGCAGCTGTGCAGTACCTTTTAACCTGGAAAGTTATGGTTGGAGATTTCTTGTGATGTCATGTGCTGGAATGGGAGTCCACACCCTGCAGGTTCCTGATTAGTTAATGATCTTTTGGATGATTGACTATGACCTGCAGTGTGTATCAATGTCTAGTTGCAGTTTTATTTTTTCTGTAGACATTGAGATTGAGATTCCTGTTGGTGGACATCCAAAATGGGTGGTTCTGCTCCTTTTCCTGGTCCTGGTCTGTGTCACTGTCCCGGGATGTTCTGCTTATCAAGAAGGAACGCCTCCCCTGCATTGCAATGAATAGAATTACTAAGATTATTTTGTAGCAAAGACCACAGAGAGAGGCTTTACTAAAATCCCCAGCATCACCTACTTCTGTAGTGTATTAATAAGCATTGCCGCTACAGAGAGCTGAACCACTGTACCTGAAGCCAGAGAGGCAGGAAAGTCAAAAGCAGTGCCTGGAATACTGAAAGACCTTTAGTGCCACTTCTGAACTTGAAGAAAAACAAGATGTACAGTTAGTACACACAATGCATAGCTAAAAGGAGGAAAGGCAGCTGATTATAAATAAAAATGAGAAGCATTTTTAATTTTATGAATACACGTATGCTCAACATTGTGACATTATTACTAGTAATAGGCTTGAATTGTTCGGACAAGATCTGGTGTTTTTTAGGTGATGTGGTGTGAAAAAGATATTAAAATGCATTACCCATGGCAGCTGGAAAATCTACAGTGCTGAAGGACATATAATGTCAAATCTCGTCAAAGCTCCCAAGCTTTGGTACGAAGTATTTCTCCATCACTATGGGTTTCTGGGTTTTTAATAATAAAATTATTCTGTTTACATAATTAAATTATCTGTAATGCATACATGTTTTATGAAGACTTAATTGAAAATAATATAGTTAAAACAACACTGTAATAGAGCTGTTGCTTTTTTCTGAATAAAGAAATTATCCTGAACCCTTGAGGGTGCAGATGTGTGACGCTAATCTGTCCAAATCCCACAAGCTCAATTGTGAATCAGTCAGGAGAAAGATATTTGTTCTCTTCACTGTGCTTAGGGGAGAAAAATGTCCCAGCTTAAAACATTAGCAATATCAATGAATCACGCATATTTTAACAAGCAGGAAAGTAAAGTGGCTTTAAAATCACTTAGCCTGGAAAAATTCCTTCTTTTGATTCAATGTCTCAGTTTGATTCTCATTTGGGCAAGAGGTGTGAAAGCTCAGTTCTCCTGGAATTATATTTAAAGTTAATTCCTCTAATGCTGAGTTACATCTTACATATCTTAAGGGCAGCTATTGTTTGCAAAGCATTCTATTTTCTAGGTTTCTTCTAGAAATGTACTCTGTATATCTTGCACAAACTACTAGTAATTAAAATAAGGTGTAAAAGCTAAAATTTCAGTATTGAATAAGAACAATATAACAATATATGAATACCATAGCATGATATCATGACACGGCAGGAATCTTGCCAGTCCTAATTAAAGAATTGTCCATCTAGAACACCTGAGTGACTGGCATGAGAATGCAGGTAAATATTCTCATTTAAGAGGCGATCAGGCGGCAAAGATAAACATACAATTTTATAAGGCTGAGAGCTTGTACTTTTGCCAAGTCTGTCTGGTTAATAAAACTTTCATTTCATTTATACTGATTGACCTCAACATAGGCGAACCTGTCACGAATGATTTAAAAGTTATAAAAAACTATAATTTTAAAACCCAAAGGAGGCATTGCCAAGTGAATACTGTGCATGATTTAACAATTGTTATTTATTTTAAGGTTTTTGATCATCTCTGATTCATTCTGATTCAGACTACTAATCAAGTTTCCAGTAAATAACTGCATACTATCACAACCCTAATTATCATGGTAAAAAACAGCCTATCAACAACACACTACTTATTTTTACTATGAGTATGATTCAAGTCTTAAAAATTAAAACATTAACATCCAGTCATACTAATGCTTAACTAAAGTTGGAGTTTGATTGTTGGAAATAAAGCAAGGTCAGTTATAAAGACAGTCAAACAAACAAATACAACCATCCTGAAAGGCCCATTCTTAAAAACACACCTATAGTACATATAGCCCCATTTTCCAAACATATTGAAAATCCTTTCTTGAAATAAGTACAATACCATCAGCACACACTGTGTTGGAATTCACACAAACAAGCAAGGTTATCTAGCAACATCTTGCATGATGAGTCAAACACTGAGCTGTTTACAAAGCAAGGACCTAAGGTAGCAGGAGCAGAAAACAGATAGCCCTGCAATTAAAAGGTTCTTGGCATATTAGATCAAGCTGGTGTTTATCTGAGAAAGAGAAAGACACAGATGTCTGAGAAAAGTTGCAGCAAAGCATTATGTGACCGGATTATCTTAGTGACAGTCAATATAATATGTAGAACCAGCCTGGAGTTCTCCAACAAGATGTAGCACAGTTGTTGGTCAGGTTTTAATTAAAAACAAATATATAACAGAGCTTTTCAGTGGTTGTTTTGCATCCACTGTCTGGGGATAGAGAGCAAATCGACTGTACTACATCGCAGCAATGAGAGAAGAAGCCGAATGTGAACATGTAGGGAAAGACAGAAGTAATAGGCTTATTCCATGCTGAAAAAAATAAAGAAGAAAACACAATGTTTCGGCCATGGAGCCTTCTTCAGGTGTGAGAGGGGAAAGACTCTGTGGATCTGTGAAATTTGGACCATGTTTTGGGACAGTCTCAGGAAGAGAAGTGTTTTGAGATACAGGGTTTCAGAAACAGATAAACAGCTTAGCTTTCCAGTGTGTAAAGAGAGGGATTCAAAGAAGTCTAAGAAATACAGTAACTCAAAGAAAAGACTAGGTTTTTGTCTTGTAATTTTGATTATTTCCGTTCTCTGTTAAATAAAGACGTTAACACTTACTGTTATTTTGTTCTCTATGACTAAGCTTGCATATCTGTCTTCCTAAATGCTACTTTTAAATACTAGCTGCCATGGCACCAACCCCCAGGAGTATCACAAGACAGATATAAAACTACTGTATATGCAAAAGTTTTAAATATTAAATTAAAAATGTTATCATCTGAAATATTGCTATAAAGCACAGATACAATTAAATGCCTGAGTCATTGCCACATCCCCCATTTCCCTCCCTCAGGTTTATTTTAATGATTCTTTGAAAAGCCCAAAGTCAGTAATTTAACATTTTAAAATATTCCTTCATGAATTCTCCTGGACCTAATGCCAGCAATGTGGAGGTCTGCCAACCGTTTTTCACAAGATAATTAAATGTCATAAAAATGCCAGAAGAGACAGTTACACTTGCAAAGATTATAGAATATCTAGTTATTACTTAATTGTCTTTAATGTTTTGTTGCAAATAAATTAAGTCCTAATTGTTCTGAACAGCATCAATTTATCTTGAAAGCTAGCTCACAGAAAGTATAAGACTATTCAAAGTACTGAATTATCTAATATACAGTACAGTGTGAGTAATGCTGTGCAATGCTGTGATTATAATAATTAAATATTTAATCATTTAATAAATAATTTAGAAAATAAGTAAAATAAGTAAATGTGTGGAAATGTAGTCTGTTCCAATGCTATGTTATACAAAGAGCTAGATCCTACCTGCCTGTTTTTTTTACTGGTTTACACTATTGCTCAAGATAACCACTATATGACTTGAAAGTACCTCTCTACTTGTAACACACAGTACCATTCCAAACATTTTAGGTCAAATGCAGAAGAATACTTCTAATACTACTTATGTGAATAACATTAAGTCGCCAAAGCAAGGAAGCTTTACATTTTATATTTGTTTTTGGTCACAACTTTGCAGTGTACGATAGTTTGATCCACTGTTTGGCTCAGCCCAGTCTTGTAGCTGTCCAAAAGCACACATTTTCCAGGTGAACTCTTGCTTTCAGTGATACATCAGAGAAGTGTGCAACAATAGTTAGGTCTCTTACAAGGTCACTTATCACAATCTTCTTTTATATGCAGCACAGTGCACTGAGGAACAGGACTGGTCTGCTTCTAGTTTACAGTCTCCAGGGTCAATGCCACACCATTCCCACTGCTTTGGACATATACATACAATATACACTGGATATATGCCCTCTGATATTTTGATAAGGCAATCTGATGTTTGTAAAGTTCCTGACAGCTTAACGAGGTCATGTCAGAGACAGGTTCATGCTGGGAGCTTGGGTTGTGGAGTCTTCTTCAGGTATGATTAAAAAACTTCATAAGATCACTTTTTAATATGAGTTTGAAATTATAATCACCAGCTGTTGATTTAATATTTTTTCAGTTAACTGTGGTGTATAAAATTGAAAAACCTTTAAAGATCCTTTATTTTAACTACAGTATTTTTGAAAGTTGATTGTTTTTACTGTAGATATTTTGTCTTTAAATAATTTACAAATCGGAAAAATGAAAAAGAGCATGTAAGAATAAAGAAAATATCTGACTTTCAGCCAATTGAAGAAGAATCTGTTCGCCTTTGGCAATTTTTAGCATTTAAAGTTTGATGTACTGTAAATGTCATCTTTTTTGCTGTTACCCAGATGAGTTCCAGTGAGTGACGCTTTCAGCTCAATCTCAATAATAGAAGGACAAATTGTATTTCCCAATGAAAAAGAGTGAAATAAGAAAATCTTTTGGTAATTTGAATGTAACAAGTTATAGGAAATGATATATTTCATAATGCATTTCAAATATTGATTTATTTGTCTTGTTTTTTAGTTTCAGATTAGGTTCAATTAATCTAAAATATGTGGAAGACTTTTATACTGTTACTTTGGTTGTTCGTTTATTACCTCTCCTCAGCCATCCTTTTTAATGCATGCCAGAGTGCCAAAGTATATATACAGACTTTGTGACCCACACACAGACTTGAGTCCTAAACTCTTTGCCTTACTACAGATTAAATTATCTATGCCTTCTATGTGTTATAGTGACACCTGTACAGCTAAAGTCAGTGCCTGTACATAGCCAACAAGGCACAATATGACAGGATAAACGGATATTTTGTCCAATCTCTTTATGCAAACTGACTGTACCTTCTGTACAGCATGTATAAGAGACAGTACACCTGGGAGAAAAAATGGCTTGTGTGTCAAGTTAGTAGCTGGTCCTCTTGTCCCTTATCTACTGCACATTTAATTCAAGTCAAGTCATTAAGAGTGAAGAGTAGAATGAAAACGAGATAACACAGCAGTCTAAGATCAGGAGTGCACATCACTGTTCAAATTTAAAGGTTTTCTTTGCCTTTTCATTCTTCCATCCTCAACCCGGAGTACTCCTGTGTCTGTTGGTTTTTTTATTCAAACCATTTCCTTAGTCGCCAGTGATAATTGGTGCCTGTACAATCTGTTGGCTTGTTTTTTTTTTTCTTCACCGGGCCCTGGTTTCAAAATTTCAGTACACCTTACAGAAAAATCACTCTTAAGTCTGCTTCAGCAGAAAAACACTGACTCACTGTTGGAGTTGTCTGACAACATCATTCCTACCTGGGTGTATTCATCATCATACAACTATTATGTATTAAGAGCCATTTAGTCAGGGAAAAAAATCAGGGAGAAAAATCTTGAGGAGCAAGTTTAAAAGAGACTACATAAAGTTCTTGAAACTTTAAATGTTTCTAGCCACCACGTAAATCATTTACATGCACTAATTAAGTGATTGAAACAGGTGATTAAGAGCCCGACTAGATCAAAAAAAGTAGAGATAGGGCTTTTCCAGGACCAGGACTAAAACTGTAGACTACTTACCTGCTTTAAGCCATAGACAAATACTGATCTTCAGCATACCGACTCAATCTCAATACAAGACAATCCACCCTGTACTGGGACCACCTGAGCTCAATTAACACAATGAAACCTGCAAGTGGACCTAATTAGCCTGTTGCCAGCTGGGAAATGTAGTACTATCCTTGGACATGAAATGCAGAATGCAGAATGAAATCCAGAACGTTACCGTGAGTTAAGACTGCTTATCCTTGGCCTTCAACAGACCCCATTTAGAACTTTACCTTATATTTTCTCACAATATGTTGATATCTTCTTAAATATGACACTTATATTTATTTATTTTATAAAATACTGCCAGTTGTGTATTTATGCATGGTAAATGTGAAATGGGAGAGCTGTGAAAACAGGTGTTTTTCAGTACACTTTTGATGCTTAAATTCTTAAATTCCACATGTATTTATTTCCCCCAGAAGAATATAATTTCATTTTCTATGTTGCTTTGAACTAGCAAATTAACAGCCGATTCTGTCTTGCATTTTTCTCACTCCTGTCTCTCTTTTCTCTTCTGGGTTTGTTTATCTGACTCTTATCACAGATTCCCCATTTTCTGATTTAATATCCATTAACAGAATAAAAAACATCAGGTTTTAATATGATAATCTTTTTCTTCATTTCTTTATTTGTTTACCTTAAGGTTTCACACAACAAGAGCCCGGAACAATGTGTTAAATGTTATTCATTTTCTAACTGCTTCTTCACAGTTATAACTGAAGACCAACCCACACAAATTGATAGTATGTGAGGCTGACTTTGATAATGTAAGTGAACTGAATGTTCATTACAAAATGCAGTTCATGAGAAGCCCCAGTCTGCATCAAATATGCACACAATATTTTAATTGTCTGTAATATTAAAAAGAAAATTATTTTTAAAGAAAACTGGTTCATGCTTGGTTGATCAAATATTTCACATGAAAAGTCCCTGAAAGAGATGGATGATTTATAAAGGTAAAATAAATGTACCCATAAATAGTATAATCCTAATTATTTTATTATACAGTATATGTAATGTTTAGCAAGTAATTATTTTTCTTAAATACAAATCATAGCAGAAATATTTCTAATCCATATTTATCATAATCACTTTGAAACTCACATGATATTTTTAAACAACAGCTAGCTAAATAAGTAAGAATCTTTAAAGAAATACTTTTATATAAACTTACTGTTCACATATTAACAGCTAGGATGACTACACAGGCCTTGGTACAGACATTAGAAGATATGCTTCCTATAAACAGTCAAACATAGCCAGACCATTGTACTAATTTATAACTATCTCTAAACTAATTGAAGTTAAATAATTAAATCAGCCTTCATGGGTGAACAGACACAGGGAAAGCAGGCTCAAAGACGAGATAAAAACAAGGATCCAGAAACAGGGAGAGGGAGTGTGGTGAGAGAAGTATCAGAAGTGAGAGCAGAAGTACTGTAATCAGTTCCATCTGAGTTTTCTCATTTATAGACTGGGAATACAGAAACTCCAGGTAAGTGATAGCTGCTTTATATTTGTGGAAATATCCATCCATTTTCTAACTGCTTCTTCTCACACAGGGTTGCAGGGGAGCCAGAGCCTGTTTTTGCAAGCAACAGGGACAAGGTAGGGTACACACTGGAAAGGATGCCAAATATCACAGGGCAGACACATAAACATGCACATACTTACACTTAGGGCCAGTTTTCTCAGAAGCCAGTTAACCAACAGTATGTTTTTGACCGTGGGAAGAGCCTCGAGCACCTGGAGGAAACCCACACAAACACAGGGAAATCATACAACTCCAAACAGATAGCACCCCAGGTCTGGAATTGAACCTACAGTAGGGCTCCAGCACTGTGAGACAGCAATGCCAACCACTGCACCACCTGCACTATGTTGCCCATTTCTAGAAATACAGTTTTTTTTTTATTTGTGGTACCCACAAGGCAAAAAAAGTCTAATTGTCTTTGTGGCACATTTTTTGAATGTGAGAATATGTTCCCATTTGTTTCACATCTGTTTCAAAGTGAAATTTGGTCCTTAGTGAAATGGATATGACACGGGTCCACTCTTATTCTCTTATATGGTACTTGTGCCTCATTTGAGCTGGAAGAGTTCTATGACCTATATCTCTGGAAGTCAGGATATTGAAGCTCACAGTATTGTAACTATCTGTATACTGTATAGTAGTAGTAAACATTTTGTTTTATAGTCAATCAATATTTTCCTTTTTAAGTCTGCTGCTTTTTATTAATTTTTAATAGAGTTCCTAACTATAGGAGTTGTGTAACTGTTAACTTGTTGCATAGCAAGTTGGAATACTGTTTAGCACGGTCTTGATATTCATTTTGATCTGATATGATTGATACTTCCTCTTTATAATTTTGTGCTCCCTGTACTAAATTTCTCACATGCCTAACTTGTGTGCATAATAAATGCTGGCAACTACTTTTTGAGCATGGTAAACATATCTTATTCATTGTTGTAATTTTCTTCTTTGACAGAACTAAAAACCACAGAGTGTAGTTTGAGGAATTATCCAAGTTTACTCTGTTTCTTTTATTGATGAAATAATGCCAATTTACACAAATATTATATGATAAAAATATTCTATACCAGTGCAGACATAATAAGGTTGGGTAATTTCAAATTATAAAATGCATTTTGTAAAACCAGCTGACAACTAAAAACCTATGCTATTGGCCATATGTGTTCTGAAAGGTCAGAAAAACAATTTGTTCTTCTGTCTCTCTCTGACTCGGCTCTGAAATGAAAGCAGGTTATAGAACTATCTGAACAGAATCCATATGAAGATTTATCCAATTTTGGAAAGCTAAACACCCCCAGTGCATGATTATGGTGAAGTGACTTAGAGTTGCCAAGTAGACTATTCTTTACTTTCTGTGTTTAAAAAATTAAACACAACAAATAAGGAATGTGTTACATTCATCAGGCTTCACAGGTCTATTCATACCATCACAAGGCAGTTTGACTGGATTTATGAACCAGTGGCTTACATTATATGTGGTGGGTTACATAGCTGATAAATTCAAATGCTTCTAGCATCTATATTGACCAGAGGCCATATCTTGCTGATTTTCAATCTTCTCCCAGCACCAATCCTCCTCACATTTTGACCCAGCTGACTGTTCCCCAGAACGTTTAGCTGGGGTTTTTGATGAATATACTGTAGACTGCCATACATTACTCTATGGATGTTCAGTTCTGTTCCCCAAAAGGCAGAATGTCTATACTGTAGATACTCAATCACACTTAACTACTAGACAGCCCAATACCACTATTGGATATATGTTTATGAAGCAAATGCTTTAAGCAGAGTGGCACTGTGGCGTAATGGTTATAATTGCTAGTTTTTCCCTGCTTTGCTGTTGATTTGACTGCAGCCCCTTAGAACTAGACATACCCATGTTGCTGTCTTTCACAGAGATGGACTCAGAACTGTTGTTATACACTTAATGATAAACAAGTACATGATGTCTGTGTCAGTCAATTACTGTAATAAAGAATTCCTACACCCAAGACTATAAAATTATTTACTATAACTTCCTTAGAACATGACAATAAAAAGTAATCAGTTATGCTTCTTTGATGACATTAGGTTCAGGCAAGATGGCAGCTCTGGCCTAAACTACTGTACATTTACCTCTACTTGTCCATTTACAGACAATATGCAATACTGCATGCCAATGTGCAGTACGCTGACACTGCTCTTAACAAGAACCAGTTCTGTGAAAGATGACTGGCCAAGTAATAGCTTAAAAACCAGGAAGCCTTTTTTAAACCGGGCCGCTTAAAAACTGTGTGGGAAGAACGAAGGAGTGAACTGAAGGCCCTGTGTGGGACAGTGAACAGGTCCTGTGTGGCCTGCATCTGTAAGATATCAATGTTTTGTTCAGAAGCCAGGTATTTTTAAAGGGTTGAAGAGTTTAGTTAAACTCAAAGGAAAGCTAAGCTTTTGTTTCTTTTGTTTCCTCACACTCTAACTAAAAGGTGAACTTTGCGTATGTTGCCCTTTATTTGTGTTTGTTTTCTTGAGACCTATTGAAAGGATTACTTGAGTTTACTGTAAATCTGTTTCACTAACAGATATATTGTAAAAGCAAACTAAAATATTTAGCCACCCAAAGAGTGTAAACCAATAGTGATAAGATATGATACACCAGAATCAGTTGAGCGAAGTTTGTATGGAAGGGAATAAACATACAGTATACTGTAATATTTGGCTAGATACTAAAGAACAAAGACATTTGGAATAAGCAGAATAATTTGGAAATCTGACAGGAAGCCTGTGCAATTACTGCAATATGGGATTGATGTGAAAACTAATGCTGGATAACATGGCCCCAGTTTTATCAAAACTAAAAAAAAAAATACTTGTGTAATCTAAAGTATTACATCAGAAATGCAATATGATTACATAAACCTTATTTTGGTGTCAGGTTAATTGTGGGTATAGATTTGAGTATTAGTCATAGACATGGTCATTTATACTAGTACGTTTAGTAGTTGCCCAAGGGAAAAATGTAAATACTAAAGTGCAGAAGACCCAGTATTGAGTCCTGTTTACAGATCAAACCACAGAATCGAATTTATAGATATAGAAATATAGAAATATAGAAATACATTAAAATGTAATTCAAGATAAGATTTAATCGTATGAGGACAGTACTATAGAAGCCAAACAAGCTTCCATACGGATAAAGTAGAATGTTGTGATTTACTGTACAGTATTAAATGCAGTGCTGATACTGTATCTAAGGGAATTGATGTTCAAGTATACCCAAATTAACTGCCATGAAAAGATCATTAGTCACTTTAACAAGTGCAATTTCAGTGCTATGTAATTTTCTAAAGTCAGATTGAAAGGTTTTGAAAAGTTAATTTACTGTACAGTGAGATGACTGGATACATTGTAAATGTACACTATACCATCTTCTCAAGGAAATACAAGTGAGCTAAAAAAGATTATTCACACTTTGTATGGTTTAAACTTTGGTTTTGACTACAGTACTTTGTAATGTGTACACCACCACACCAGAGCTCAGGGAGCTACAGTATATGTTATAAAGAAATACAATGTGGTACTGTAAAGAGTGAGGAACAACAACAAACCTGAAGGGAATGCTATTTTAAAAGATACCATCATGCTGAATATAATACAGCATATACTAAAAATGGCATGTTTGAGTATCTGATGACTAAGCTTGCCATAACATGCAAGGGCTTTGATATTATTTTTATCCCCTATAATAATTATCTCTAGTTTATTTTTTACCTATACATGTATATGAATAGTTTAGCCAAAAATGGTTTCAACAAAGTCTGTAAAACTGTTCATTCCACCTCATCAACTGTTTTCTTTAACAATGATATGGATTAAAATGTAGGAAATATAAACCTAGTTTTTATGGCTTGGGTATTCAAGATCTGTAACTAGAGGCTATTTATTTGCTTTTAGAGTCCATCTTGATCTATAACATTAGGTAAATGAATAGGCCTAAGGATCCTTTTATATTGTACACAGAGATTTCATTGAGCATCCACTTTTGGATTCATTTGCATGCCATCCATTAAACAGCAGGTCCCCCTGACTCAAAAGCTCTTTGCAGATGCCCTTGAAACGTTTACTCTATCATTCCAAAATTCTCAGTAGTTTGATGACAAATCCACACAAGCAAATGAAAAAAAGCTGATGTGGTCATTGCAGACACAGGCAAGGTTATCTCCTCTCCAAAACAAATGTGTGTTACTTGTCTCAATTTGTCATCTTTCAACAAACAAGGGGAAAAACCAACACACTTTGATCTAGTTAAGTACTAGTTAAATTAACATATCACATAATCTTGATTTCTAGCATTAAAGAAGGCACCACAGAATAGAAGTTACTCATCATGTTATGAAATGACGTACACTAATCCCTTTATGCTTTTTGGCTTCATCTTCATTGTTTTTCTGGATGTGAAGCAAAGAATAAATTAAGTCTAATTCTTTAAATACGATGTTCCAAACAAATTAAATACTCCCCCTTCATAAACAATCCTTCATAAAAATCCTAGGTTATTTTTTATATATTGCAAGCAAAATTTATGAGACAGTAAACAAATGTGCTGTCGAATTCATCTACACCAGTGCAGTGACTCTCACTTTTATTACATATCCTTCAAATCATGATATCATCCTGCCTT
Organism: Lepisosteus oculatus; assembly: GCF_040954835.1. Lineage (NCBI taxonomy): Eukaryota > Metazoa > Chordata > Actinopteri > Semionotiformes > Lepisosteidae > Lepisosteus > Lepisosteus oculatus. The sequence continues at coordinate 21,659,883 of NC_090702.1, read as the reverse complement.
AGAACATGTTTAATCTTACTGACATTTTAAAGTATAAAAATATGCTTCTGGTCCATATGCATTTGAATTATAGAGCATCTCTGTACTGTAGCAACAGCTTTTTTGTTTCTTTAGCATAACAAACTCAAGTTTGTATTGTAATTGTCCCTGAAACAACACTGCAAAGGCATGTGAAGCTTGTGATATGGATATATTTATAGATTTATGGTAAGTGGAGGATTGGATAAAACTAGTGTCCTGGAATGGGCACTCACATCCTTCATTTACTGAGCTGGTTTGTATTAAGAAAAGCCTATCCTGGCCATTTAGAAATTAATAAGAAATGTTACAACATAGTTTGACTTTTTCTAACCTATTTTTCTCTTTAGGAAAATGTTGTATATGTTGTAAGTTTCCCAGACAAAATAACCCTATGTTTAAGAGTCCCGAGAGTGATAAACAGCCCTCAGGCACAAGTGCCAAATGGTACAGAAAAGAGCTAGAACTAAATAACCTTGGGTAGACTGATCAGGTCAGACTATCGATGGCATTCTGAATCCGGCACAAAACAAGTGTTAGAGAATTCAAAAATGGAGTTGACAACTTTTACGTGTAGAACCAAATAGAAGACACTGAATTAATTATGCAATTATTGTTGTTATTATTAGTTTTATACAAAATAATAAATATAATCATAAATAACAATACAAAATTAGTTGCATCCTTTTCATCTATAATGATCAAGTGTGATATGGATTTTAAATAGCAATCACACAAATTACTACATATTTCTCAATTTTGTAATGATGAATTACAGTATAGCGACAATCATATATGCAGCATTCATTTTATCAGGTTTTTGAAAAACAAAACTATATAAATCATTTTATTATTTTCTAAATGTACTGCTGTTCAAATTTGAACAGGGTCCATTACTGAAAAGAAATTCAGATTTGTGCTTTGGCCTGTGACAATGAAATACATTTTCTTTTTCTTGGCAAGCAGCTCATCTATCATGCAGTCTAGCCACTGGTCTAGAAATGATGTTGTGTCATAACCTCCTTTGAGGCTGTCTAGAAATGATGTTGTGTCATCACCTCCTGTCTGTCATTGTCTACATTCAATTGTAATTGTATGACTCAAGATGCAGGCAATGAGTTACTTCTCATTATATACTTTATCTCTATTATATCTTTTAAAATGAACTCAATTTGTGTCATGATGCCACAAGGGCGTCCATCACAAAAGGGTTTAATCCAAGTGGGCCCATGCACACCCTTTTTTTAAGTGTTTTCCCTTTTACATGCACTCTCCACTGACAGTGGTACTCTCAAAGGCTTACTCATTGGGGTAATTAGGACACAGGGTGTGCTTTAGTATTTTCTTACGCTTACTCTGTCCAAGCTTGTTCACTGAATAAAGACTTTAGAGCAATTGGATTATGTACTCTTAGGCTCAAATTCATGACACATAGACCTAGGTGTTATTATATAGTCTTGTTTCTGACTCAAACTCTGACTTTGGTCCTTCAATGACCACCTCTGAGGTCAATTCCCTCAAGGCTAACTTACATTACTGAGCACTTCACTCGTGGACTCCATCTCCAGTAACTCTAGTGACCCTCACACCTTAATGGTAGGTCAGCATCACAATGGCCAAGGCTACTACTCTTCTGATAGCAAAAGTATTGCTGCTGCACACAAACACCAACAACCCCACTCTCTCCCAGAGCTTCAGCTCAGCTACTCTCACTGCCATGCTTGACCTATAAGCTAGAGTAAAAGGACACAGAACACTCGCATACCAGCAATACTTTGCTCTGCTTGGCCAGTTATTGCTTGCCTGCATGTGCCAGGTGGATTATACACATACACTTTGTAACACAGGAACTACAGTGCTGTCCTTCGCTGGTGTGAGCCAAGCTCAGACAGACTCCATAGCTGTTTCAGCTCTCAAGAAAGTACAGGTACAGTATGTTACTGGTAATTTATAAGACCATCCACAATTGCTGCTTGTTAGATTACACAGTTTATCAGTTTATATATCTGTGTTATCTTAGCAACACAAGTCTCTCTGATAAACTTTGAAGTTTATCCATATTTTTATCCCATGTATACCCCAATATATAGCAATATATTGAGGCAAACTTAATTATTAGATATAAACAACATTTACCGGTAAGATTGTAAGGTCACTGTTTAAGGTTGTATGTTTCCTTTATATACAGTACATACAGTCTATAATTACAATACAAATGTGATACAACCTGCAGCAGGGTTTCACAAACAGGACTGTTTGTAGGTAAGTGGAGGGAAAGCAGACACACAAAATAGCTACAGTATAGGGTAAAGATATAGTGCTCTTTTATTTAGAGTATGAGACAAAATAGACCAAAACCCAAACAAAGTAAAAGTAAAAGCTGTCTTTTAACTTGTGATTTTTAGTTCCCTTTACAGTCAGTGAACCTCCTTACTGACAATAAAAGTGGTAGTCAGGTTTCTCTCCAAAACTTCTCAAAACATTACTTTTGTCCAAGAAGTCAGTATCTCACCAAGAATCTCCCAAATCTCATGTTACTCCACAGCAGCAATCACTATCTGAGCATGACTGCTCTAATGCAGTGCAGTGGACTTGCTGTCTGTCATCAGAAGGCAGATATGGAAAAACTCTAGCCTCAGCTTCCTGGTTTTTAAACTATTACCCAAGCAATTGTCTCATACCAATTGGTCAGGCAACTAAGGAGGGCAGGTCACTCCCCAAAGCTTTCTGGGGTATGTTCAGTAGTTCAGACAAGAGTCTTCTGACAATGAGCAATTGTTGACCTTTTTGTGAGAATGCCTGATCTGGGTCACTTTGTCAATTTTCTTACTCCATAGATCATCCATAAAAATTATATTACTGGTGTTTAGCCATGAGAAATAATATTGATCCTTTAACTACATCATTATGTTTCCTGCACAATGATGTAAAGGAAATGAGAGCACCTACTGTTGTAATAGGCTACATAAACAAAGAAAAAGCACATAGCCTTCTCACAGAGAGTTTTCCATTACTCAAACGATGGGTCCAGAAGCTGTGAGGCAGCAGAGTTAACCACCACGGCTCTGTGACACAAGCTTAATAGTGTTACTACAGTGTAGGGGTTTTGTGAATTTACAGGAACAATTTATTAATTGTGGCATTAAATCGCAAGGTGATTCTTTTAGGGCTGTTAGAGGATCAATGGTCAGAACAATCAGCAGAGCATACACAAATACATGCAATACTTTTATTAATACATAAAATTATGCATATAAAAATATATCAGTCTGCCTGGATGCAGGTGGCAGATCTTACTGTGAGGGATACCAAGATATAGAATATATCACAAGAGATACAAAACATGAAGAGATACCAAACAGAGTGCGATGGACCTGGTCCCATACACTAAGTTTGAAGTAAATAAAAATTCTTACCTTTTTGTGGTTGGTTTGTTGGTTGTTTGTTGGCTAGAGCTAATTCAGTTCATTTCGGTTTAACAGTCAAAACCTCATTAAGAGGCAGGGACGGATTTTAAGCCAGCAATTACCGGATGGCCACCGGCTTGTTACCCATTGTGCCCTCTTGTCCCATCCGTTTATGAACATTGTAGTTTTAAAATAATAACCCATATGTTTCAATAAGGGATTAAAATATTAGGGAAATGTGAAATGTATTTGACTTTGGTAATGGATGTTTGTTTTGATGTTTGTGTTTTTATTGAGGTGAAAATGACTGTTTGGTAGTGGGGTTCTTTAAGAGTGTTGTGGGTGTTTAAAAGGGGAGGAGCCTCTGTAATAAAAGGGAGAAGGAGAGAGAGTTCCTCTGTCAGCTTCGCCCTGGACAGTTGTTACTCTCCAGGGACCTGCTAGTTAGCCTCACGCTGAACTAGTGAATCTGTACACAGAGGTCACTGTGCAATCATTGCAAGTCACTCTTTGGGGGGAAGAAACTTGGTTAGCTTCTGGCATAGTGGCTCCCTCTGAATAAAAGTATTCAGATGTCGACAAAAGTCAAACCGTATTGCCCCATTGATCAGGCAGATACAGCAGTTCACGAAGTCTTGCTGCAGGCTTGACCTCGGTCAGAATTCTGTCTTTACGTCTCTGCTTCGGCACTTGGGAAAAAGTTACAAGTCCCAACACTCAGACTACAGCACTGGCAGTCATGTGATTGTCAGACAGCCAGGTTGCTCAGATGAGTCTGAAGGAGTGCTAGGGCACACAGACTCTGTGCAATGCCTTTTAACTGGAGGACAATACAGTTGGTGATTGGTCAAGAGGTTGCCAGGCAGCTGGGGTATCCACGCCCAGCAGGTCCCTGATTGGTTGGTCAATTTGAGGAATGACTGACCATGACCTCTGACTCTCGGACCATAATCCAGATGTGCTTAGAGTCTCATTAGAGAACCAGGCACCAAGAGTGAGCATCTATCATGATAGCTGGTTGCATCCCGATCCTGGGAACTGTTCCTTATCAGGAAGGCAAACATCCCTTAATCAGTGTACCAACATGAGTGGTTTCACTCTGGCTTGGACCACAGTGATGAGAGAGAGGAAAAGCACAGCAACACATAATTCTGTCTTATTAATAATCATTTCCACCACAAAATCATTGCACAGATGTTTTTTTTCACTCATCAATCACAGTACAGCTTTTTCCAAAGTCCTGTATGCAGTTTGAGCTTCTGCAGAAGAATGCAGGATAGTAAGGACCCTCAATACATCAATCAGGGCAGCACACTAAAAAGGCAGCATCACTAATGGAAGGTCTTGATGAATAAGAAGAACACAATTTAGATTACTGCTCATCCTGTTCCAGACCTCCAGGACAAAAATCATATCATAATATGCATTTACACTCTAAATGCCTCAGTCTCACTGAGCCAGGGAATGCCTTCTAAAAATTAAGAGTTGAATTGTTACCCAGAAAAAGATCCTGTACCCTTCTTTATTTATTGAAACAAAAATATTGTTTTCAAATTACTGTATATCACCTGTATTCTAAAAGTCACAGATCATGTTTCAAAGAAGCTCCAGAAAATGTGCAAGTTTTCTAAAGAACAATCATTTTCACATAAATAATTGTAATCCTTTTCCGAGCTGAAGTGATGTCAACAACGTTTTGCCATTCAGCACTACATACATTTTTGTCAATTAATAATTGAGAAAGTAAGTGTGCTTTAAATATTTTTTTCAGGGTCAGAGAAAAAAAAGTGAGAGAATAGTTCAAATGTTCAAATTCATACTGTACTTCTACGGCAAACTATGAACATTTAATTAAAATACATAGTATGCATATACAGTTTAAAATTATCATAGGACAAAAAATGCTTAGTATCATTTCTGAAAAAGAAAGTGTCTAAGCAACACATAAAAGCTCAAAAGAATTGCTGTGAGACTAAAATTTAGAAATTAAATTAAAAAAATTAAAAACAGAGGGAAAAACCATCAAGAGAAGCTGTTTGAACTACATGATGTACTATAATAATAAAATCCTTATAATTTATGTTGAATTCAGCTTAATAAAAACAATGGTGCTTTAAAAATAGCATAGTGAACAGAAGTTCAGTAAATGAATTGCTCGGCAAAGATATGTGAGCTTCAAGGACAGGCTCAGGGAATGACGCCTATTCAGACAATGAAAATTTATTAGGAAGGAGCAGATGGACATAATCTCCAAATGAAGCTACAACAAAAACACAGATAACCTTCAAAGCTCATTTTGATGTCTCCATGGTCAAAACTCTACAGTACATGAGTTGCAAATTATTGACATGGGCATAAGATATTGTCCCAACAAGGTTTATAGTAAAATGCTTGATGCAGTTTACAGTAGTAAAGTAGTGTAATGTAAATGTGTTTGGCCAGAAAAAATACCTTGGAGAAATTATGTTAGACTTATGTTATTATGTTATTGACACACTGTGTAAGAACCTAAAATGAATTTGGTTTCTTATTTTATTCTTTCTGAGCCCGAGTTGAGACTCAAAGTTTTAAAATGCTGTGTTTAATACTGGTTGTACTATCAATTGTGGTTATTCATAGTACATCTAAGAGGAATTTTTGTCTATTATTTATTTATTTTTACTACTGCTGTGAACAAGATATGGGAGATAAGATCCAGGTCATAAACATGGCATTTATCACTGGGAAATTGTGTAAGACCCCAAATACAGTGATAATAAAGCATTTCATTTCAACTGTAACTTCAGAATTCAGTTTTATTATCTTTTCTTGCAAATTCAAAGTCATAGAACCTCATATCACAGTGTGCATACATTTCTATGAGGTGTTTTATTAATTTAATTGGCTAATGACATGTTTGTTTTAAAAGCAGATGTTCTCAAGTTAGTGTTAGTGTGCAAGCTCTCAACAGACTGTCTGTAGAAAGCCAACTTAATTAAGGGAAAGAAGAAAACGTTGCGTTTTCAGCTCCCATTACAAACCTGTCATCTGAAACCATATTCAAGGAATCTCTTTATGTAACCTAAAACTCGTATTGGTTTTGAGTTAAAATGTGTTCCAAATGTATTATGTACATTTATGCACTCAATAGTGAAAATAAAGATAAAAAAATATGGCTGAAGATCCATACCATAGACATAGCTTGGACTTCATGATACAGTATATGTATTTACTCAGGGTTGTTTTCAATACATTGAAATTTATCTGAAATCAAATTAGGGAAAAAAACTGCAAACAGATTAAGTAGGACCTGCCATTACCAATATGGATATACTGTACGTAGTTTAACCTCTGTTACAGGATTAAATACATAATTATTGCTTACAAGGCCAAATTCTAGAATTTAAATTATATTATTGCAGTGACTTTCCTGCCTTGCTTAAATGATTAAGGTATAAGTGCTGCACAGATTAATGGCACAAAGATTGCAAAATACACCTTACAATATTCACTGCAGCAAAAAAAGAGAAACCCCCTGTTTTGGTTATGGAAAGAATAGATATGTAATCTGAGTGAACTGAAGTAATTTTGTAGGAACCTGAAGTAGCCCACGACATCATGCATTAATGTCCATAAAATCAAGATTGCACAGCATAGAAGCAAAATGGACACAGATTCAGGTTACTGGGGTCACATAAGGACACCCAATGACGTAGCGGCTGAGTGTGACCACTGGACAACAGGACCTGAGGCACAAGACTGAGCCAAAGGAGCAAGAAACAAAAATCTTTTCATGTCTACCAAGAAAAGATTTCTGAGGACAAGTACATAAAACAAGGTTCCCTTTTAATAATGTATCAGGAACAGGAGTGTAGCAGTTATTCTATAGCTTTAAAGGGTAAAAAGGGGGAAATCTAATTTGAGCATGTCAGCTAGCATTATAGAGGACTGGGACGTCTCAGCCTGGAGGTTCATGAAAAAAAAAAAGTTATTTTAATTGAGTGAGTGACCGTAGTGTCAATGACATTAAGGACACAGTGTTTAAAACCCACAAGGTTTAATTCTAGTAGTCAGACTAATATTGCTTGACAAATAAAACATACATTACAAGGTCATTAAAGACTGTTCACAGTTTAAAGGAGCTACAGCATAAACACACTGGTGGCTTAATACACAACAAAATCCAGATCACAGAACACAAATATGAAAATAAAACTTAAATTACGTCAAGAACACCTTGCAAAGCGGGACACAGACTCACAATGATTTTTAATATTACATCAGGTTAACCCCAGACAAAGCCAGAACCACACTGCAAAAAGTTACATCCCTTTTGGATCCTCACGCTACTTAATGAAATCTGTTACAGTACGTCAAAGTGGCTTGCTCCAGGTAATGAAAATACATCTAACAAATATGTCTGTTTTCTGTCTGCAAAGGTTGTACAAGATATTCTCTACACTCTATCTTTAGTGCTATCTATCATTAAGCTTGTTTCCTACATTTAAGAGCTCCTGTGTTTTCATTTAAATTCCCCAGTGGTAGTAGTTGTCACAGGTGCTCTTCTCTTCCCACACAGTCAGGGCGAAGGTTTAGAGTTTGGTCCTAGACCTGGAAATACGGTTAGGTCAGTGACAGCAATCTTCACATTGTTTTCTTGGGTGCCCATCAATTATCACAATGAGGGTTTGATGACTCTGTGGGGTGGACCTGTAAGTGAGGGACTAAAGGAAAACAAAAGACAGAGGAAACCAAACCCAGAATACCTGATACTGATATATGGAAATCATCCTAAAATACTAGTCTTCTGAGTCATCATGCAAATCCTCATACAGTTGTAGCCTACCAGGAAATGAGGGACAAAAGTGATAAACAACACACCTCAATACGTGTCAATTATCATACAATATTGGCCCATGGCAGATACCTCTTACAGGGGTATCCTTGATCATTCAAAGCTTTCTTTCACATCATCCAGGTGGATGCTTCACATTGGTGGTGGTGGAAGGGAGAACCCATTACCTGTAAAGCTCTTTGAGTGGAGTGTATAGAAAAGAGCTATATACTGTAAGATAGTCTTTTAACTTTTAGGGGGTGCAGAATTTGGAGTTTGATTAATGTTTGGAGTACCAGAAAAGGGATGGGCTGTCTGGATTGGATATGGGGCCATAATATACTGTAATCTTGAAGAAATGGGAATTTCTACCACAGATTTTAGGTAGTAGAGATAAATTAGAGTGAAGCACCCAGGAGTAATAAAGAGGCTAACGGCTCATCAACCTTTCAAGATTGAAAAACAACCAAAAAATTATTGTATATTTACAGTTTTTCACACTTATTCTATTAAAAAGTTATTTTTGCTTCAAATGTGCATTTTCATGTAAAAAAGGTCAATACTATCCACTGAACTTGCTGGCTGTAACGTAATCATGGAGCTAAAGTGCATATTTAGAGGATGCATTATTCACATGTTTGTCAAAAATAAAACCAGGGAATGAGGGTATTATTTTATTATTGTTGCTGATTCCATTTTCTAATGGAACTTAAAGTATTATTCAAGTTTGAAAGTACATTGTGTTACAAGTACAATACTTTTTTATTATATGATAAATCACAGGACTGCATGCATCACAGGAAGTAAAAAGCTAAACAGTTTATTTATTTAAAAAATTAAGATGGAGAGGAATAATAATATATGTGTATGTATGATAAAACATATTATAGTAGTTTTCAAAGATTATAAAGATCAGATCAAAGATTTAAATCTAACTTTATTTACAGTACACACATCTCACAACCTTGTTAAATCCACTCTTATGTGTGTTGAACCTACAGTATAAGACGTTTGTGACATAATGAAAAAAAACATGTAATGTTTATTCACTATGCTGCAAAACATATATATTTTTTATGTGTAAGACCTGGATTTGATTCTTACCAGTGCTTTATAGAAAAAATCTGTTATAATAATAATATGTTATAATTACATTTCTGATCATCAAAGCGTATCACTCTATGCATGTTTGGATTTTGAAAACTAAAGAATTTTAGATATTGATTAAATGTTTGTGGTGTCATTTTGACATTCATAAATGTAAATTATATACTTGAGTGATTGTTACATAAGCTCTAATAAGCTGATTTATTGGTAATAGGTGATGAGGTGATTAAACCTATTGGACACTGTATTGTAACTGGTGAAAATGAAGACAAACAAAAGAACCAATTGTCTCCACTTATCAAGAGGGCAACACTTTTATAACAGCAATGTCTTAGATGCTGAACTAAATCATAACAGGTGGATTTTCAAGCAGAGTAATTTAGATATGAATCAAGGTTGTGTTTAGACCACCACGATGAACTTCAGTGAGTGTGGTGCACATAGGCAACAAAATACAGTAATTGCTGTGTATAAATTACCAATCAATATGGAAGCCTGATATACCTCTATGTTCCATAAAATGTCAATGCATCTTTTAAATCAAGTAAAAAGAATATGAGGAAAGAAAAAGCACTTTATTAAGCATTGAAAACAGAACAAGAACCAGTTATAATGAACTGAAAGCAAGAGTTAAAAGAATGGTTGAGAGAAATAGAAAGGAATATTGCAATGGAAATTAAAGTAAACATTTATTTTCAATATTACAACACCAAAAATAAAGGATGAAGTAAAGTAAAGTGTATTGGAAATTAGATTTAGGGCTGATGACTTACATTAATATTTAATCTGGTGTTTACAGAGGAATGAACAGACAATGTGCTGCAGGTTGAGCAAACATAAAGTGCTACCTTAAATAATAGTGGCATAGAAAAATCAGAAGTGTTACAAGTACTACAGGCACTTAAGATAAGTACATCTATAGGCCCTGAGGGTATTCTACCAATTGTACTTGAGGAAACAAGAGGTATTATTCACTGGTAATTCACAAAACTCCAAGCAATCTCTTGAGACAAGTTTAATAAATACCCACTGACTAGAAAATTATTGAATTAATGTTGCGCCCGTTCATAAAAAGGGTGACAAAGTTAAACTAAGTAATTATAGATGAGTAACTCTTACTTCTATTAGATACAAGGTCAGGGAAACCATCATCAGAACTGATTATGAACTAGAGGATCATCTGTATGGTTAAAAGGTTCAAAGAATAGTCAGCATTAATTTAGAAAAGGTTGGTCTTGCTTAACCAGCAAGCAAAAGCAGTAATAGAAAAGAACAGAGCATATGAAATGGTTTATTTAGATTTCCAAAAGGCTTTTGACAATTTTCTCCTATACAGATCTACAGATAAGACCAATCTAAGATGATTAGCAAAGACCTTAAAGGCTGTAAAGTACATTCCTAGACTTAGACAGCTTTCAGAATTAGGCAGACACCTGGCATGGGATATTTAATGTAAACAAGTGCAAGGTGTTACATGCAGGTAGAAAAATACAAGTTACAAATATTCAAATGGGAAAACTTAAAGCGGCATCTTCACACACTCTTTTCATCTTTTAGACACTGTGGGGAAGCAATAAAAAGCATTTTCATGTGCATAATAATGCATTGCTGATATTAAAAATATCATGTACTGTATGCACTGTAGATCAAGTAGGTAGCTGCGTCAGAAACACAATGTTTCGGCTGTGGAGCCTTCTTCGGGTGTGAGAGAAAGGAAAATCAGCAGTTGGCAGTTCAGCTAGCCACCTGAGTGTTGATTCCACTTCTCTCCTGCTTCCTCCTCCTCTCCACTTTCGGCCTTTGTTCTCCCATGCTTTACCAATTGCCGGTTTTCCTCTCTCTCTCACACCCAAAGAACACTGCACAGCTGTAATGTTGTGTTTCTTTTCTTCTCTTGTCAGTATGGAATAAACTTTTACTTGTATGTACTGTATGGCTTCCAGAAAACAACATCTATTGGATCTCATTGCTTTTATACCTGCTGTATGCCCAGTTGGTTGAAGCCCAACTGTTTTGATTTTTTTTTATTATCCATGCTTGATATCTACAATATCTACACCGCACATTTATTTGTTATACATTTGGTCAGAGACCATTTTTAATAGGCTATACTCAGAATCTATTCAATTCTTCATTTTGAGTAGTTTTTCCATGGCTCTGTAAGATAGAGGGTCACAAACCTAAAACTAGAAGTGCATATGAACGTATTTCTAAAGTGAAGATGGATCTTTGTCCTGGAGGATAGGAACAAAACCGTCAATCATTTATGATGTGCTCTTGCTATAAATTTCAGACATCCAATAACACTATTTTGCTTGCTCTTTAGCTGAGGACTTTTACTACTGAAATAGCATCTGTTGTCCTTCAGGAGAGCTGAACACTGCAAACAGGACTTGGGATACACGATGATCTGATTATTCAAAATCAGTGAAAGGTTTACAGAGAAAAATAATTGTTGCCTGCCTTGTTAGGGTAAGAAAAAACAAAATGATACACTGGGGATTTTTCACAAATAGAGTAAGAATATACAAACAAATTCATGAGAAGATGGAGTACTGACCCTCTACTCTTTGAGTGAAAGGATTACATTGAATGAACATACAGTATATCATCAACTAAATACTATTCAGTCACTTTGGAAATTGGCTGCTTTTTCAATTTTGACAGTGCTTTATGTATTATTTTATATAGTAAAATCATATTTTTTCTTAGAATCTGAACAGACCTGTAAAATCACTGAATGAGTTCAAATAGATCAATTTTTAAATTAAAAAATCCAGTAGTAAAATCAAAATGTTACTCAGTTATAATTTTCATTTCAACAAAGGCATTTTATGGCTATTTAGCAGAAATTCACAATCAAATACTCAGACTACTGATTGAAGTTATGATCCTCGTAATCCAAGATTCCGAATTGTTCTGCTTATACAGTTTATACAGCATATACTTGTTATGAAGTTTACTAAGGGTGCTGGAGGATTCATGGTATGTAACAGAATGACGCCTGATTATGTAAGCCAGAGAGCAGGGAAACAGAGTGTGAGCTTCTGTAGACCTGTTTAGACTGAATACTATTGCAGTAGTTAACTGAAATAATTCTATATTATGTGAATATTACATTTCAAGGTGCAGTATCCACTGTGGAACGGACACAGTATAGTTGAAATGCTTCGGTATACATTACATAGAAATTCACTTTTCTTTAGTTACAATATACTATTAATCACATTACAGATAGAATAACTCTTCTCTAGCCCTGCATCTATACTATGTGTGTATTTTGTTTAGATTTTTTTAACAATACCATGAATGTCTTTAAATAAATTAAACCACAATTTTTAAATCCTTCATAATGAACAGATATAATTTAACTCTTAATGTAACAAAGGATAAAGGCATCTGAAAAATTAATACTTTTACTTGCTTTTCTGTTTGGAATTTTCTTTAGGTTCTGCAGGAACATTTTTATGTAGTGATCTTTAAAACAGTTCAGGAAAGCATAGCGCTCGGTCATAACTGTTATTTTGATCAGCATGGACACTATTATTTCTTTTATTACACATATATTGATAGAAATTACCACTTTGTATCAGAACACCCAGTTAGATACAGGACAGCATAAGATTTAAAGTAATATAATAATGATTATCCTTTATTCCATTCTCATGGCTTAAATTCATGCCATTGAATTTATATTGTGCTACCGACAAAAAGAACAGTCTTGTCAATTTAAGATGAGCTTTTACTACCAAGCTGTGCCTTTTCATTACATCACTATTTAATTTTTACTGTTATACCACTAATCTCTTGCCCCTACCACTTATTATCTCTAATAGGCCCTGGTAGAGTCACAGGCATATTTTAATTAATCATTCATTAGGGAAATTAGAGAAAATACTTTAGCCTTCAGCTGATCATTGTTTTGGATTACACATTTCCAATTGCTTAAGTTTTTTTATGTCTAAAGAAATACATACTGAATGACCTGTGTACCTTTCACATTTATACATTAATACTCAGATTCTTCTGGGAACGTTTTAGTTTTCCCTGAATGCTATGTAAATGAAGGAAATAGGGGATAGAGTCATTTTTAAACTGAGTACTGGGTTCGATTCCAGGCACATTCTGTGTGAAGTTAGTATAGTCTATAAACCAGTGATACACAACACTGGTCCTGGAGTGTTACTGTGTAGTGTCTGCAGGTTCTTGCTCCACGTGTGATGGGAGTAGTGCGTAGTTTAGGACCCTGTGCAGACCGTAATGACTGGAAAAGGGCTACGGGGAAAACACGGATAGGAACAGAAGGGATGGTGATCAGGGGCTAGTGCAGACAGTGATCCAGGTGCATGGGGGAGCGCAGGCGAACAAGTCTGAATGAAGGAAGTCCAAAACGGGAATCTAGGGCGCAGTCCTGGGTCCAAGTGCCAGGAGATCCATCCAAGACACACGATTAAAACCAGAAACGGGATCAGGGACAAGAACAAAGAAATTAAAAACAGAATAACGAGGCCAGGTGCTCCAAGCCCCAGACTCAGCTGGTCTGGACACCGTTCGGAGGCCTTTGCCCTCAAGCCACGGTCGTAGGGTGATTTGATGCTAGGCGGGCCTCCGGGCATCTGTATTCCAATGCTTCTGGAGTACCAGGTTTAAATACGGTGAATCCATGGACAGGTGTACGTGATAATGAAACTAAAACACAAAAGGGTTTAAGTGACAAACTGTGCACTTAATTACCTAATGTAGCTTATCAACTGGACCAACTAAATAGTTTTCAAAGGTCTTGAACTTTTTGTATAGACCTTGAACACCTGTGGGATTCTTTCTTTTGAAGTCTAGAGCTGTGTATTATGCTGAAAATCAGAGGTTCCTCATCATACACGTTGTGTATAATCCTGGCTACTGATTATCACCTTTATTATCTATGATAATAAATAGAATGGGTGTTACTTCCACTGACTGTCCCGAGTCTCAAGTACAAAAACAAAATTCCCATGAAAATACAGAAGGCATTTTTTTGTAAATTTTCACAAATTTTCCGTACTCAAAAAACAAGCTTCCTCAAAATGTATCAACATATCAAATTACTGAATTACTGCTTAGCTTACTATGTGATATATGCAATTACTTCTAATATGAAAATGATACAATCATTAAGCTCTTTAGTAATTTCCCAAGAATCTTAATGTACTGTAAGCACAATTTTCAAATTTCATAAGTGCCTATAACAGTGATTACTGTCTGATAATTGAACTAGATGATAATTACAAAAAGGAAGACTTTCTGGTTAAAATTAGATTGCACAATTTACTGATGCCAGTTTAGCATTACCATGAAGCCACCAGTAAAAGCTGTCATGGGGAGTCAGAAACATCACTGGAAATCTCCAGTCAAATCTTTAAATTTAACTTATATAACAAGATTTACCAAGTTCTCAAAAGAATTGTAAGGTACCTCAGGAAAAATTGCAGAGATTAAAGATTCAGTGAGCACTGCATAAATGCGACCTTTATACAATAAAATCACAGCAAACAAATAACAAATAATGTGTGAAATTAAATGGATGAAAAGAATATTGAAATGCTGATTGGGACTGCCGTCTGAAAAGTCATGTGTTTTGATTATATTGATGTCTTCTTGCATGAGCGAATGTAATAACACAGGTTATACAGTGGTGAAAAAAAGAAGTTCATAATTAAATTATCTTAAACAATATGAGTAAAGAAATAAAACCAAGATATTAATATTTATTTAGAAACCATTATATAAATTAAATGGTAAATTATATAATAGTGCATGCTATGGAATAGAAAGGAAGTCTGTTAAATGGTTTCTTTCCCTGCCTGTGAACATTAAACTGCTTCTGTTAATACTGACTGTAAATCAAATTGTCATTAAGGATGTTTAAAACCAATTAGCTGTTTTAATGTTCTGTAATGACTGTAAAACTGTCAAAGAATATGTATTATGTTCAGTATTGAACAAAGACAAATTACAGGGCATTAAGAAATTTTTACTTTTGTATGACTTCATATTTCATACCAATGGCTCTGCATATCCATGTTAAATATTTACATTTTCTGTCAGTTATATTACACCAATTAACTTTTTTTTTAAGTGAACAAAAGGACTGTTGTACGCATTTAAAAATTGTATGCAATGAAAAAAAGGGGACTTACAGTACTATAGAGATGGTACTGTAACTGCTGCCTCACAACTCACAACACCAGACGTGGATCCCGGGTTTGATTCTGGCATGGGGTGCAGTCTGCATGGAGTTTGCATGTTTACACTGTATCTGTGTCAGTTTTCATCAGGCACTCCAGTTTCAGGCTTGAAATAGTTTCTCTGTGTTGCTATTAGCATCCTTTCCAGTATGTATACTGCTTTGTGCCCATCACCCATCACCTGATCACCTGGATCAGGCTCTGACTCAACTCTAACTTGTATTGGACTATATGGTTATTGAAGGTAAATGGATGAATATGTATTATCATTTCCTTAATTCTGTCTTTCAGGGGAGGGTTATTTTAATAATTTAAATGTTTAAACAGTATGTTCCTGTTTTAATACTGATTTCTGGTGAACAGTATTAATGGTAATGCCGCAAATAGCAATTTTAATCCACATTCGCTTATTTTCATTTTAACATACAATGCTTTCCATTAACATTAATTAGTTTGTCTGGATTCCCTAATGAAAGGTCTTTATACTGTAGATTCAAAAACAAAAGAAACACTTTTCAGATGTCTAAGAGATTTTATTAGAATTTTGTCATCTTAAAGACTATGGGTATTCCAAATTATTTTTTTCAGATTTTTTTTACTCCTTTTCAGTGAGTAAATAATGTTTATTTTTATCATTTTGTGTGCCTCAGAACAAGGCGGTAACAGCATATACTGTAACACAACTTTATGCCAGTACCAGTAATAAGAAAATTAACAATATAATACATAGCAAATATATAAATGCAGAAGTAGTTTAGCAAAAGCTATCTTACACTGTTAAGCAAAAAATATAATTATTAACCATGTCTCAGGAAAAATTTTGTTTGAAATTCACCTTGTTACAGTATATTTTAAAGACAATACAAGAGAATAAGACAAAAAAAATATTGAGTAAATAATGTTAATAACGTCATATTTTCCTTAGATCTTTTTATTGCTACAGTAATTTGAATTGGAAGCTGTTACTTCCGGACTGTATTTGGGTGTTCAAAAGGCTTTTATCAACATTACATCTAAATTAGTGCCAGGTGTACAATAAGCATGTTCACCTGGATACTTTGAAACAGGACAGGGCAATGTAAAGCTGCCCTTCAAATGAAAGACATTAATTTGCGAAATCAGCATTATGCCTCTGCTGAGATGAAAATTGGTGATTAATGCCTTAGCACAATAAATGTGTAATACTATGTAGCTGCATAACTCTGCAGATGTTCACTTTTCTTGCCAATGATCAGACCATGTGAACAGCTGAACAACATTACTGATTTTCTGAAAGGATTTTATTTCAGGTTAGATTTTACAGCCAACAGCTGCCCAGTTTACTGAGCACAGCCATTATTAAGAAATAATAGTCAGCAAAGGCGTAATACTGAATTTCCAGATTATAATATTTTGGTTTAAAGGCAGTTTTAAGGATGTTCCTGTCTCAAAATGTACAGGTGAACACAGGGTCATATGGTTTGCCTCTCTCTTTGTGCAGTTGCATTAAAACCAAACTTAATTGACTAAAGTCTAGTTGTAACAGTGATTGTTAATGTATGCTTTAACCTGTGTTATGTGGCACTTTAAAACATATATCTACTGTAGGGGCTTCATGATGGTACAGTGGTTAGCATTGCTCCTTTGCGGGACTGGGGTCCTGGGTTCCATTTGTGGGGTGCCATCAGTGTGGCATTTGAATGCTAATATGTGATCTGTGCTCACTTGGTTTTCCTCCCACAGTCCAAAGATACTGATAGGCCCATTGTCTTCTGGAAAGAACTGGTGCTGGTGTGTGAATGTTTCTGTCGGTGTTTACCCTGCAACAGATTGGCCTCCGATCCGGGGGTGTATCCTGCTTTGAGCCCTTTACTTGCAGGGATAGGGTCTGTATTGGATAAAATGGTTAAAAAATGGATGGATATCTTTTTGGGGAGGATGGATAGATATCTACTACATTCATTAAGAGACATATTCTCATAATAACCATTTATTTAATTATGTTTTCAGAATTGTATCCAAACTTTTAATTTAAGCATAATATATTCCAAGCCAGACTTCAGAACTGGTTTCCTGTAAATGAACTGAAGAGAGGTGTGGCAATGTGATGTTTTTAATTCTGGAACCAAAGAAAAATATTTTCAGGAATTTCTGGGTATAACAGGAGTATTGATTCATTTATATATTATAATAATATTAAAAAAAGAAGAGGTACTGCTTGGGGCAGCATTATTAGCATTAGCAGGCTTATCCATGATGTTCTTTTCCTGTAGAGCTGAGTGCTGAGATCCCCTATTACACAGTCACACAACAGGCTTCTGCACCCGAGTTTTTGGTGCTCCGTGAGCTCTATAGTCCTGCAGCTGCTTCATTCAGAGGCAATCAGCTCCCATTACCTGGATGTGACATGAGAACTTGCTGGTGCTAATTTTAGTGGGCAGTACAACATCATATTTTGTTGACAGGTTGTAAAGAGCTGCAGCGTATCTCAAGTGAAATTAAAAATCTCATTTTTTCAGCACTTGGTATCTGCCAAAGTCGACACAGTTCTCTTCACATGAATATACTGGAAAACGTTTTACACCATGAGCAGCCAAACACTCCCAAACAACTACAGATCAGAACTTGATTTTAGAGGTTAAGCTTGACTCACCAATTACTAAACATTTGGAACAATTTATTTTGCCCCCTTAATTAGAAAATTTACTAAATTGAGTAGATTTGACTTAACAACCTGTAGCTCTTGATGTCCATTCCTGACAATACAGTTAATGAGCCAGATAATACAGTACTTTAAACTGACACCCTTAGTCCGAGTCTTTACAAATAAACAATTTAAATACTACACCTTTTGAACTGTAGATCTCCAAGACCAAGTATGGACAGCCCTGATTTTTACCCATACACACAAACATGTGAAATATTCTTATCCAAATGCATGCAAGAAAGCTGTCTGTGTATTTCATCTGCTTTGGTGTGTTTCTTGATATTTTACATTAACCAGGACTATTATTTAACGTAGTTTCCAATTATGCCAATTTAAAGCACTAAAACCTCAAACAATAAGGTTCTTTATGTCATGAATAGATATAAGAGCATAAGAAAGTGGAAGGTGTCCATCGCGCTCATGTGGTGGCTGCTAAAAAACTGCTGCCTGATTCCAGTATGTAAATCAGAGTAAAGCAAAACACAGAGACAAATTAAAACATAAGACCCATTTATTACTGTTCAACTTAGGTAATTAGCATAAATTGTGAAACAGGTTGGGGTTTAGGATTGTTTGGAAGAATCTGGATGTGTTTTTAGGTGAAATAAAAATATACACAGTAGAAATTATGTTTATATAATTTGCATTATTTTATTTGAATATTAACAAAAACTTAGATAAGAACTACTGTATATACACTTGAGACCATATGTACAGGTGGACTTGCGGAGAGGGCCTTATTGCGAACAAAAGACCATCTCAAACAGAACCACATGGCAAAATTTTTTAATCTTGGAACTTCTCTTCTCTACATGGATAAAACAGTGATGTCTCCATAACAGTTCTGAGCACAGCTCCGCTCATATACTCCATGATGTGACTGCACCCACAAACGGAGACTAAGACTGAGCTTCAAGGAGTCTTTAATCAAAACCCTTTTCTTCAATTAATAGTCTTCATAAGATTTTAAGGTTTTTTTAAATTATGAGTCCTTGTGATTTATAGGTTCAAGAGACAGGAATATTGATCATACTGTACCTTTGTGCATCACTGTGACATTAATTTTAATGCAACTACATCTCTTGAGTAAAGGGTATAATGGTGCACTGGGGTGTTTACTATGGGTCATGTGATCTCCCTTTGTCCACAGGGATTTGCTCTGATTGATTGAATTCCTTCTAAAGTCCAAATACATGCTTACCCTTTGGATAATACTATTGGATGCAAGCATATACTGTACATATCCTTCCATTAAAATGAGATTAAAAACATAACACCTAATTAAATTTATAAGGTCACTTCAATCAGGCTGAAGACTAAGGCAGGGTGTGGTACAGACCAATGTACATTAAACATTCTAAGGGTCAAAATAAGAAGTAGTTCTTTTCTACCATGTTTTTCTTTAATGCTTTAGCAATATATAATTGAATAGCTTCTGTTTTCTTCAAGGCTTATATGGTTGGAATTATTAATTTGTATAAATTACAAATTAATTTTGTAGTGCAAGTTACAAAATTAATTAATAGTGCAAGTAACAGTACAATTGTAAGAAAAGTATAATCTTTCTTCAAGTACTGTTTGTAAAGACCTTGTGGGAGTAACAACCACAAGGTTACAGTAACCTCTGTAACCTCTATGGTTAACCTCTGTAACCTCTTTAAAGGTAGACATTTAATAAATTGCATATAGCATTTGATTAGGAAATCTCATATTGACCTTGTCAAATAATGTAACAAACGTCTGAGGGATTCTTTTCAATAATGCTTTTTACAGTTTTATAACTCCTTTACAGAAATGTTATTTGTAAATTGTTGATGTTTACAAGTTTTCCATGCCCATTGCTTGTATGGACCAAATGGGAGAGCTTAATGCAAACTGATAAAATAAGAGCAGGCTAGGTGTTTCTGATATTAAGATAGCTTATTAGTATCTTAGAATAGCTACGAAAGCAGTATTGTAGTACAGATCTACAATGGTGTCTTTCCTCACTCTTTGCTATAGTGTTTTCTCACTCATCTCAGGGATATTCTTTTCTCTCATCAAGGAATGCTCCTCTTCCAGAAGGCATTAATGATGGAATCAAGAAACCAAACTTTACTTCAAATGACATTGAAATTTCAGACAACTGAAAGAAACAAGGATTTACTATGAAACAAGGATTTGTATGTTAACTATTCCCGTAGAGTTCATTAAACTCATCTAGAGCCCTTTTCATCTGAGCAGCTCTGTGGTTGCAGAAAAAAAAAAGATAAAGTAAAATTATTTTCTAAAAGGATGCAGTTCCTTCTTTATTTCCTCTTTACTCAAAATCAGTGGTTTGAAATGACTACAGAAATATCACTGCTAGAATATTTAAGTACTTTATTTAGTCATCTGCAATGTGGTGAATTGGAAATTCTAACCAAAAACTTTATAGTCCTTTAAAACATTTTACAGTATAATTGAATGTTGAATACATATAAATGTAATGGTTCATCAATACATTTTGCAAAGAATAACAACATTCATGATTTAAATGTATTGAAAATGTTTATTGAGTGTTTGGTCATAGTAAGATTTGGCTCAACCTGCTTGGCTGAAGGCAAACCTGGGACAAATTGAACTTTGCTGCTGTCATCTCTCCTGAACATGTTGCATTGTATTTGAAAACATCATTAATAACTTTGAACAAAATAGCATAAAGTCATCAAATTGTCATTTGTCAGTGGCATTTTCCTTACTTTAATTGCAAAACAACTGTGAATGTACATAAAATGTATAAGGAAAGCTTAATGTTTCATTTCTTTGATATGATAACTTATTCTTACAGTTTGGAGGAGGAGGGTGTCGTAAATTTAAAACGTTTCTTAAAAAACCAAGCTTCAGCTGAATTTACAGGCCAGTAAACAAAAAGGATCAAGGGTGATCGACTGGGGAATTACTCTGGTTAATCATAATAAAGAGAAAATGTTTAACACAGAGAAAGACAGGATAAGGAGACATAGGAGTAATTAGAAGGAAGAAGAGAACAGAGAGCAGGAATGAAGAAGAATAAAGAACTTGCATACCTACCCCTCCAGTGCATCTTTAACATATCTGAATGGTGTTTTTTAGAAATACATTTACAGAATCATTACCATCTTTAAAATGTAATTGAAATGTAAATGAAAATGTAATTTGATGATAATCTTATGGAAAACAGTTGATATGACTTCAGACATTTCTATCTAATAACAATGTTAAATTTACATTTTCTTTCATTACTGGTGGCTACTGAATGGAATCCAGTCAGGTTGACAAAGCAAAATAACATACAAAGCCAAACAACACTAGAGAGAATCATTTATACAGTAGCTATTGAAAACAAAGACTATTAAACTCCAGCCTCATGGGGACACAATGAGAAAACAGTAGGAGAAATGTGAATTCAAAACTTTATCATTGTTTTGTTTATTTACAAGAGCTGAAGAGAGGTCTGGGTTTAAAATCAATTAATTGAAGACTGAAGTAAAGGAACCTAATGGGGTAAAAAGTGCATATGAGGCAAGATGTAAACTAGCAGTGGTTTCAGCTCAAAATCCACAAGAGAGTAGGTTTCTGCTTCACTAGCTTTGAATGCCCCGAATTTAATTCTGAACAACATTGGATGGGTGACTCATTTAACATAATACAATTTCTCCCTTTATACATTATAGACAGGACACTATGCGACCAGCAAGATAAAGCATAATAAAAAGGACTTTAAACACATTTTCACCCTCATTAAAGACAAAGATATCGTATATACAGTACTGTATACTGTATACATACAATGGTTTTTTTTTTCAGTTCTGTTTCACTTTACAAATCCCAAATTTCTATATTAAATGTGAAAAGTTCTATTTTACATGCTTTCTTGATCTACTTACTTTGAATTAAGTAAAAGATAATTTAAGGTGTTATTATTAAAGCCATTTCCTGTGTCAGCTGTCTAACTCATAAAAAAATGTCAACACCTAGCCATTATAAAACAGATGTTACCAAAGATGCCAAAAAGCTGTATAACATCCAAGGCTACCTTTTTATTTGTCTACATTGTAAGCGGTTAGGCATCATTAAAATTTAATTAATCTTCAGAGCAGGCTACCAGTCTATATACAGTAGCAAGTGTATGTTATTCTCCATTTCCCTCTGATGGTTTACTGTATGTGCAGATGTTTTAGTGAGGTCCCAATTAATGAAACCCCTAAGGAGACCTTTTTACTTTATAATAAAAACTTGCTCAAAAGCAATGCTTTTTATATTCCCTGAATCTATAAAAAAATTAAACCCCATCCCTACATGTCATCTAATCATCCCACATTCTGAATGGGACTGAAAAACAAACATAAAACAAATCTCCTATCAAACAATTAAGGCCTATAAAATCCAGCAGGTTTTTTTCCAGTTGCAGCAAAACCTCGATAAAGTTTTTCTAGATGTCTTTATTTATTTTACCTTCTTATTGAAGTTCAACAATCTAACCACATATTTCCAGTTCAGTTTGTTAGGGCCAAAACAAAGTGT
Source organism: Lepisosteus oculatus (assembly GCF_040954835.1). Classification (NCBI taxonomy): domain Eukaryota; kingdom Metazoa; phylum Chordata; class Actinopteri; order Semionotiformes; family Lepisosteidae; genus Lepisosteus; species Lepisosteus oculatus. Next base: position 21,637,104 of record NC_090702.1, on the reverse strand, counting down.
CTTGGTCTAATATAATCATAAGTTTAAACCAGTGTATGCATCATTTGCATCTCCACAAAATTTCACATTTGGAAAGGTTTGAATATTTTTTGAAGGCACTGTATTTATTATACATTGTCAATTATGAACAGTCATAATTTCCTGTGACAAATGTATAGTTTCCTTTTTAGAAATATGGTAAGGATGATGGTGAGTTTATCTGGGCTGTGCATTCGGGAACGGGAAAGACTGTGACTGTGTTTTGTTTTTAATCATTTTGTTTGTTTTAATTTACAAAATTTAAAGAAATCTAATATGGAATCACACATTTGGTAAATTAGCAGGCCAACATATACTAATTAAAGGGATCTGTCATCTCTGGGGAATTAACTAATTTTCAGTAATCACTGCCATGTTTGATACCTGCTAATCACACTTCAGGCTATAAAGTGCCTCATTTATAGAATAAGAGATTGGATCAAGACAGTACATGAGGTACTGACTCTCACTCCTGTAGTTACCAAACACTCTGTGGTGTTGACAGATGAGATTTCAGCTGATGTTCAAGGTCCTCTCAAAGCTTTTCAGTCAATGTCACGCAGGTGATAACAGCTGCTCCGGGAAGCTTTGGGATGTGCTGATGTTCCAGGCACTGTTAGCGTGCTCTAGTTGGCATTGGTGAAGGAAGATGTCCAGATCCTGATGACACCTAGAAAACAGCTCCATAATCCCAGCCAAAAATGATGAACATGCCTGGTAAAAGACACTGGCAGGTATCAAATAAGGACATGATATAAAATTACATAATGAACTTTCTGCTACATTGACCAGAAATGCACCTGGTGAAATGAAAAGGAATTTGTGAATGAAATTCAGTATTTCACTACATTTGATTGCACATTAAGACAACACCTGCTCTTTCAATTCTAGTAGCTTCCACATATCAGTACTAACTTCACATTTTCCTGTAATTATAATTATGCACAGGGAAATTAATTTTCTAGTGTTGATTGTATCGATAAATGTTATTTTCCCAAAAAAACATTAAAGAAAGACAATCTCCAGGCAATTAGTATGTGAAAATGTTTGTTTTCTTTAGCTCAAATCCCTAATTAAAATAATTGGAAAACTAATTGAAGACAGCAGTAATCACATGTCAACTGTTTTTGTTATAGGATTTACATATTGTATAAATAATATTCCACTGATTATTATTATGATATATAATTCGATATCCTGGTATACTGTAATGTATAGTATTTTCTGTTTGTTATTACTGTTCACAGTGGAAATATACAGTACAAATGTTTTATGAGATACTTTAGTGAAATTCAAGAAGAACACTACAGACATACTACTGTATGTCATGTGGAATTTGCAAATTACTGATTTACTTACATAAAAATAGAAAAAATGTTCAGTAGTCAGAGTAGCACTAGAAATTAAGGATCAAGAGTTATGTACTTTTAAAATTTCACCCCCCTCCCCGTCCACTAGAGTGTGTGTTTTCCAAGACTCCCATGAAAAACAGACGTGCAAATCTCATGAGACTTCTTCCCTGTAAAAATATATTTCATCCCCAGCTGTTTACATCTTTTTGACTTGGGAACTGTTTCCATAGCAATAGTAGCAAAGATAGTCAGTTAAAATGGGAAAGATAAGATGCCTCCGTGAAACCATGTTCAGAATGTATTAAACCACACAATGAACAAATGGGTGAAGAAAATGGAGGAAAAAGGTAATACAATAACACATAATCAGAAGAAGCAGGACTGAACATTGAGAACAGTCACAAAGACAGTAATACCCTAATTCCTTAGTGGTCTTTCTGAGAGATGTAAATCAGCAATAGTAATATTTGCTACTAATGTGTTCATAAATGTTTGACTGATGTGTGCCTAAATAAGTGATTAGTTTCCTGGAATTTATTAATGATTAATACAATTCTTAAAACTGTTTCTGACTTATCATAGTTTTGCTGATTATAGGCAATATAACTGGTTATTATAAACTGTGCCCTTACCTCAGTTCTGTAAAATAACCATCTGGTGAATACACTACCTTTATCCCTAGAATTCCTTTGTGGTTTTGAATCAAAAATCTCATGCAGTAATGCATCAGTATTTATCAATGGTGGACAGCAAGGTTGCACTATGGCTATTATTACACATTTATTTTTTTCAAAACCTATTTTTATTTTTAATGCGTTTTACAGAAAGTGTCTGGCTAAAGTCTACGTTCTTTATAATTTTTAATCTGCAATGTCTGTTAAATAGATTGAAGGATGTTTCTTGCTTAACGCTAGACGTGAAAAGTTGCTGTAGTTATCCATACTTGTGCCTGTGCGAATACAGCATACTACATTCTTTGTACTACAATCCTAAGAGGTTAATTGAATTTGTACAACTAAAACTAGACTGATTTAAATACTATTAAAGAAACAAAACCACATTGTTATATGATTAATGTGTTCCATATTATTTCCCAGTTTGTATTTGTTTTATTCTTATTTTTTCCGATGGGGTTTTTTTCCTTACATTTTGATTTCATATCATCAGGGGTTGTGCATGCACCTTAGATTGATAACAACATGTCTACATTACACAACTGCGATTGGGAATTGCCCCTACATTCATGGCACCACGCAACACAAATAATCCTGAAAATCAGCTTTTGAAACAAGGTGGAACAAACAGAAGCAGCACAGCATTTGACTACAATGATCCAGAAATAGACAAATAATCAGACCAGTATCTCCACAACACAAACAGAAATATAGATACTTTAGAGAATATTTGCAAAATATACACATTTCATTTAGATACAAATATATCATTTTAAGGGTTCCTAGGAGGTTTATAAGCACACAGATTAAAGGAATGGGAAGAAAGTACACAAGCAGGCTGACTGTGCTTATAATAAAATGAATAATGTGGTAGAAATTGGTAGTAAATTATAAAAACAACTTTCTGTGACAACAACAATTGAATATTCACTTGCTTACAGATCAAATTCACCTGTGATCACCAAATTTAAAAGAATACACATGAAAGGGAATCCTGTGGGCCCTGTGTTCATAAGGACAGAGTTAGCCATTTCTGAAATAATTTTAATACATCAAAATATTACTTAAATCGCAGTGCATTCTGGTACCACTTGCATTTTGTCTCTTATTCATGTCTGTAATTTTATGTTAGAAGAACAAATCATTAAATGATCTTGGTTTTCTGAAGAATGTGAGGTGTTGAAACTGGATAGTTCCATGCACTAACTGGTAACAAAGGAATACAGAAGTGTGAATTTTTAAAGAACGCCTATTATGATATTGAACTCTACCCACAAGAAAACATCAAGTGTCATACTGTAGAAATTAAATAGATTTTTCCAAACACATTTTACTTTAAACTGAAACATAGCTAAAGTTGTGTTCATCATTTCTAAGAAGTGATATTTGATTACCTTCTTACAATATGAAAATCTCCGATCATGTTTTTTTTTTGTCCACAAAGAGTAAAATAATGATCCTTATTATTATTTTGATTTGGATTGATGGACTGATGGATTGATGATCACAAATAATCACATCACAACATTCTTTGAATAATTTCAGTGGCTTCCTCTAAGAATTCAGGTTGATTTTAAAATCCTTTTGCTTATGGTAAAGGCTCTACATGTTTTTTCATGATTAGGTTATCTGTTGACTCGCATAACAAAGCATAAAGGGACTCCACCACATAAGGTTTTTTAGATCTAACCTGAAAATTGACTTATTTAGAAGGTGTTTAATAATAATAATTGCTTACACTTATAAAGCGCTTTTCAGAACACTCCACTCAAAGTGCTTTACAGCTTTACATTTGTGATTGCTTTTTTCTTTTGTGTGCTTTGTTTTACTGGCTTTGCAATTTAATTACATATTTAATATTTAAAATGAATTAATATATTTTACTAATGTACTAATTCATATAATTATTGTATTAACATTATTATTATTATTTTCACTTGATAAGTGTATTAAGTGCTGTGAGATGAACTCTTTTAAAGGTGCTATAAAAATAAAGCACAGTATTATTACATTCATTGTTTGAGGGTTACCAAGACACTTCTTAAAAGTTACCAACAACCTTCTTAAAAGTCAAATGCATTTTACAGATGAATACCGGTAGTTTTTCTTTTACTTTTAAATTAATCATATTTCATATGCTTACAAGTAAAAAACAGGCAGTCATTGAAGTGTTCTAATATGTACTTAGGTAGCTTAAGTCCCCTTTTCAGTCCATAAAGGCCCATGGGGAATGAGGGGCAAGGGCCACTATTTTTCTCAACCATTCCACACTTGAGGTGGAGGTGATGTGGTCAGCATCATGCTCCGGAAGTGTTCTAATAAACCTGCCAAATACAAAGATGATTTTTGTAGGAGGAATATCTGCAACTAACAGTCCTCACTTTTTTCAGCCTTCCTTGCAAGACAGTCATTGAGCTACAGTTTCTATGTTCAATGGAGGAATGGGCAAGCTAAACTAGGAAATAGGTCTTGTTTGTAGTTTCCAATCATTCTTGAAATGACACTACACACAACACCTCATCAAAAAATCATGAAAGGCTTCTGCTTTATTTTTATGTGTTTGTATGTGGCTGTGACTTTTTAAGGAACTGTCTGTGTTTGAATATTTGATATACTGTACTTTTGTTATCACACTGTGTGTCTCTGAGAGATGCTTGCGGCCCACAGGTTGTACACCTCTGATGGAATTGTTTCCATCCGATAGGAGGAAAGGCATCGGTAGTAAGATAATGCAAATTACCAACTAGAGTATATGTACAGTGTACATAGAAAATTGGTCAAACCAAAACATGGTAGTTTTTGTTTTTACTAGTTTACCAAATAAATTATCAGAGATACTGTACCATTTTCTACAAAGAGAAGAGACCTGCACACAAAGGATACCCGAATGTGATGAGATGGATCTTATTTAAAAGAAACAAAGAAAACTCCCTGCCTGTCCTGATGAGCACATATCCTAAAGGGCTGCCCTTTCATATTGTAAGTGCAATGGGGGGTTTTATTTTGATGCGTCACAACTAGGTCTTCTTAGACTGTCAAGAAAAATGAAAACCTCTTAATCCTCACATTTTTTTTCCTTTTGGATGTGTAACTGGAACAGAAAAATATATCACAAAGCATAGAAGAGCAATGAATTCACCCAGATACTAAAGAAAATAAAGTATTCATGACCAGATGTCACATTTATTAATCTCAGCACATGTTTTGATCTTTTCTTGCTTCTAATGATGTGCCTTAATTGTATACATCTACAGCACTACAGTGTAGATTTATTGCAGGGATTTCATGGATAATAGAGTTAGGTATTTAGGTTTTAAACACAATGTCAATGATGACTTTGAATTCCACAATCTGACTCAGCCTCAGCTCACAGGTGATAGATTTCAGTAGCCCACGTGCAGGTTAATATTTACAAATTCTGTTGCTGTTGTTCAGTGTCCCAGTGTTGGGCTGCTGGAGGCTGATATTTGCCTGTGGCAGCAGTAGCCGTACAAAGTCTGTTCGTGTTTCTTCTCTTTGTGGGGTTGGGCTCAATCCATCCATCTTCCCAGTGACCATCCCCTGAGGCAATATCCGTGTGAATCTTTTCCTCTGAGCAGAAGTCCTTCCACAACAGTCCTGGTTATGGTTAAAATCCAATGTCCATTTTGATGTTAATCCATGATAAATACTGTTTAGCACTGTGGTCAATAACAGCAGCACCAATATTTTATTAATTCCTTTGCTATTGGCCTTGGTAAAATAAATATCTCTGAAGACATCAACAAAATATAAACAATGTACATCTCTAAATATCAGAAATGTATATTTGGGATAATATATAATATTATACAAGATTAATGACATGCAGGTTCATGCTACAGGGTTAAATTTATATTACTGTACAACAGCTATAATATAACAGTACGTATGTATATATTTATATATAACTCTCTGTATATATATATATTTATATATTTTATGTAAATGTAAACTTTATATCCTCAACATCACATAAGGGGTAATTCAACAGATTAATGCAGTTGAATTACATACAAGATATGAAGTAGATGCAGTTGTATTTAGATATAGCAAATGTTTTATATGCTTAAGTTATTGTGAAAACCTATGATATGCATTGAACATAACTGTGTTCTTAAAGAAAGCTATGACGGTAGAAATGTACAATTCATTAAGTATAAATCATTGAAGTATTTAAAACTCTGAGAATGTGCTAGTTGCTAAGCAACCCTGTTGCTGCTACAATAGGCTTAGGATAAGGCCAATCAGATTCCAAGTTGGGGAGGTTCAACATGCTATGCTAATTAGAGTTTAAGTTCTTTCATTTTTTGTGACGCACAGCAATATAATTAATTGATTATATTCTTTAGATATAGTCAAATGAGGTCCAAATCAATGGTTACCAGGTCATTTCCTGTAAGGACATACCTCATATCTGAAAGGTTTCACTTTTGAAAGTGATGGATCAAAGGTTCTTTATGCTTTTGAGTAGAGTGTAGTGATCATTTCTCAAAACTAATTAAGAGGAAATACACCAAATGTGCTCTTTTAATGTAATTTCAACTCACCTGTTATAGTATATCTTGTATCAGAATTATAAATTTAGAATCCGTATATGAAAGAACAATATTTGTGAAGTGCATACTCTTGAGTAATGGTGGGATTGTCATTAGGAAAATAAACAATAAAAAATAATATATTTAATCTTTCTGTTTTTTCAGCAAATAAAATGACACTGTTTTGATCATGTGTTTTTGTTTGGAACATGTGTTAGATTAAAAAAACCTTAATTAACAAACTAAAGTTTTGTTGCTACCATGTACTGTGAGTCTTAAAAAGGTGTGTTTTTTGTTAAGTAATGTGTTTTCAGAAGATTGTCTGGGGGGAAAATGTTGAATTACCCCCATATACACAATTAAAAGTCATTAACCACTGAAAATCACAAATGTTGTTGCTGTCTACATCATCTTAAAATGCAAGCCAGGATGTCAATGTTACCTTTCTGTCATGACTGTGCCTTCCCCAAGCCATTAAGAAAGAGAGCTGGCCTCTGCTTGCGTGTAACCAGTAAAGACAATCTCTTTGCAGTTATCTGCATGTAAACAACCGGAAAACCTCAATTCTATAACCCTGCCACATTTGGATTCGCAGTAGAACAGCATACCAGTCACAAACTATTTTTCCACATGCAAAAACAGTTGGCCAATGCACTTTTTTAGCAAATGGTACAATGCACACACATGTCCAGTGCCATCTGCATCCAGAATAAATTGTTGTGCAACACCGCTTTCAGACGATGAAACAGGATGATCCATGCAAAAATGATCTGGCCCGAGTTTTGCGAAGGTGCGCATGTGAATCAAGACGGGATTCCAGACATCTTCATAATGAATAAAAGTCACAGACATGAGGTCCAATGGAGTGATATCATTTGGAAGCACATTTTTTTTTCTAAATAGAAGTATATACATAATCTCCCTGAATAAATACATTTGTTATTCAATATACTGGCCATATAGAGAGCCACTAAATGTCCTTTTATTGCCATAATGCAGGGCTATCAGGAAATAATGGTGAAACACTATTTTAATCACATTGAAAGCCAAAGATAGGGATCTTCCATTAACAAAACAATTATTTCCTAATATTTACAGTTTACAGCATGCACATTTTATACTGGACTAGCAGTATCTAGTTTTAATTCTACATTGAATCACTTCCATTATGCAGTTACAATAATTGAATGGACTCTACCAGGCTTATTGATGCAGTCTAGCTTTACAAGATTGATGGAATGGGAGATCGAGAACGTCTCAGTGGACAAGGTGAGCTGTAGGGTGAAGTAACTGGAGACAGTCTCAGAGCATTACCAGCCAAGCCAGCTATGTTGTTTAAGCTTCTGGATTTTTCATATCCTTTATGCAAGAAAATGCACAAGACATAAGTTGGAGTCAGCCAAGAAAATTGAACAAGACACAGGACACAATGCAACACTATAGTTCATGCATTTATCTGTAAAATGTGTTTTCAGTTCTTCATTTACAAATGTCCATTAATTAACATGCTGAAGTGTTAATTATATTATTACTTTATAATAAGAAATATATGTTTATTTTTATTTTAAAATATTACATTTTAATATTTAAATATCTAAAAATGTTAAAACTCTAAAGCTATTTGTATTTGTGAAGTGATTGTCAGTCAATCTCTGAAATAAAACATTGACCTTTCCAGGGTATTTTTTTAACTAGTTATACTCAAAACATTCAATTTTATTTAATCCATCCATTGCCTGAAAACCACTTCTTCTGGCAAGGATCACTCAAATCCATTCTGGATGCATAGCAGACAAGGTGGAACTATGCTCTGAATGGGAGGTCAGCCCATCACAGAGCACACAAACATACAAGCACAAACAGACAATTTGATGACTAATTCTATGTTACTTGTTCATTAAATAGAAATTTGCTCTCATGTTAATTAATGGACAAAAATATCATCCACACATCAATCATTTTGTTTAATTGTTGCATAAGGTTGTGATACTTTTTCATGACTTTTTAAATAATAATATATTGTGCATATTCGACAGAAAATGTAATTTTTATATATACACCAAAATGTACTGTATATTAGCAGAATTATATGGAGAATATAGACAATCTTATGTACTTCCAATATTATTTAATTAACTACAGTATTTATGCACTCAGCATCAGTTTAGGACCTTCTTTACATAAGAACTAGTGTGGTAAAAAATCCACTACAGGAAAACCACATTGATTTCAGAAATAATTCAAAGTAATTTAAAGCAAACATGATATTTAAGACAAGCTTAATTAGGCTTGTCTAAGAAGCAGATGTTTTGTAACTTAAGGTATGTGCTTTAAATATGATATTAAGGAAGATATATTTAAAATAATGTCATGTAAAATAAGTGACACCTGAAATGTACTATAATTAACACTGTAGGTTTATAATATATATATATATGCAGTTGTATTAGCAGTAGTAAATGGGTTATCAGAAAATAATGTATAAAAAGGAAAAGTGTCTCTTTTAGTATATAATTTCTATAATGTTCATCTGTGCTCTCATTTTTACTTTTTTTCTGTTTTAAATATCAATCCACTGAAGTTTCACAGGTCAAAAAACAAAACAAAAATATCAAGCATTTGAAACTGTTTAATACAAGTCCTCTAAAAGAAAACAACAGCCATTAAAGCTGAAAATGAAAATGAAGACCCTGCTTAAATACACTTCAGAGGGCGAGTGGCTCGGGTGGATTGAACGCATCAATAATAACAGTCTGTGGTCCGATCTTTGTCCTCTCTCATGCTGATGGGTAGGCAGCTTTTCCCATTTGTGTTCTTAGCCACTGAAACTTCAGTGCTGACTCTGCAATCAAACCCATTTTAATAAGCATTCTTCTTAATAAAACTATTGATAAATGCTTTGATTTTGCCAGTAGCCCACAATATAACTCAATGGCATTAGAGTTGTCAAAAGATAATACTGTGACAATCAACACTTTTGTTGACTAAAATGAAATGCCATTTGAGATATCTTTAGTTCAGGATTTCAGAATATTGTTATTTATAGTCTGAGTGTTCAGGCGCACAATTGCAAAGCTTCAGAGTCTACTTGTATGCAGTAGTGTATCAGTGTTTCTTAAAGGCCCTTCTCTAATGGCCGGTAACCTGTTATTTGGGAAAGATATTATCCTTGAAATTGTATGTGCAGGTTTTAAAAAACTGCCACTGGTAGACAGTTTTAATGTCACATCTAATGTCACAGTGTGGAATATATTTTACAAATGTGTAAGGGCTTAATGCACTGTTACAGAAATACCTGGAGTTCTTATGTAAATAAGTCCAAACTGAATACCACAAATTTATATTTTCCTGACATTTGGTTGTGTAGTCCATTTGTGTCCCTTCTTGCACTTCTTTGTACTGTACTTTTCATGAAACTATTAAAACTAGGGGAAAGCAGAAATGGCTGTAATATGCTTTCTTCCTTACACTTTATAATGGGAAAAGGGTGTCGTGTGGGTTTTTGTTTATCCACTCTTAGTGAAATTACCTAATACAGTTCTTACTAATCACATTTTTATTTAAAATATGCTACACTGCATCTACTGTACAAATGCAGGATAATTCAGAGACTTTTGTTTTTTCAGATCCTTGATTTTGTGTTACTAAATACAACAATCCTGTGGTTTAGCATCCTTTTTATCCTCAAAACTATTCCTTTAAGTATTCTTTCTAATTCTAAATTCCAGTCTGCACTTTTAGTCATTCTCCAGTTCAGGCATATGCTGCTCCAGAGAGCTGAAGAAGACACAATGTAACAGATGAGTTGACTCTTGTCACACTGTGAACAGAAACAGTGGAGGTTAAGTACCAACTGGAGGACTGTCACAGCCACCACTGATACAGCAGAGCTCTGCAGGAATCTGGCCAGCAATGGGAGTCACTGTTGTTTGGTGAGCAGAGCCAAGGATCCCCAAATTAACTCTATTTCCCTCTTTTGCAGCATAACATTTTTCCACCACTACTATAGACTCACTGCCACTGCGTAATGGCTTGACAACCTGCAAGCCATGCTACTCAATCTGTGCCAATAGGTACAGTCTGTGCTATACGATCCAGTCAAGAGTCTGGATGCACTCCCTTGCATATAAAGCTTCACATTTCAATATCTGGTGGCCAGCAACACATACTTTCTAATATCTGTATGTGTACTGTATGTCTCTGTGCGTGTCCGTGTTTTTGTTTTTTTTCTGCTTCCTGAATTCAGGTACCCTCCCCATTGGTCCATCACTACTGTACACCATCACTGCAGTTGTGACATCATCATCAGTTAACTTCTGGCCAATCAGCAACCAGACCTAAAGTTCAAATACCTGAAGATGTTTCAACTCCATTTCTTTTCGGCCCAACTTCGGTTAGATTTTTGCTCAACTTCGGTTAGCTTTGGCTTGTGTTCGCATTTGCTCACTAGTGTTCGTGTTTGTTCATTGTTAGCTTCGTTTTCATTTGTTTATTGGTTTTGATTACCTGTGTTTTGTATTACCTTGCCTGCACTTGTTACTTTCATTTTTACCTTGCTTGTGCTCATTTGTTATCCTATTCCTTGCTCGAGTATTTTCTTCGTAATTACCTGTTTTCCACCATTGTGGAATTGGTTCACTCGTGTCGTGTTATTGTTAACTGTGACCTTGTTGAACACCAGGAGAAAAGGTATACTGTAGATAAGGTCGTCAGGTTACATTATGCACACGTACTGTAGGTTTGTTTTCTGTCTAGACACACCAGGTTAGGGGCGTGTGCCACTCATTTATTTTGTTCTGGTTAGTTCAGTGTAGGGAAGTTAGGATGCATGAAGACGCTGAAGGCCTTTTGGTTTTTGTTTGTTTGGGTTAGTTAGGTTAGACTTCACTGAATTAGCTAGATCCATTTGGTTTTGTTGTTTTCTTTTCTTAGGCACCGCTCAAGTTCCTTTCACTTATTCACTTTTTTAAAATAAATCACTTTTGTACACAATTTTGTTGTCATGCTTCCTTTGTTTGCTCTTTGTCGATGTTCTATATAGACTACTTACTGTGTCATATACTTTACATCTACTGAAACGGATACATGCCATGGTTATGTATAGGACTCTGTTCTATTAGAAAAAGATGGGACAGGCAATGAAGGCTTGACAGAATATTTAGAACTTTTTAACACCTTGTCTTATGAACAGAAATTACTTGTAGTTGCATGTATTTTTTTAATTAAATAAATCATATATTTCTTATAATTGTGAAAAATGAGCTGTCATTTTGTCACTTGAAAACTAAAGTTACAAAAACAATGTTTAGTATTTTGTTTTGCAGCCAGCTGTTCTCCAAGCAAAATTAAAGTGCATGAGCATTTCTCAGTTCTCTTATATAAATAGATTCTTGCTATCACCCAAGACCTGATCTATGTGGGCACTTTGCTTCAGAATGTAGGATTACTAACACTTTAAGCAATTATCTCCTAATAGTACATAATTAGCAAAGATTTAATGGACTCTGATATTCCAGAATAAATTCAAATTTAACAACTGAGATAGCTAAATGATCAATTTCATTTGGATAATATTTTGATTCTTGGACAACTAAAAGATTAAAAGTCATTTTCAAATTTATTTTTTTTCACAACATTATGTTTTGCCCAATAAAAAGAAATAGGAAAATAATATTAAGCAAGTGTGTCATTTTATTTTAATATAACTAAAGACATAACACGGCCAGTGCTCTTTCTTTGTTTCAACAGCCATTTGAGTACAAATGAAGATGCACACTAAAGAAAGAACAAACAGAGAGCTTTGGATTATTAGAATGTAAATTCCCCTCAGAGAAATAAGCAGAATTTCTAGTTCTCCCTCACTACATCTGTACCTATATTATAATCAATTTTCTGCATGGCTCAATGCATTACACAATACTTCATGCACAAGGCCACACTGCAAAATAAAGTGCAGACATGTTAAGAGCTGTTGTTTTTCTCACAACTACATCCCTGTATAAGGCTGTCCATTTTAATATGTCAGGGCTTTGTATAGTAAGGTGTTTAAGTCTTCGCATCTGTACTTCATCTAGGATGTTGAAGTGTGTAATTCATATTTACATCTAAAATATTAAAACCTTTAGGAAGGTCGTGATAACTTTTACTTTGAAAAGTTAGTGATGGCTTTCATATTAGAAGGCAGTTAATTTGCATCGCAAGACCAGTTAAAAGGTTTAAGTGTAACAAGTGAATCTGAAAATATTGTATTGAGAGAAAACTAGTAAAATAAAGAATTGTGCAATATCTTCAATAATTTGTTTATCACCATATTTTTTGTCACGAATTTCTGTGCAAATGAAATACGGTCTGTTGCAGCTCTGCAGGATACAGGTGCTTTAAACTTTGCCTCAAGCTATTATGCATTATTGACCACCAGACACAAGAATAAAAGCAATTTATAGCAAGGGGAAAACAGCATCCATCTCATCAAACTATACTTGTCTTCTGCTTGTGCTCTGAGGGATTAATGAGTCAACACCCTGACCATACCGTGGATGATGCTGAATGTAAAATACCAAGGTTAGTTTTTTTCTTTATCCTCCTTATGGCCCAGTTAGTTTGAAGCTTAAAAGTATTATACAGTATGAGATGGAGACTTTTGGATCCTGTCGGTTAGTTCGTCCATGTGACATGATAGCAAACCATTGGAGTACTTGTTTATGTTTATCAAAATGTCAGAGCTAGTATAGAGATATGTTTTCTCAAAAATACTGAAATTGTGTCTCCCTTGGGAGTTTTGTGGGCTAGACTACAAATATTCATTTCAGTTCATACTTTTGTTGTGATGTGAATAACTTAACTAAGCTCTGGGTGGGGTCAGGCTTATGCCATTGATACTGTGTGTGTCTTTACGGGACAAGAGATATCCATACCTTTCCTGATCCCTCCATCTGTAGAACATGTGTAATCACCTGCCGTCAGTAAGAAACATGTTCCACTTCTTCTGTTTTTGTCTCTGGTACTAGATCTCCTCATTGGGAGCCTTTCCTCAGGTGACAGAGTGTGGTCACTTCCTCCACTGTCTTCACCTGACAACACTGGTCAAAGCACCATGTTGGACAATAATGATATTGAGAAAAAGTCCAACAGAGAGTTTCACATTTTTTTTTTCACACTGAAACATACCAAACACCAACATCAAGCTTACACTACAAAGGGTATGAATGCAATAGCATAATGAACAAGGGTTGCAAAAAGACATTATACATTGATTTGGGTTTGTGGTATGTGTGACATAAGGGTTAGTGTCCTTTCTAAGAAGTTGCATCTATGTACAAACATTTATATAAGGCTTCTGAAATCACAAACATCTTGTTTGTTGATTTTGCCTGACTTTTATACAGCTAAATGGAAGTTTACTTTAAACAAATTGTTTACATAGAATTCTTAAGGAAACAAAGTCTATCTTGTCCAAAAAAACAGTTTTGGAAAATTGTAACTTTCATAATTTGGTGAGTTGTAATGTAGTAAAATGTGGGAGAATAAACGTTGTATTCCTACATTTGCCTACATCGTAAATTTTGACCCTTGAGGACCCTTGGATTGGATCCTCAAGGCCCTGTAAAGCAATAGAAATTGTGTTAATTTTGATAGTCAGCTACAGTATATTTAATTTCTGACTTGTGATTTATCAGATTATGAATTTTTAAGATTCTCAGATAATCATTTTTAAGGCTTTTCTATATATTTTTGATGTTCAGACATATAGTATTTCTAGAAAGCCATTTTCTTACCAGAAAAATTCTAAAACTCCTCCAAGATTCCTGCCCTCTGATTTACAAACATATCCATCATTTAAATTAATTTTCATGTGTAAATGTCCAAAGTCCTGGAATTGTTACAGCTTCAGGGTCCTTTAGTTGAGTTACTTTTACAGTACATACACAGTGTATGCTATCCAATAAAGTGTTGCAGTTTGCAAATATCTTGCAAAACTGTTACACATTTTAAGTTGGTGTATTACTTATAAACTCTCAGTTTTGAGAATTTTTCAGGTAGAGCTGAGCTTCCAGGCAGTTAACCACAAATGATCAAAGGAGATCTAGGGAATTAGTTTGCTTAATCACAATAAAAAGTAAACATTTAACATATAGAAAGTCAATATAATAAGACATGGGAGAATTTATAATAAAGATAAAAAAAAGAATGGAAGGAAGACGGAGAGCAGAAACACTAGGTGAAAGGACCTGATTAGTCCTGAAGACCAGATTCGGCTAAGAGCTTGCTGTGCTGTTATCTTAAGAAAATTCTAATTTCCTTTATTATGGAATCCTTGGGCTAAAAATGTTCTCTCCTAATTTGGTGCATCTTTAGAATATCAAGATACTGTACATTCCCATTCATTTGTGGCCATTCAGGTAATAGGAGGGGGGACTTAGTTCTGTGTGGGTGGTATTCTTTTTATTTAGGATGTAGGTTTTATCCCTTTTGTTGACCTGCCAAGGCATTGTATAGTGTTTGAGGTTACAGGGTTAACATATTCTGGGTTTACTGGCTCTGTAGAGCATAGGCGTCTGAGATACAGTATACAGTATTAATTCATATATAGTGTAACAAGTATACTGTATTTGTTTTTGGTGAAAATTTTGTGTTAATGTTATTGTTATTATTAATATGTTTTTTCTAGTTTACCTTTAATTTATCACTCTTTTGCCAGAGCTGTGCCTCAATGTACCTCTCTCAGGTATACGCAGGTATATCTGACATTGGGGTTGATTTATTTTAATGATTTCACACCTTTATTTTCTATACTTCTAACAGCCCTCCACAATTTGTGACACTATTCTTTCTTTTTTCTGCTTTGTATATCTTGCCTGTGTGCAATCTGCATTGTGAAAGCCATATTTATTAGAAAATACAATGGCAGTGAATCATAGTTTCCATACAGCAAGATACATAACAAGGACAGTATTTAATATTGTTTCTACAACGCGAATAACATTTTCCCAGATACTTTGGCCACAAATGCATTGTTGTTTTTCGAGTTAGGATTAGGATATTTATTGTTAGAATTCTAATACTTCAATATTCAGGAGCATATTAGTGGGACCAGCAATGACCCTTTGCATACAAGTACTACTTTTGTTGTAAACAGTGTTTCTGTGCTCCTAATTCTCTTGGGGGGATTGCATGCATGTATTGTATATTTTATATAATTGAACAAAGATATGTAATTATTTTTTTATAATACTATCATTTTTGTTACTATTATTAATTGTTTATGTGGTTTTCATTAATGAGTAAACATTTTAATCATAGAAGGGAAGGATTATATGGGTGAGAACAATATACTCAACAGGACAGCACAAATGAAAAACAACATGACACAACAACAAACCTGTCATGCATGATGCCAAGCTAAAATACATGCCGCATATTTTGGAGCAAGCAAATACTGTATACATACAAAGGATGACACGCATTTGCAACCATTATATACACATCAAAATGAACTATATAGTAAACCTATTTCAGAATTCACAAATCAGAAACACAGTGCCAATCATAGCTGTAATAAGTATAAATATATGACACATTTTAAAGTTTTAAAAATTACATAATTGAAGCAAACTTAATTCTTGCTTCATACTGTATGATGGTGATTTGATTTTTCATTACATCTTAATTATTAATTGAAAAGTAAAGTTGAAAGCTTCAGTATAACTTTTAAAAATGAGGTAGGTCTATATAGCCATTGCTTTAATAATGAAAGTACCATACCTGATCTGTTGCGTTCCAAGAGCCTGTTTTCTTTAGCATGACAGGCATCGCCTTGGGTACTATTACAAGCCATGTTCAGTTCCGTCTTGCAGTATGTGGGTGAGCCACCTTGGGGAGCCTGTGGAATGTGCTTCTTTCTCCTGCGTGGTAGTTTCTGTTTTGCCATGGCAAGCGAGTAGTACATTCCAAAATTATTCACGATGACAGGTACAGGCATGGCAATTGTGAGCACCCCAGCCAATGCACAAAGGGCACCTACCAGCATTCCTGACCATGTTTTGGGGTACATGTCTCCATAACCGAGGGTGGTCATAGTGACCACAGCCCACCAAAATCCAATAGGAATATTTTTGAACTCTGTGTGCTCACTGGCTGTTGGGTCATTGGGACTTGCACCTATTCTCTCAGCATAATAAATCATGGTGGCAAATATTAACACCCCCAGAGCCAAAAATATAATAAGCAGCAAAAATTCATTAGTGCTAGCTCGAAGAGTATGTCCCAGCACTCGCAGTCCTACAAAATGGCGGGTTAGCTTGAAGATTCGTAGGATTCTGACGAACCTAACGACCCTGAGGAAGCCCAGCACATCTTTAGCAGCTTTGGATGAAAGCCCACTGAGACCCACTTCCAGATAAAAAGGCAAAATAGCCACAAAGTCAATGATATTCAGGAGGTTTTTGACAAATTCAAGCTTATCAGGGCAGAAAATGACACGCACAAGAAATTCAAAAGTGAACCAGAGTACACAGACTCCTTCCACATATGTCAGTGCTGGGTCCGTTTCAATTTCATATTGTGAGACCAGTTCAAATTGGCTATCATTCCTTATCAGTTCGGTTTTGTTTATAACTGTGTTAAAAGCCTCATGGGTCTCCAGGCAGAACGTTGTGATTGACACAAGGATGAAAAACAAGGAGGCAAAGGCGATAAACTGCAAAAGAAGAAAGTCAGAGTTAAGAAAAATCTCACGCTCTGCTGCCCTGAAGAAAATTAATTAACACCTGATACTTGACAAGGCAAAGGCACATAAGCTAAATTTACATGAGAAACAGTACCAAAGCTGACCTGAATATGAAATTGTGGGTAAGTAAATTAAAATGCTATATAGCTACATGGTGATTTGGATTTCCTACCTTAATATAATTATTCCTGGAATGACAGGTTCAATTATTCAACATAGCCTAGGAGAAAAGGTAAACTCTCACAGCGGTTTATTTGCAAAACTGCTGCTGTTTCATGTTATCATTATTGTTATGATACTTTGGATTAATAGGTATCTTTGAAATTGACATTGCATAGACAATTTTTTCACCTCATTGACATTAGAATTAAAAACGTACTCTGAAAGCCTTTAGATATGGTGGTGCTGTTGTGCTCAATCATGTGAAATGATTCTTTAAAAAGCATAGAGACATCCAAAGAATCAGAATTCCATTCACAAATGAGCAAAGTCATTCAAGTACAGTCTTAACCCCCTGAAATCTAATGTGGATGAAACCTCTCCCAGTAGCATTCATTGCCATATCATCACAAAAATATTATCACATCCTGCCATTTCTAATGTCTTCCAAGTGCACAGAGGTACTGTAGCTCTTCCATAGAAACATCAGTATTATCCTGTTCATATACTGTGACAAGGAATACAAGACCATCAAGAATAGCCTGTCGTTCTCTGAGTCTCTTTGTTCTACAGTCTAAAATGTTAAGAATCTTTATAAATAGCATCACCTTCCTTCACCCTTCTAAATTTATTTCTTGAAGTGAAGATTTCAAACCTAAAACAAATAATATTGTTAGGAAAGATTACCAAGAGAAGCTACAAGTTATTTTCTGGCAGCTCATGCTTACCATATGTATTAGAATTTGCATCCAGTATTAGATTCATGGCAAATAATCAATTTGTAAAAAATCACTATTAATCACTATTAGTAATAATATTATTATATTTTAGGACCCTGACTTCAATCCGGGACCTAGGGTGCTCTCAGCTTAGAGCTTTTTCTGTATGTTTTCCCTGTGTTTGCATGGGTTTCCTCTGGGTGTTCCAGTTTTATCCCTCCCACAGGCAAAAGACATACTGGCAGGTTAGCTGGCATCTGGCAAAACCAGCCCTGGTGTGAGCATATGCATGCTTGTGTCTCTGTGTGCTCTGTGATGGGCTGAAGTCCCGTCTAGAGTATATCCTGCCTTGCGTCTGTTGTTTGCAAGGATAGGCTGCCGTACCCCTGTGAACCTGAATTGGATAACGTGGTCAGAAAGTGGATAATATCCAATTATAATAATAGTAATAATTTCTTATTTTATTATAAGCAATGATACTGTACCTTGCAATATTTTGGACAACACAGTCATCTTAGAAAGTTATACTTAAAGGGGTTGTTTTGTAGATGTTAATTAGAAATAGTCTTTGATTTCCAATTAGTATCAGGTAATCCAGAGTTAGTGCTCAATTTAAACCACTGGAAAATGTTTTAATAGGTTTCGTAACATAAGATCTAAGATGATGAGAATAGTGTTCTCTCTTTTGCAACCCTATCTATAGAATTATAAATGTATATATTGGAATCCTGTATCCCATTGAACACCCGTTGTGCCTGGAGTGCCTAAGAATGTGCTGAAAGAAAGTTAAGGATCAATCAAATCAAACGATTTAAGAGATCTTCAAAAGAATCAATCAAACATACAAAGTATATTTTAGGTTTTATCACCATTTATCATAAAAAAAATAAAAGATATGCTACAGTAATTCTTGGCCAGCGTATTCAATTTGTAAGTCATATGCAGTAGGCCTTAAAGCCCATTTGGACAGCAACTAACTGGTCTGGGTCTGGTCAACACTGGGAAAGAGAGCTCTAAAGCAGATCAGGTTACTGGTGTACAAGGTGTTGGTGCAAGAGTAGTTGGCAATCTTGCCTCGGGACCAAAGTTTCCAAAACCATTGATTACTAAGGTGACAGGAAACACTAAGCTGTAAGAAGTGTCATCATTTAGTTGAAATGCTAGACTGTTGTCCTGACTATTTGGTCATTAATGTTCCCATGGTACTGTATTTAAGAGTGGTGTTAACACAGGTGTCCTGACTAAATTCCACCTTGGGTTTATACAATACAGCTAACCTAAACTTTCCCCTTAATTCAATTGGTGAAGTAATTTCTAATTTTCCAACCGAATCTCATGTATATTATTGCTATTGGTGCTTCATGATTGCAAAGTGTCTCCATGGTGGTTATTGCAATTCAGTGGTAAAGTGTTTGACCTTATACATGTAAAAAGTTATATTTTATTCCTTATTAATCATTAAATTTCTTTCTCATGATTTAATGATATGTAAATAGATTAAAACCCAGGTGTTTGTTTTGTAAGAGAACATGCTTGGCTCACAAGCCAACCAAGGTATTCTAACAGTAAAAGCATCAAAATACTTCCTAGTAATAACAGCCATACCTAGATATACTTTCTGGTCTGAATTGGCTGACTAGTTCCCCTGTGCACCAGAACAAGGAAGAATCTAAGAAAACTTGTTTTACACTGACTACATCCATAGGTCCATGTGTCCATATTTTACACTTACTACATAAGTATCCATATTTGCATAAATGTAGAATTGAGACTACAAGCCAGACAGTGGTAGAGCTTGAGCATTTCTGAACATTGCTGGATTAGTAATAAGCATAAAGTTGTATACTCCGGTGGTCACATGTATCCCTGGTGGCATCAGATCTGCTATCAGATAGTGCTATCAGAAGCCAGACACTTCCAAAGGTTTGACAGAGAAAAGTGTTCTTGTGTAATACTTGTGTACAGCACACAAAGGCCCATACAGTATGTACATAGTGAATGTCTACTTAATGAACAGTTATACATGCACAAGGACAATACATGCACAAAATCATAGATGGAAACTCATGTACTGTATGAATACATTTGGCAAGTATTTTGGTCTCAATAAACATATGAATGTAGAACACACACTATTGGCTATAGTCAGGACTGTTCTTCCTCAGCATAAATCATCATATAAATACAGCATCTGCACAGTGAACAATATCAGTTGTCACACATGATTGTTAAAAGACTTCTGCAAACACATTTTATTATCATCATATTTAAAAGTGGTTTCAAAACAAATAGTGATTCAAATGGTCCCCTGATCCATTTATTATTTTCAGTAACATAATTTCAATTTAAAGTTTACATGTACAGTAATTCCATTAGTCCAAGTAGGTAGCTGCATCAGTATGCATAGGCTGCAAAGGAACAAGTAAAGGTTTATTCCATGCTGAAAAGAGAAGACACACAATGTTTCAACTGTGGAGCTTTGTTCAGGTTTCAACACACCGGTACATTTAATATTTAACTTTGTCTAGACATAAGATAGGTCGGGTGACAGAACTTTAGAATCACAAGTTATATATTATTATAACAACACAGTTTTATTTATACCATGTGTACGTTTCAAGAAGCATAGCATGTTGCGCAGTAGCATAGACACACAACAACACAAGAAATGGAAAAAAGATAATTCATTTAATGTAGCCATGAGTAAAACTAATATATAGATAATAAACCCTGGTGAAAGTTCAGGTCTTTAAAAGTGTTTAAAAATGTTGATACAGAATTTGTAATAGATTCTCAGATAACAAACTGGATTATAAATCCATAATCTGAAGATAGATTACTGTACATGAGAAGGAGAAAAAGTACACCCTAAATACCAATGGGAGCTATTACAATTTATAGAGTATAGGGGTACTTTCTACACAAGTACAAATACAAAGGAGTACAAGTTCAAAGGAGTACAAATTCTATACAAACTGTAGAATAACTGTACATACTGAAGTCTATTTACTATTTTAGGACATACTGTACACCAGTAGGTAAGGCAAAGTAAAGTGAAAGTAAATCTAATCTTGATGAACTACAGGCATTTGATCATATTTAATTATCAGAAAAAGAATCTTAACTAAGCAACATTATGCGAGTGGAAGAAAGTTACAGTACCATTATGATGTTTCTAACATGAGCTTCAAATGAGAACAGAGAGTTACAGGTAACACCAAGGTTTCTAACTTGACGTTACCTGTGGTAGAAGTAGTAAGATCTACTTTAAACAATAAATACATGTGAGTGTCATCAGCACAACATTGAAATCCAAGTCCATGATCATGTTGACCAGAGTCAACATGTAAATTCTAAAAAGTAAAGGTCCCAACACAGAATCATGCAGAACACCCTACTGTATGCAAGTGGCAAAACATCTGATATAAAGCAGTGAAGAACTGCTAATTGGCTCCTGACAGCCAAATAGGAGTAAAACCAATTTAACAACACATTATTTTTCCATTTGTACCTGTAGAATTTGGTAATCATGATTGGCAGATTCAAAAGTTATACATAAGCACAGAAAGAATACATTAAGAGGTTCAGAATCAGAAGCCAGTAGTAAATCATTAAATGCTTTGACAAAGACTGTTTCAGTACTGTGTCTCTGTCCAAGCCCTGAATCAAAGACGCAAAGAACTCATTAAAGGCAAGATAAGGCTGCAATTGAGCTGCCACCACCTGTTCCAGAATTTTTATTAAAAAAGACAAATTGTAAATAGAATAGTAGTTATTATGTACTGGGGTACTAGGTTATTTTTAACACAGGTGTAACAGCAACCAACTTCAAGACTACAGAAACAAGATTGGACTTCAGATATACTGTGAAGATATCTGAATTCCAATCTGTGAAATACTGTGAAGATGTTAAGCATATTTAATATATGCTGGGTAGCACTGTAATTGCATATGATTTAAACATTAACCTGAGATGATCTATCCTGACACATTATCCTCTGTATTATTCAGGGAGTACCTGTACATTTCTTTATTTCGGTTCCTTTAAATCTTAAGTCCTAAGTCTTTAAACTTTAAAGTACCACCAGTAATTATGAGTCAACTCAGGTTATTATCATTTTAAGATGGTTTTAGATTGCTGGCTTGTACATTTTTAATGCTGATATATCATCTTGAGTGGAGTTGTTTTTGAGAAAAAAGATTTCACTCTCACTTTAAGTAAAGCAGACACCAGGGTCTGAAAATAAAAGTAAAAAAATCGAAAGAAATTACATAAGCATCTTAGCTTTAGCTTTGTGAGCTATCACTGGAATTATTCATGTATTTTTAATCACAGCTTTCCCAAAGAATAAATTAATATAACCACCATTTCTAGATGTTTTTTTTTGTCTGAAACTGGTTCTTATAGAATTAATGATTACTATAAATCTTTTTTTTATTCTTCTTTACTCGTTCTATATAAGATGTTAAGTCATAGAAAACTGTTAATATCATCTATGTGACTTTTATACATCTGAAATTTAAGTGTCGTTTATGAACAACTGGTTTGGTCAATGAATATTTTTCAGATGTATGCAATGAAAGCAAATTGGTTTTAGAGACATAGGAATTTCACACCCATTAGTTGCTTGAACAATTAGTTGCTTGAAACTTGAATTTTACCTACAGTATTAATTTTATTTATTAAAATTAATTTCATGCTTTGGTTCTCAAAGCACTGAAGAAGATTACATCAAAATACATATCAAGATAATAATTAAAAAAGAAGATAATTAGCTGAGATTTAAAACTCAAAAGTAGGTATTTTTTCCAGTTATAAAAATATTTACTAGCTCAAATTCCTGTCCACGCAAGGCCACAGAATTCCACATCTTGGGTTACAGACACAGAAAAGGCTGTTTAATTGTGGGTTAAATCATTATCAGCAGACCTGTGTGTGTTGGGTGTAAGGCAGAGAGAGTGGGTGTAAAGCTTTGTAAGTTAACAGTAAAATCTTAAAACCCATGCTACAGTATATTTTACAGGTAACCAGTGCAGTTGATTAGGTGGGAGAGATCAATTTCTGATTCAGATTTTATGAGGACATGAGCACAAGCTGAAATCTTTCTGAAGTTATTTTTTACAAATCTATAATTCCTGAAGACATTTTGATCTAAGTGAACAATTGTCACATACAGTAGCAGGCTGTTTTATGGCAGGGTGATAGAATTAAGTCAACATGCATTTTCCACAAAGGAGCTAGTACAGGTGAATTCCAAACTGGAAAGTACTGTACTGTAGATGATATCTCAATTCTATCTGCTTCCAAAGATCCATGATGACTATGAAGGGCCACCACCTGGTGCAAAACAAACCAGCTACTGTAATTTTCACCACATTTCATGAACCTCCACCCACCTCTAAAACTCACTGTTGTGTACCCTCTACCACTCCTCCTTTTCTGGACATAGAAAAAGCAATGACCTTGTGTTGCTATTCATGCGCAGACAATATGAAGCTTATCCATCACTTTCCAACCATTATTCATAGTTGCTTCATCTCATGTAGGATTGCAGCAAGCTGGAGCCTGTCCCAAAAGGAACATGCACAAGGTGGAACTGTACTTTAGACAGAGACCAGCTATGAAGGGGAGACACACAGGGTAATTTGGAGACATGTTTTGGAAAGGTACAACAAAATCTCAGCACTCAGAAATAATCCTCAAAAACATGGGAGAAGATGCAGACTCTACGCAATGTGAATACACAGAAAAGCAAAGAAGAAGCTCTGTACATTAGTAAAGGCAAAAGGCTATTTTTGAAACACAAATATGTCACAATCGTCATCCCTCCTCTAAAGGGCGATCCGCTCCTTTTGTATTTCAGTTTCATTATCACGTTCACCTGCCCCTTGTTCCATTTATTATTTAAATCCAGTGCTCTTGAACCTTGGGGTTCTGCATTGGAAGACGGACGCCTGGAGGCCCGCCTAGCATCAAGTCACCCTACATCTGCGGCATGAAGGCTTAGGCTTCCGATCGGCGTCCTGACCTTGCTGAGTCTGGGGCTTAGAGCACCTGCCCTCGTCGTTCTGTTTTTAACTTCCTGTTCCTGTTCCAGATCCCGTTCCGGATTTTACTCTTGTCTTGTCTTGGATGGATGGATCACATGGCTTTAGATTTTGGACTGCGCCCAGAGTTCCCCCTTGGACTGTTTTGGACTTGTTTGCCTGTGCTCCCCCAGTGCACCTGATCACTGTCGGCACCGTCCCCTGTTCGTCATCCCTTCCATTCCTATCTGTATTTTCCCCATAGCCCATTTCCAGTCACTTCTGGATTATACTGTTTGCACAGGATCCTAAACTACGCACTACACGGGAATCAGGACCAGCTCCTGTTACAAATATATATACAGTGCCTTGCGAAAGTATTCGGCCCCCTTGAACTTTTCAACCTTTTGCCACATTTCAGGCTTCAAACATAAAGATATACATTTTTTATTTTATGTGAAGAATCACAAACAAGTGGGACACAATTGTGAAGTGGAACGAAATCTATTGGATTTTTGAAACTTTTTTAACTAATAAAAAAGTGAAAAGTGGGGCGTGCAAAATTATTCGGCCCCTTTACTTTCAGTGCAGCAAACTCACTCCAGAAGTTCAGCGAGGATCTCTGAATGATCCAATGTTGTCCTAAATGACTGATGGTGATAAATAGAATCCACCTGTGTGTAATCAAGTCTCTGTATAAATGCACTTGCTCTGTGATAGTCTCAAGGTTCTGTTGAAAGCGCAGAGAGCATCATGAAGACCAAGGAACACACCAGGCAGGTCCGTAATACTGTTGTGGAGAAGTTTAAAGCCGGATTTGGATACAAAAAGATTTCCCAAGCTTCAAACATCCCAAGGAGCACTGTGCAAGCGATCATCTTGAAATGGAAGGAGTATCAGACCACTGCAAATCTACCAAGACCTGGCCGTCCCTCTAAACTTTCAGCTCAGACAAGGAGAAGACTGATCAGAGATGCAGCCAAAAGGCCCATGATCACTCTGGATGAACTGCAGAGAACTACAGCTGAGGTGGGAGAGTCTGTCCATAGGACAACAATCAGTCTTACACTGCACAAATCTGGCCTTTATGGAAGAGTGGCAAGAAGAAAGCCATTTCTCAAAGATATCCATAAAAAGTCTCGTCTAAAGTTTGCCACAAGCCACCTGGGAGACACCCCAAACATGTGGAAGAAGGTGCTCTGGTCAGATGAAACCAAAATCGAACTTTTTGGCCACAATGCAAAACGATATGTTTGGCGTAAAAGCAACACAGCTCATCACCCTCAACACACCATCCCCACTGTCAAACATGGTGGTGGCAGCATCATGGTTTGGGCCTGCTTTTCTTCAGCAGGGACAGGGAAGATGGTTAAAATTGAGGGGAAGATGGATGCAGCCAAATACAGGACCATTCTGGATGAAAACCTGTTGGAGTCTGCAAAAGACCTGAAACTGGGACGGAGATTTATCTTCCAACAAGACAATGATCCCAAACATACAGCAAAATCTACAAAGGAATGGTTCACAAATAAACGTATCCAGGTGTTTGAATGGCCAAGTCAAAGTCCAGACCTGAATCCAATCGAGAATCTGTGGAAAGAGCTGAAAACTGCTGTTCACAAACGCTCTCCATCCAACCTCACTGAGCTCGAGCTGTTTTGCAAGGAAGAATGGGCAAGAATTTCAGTCTCTCGATGTGCAAAACTGATAGAGACATACCCCAAGCGACTTGCAGCTGTAATCGCAGCAAAAGGTGGCTCTACAAAGTATTAACGCAAGGGGGCCGAATAATTTTGCACGCCCCACTTTTCATTTTTTTATTAGTTAAAAAAGTTTCAAAAATCCAATAGATTTCGTTCCACTTCACAATTGTGTCCCACTTGTTGGTGATTCTTCACATAAAATAAAAAATTTATATCTTTATGTTTGAAGCCTGAAATGTGGCAAAAGGTTGAAAAGTTCAAGGGGGCCGAATACTTTCGCAAGGCACTGTATATCTACACACATCCATCAGGATAACTTGATTTGTTTCAAACCAAATAACCAAGGTTTTAGGAAAACATAATAATAGATCTCTTTTACTGGAGAAAGAAGGAAAATCCCTTCACAGATGAACTTGACATTTTATTTCCTCTGATGATTATGAAACCACCCTTGTAGCACACAACCCGATGAAACCAGATACATGTTTGCCAGCAAACATCTGGTGTTCACAGTTTCTACCTAAGAAATCTCCTACCCTGTATATAAAATAATCTTAGAATTCTGCAGCAATTTTAGTGTATTGCCACATTGATTATGTCCTGTCATCTTGTCTCTGTAAGTCTATCAAATCAAGCAGCTCTGGTACATTTCTCTGTTGCATTGCACTTTTGTTTGAAACCCTTTACTAGAGTACTTTTAGTCCACATTCCCTGTTCTTCACATGGACATTCTACTGGTGCCACTTATCTCTGTGCAATATTTAAGGGTTTGCATATTTTAGTCACTTAAAACCAATATTCACTCTCTTGGGAACATAAAGTGCACCTCCACCCTTCTTTAAAGGATAAATCAGAATGTATAATACAATTTTCAAGAAGCCAGATGGTTTGGCTGTGTTAGTTCAAGACTACTACAGTATATACAGTACTATGAAGTCTATTTTTATCAATTTCCCTTCCTTTGAAGAACTTACTTGTCACGAAAGCATTCTTTCAGGACTCTATGCAGACGACATGATCTCGGGTAGAGTGGGGGAAAAGCATGCGGGAGTCGGGAATGAAAACAGGGGGCGTGTCCATGGTGCGCTGGTGTTCAGGGGAGGTTAACACCATTGGGGCAAACAATCCAGGAATCCAATGGAGAATCCAAAAGGAGGCAAAAGTCCAAAGTCAGGCGGTCCATCCAAGACAAACGGGGTTAGGAACAGGAACAGGAACAGGAACAGGAACAGGAACAGGAACAGGAACAGGAACAGGAACAGGAACAGGAACAGGAACAGGAACAGGAACAGGAACAGGAACAGGAACAGGAACAGGAACAGGAACAGGAACAGGAACAGGAACAGGAACAGGAACAGGAACAGGAACAGGAACAGGAACAGGAACAGGAACAGGAACAGGAACAGGAACAGGAACTTCCAGGACCTAGACTTGCCTGGTATGGAAACCAGAGCAGAGCCTAGAATACAGTGAGCGCCTGGCTTTTAAGGAGAACACAAAAGGGGGTTGGAACAGGGAGCAGGTGCGGTGGATGAGTAGAAAACAAGGAAGGGCTGGAGTGTCATTAAGAGGAGGGGTTTACGAACGTGACATTACTCACTTGTGGCAGCTGTGTTTAACTGTGTTTAATTTAAAAATGTCAAATGAGTTTTGGGGTAATTTCTGTTTATTTTGCTTTGTAAACCCTCCTTGGTTAAGATAGGACTGCGTACCTACTGTATACAGTATTGGTTGTGAAAAATCAAAATTCCGATGGCACAGTGAGTTTTAATTAACAGAAACTTATTTTTGTGCCTTCTGAGCAAGTTCGGGATCAGTACTACTGTATATAGCACTGCTCCAGTGAAATGCTGCTCCTGTCAGGCAACGTATACACCTTAACTTTACCCAGTGCTTTCATTCATAACACAAGTGCAAAACTTCTTAGTCCTTCCACTTGTACAACACATGAATATTTGCTTCTGCAGCAACCAGTTTCTCCATTTCTTTTTTTCAGTGTAGCAAGTCTCTACTATTTTTGAATGTTATTGTAGCTACATTTTGAAATCTCCATCACACAACTGCATGACTTGCTGATGTTACATTTGTATTATTTTGCAATGTTTTCAACTACTTTAAATAACTGCAAAAGATGGTTTATACATATTTAACATACATGGTTTATTCACTGTAAAAAAAGACTGACTGTCTGTCTTTTTTTATCCTGTAAAACGGGCTTGTTTGGAAGACATGCTTCCTTCCAAACAAGCCTCTAGAAACTACATATTCCAAGTAGCTCTCAGGCACTCATTGTTTTTATTCTTCCGTTACCAGTCATAAAAGCTACACATCCTTCATCCTGTCAACATCTACACATAACTATAGTTGTGTTGCACTGTACTTTTATCAGAAATGACTGTTTTTGAGAACAGACAATGCATTTTAGGGCTGTGTGCACTTAACATTTACTATCTGCAAATATCATGATCAGAAACCCACATATTCCTGATAAGGGTCACAGAAACCCAGAGACCATAGAGAAGTAAAATTTGAGTGTTAAAACATTTTTCCAATTATGTTCATTTTTAATTGTAGTGTACTGTACATAATTTGCTTTCATGTATGTATTTTCATTCATTGAAAATAGTTTGCAATGACTGTATATCACATTTTATAGGTAAAGTATTTATGAGGTAATAATTAATTACTTCATATTGATTTTATAATACTTACATTGCAATGATTTACTGTATGTGTCTGGGTATTATTCTTAGAATACAATGATAGTATACTGTACATCTATTATGAATGCTTATATTCCATTAAATGGTCCATAAAAGCTATCGAGGTTTAAATAAATAAAATATTTGTGACCATATTGGAAACACATCTGGTTTAGATTAGCTGTATTTAATGTAAGCATATTAACAGACAGCATACACCAGCAGCCATATCACCCAACAACTCACAACTAACAGCCCACTAAAGCTAAGCAAGTGTGAGCCTGGCCAGTACCTGGATGGGAGACCACCTTTGGTTTGGTTGCTGCTGGAAGTGGTATTAGTGGGGCCAGTAGGGGACGCTCACCCTGTGGTCTGAGTGTGGCCTAATGCCCCAGTATAGTGATGGAGACACTATACTGTAAAAATGTGCCAGCTTTTGGATGATATAAAACTGAGGTCTTGACTCTGTTGTCATTAAAAATCCAAGGGTGTCTCTCTAAAAGAGTAGAGGTGTTACTCCAGTGTCCTTTATCAATCATCCAGGTGGGGCTGCACATTGGTGGTGGTGGAGGAGAGTCCCCATTATCTGTAAAGCATTTTGAGTCGAGTGTCCAGGAAAGCGCTACGTAAGCATAAGTAATTATGATTTTAAGTGCATACACCAATGCCATGAAATTATAAGACGTAAAGTATTCAACCTATCATTACATTCTATTTAAACATAGCAAGAAAGGTTTGCTAGGAGTCTGAACATTATTGACTAGAGAACCAAAAAAAATAGAAGCCTGATTTCTACTTTTAGAAGGACAAGAACCTGGGGTTTGACTTGCCCTATTGAATCGCAATGACTCCCAAAACCTCCTGAAACAAAGGTTAATAGTAGAGTCAAGCTAAAATTGATCATGTCAAATTATCTCCCAGAGTTCAATGGTTTATCAACATCCCCTCATTAAGATTGTTTTGTGTAGTAATATCTATATCATGCTGTGAGAAGTCCTTGTCCTTGATCTCACCATTAGTCAGCATGAAAAAATAAATATTGTTCATTGAATATTCATAAGATAGAAAATTCTGAAGTATGCCAAAAATGAAGTATGTAATTATAAAATATATTAAAATTTCATGATTACATTAAGAAATACATTCAAATGCAACTTAATGTGTTCTCCAGATATATCATTCACCTAGTTGTAGTTAGACAGCAGTTATATTTGTTTTCTACCTATGTCTTTTTATGGGTACTGTAATTCACATTAGTATAAATAAAGAAGGGCAGAACATTCAATTCCACATCATACTAAAAACGTACAAAAATAACTTTAATTAATGATTCTGCACTGATATATGTGCCACAGAAAAGAGTCTTGATCAGTGGTAATTTAAAACATTTTCTCTGACATAATTTACTGGTATTATGTCTACAAATATCCATACACCATAAACACTACATAGGACATCATAATGACACATTTAAATTTCAAGGCTTAGATGAAGATTAATTAGTTATGTTTAATTTCATGATCTTTCCTACTTGAAGAGATAAATATTCAGATTATAGTATAACTCTTTTATAAATAAAAAACATAAATGGAATATCAGTCTATCTATATAAAATGGCAGGTCTACGTTATGACACCAGGTTTTATTTATAAATAACATAGAATACATAACTGTAGAGCCTACCACCTTCATTGCTATAGTATTTGGATTCCCATTAGGCAACTAGTTATTTACACTTAGTGTGGTTCGGTTTTGTTTGAGTACTACTGTATGAACAGCAGATCAGTGTTACAGGATGTTTAAAGGCTGTGTGGACACCCTGTCAGTCAGCCTAATCACCATCTGAGAGGATACAGCTTTCGGTCATTACAATTGTGAAATCTGATATGCTATGATCCTCTTTATAAAAACATGTGATCTCTTTCAGCAGGTTAGCTGGGAAAGAGCTAAGTAAGCTGACTACCAGAGAGAGTGAGGAAGTGAGAGAAACTGGACAACAATTTACAGAAAGCCACTAAGGTAGCAACCTGAGGAGATGACAGCAGCATAGAGACAAGAAGAGTGTGTTTTTGTTTTTGTTTTGTTTTTTCTATAAGGAAGAAGAAAGGCATGCTGACACGTCAGTCTTCTTCTGAATGAAAACCTTATGCTGTCATCTTTAAAACTATCCAGTAGCACACCTGTCTTTTTACCTTATTCTTCTCTGTTCAAGTACAAGACAAGTATTTTAACAATAGAGGGAAATCAAAAGAATAGCTTTTTAAATGATTGACAGAATTCACTGGCTGACAATTTTCTAATATTGTCCATTCATTGTTAACAATTTCTCCTCATCCACAGTGTTGATATAAAGCAAATATAGATATTTAACAGGGGTCCCTCATATTAGTAAAGCTGACTTGCCTATTATCTTATTATCCTGCTGCCTCAAAAAGGGAAGCCTCACCTTCCATGCACAGACACTGCTGCATGTCATAAGAAATCAGTGAAGGTGCCACGTATATCAGCAATTTGAATGCAAATTCAGAATAATTCAGCTACATAAAATAGGACATCAGACATACAGTAGTTTGAATTCTGTGTAGCACTGGATGCTTGGAAACAAACATAAATGGCAAACAGGAGACAATTTGAACATCATACTGAAAGGAGTTTACATATGGTCTTGATGAATGTATTCTATAAACAGCTTTCCTAGAATTATAAAAAGAAAATATAAAAATAATTATGGGACATGTTCATAAATAACAATGTGCTATCTTAGGAAACAAGATATGTAAATCTTTGTTTATTCTTTGATCTTAAAATCTACACTGCTGTATCATTTACTGAGTATGCTACTGTATATAGAATGCCATTTTACTCTAACTTGCAAATACATTAATAAATGTTAACACTTGAAATAGTATTGAATTTCTTCATCAAAATAACATTAAAATGCATTAAATGTCTGCACATGTAAAAAAAATGATTGGAAACCATTATTCCCATTGTATAAAGTAAACTATTATTAACATTTTAAATTCTTTACTTTGCCTTAAATTGGTTTGGACATTTTTTAAATCTTGGCAGGGTACCATATAGTCTATTTTTATAACCCTGAGAGATGTATTTTGTAGGTCTTAAACAGAGCTGTCTTCCAAAAAGTTATTTAAGTCATTTTCGTACTCCTTGTCTGAAGTATGAAAAATGTGAGATATGAGGTTTAATCAGTCTTAAATGTGTTACTTTACTCTACAGAACTACATTACCTTTTATGTCTTTATTGTTTGCACTTTAAAAAAATGAATCGTAAAGCTGATACAGTACAAACTGCACAAATTCCTTTTTTCATATTTTCTTTAGACTTCTACTCTCCTGTGTTATTTTAATAGAAATGTTATTTGTTGTTTTCAAATGTGACATATTTAGGTCAGAGATGCAAAAATCGAAACTAAAACAGGGTGCGTGAGTGATTAATATACAGTATTCTTTTAATGAAGGAGCCAAGTTCACAGCTGTGCATTTCACCCAGTAGTTTAAGAAGCTGGGAAATCACCAGACCTCCAGAAGCAATTTCTTTTTGTGATGATTTTAGTTGTATGACTCATGCAGTTTCAGAACATAGTTATAATATGTAGGTCATTGTGCTCTGATGGGTCTCCGTCAGTTTTCATATAAGATCTTGGGATTTAAGACAGGCAGATAGATATAAAAAAGCTTCTTAGATGCCTTAAAATTCCAAGACAAATGTCTTCTAGATGCTTATATAAAATAATGTGTGTTTGGAAGCCCATGTGCAGTAAATCTTCCCACAGTCCTTTCAGTACATTTCTGACCAAGAGGCATAGTGATTTATACCCATTGGTCGTCAGGAGAAAGTTCACTGAATCAACTCTAGTGCTCCACGAGGACCAAGTTCAATCGGCAGCCTGTTAGTACATAAACATTGATGTCTAATAATAAAACTATCTGGCAGAGCAGGCCTATGAAAGTCTGTCAGGAATTCTGCTTAAAGATATCATAAATAAAGCAAAGAGAAACAAATTCATAGATCAAAGCAAAATAATAAAAAATTGATTGAAAAAGGCGCTTGATCTTATTAAATATTATTAGATGAAAGCCCTTTGATTCAAATATGAAAAGGACCACCAGCATACCAAGTGTCAAGATCCATATACACAAAGAATTGAGCTGAAATGTGTGTTCCTTAGATTTCTTAGTGTTATTTTTATTATGGCACAAAAGAAAAATTACAAACTGGACCTGAACAAAATCAGTACTGTTTCTTTTTGATAGGCTCCTAAGATGAAAGTGGTGTTTGGAGATTTTTTCTTTCTTGACCGCCAGTAGGAATCCATTAGTGAATAACAGGTGTGCATCAATATGGAGATACTGTGCCTGAAAAATTGCACCCATTTGAAATGTTTAGTATTCCTTCTAATTTCTGGATTACAAAGTTAGAAAGTTAGAATTTCTGGATTAGAAATTTCTGGAGTCTGGAGCTGGAAGGCAGTAATGCTAACCTCCATTAAAAAATATGCCGCCATATGCCTTGAACAATGTTTAATTTTAAAAAGCACAGGTAAAGCCACCATTTTGATCAAAAGATTTAAACTGTTAAGAATATAGAGGTTTATTAAAGCATACCAGTTTGCAATGCCTTAGTTCTCCTTCAGTATTCAAATATTACAATTGTTAACTTAATTCATTGAGTTATTTCCTCAAAATGGAGATGATGTGGTGACAAACGTGTTCTCAAATGCATACACCTTCCCGTGAAAAAATTACTTGCATCACTTTCTAGTATGTCATAAGAATATAAGAATATATGACAAGGAAAACTGCAAGCAAGACAAAGTCATTTTCTCTATTTAGCTAGTTGGGTTGCTAGTTACTAATCAATTTGAGGATCTCATCCAGCCAGGGCATTGTCTTCATCAACATAGCTTGAACAGCTAGAAAAATTAGAATGAAAGCATGCTAAACATGACAAATGGATTAATACGAACAAAATCATCACATAGGTTTCAGGGCTCATAATGTGTTTAAATTTTAAGCATTTTCTTTTTGTTTTTGCTTAATAAAATAGATTTATTGTGTTTTCCATTTCTAATGCCTCTGTAAAAAATGAAGATTGATTGTAACAGAGACATACTCAATAATTGATCTTCTGAATGCTTTTAGGAAAATATAAAAGCAAAGCAGTCCTTTTATCTTACACTCTGGTCTAGATGTAATCAATTTATGAATCAAACAAAATGCATATTAGTGAGTCATAAGACATCTCTGACACTGATTCTGGCTGTGCTCCATGGAAATTCCCAGTCAGAGGCAGAGATAGAGAGATGTGTCTCATCACATCTCTTGACTAAGGCCATCAGATAACCACTCTGGAACAACGGGAAGATACATAATTAGCAGGAAAGGACCCTAATTTTCTCTTTTATACCTCCTCTGGACAACAACCATCTGTTAAGCACCATTATTTATCTCAACACACCTTATCAGAAATTACTCATTGAGCAAATTGTTGCCAGGAGTTCAGCTTCCACTTTTTCCAGATCAATACTCTTGTCAGATACCCACTGTGGTCACCATTTGCAATTCTGGGAAGCCAATGCCCACATGGGAGAAACATAGTAGCTCATACTGTATATAAATTGAAAAAAGCTTATCCTTTAGGTCTTTTTTCCTCTTTCATCTAGAAAGCTTTTTAAGGGATATCTTTGAAGTTTTCCATGATACCAGCATTTTACCTTTCCAACATGTATTATGCATGTCGTTCCAACATGTACAGTATTATGTATATGTATTATGTACATGTATTAATTAGTCTGCAACCCAAAGATTAAACAGTTTTTCAAGGAAAAATTAGTCTTGAATTGTAACTGTGTACAATATCATGACAAAATTGAAACCTCTCCCTCCTTAATTACAATGGGGTTCATTTTGATTTTAACAAAGCTGTAGTATTTAACATTCTCTTAATTTTGTAAATGAAGTCATTCTTTGTGTTTTATTTACCAAACTGGACATAACCAAGTGATTAAAATATGGTACATCTACCTTTCTAGTGAAATTGAAAATGAAAATGGAAGGTATTGTTAGATTACAGGATGGTACTCTACAAGTGTCATAGCAAAATATTGCATTTTACTTAGCGTTACTATCACTTCAATATATGGAAGTGTTCAAACTGTTCTCCTTTTATCGGATGAATAATGGAGTTCTTTTCCAAGCTTCACACACTTGTCAGTAAGAAAATAGATTCACTTTATGTTATAGGCCAGTGGCCAGTGGCCAGTAGCCATTGAAATTTCCCCATATGGTACTGTCGGAGCAAGACTTATTAATAATACGGGAATTAAGTTTGCTGCTCCCTTGTCAATCTCTCTCTCCCTCATCTCAGTGGTGCTGGACACAGATAGGCCATTCCATTTGGTTCAGATTTTAGGTGTTTTTCTATCTGATAGAGTTTCCTGATAAGGAACAACTCCCAAGGCTGAGATTCTCTAGCCAGCCTAATAAATGGTCATCTCTGGTGCCTTACTATCTGGGAGATTCCAAGGGAGAGTCTCATTGCAGGTTGTTTACAACCCTAATGTCAGAGACCATTGTTACTCATCCTCCACCTTGATCAACCAATCAGGAACTGATAGGGCAGGGTAACCCCACGTGGGTCTTGAATGCCCGCAAAACTTTCAACCAATGAACGACCGTAGTTTCTCCAGATAAAAGAGGCAGCACAGGGCCCAGAAGGGGCCCCTGTAGGAGATTCTCAGACTCATCTCGGACAAGCACGTGACGTCCAGTGTGTCTGAGTGCCAGGACTTTACTTTGTTCTAAGAGTCGAGACCGGAGGTCGACCTCACATAACCAAAGGATCCGCCCGAGGTTAGCCCAGCAGCAAGCCTCGTGAACCACCAGTACCCCACCGCGAACTCTCCACTGATCAATAAGTGAACTACAGTCGGAACTGTGGACAGCTGAATTTCAGTATTCAGGACTAGCTTGGACCCGAAATCAATTTTCATGTGCAGAAACTCTGCTAGTGCAGCCAGGACAAACTAACCGGTCTTCAGAGAGCCCACTGCCAGCGTGCAGCAGCAAGAATCTCTCCCTCCTTCTCCCACACCTCACGCCGGGCCAGCACTGCCTGGCACTGGGCCAGAGGATGCCGATTGGACGCAGCAACAGCTGTTCCTTTGTGTCCACGGGAGATCTGAATCCACAGAGATTGGATGAGTATTCAACATTCTGCATTACAGCTCAAGAATTCAATTGTTACCTCAACCCCAGTTGATATCAATTTAATTCTTATGAGTGATGTACTTGCTTTTGAGTACAGTATCTAGTGTAGAAGTTGTAATCCATTTTACAAAGCGGTCTAAATGAATGGTATACTGAATGTATGTTCCTCTTGGTTTGTAACTCTTCGTAATTGAATATATACCTTTTGTATTCTGCTAACCCTCACTATAAGATCTGTTATGCTTAAATGCACATTTTATGTATTAATAAATGTATTGTTGTGTATTAGTATCCGTGTGTGTGCGTTGCTGAGTTATTCCGCAAGGTCAATTTTCTAATAGCCATCAAAGAATCATTTTGTGACTTACTGCTACAATTAATAATTGTCCCAGTAAATGCACAAAACCCCTACAGTACCAGGGTTTTAGATACATAGTATTCAATAATTAATAATTCTGAACTGGATTTTATTAAAAAATTAAATCACATGAATTGATTAGCAATAAGTGGAGTTATCAAACAAAGGGCTGAATTAAATTTAAAACATAAATCCACCCACAAAAATCGTGAATTCCATAATCAAGATTTAACATCAGTTGTACGAGAAAATATACTGTATCACTTTTGGAATTCCAGACTGTAAAATTACATTTAAGACATCATACCTGATACCTTCTATTTCTTAAGTACACACATCCTGATGTATGAAAAAACAAAAACTAAAGTGAATCCATGTGGTTTATTTTCATACTGACCTGACCAACCCTCTTGTTTCAGTTAATGCCTCGCTCCTCCCTCTCTGCCTCTACCTTACAGCTGGTGCTTGTCTCCAGGGGGTACCTTCAATCTTAAGTTTTCTACCAGCCTTGATTTGAGGTTGCAGGCAATTGACAGTATATTCTAAAAGATGACACCTTTGAGCAAAAGAATGCACAAACTTCAGTATAATGTGCAAATACATTGCACTAAATAAATGTTTTTAATTAGTAAAAATAAAAGACTATTTTCCTTGTCCTATCTCCAAAAAATATTTTATGTAACAACCAGGAAGGGGACTACAAAACAAAACTCAGATCTCTAGTAACACCTAGTCATGGCTTGTGTGTGATAAATAATGCAAGTTACTGTATGTCCTCACATAGTACACTGACTTGGACTTCCATTAATTGAGAAGCATACAAAAATCCCAAGAGTGATGGTACAACTGCTGTTAAAAGTTTAAGATGGCAGGCAGACTGCTTTTCACGGCTCTGGAATTTGGCATAAAGTTGTACTGTATGCATGGATGCATCTTATACAGTGTAAATATGTAAATTTAGAGTTCATTTAAATTTGTATAAAAATATATGTCATCTGATGCCCTGTGTTTAAGAAAGGTTGCAAAAGATAACGGAACAGATTTATTCCCTTCTTTTCCATAATGTATCATGTGTTTAATTTTATTGAAGGTGCTGGCTGTGGGAGCACAGTGATATTGTTAGCGGCGAGTTATTTACAAACCCCGTGCAGGTCTCGAGACGGGGTCTGAAAGCTAAAGTATCCAAGACAGGTGAAGAAGAGTGGTCGATTTTTCCAGGCAAGGTCAAATCTGGGTAGCGAGAACGTACAGTAGAAATAAATCCCAGAGGGGCGAGACGAGAGAGAGGTAGCGAGAAATCCAAAGCAAAAGTGTCGTAGGTCAGGGGATCCAGACGAGGTAGAGAGAGTTTCAGAAAAGGAGGGCGAGGCGAGCTCAGGAGGCCGATGGAGTCCTAATACCGAGAACCAGTAGCAGTGAGGAGAGTTGCGGGGAAAAGCTGTGGAATGAAGATTGAATGATTTGGAGTTAATTGGAGCCGGCTGTGCTTGTAACAGGTATGGTGTTTAGTGTTATTGCATCAGAGTTCCTGGCTTTTACTGTGGCCTGAAGCACCTTCTGGGTGAAGTCTGTACAGTCTTGCCACGGACATGTTGGGTATGATGTGTGCACTGATTGCCTTCCATAGTCCAAAGATATGATGTCTCAGTTAATGGGTGTCTCTATATTGTACCCTCATGTGTGCAAACACGTACAGTATATACAGCATGTTCCCTCAGATGGAGTGGCATCCATCCAAGGTGTATCTTACTTTGCACCCATTGTCTGCTGTGTTGGAATACGACCATGTATTGAACTAATAATTTATTTCAAATGATGGCATGTACTTGTGAACATCGTGGGCTTGTGGCCTCCGCCGCTCCGTCCCGCCACACCTGGAGCACAAACCCGGGTCTCCGGCATAACCCAACAGGGAGCCAGCCACATGAGCTAGAGGAGACCTCCCCCAGCCTAGGCACGATGACATCACTGTGTCTGAACTAGCTCCGCTACATACTGATCTGTTCATTGAAAATAAAATACTGTTACACTTCTTTTCCTAATGGTGCATTTATATTCCTTTATAATTACATATGGACAAAAAGAATAGTGCTGTTAAGTCATCTCTGCAGTTCTAACTTAATGTGTATGTTAAAAGGTAGGTGTGCCCCTTAATTCCATCATATTTAAGAAGTGAATAAAGCTAATAAAACACCAGCCTTTTGTAATCTAAAGATGTTTTGCTAAATTACTAAATTGAATACTATAATCACTTAACAATCCATTTACAAGTTAGTAATACTTCTCAAGGGTTAAAATATTTCAGAAACGGTGAGTGAAATATGTTAACAAGTTATTACTCATTGTTACAGGTCATTACAAGAATCTCTCATTATTCATCCGTATTAGGTTTTGACAGATGTCACAGTTTAAACTGTGATCTTAAGTTCAATTTTAAATAACATAAGTAATAATTCTTATAATACACTTTTTATAATAATATTTTTATATAATGTATAAAGCTGTACAGATCAACACACTTTTCTAGGTACTATTCTAGGTATATTTTTGTTCCCAATCTGAAGGTACTGTAAAAGCAAATTAATTTGCAATGATTGATTGCAGTTCTAATGAACGTTTAATGTACTTCAATTGTATTTATCCAAATGTGATTTTGCATGGAGTGTCAGCAATACAAAAACATTAGAGGATACCATAGAAATCTTACGTTCTAAGCCACAGAATGTTTGAAAAAAGGCAGCAAAAAGCAAATAAAATGAACTACTCATTTTAAGGCTTGACAATTTCCTCTCATAAAACAAATCCTGCAGCTACCATTTGAAATATTGTACAGTGATCACAATGCTTTGTTCTTTGAAAGTCATTTTCATGCCCTGAATTGCATTGTAATTGCTCAGAACATGAAAATAAACATGATGACAAAAGAGAAGGATTTTAATACTGATCAGCCAAAGGGTCTTTGACTTTTGGCATAAGTGAATGTTTTTCTTTGCTATTTTCAGATCCTTCTTTTTATAGTACAGCCATCTTAGCTTCAGATGTGAGTTTCTTTGTAAAAAAAAACAGAGGTAATGAAGAAGAAACTGAAACAAACGAAAATCCATTTCCACAAGACAAAGTGGTTTATTGTTTTTCTCTCCATTTTTGTAGACCTTCCCCTCATGACAGCTGACTCGCTTGGGGAAACCTTTCAAATCCACAGCTTTTGGCAAGCAACCAGTAGCATATTTAAAAATAGGTCTGCACAATACACTCAGGCTTACAAATCTGAATTATTCATTCAAAAATTAAAGCTAAGAAAAGAAAAAAAAAGATGACCGTAGGAAAAAGAGAATGTTGCCAGACACATCACACAGTCACAGC
The DNA here is from genome assembly GCF_040954835.1 of Lepisosteus oculatus. Classification (NCBI taxonomy): domain Eukaryota; kingdom Metazoa; phylum Chordata; class Actinopteri; order Semionotiformes; family Lepisosteidae; genus Lepisosteus; species Lepisosteus oculatus. The sequence goes on along the minus strand of NC_090702.1, from coordinate 21,597,514 downwards.
TTCAGCAAATCTGGGAGAGGGATTTTTTCATTCAGAAAGCATTTATTTTAGTACTACTTGATACCTAGTAATAGACTCAGTTCTCTCTCTATTTCTAAACCATTTACATTTTATTGATATAGTGAGCCATCTGAGAACCAAACAAGATGTGGGTAAAAAGTTGCATTAGTACAGTAGGTTAATGTGGGATCTCCCAAATCAAGCTTAGGGTTGTATTTCAGTACTATTTTTAATGCCAGATGTGTTTTTGTAAACAACTTAAATATATGTAAATATACTGTACATCACAATGCTAACAATGGGAATTCACACATTAAAAGAATGTATTGGCAGCCAACCCGATTAGCTATACAGTATACAGCTATACAACACACCATACAGTACATCTTACCGGAACAGGTCAATGTACTGTAATTGGCTACAAATGCTATCAGTGCCATATGTAGCTGCATAAAACAGTGAATGAGGATCCACATATTGTTGAACAGCATGGATACAAATACTGTAGCTATTATTACAAATTAGAGAGAGGGGGAAAATATAAATTAATAAGCCCAAGTAGAAATCTGAGGCATGTAAATTCTTTATATTCTTTACGGCATGGCTTTGATAGAAAAGTATTAAAATCCGTCAAACCTTGAACAGACAAATATCTATTTAAAAGACAATAAAACAACAGAACTCTGCACAACATTAAATGCTACAGTACATACGAAATTATGTATTTCATAGGCTTATGCCCTACAGACCCAGAAATGTAGAGTCCAACCCCTGTAACCTGAAACACTATGCAGCACCTTGACAAGTCAACAATAAAAATACCCTGCACCATAAGTAAAAGAATACGAAACAGGACTAAATCTCTCTTCCTACAATATACAATAGATGCAAAAAATGAATAAGAATATACAGTATATCTTTATTTTAAAAAACACAATGCCAAATTACGAGAGAGCGTTTTAAGCCTAAGGATTCCACTTTAAAGAAAATCAGAATTTCCTAAAATAACAGGACAGGTTCTCTATAACAAGCTTCATATTAATAAGCCAGAAAGTACTCTCCATGACTGATCAGAACAGCCTGATATAACAATCTATTACAACCATTTGTGCAAATAATATTACAGTTATCATATACATGTTTATTACAAGAGTTCATCATAATACTTCAAACTGAAAGCTAAGAGCAGGAAGGAAGGACTATAGAGCTGACAAGGACTTTCTGTAGAATCATCTTAGTGACACTAGTTCTGGTACTATATGGGTAGGTGAAAGTTTATTTTTTCTGAATGGTTTCTATGCATGATGTTTTATAATAATAATAATAATAATAATAATAAACTTTATTTTATATAGCGCCTTTAAAGGTGGCTTCTCAAAGCGCTTTACAGGATGACAATAACAATAAATAAGAAGACTACAACAATAAATAAGAAAATTTCACAAGACAGGACACAATTATAATTACAACAATACAACAATAACAATAGAGGAGACCGTGGAAGATGGTATTAAGAAGAGCAGAGGGGTGAAGAATGGAACCAGTTAAGTAAAGGCTTTATGGAAGAAGAAAGTTTTGAGTCTGGATTTGAAGGAGTTTAGAGAAGGTGACTCTCTAATATCCTTGGGTAAAGAGTTCCAGAGCTTGGGGGCATAGCAGGAGAAGGCCCTGTCGCCCATACAATGTAGACGGGCTTGGGGGACAGTAAGGAGGGCAGAATTTGAAGAGCGGAGGTTGCGAGGTGGGGAGTAGGGCGATAAAAGTTCAGACAGGTATTGAGGTGCCAAGCCATGTAAAGCCTTGTAGGTGAGCATGAGGATTTTAAAGTCTACGCGGAATTTGACCGGAAGCCAGTGCAAGGACTTCAGGATAGGAGTAATGTGAACACTTGTACTAGACCTGGTCAGGATTCTGGCTGCTGAATTTTGGACATACTGCAGCTTGTTCAGAGTAGATTTAGATACACCAGGGAGCAGAGCATTGCAGTAGTCAATTCGAGAGAATACAAATATGTTGATCAGCTTTTCAGCCACAGTTAATGATAGCATAGGGCGTAGTCTTGCGATATTTCTAAGGTGAAAAAAAGATGTTTTGACAGTATGCTGTACATGTGGGTCGAATGTTAAGCCAGAATCGAATATAACCCAAGGTTTTTCAGTTTTGATTGAAGCTCAAGTACAGAGCCATCTACAGACAGGGTTACAGGACTGGCTTTACGAAGTTGATGGGGGGTACCAATAAGCATGACTTCAGTCTTGTCACAGTTAAGATGAAGGAAGTTTTGAGTCATCCAAATTTTTATGTCAGAGATGCAATTAGATAGGATAGAGACAGCCACGTCAGTGTCGGGTTTGGTATGGATGTATATTTGAGTATCGTCAGCGTAAAAATGAAAGCTGAGGCCATGTGATCTTAAAAGCTGACCAAGTGGGAACATGTAAATGCTCAAGAGCAAGGGGCCCAGTATTGAGCCCTGGGGGACACCAGACTTTTATGCTGTATGTTGTTTATGAGAGGGTTATGAATATGTTTGTAAGCTTAGTTCATGTAAAATATTACCAATATGTCTAACATGCACAAAACAAATATTGTATTATGATGCTAAGAATCTGAGCACAAGGTCAATTGTGCAGCTAACAAAACACAGATGCACAGATATTATCATTCATATAAATGTGCATTTTTTGCTAAGGAGTCAGAATGCCAGTTCATCCAATGCCATAATTTCTTGTTTTTATGTATTCTGTTGGTTCCATTAGTCCTGAATGTTGTTTTTTTTTTTAGTTTTTAACACAGTAACAGATCACAAATTATCTGTTAAATCCATCATGTTCTGTTGCATGCTTTCATTTACTTGACTTTCAAACCTGTGCTATATTGAAGCTTCTTGCAAAACAATATGTAATATTTCTTTCAGTAGCCTGTTTGTTTTAGTTAACACCAAATTGTACACCACTCTAAAAATAGCCAGGACTCTAAAATTGTTCAGTGGATAACATGGCAATATTTACTAAAACAGGTAACTAAGACAAATGAATCAATCTTCTCATTGAGCTCCTTGTCAGTATTTGGACATTTCATGTAAACGTGATCTAACCAGCAGACCAAATTCTTTGAATTCCAGCTATAATACCACTACTAAATACAATGATGTTTAATGTTTCTTGCACTTCCTATGTGTTGGAACACCACTGAGAATTACCCAACTTAAAGCTGAGTATCAGTAGCCAAGCCCAGTTTAGTAACAGTGTATCTTAGAGAGGTTACTAACGCATACATAATTTTCTCTCCTCTTCTCACACAACAAGAAATACAGGCAACTTTCTTGAATTCGAATATTGATTTCACCATAGGACTATAATTCCTCAGACCATACTTCAGTTTTTACTGAGCTGCAGAATAATATTTCCTTAAACGTTTAAGCTAGTACACCAATAACAAAGACGTACAGTATGTATTCTAGCCATTTACTGCTGTGCTTAGTGTGTGAGAGCATGTCAAAAGCTATTAATCTGACAAAGAGTGACTGAGAAAATCACAAGGTTCATTCCAATGAGGCTACAACTTTCCATTTATATACTGGGCCATTATGAAATGTCATTTTTTTATATTTCCATAACTAATGTGTCAGTGTAGTCACTTCTGCTTGGCAATAATAGCCATCTTTCTGTTAGAGCACATTATTCTTTTATTCTGCAAACCTATTTTTTTCAACAACCTCAAAATTCTATGTAAAATATAAATCAAGAGACAGTGTGACAAAATTAAACTATTCCTTTATCTTTTTGGCACATTTCTAACATTTTTGGACACTGTGAATAGTTTTATTTAATTACTTTTAGTTTAACTATACTCAGAAAATAGAAATGCGTCTTGGTTATAAAGCAAGATCACTTCACTTTTGAAGGTAGAAGAAAATAGTAACTGCCCAATTCTAAGAATGCAAAAATGATCCAAATGTTTGGAAAGCAGTGTAAATGTCTTATAATAAGAGAAAACAAATCTAAATCATCACAAATGACTGCAGTTTCTTAATTATGAATAAAGAAAATAGTTTATAACAACTTTTCAGCCTTTGCTTCAAGGCTGAAAAGGGACAATGAGCAAAAAATTACAGCAAAGGAATTTTAATCAAATCTACAACTAAACTAAAACAGTAAAGAGAAAATGTGTATCATATTTCAGGACTGATCATACCTATCAGAATAGTTTTTAATATGTCAATGTGAATAATATTGTAGTGTTGCAATGCCTATTGAGAGGTCTGAGCACTGATATTTCTTGGGTAAGGAATGATTGGACCACAGATCAACCTGGCTCAGCCACTGCCTATAGGTGAGGGATGAACTCTGGGCATTTTACTGTCTGTTCACCAGTTCAGAAATTAATTTTCACATTATTCCCAGATGAAAGTTGAAATTGTATGGGTCATGTGCATTCCCTCTTTAATGGCTTCACCATTCAGGTGCAATATTCGTATAGTATAATATAATATAGTATAGTATTAGCATTATCTCCTTCTTTCAACTACCTTCAGTTCTAGTACTAGTTTGGTCTGATTTTCTAAAAATAAACCACTTTGTACTCAATGTAATAACTAGTTTGATACTGTGGGTCTCGGTTGGAGTCCAGATGGAAGGGTGAATGGCTTTTTCAGCAAATGGGCCTGAAGGGGTTACCCTTAACTGAGCTGAACACCATGCATCAAAGTACCTCCACTCAAGTACTGCCAGAGGCTGACATAGGGAAGCAGCAGAGTTTAAATAAGGAGGGCTCATTTGCATTCAACAGTCACTTCCTCAACCTGCTCTTTCAGTGATTGCCAAGGAGAAGCTAACCTTACCCATGTCCCTACAAAGATTGGCTGTAGGTTGCCTGCATAATCAGGTACTTCATTCTGACCATTTCAGTTGAAATACAGCAGTAATAAAAGCTGAATATCTTGTAGCATTATGAAAGTCCAAGGCTACAGGGGGAATTGGAAAAGATTACAAACATGGCTAAGCTGAGGTGTCCATGCAGCTAGTATTCTTGCCAAAGAAGGGACAGTCAGGAAACTCTACATGGAAGCAAAGGGCAGAAGTGCAGTGACAGAGACATTTATTAGGGGAGCTTTCACCTATTTACGTCATATTTGTGACGTTAGTCTAGCCCAGGAAACCCAAGCAAGTGCTCCCATCATGTGTGCTATTGGCAAGTGCAGCTGTTTATATCACAGGTGTACAGTACATGTTCTTAGTCTTTTCCCAGCTGTGGTGGAACTTCATTCACAGGTTTTTCAGGTACTGTGTCCTCACCAGGGAGTTCCATCTTTGTATCTCAGTCCTGTCCTGTAGGTTTACTTCAGATTTGATGTTTTATTCATTACTGGACTGCACTGTTACATTCAGCACGTTAAAAGATGCACACATAGTTTGACCTTCTTCTAGCTGAAATAAAAAACTATCCTACAGTAACTGAATTACAATAACTATTTACACACATCATTATATTTTAGGTATTGAATCTGTTTGGTATAAATACTGTATATTAATGCAGATTTCGTAATGTGTGTATGCTTAATTTCTCGTTATTTGTATATTGCACACAAAATGTATTTTTAAAACATAGATATGTGATCCCAGTTGATTAAGTCTATTAGAACTACATTAACTTGATCTTTCATTTTTTCTGGATATGCACCCAACTCTGACAGGCTTATGAGATCTTATAAGGCTTTCCAGATAACTGAATATTGTAAAGTAAATTAAAGGATTTATACTACACTGTCTGTATACATTTGTAAACATTGGAACAGCATCCAAACCATGATCCTGCCTTGTAAGCTTTTTATGCTTGTTCTTCTTGTGTCCTCTTTGTTTAAAGTGAACACTTTCCAAACAGCACTGTCTCTCACAGTACTCGACTGTACTCAACTCTTATTTGGTTGGCTTACATTATATCACCTTTCAGCCTTGATGCATACCTAGTATCAAGAAAACCCAGAAACAAATAAGGTATAATATAAATATAGTATACAATATCAGTTCTACACAAACTGACATGGATTGTACTAGACATCTGCTCAATGCTGCACACAACCATTTAAACCATTTAAAGGTTTACATTGCCCTAAACATTTCAAGCATATTACAACCACTAACAACACTGAATAATACAGAAGGATAGATATATTATTTGAGATATATGCAATTTTCAACAGCGCTTCAGTCAAGAGAATAATTATTTTCTATGAGCTCTGTTGAATAATAAGGTACAGTATGCTTTTTTCAGCTACTCCAATTACTCATTGGCAATATATAGTAAATTTAACTGCTGCAAGATAACTCATGAGTGAGAAAGGATGACAAGGGTTCAGATAATTTGACAGTCTCATTTCATTAGATGACAACCACGAAAAAGTCATAATGACACACAGACCCATACAATGAGTAAAAAAATGTGAATTCAATTACCCTTCTTCACTGTCAAGAGAAACCATGCTTCATTTCGAGAGAGAAAAAACTATCACTTGAGGACCAAATGAATAAAAATGGGAAATCACAAGTCTCTTATCTAAACTATGTGAAGAGCAATTTCATCAGGTATAGAGCAGCTAAATTTGATGTTTCTAATATTGATAGCTATAGTTTACAAGTAATCAGTTCTTTGAAATTTGACAATTTCAAGGTGATGTGCTTCCAAACTGACAAACAAAACATTTAAAATATTTTGTATTATCCTCCCCTAGCACTGACCTTTGAATTATTTCTGCTGCTGGAGGGCAAACCTCATTTGAAGGGCCAAAGGATCATGTCCTTGCTCAGACCTTTCTTAATAATTTCACATCAAACCGTTGAAGGTTACATATAGTGATTTTAACATGGTGTATTTGCTAGATGCCCTCTGTAATTTAACAAGAATTTTTTCTTTATTACTGAATATTTACCCTCTGGATTTTCCAAACCCTTGCATCTCTGCCTCCCAGTATGTTTTATTACAGTATCACATTTTGTCTTTGCAAATCAACAGAGCACCTTCAGAAGATATAATTCCCCTTATGTGCATCATAACCAAATACACTGAAAAAAGGAGTCAATAAATAAAATATCACGTAGCTACTATTTCCATTGACAGTTTAAGATATGCAGTTCTATAAATACCACACTGTTTCATTCATGGCTGTTTTAAATGAATATTTCATTGTCTGTCTTTTGTGTTCTTTTCACTTTCTTACCTTCAATTCAGAATTTATTTACAATTCACCTGAAACTGTTTTTTTTATTATTATTGTTGATTTGCTTTGTTCTCTCAAAGTCTTCTCACTGGCTGTTTTTTTACATAAACCATATATGTTAATTATGGTTTAAGGTACACAGAGGGTGAGACAATTGCATCAACTTATTTAATAAATTTAAGATATGATATGTTCAAGTCAACATCTAATGAATTGATGCTGTGTGAGTATACTGCAAGTTGTATAGAGAGAAAAATGACTTTAAAACCATCTGTTTCATTAACACTCGTGTTTAAAAAAATTGACTGTACATCACGGACTTTCATTCAGTCAAAGGACAATGCAAGTGAAATCCATGCTATTACTATGGAAGTGCTAAAATTAACAATATTGTTTGCAGCTGACACAATGGTTTTATGCTAATGCATTTTTAAATGGCTCTTGAAGTACGAATATGAAGATGAATTTCTCAAATTTTCGTTAATCACCTTTTTTTCTACATATAATCTGAAAGCTGCAGCCCACTGATATGCTCCATAAAATAACAGATTCAGCTGTTGCTATGGAGATGGGAACTGCAAGGAGTTACATAAGTCATAATAAAGTGTAATCTGCTGATGAGTGATCAGATGAAGACATAAAGCGTGACAAGACCAGAGCCTGTTTTTGCTGAAACTCATTAAAAATTGAATGAATGTTTTCAAAGACTGTGGCTGAGGGTCTTGAAAAAAGACTGAGAGAGAGTGAGTCAGGCTCATCTTCAACTGTCAATCAGTCAAGAACAGGACACTGAAGCTGCACTGTTATATGAGATGTAGATGAGCCTGCAGTAAAACCAAATCTTCTGCACTCATTTGCTGAAGATTTCTGTGTGTGGCAGAGCTGTTTCCTCATTTCGTGTCAACTTTCAAATGACCTTATCATAACCACTTATGTTCCAGTATTTAATAACCCTAGATTTTCTCAATCACATTCTCACTCTTCCTTTGGTCAGGAAAACATTTCGTCATACTTCCTCTCCCAATAGGTCCAGCCACCCATAACTACTTTTGATATGTCAATTGCAATAGTGGCCCAACTATTAAAAGAGTCCTCCAAACCCAATTAAGTTTAAAAAAACACATTATTCTGTCTCCAAACATTTTCAAAATGTTGCTTTAAAAATATTAGGGCTCAACAAAGTACAGTTTATTCTCTTTTTTGCTCTTATACTCTTGTGTTGTCATGTGTTCTTTCAACCACAAAACAGAACTATTGATGTAAATGTGTGCAGGGCATTTACAATTGAAACCCGTTAACATATTTTATTCTTGAAATGTATCGCACATATTTAATATAAATATAAAATAATGTTAATTCTGAATTAATTACCTAATGAATGAATGTCTAAATTCATTCATTATTATAAAATATGCAGGAAATTAATTGTTCTTTCTGTTAACATAACCAAACTAAAAATGCCTGCAGAATACCTTCTCTGTCATTGGTTATAACAGAAATACACAGATGTTATCAAAAAGTATAAAAGGTATAAGACGTACAAGAAAATATTATCTGTTGTCTGTTCAAATTAAAGGTTCTGTGACTTCTGAAATCTCTGAGTAACTTCCATGAAGGACAGGCAACTTTACTGTACATTTTTGTTATGTGTGTCATCCCTTAAAAAGTAATCCAGTGGCTAAGAGGTTAGAGTGCTCTCTCCATGTTCAAGAGACCAGTGCTAAAATCACAATGAAGTCATACCTATTAAGAAATCTAAACTAGACTATTAGCATTTTGCGGCACATGGATTAGGAGGGCAAATGGCAATCATTATTCATTAGCTCTGGAATCAATCATTAGCACTATCAATCTCAGTTTCTTTGCATAAATATAATTAGATGAAATCCTTGTAAACTGTATTTAAATATATACAGTTATTCTTATCTTGAATAATCAGCATGTGAACTAATGGATTTATTTTAACAAAATGAACCGGCAAAGTGAAACTGACTGCTGCAAAATGATTCTCAGCTACTGATCAGCAGACAGCTTGACTTGAACTGGTAGTACCTGTGGATTTTTAAGTAATGCAGTGACTTTGTAAAGAACAGGCTTCCTGCCCTGTCTCCAATTACACTAAAATCCACATATTTTAAACTGACTGGATGGCCTTATGTTTTAACTGACATTTTGAAATGTACAGCATCTTATAGAACATTAGGCTGTACACCAGAATATCATCAATATAATCTAATCAATTTTAAATAAGTAGGTAAAAAAATTAATCGTTTTGAGGTCTAGTATTTCAGTCTTTAGGAATATAGATAGTTATTTACGTTTGAATAAGTCACTACCTAAAGATTATTTTCATAGTATCAATGCTGACAGAAAATGTCATTAATATGCAGATACAGACAAGATCAAAAGGAGCATCTCTGAGAGGTGGCTACAACAGATTGAACTGATCATAAAGATAATCAGTTAGAGGCAGGTGCAGTCTTGCCTTTTGGATTTATAAATTAATGCTTTCATGCCCACAAGAAAGACACAGGGATAGCAGATCTGTTGATCAAATCCATAATGGAGAGACATACTGTACTGTACTGTACTGTAGATCTCCTTGCATAGACACAAAATCAACAGTTTACTAACACACTGAAATGGAAGTATATTAGTGAAAATAAAATTACAAATTCATTTTTCTAATGGCTTTTAAAATAGCATGGATATACTGTAGTTCAAACAAGCAGCCTATATTTCCTTTAAGTTGCCCTGACATTAATTGTCTTCAATTAAAGTTATGTTCAAGTTTTATTACAGATTTTGTAAAAAAAAGCTTGCTAAAACTAAATCCACCCATATAAGTGTAAAAATCATTGCCAAAATTGCTTAGACTATAATTTCAGCAAAGCACCTTGTGTTTTATAGTATTTCATGGACACAGTCACATACTGTATATATAATTGTGTTTTTCTTGTTGTGTTTTTTTATGTTTTCAGAGCATGACAACAAGGGACCAAACAGAATAACATTGTACTGCCAATCAAGTAAGCAGTGTGGACTCATTCTCAAGTAGTTTGTCTACCCCCATTTAATCTAGAAGTGAAAGAGCTCTTGAATCGGTCGTTTAAATAGCCTCTGCATTTCAAATAAATGACATGCACTTTTATGCCAATGCTATGAAAACAAACCCAGTGAGAGTCCTTTTCTTATAACCTGTCTGGTACCACAGAAATTACAGAGCATATTGAATAAGTACATTATTAATTCTACTCACATATTATGTCAAGAACCATGCACAAGGTACTTTGTACATGAGAAGTGGCTTTTTAAAATTAATCCATGTCTTCTGCAAATACAATTATACAAATATTTCTATTATCTTAGAAACAGAAAAAATATTTACAAAACCCAATTATTTTAATCAGATTCCAGAGGATGTATTTGATTGTTACACTTGTTACAATGAGGATCCTTAACTTCCAGATAATACAGCTGTAACAGATACAAATGGGTGAACACCTAGTAACCTACTGTGGTAAATTATACTGTATATAATTTGATCCTGACAGTTTAAAAGGCCAATATTTGCTGCTGTGGACAAGAATTTCCAAACCAATGTCCCAGCATGGTAAATTGGGACACTGTGCTGTTAGAAGTGTTATGCTTTTGATGGGATTTTAAAGTGGAACCTGTAAAGATCCCTGTTTGATCTTGTAAGAGAAGATGTGTACATCCTGATGTTATAGTAAGCGCCCAAGCCGCATTTGGTTTGCACAATCTTGTCTACCTTAAATTTCCTCTTGATTCCCTCTCAACAATGATGAAGAATTTTCTCAGTTTGCATACTTTGCTGTGTAGTGGGGCTGCCACCAGTTGGGTGCTGCATTTCGGTAGTGGATAAACCATGTTTCCCTCTAGATTTAAAGTACTTCAGAAAAAAAAGAACTATAAAATGCACATGATGGTGATGTTATCATATGATTCCAAGAGTGAAAGTATTATGGCAGTACTCCTTCGTGTATTTCAATGAATAAAATATACTTGTATAAATAAGCTTAATGTGTGATAATATCAGAATGTGATAAAAAATATGACATAAAAATGTCCGAATGTCATAAAAATGTTTTATGAAAGTAGCACAAATGAAACAAAGCCATGGTTTAGGCAGACCTTCCTTAATCCTATCTAATGCAAACATGCATATTCATGACATACTGTACTTAATCTTCTGACAACATGCAGCACAACATCTACAGTATATGTCTGGGACCCAGGCTAGAAACATCAAGGAATGTTTTTTCCAGTGTTACCAAACAACTTGCCTCCTTCTTCTCCTCCTTCTCCCCACTCCCCCACCTGATTTTCTAGGGCTCATCTGACTGATGAGTGGCAGGACACTGCCCCCTGTCCATGGGTTACAATTGACCAGGTAGGCTAAGAATTGCCATGTTACTCACAGGGCAAAGGTAGCCAAAAAAGGTTCAGCACTGCAATATTAATGAATAACAATTGTTTGCATTTGTACAGCACTTACATCACAAAGAATACCTAGACACTTTCCATATGAGCCAGAATAAACTTTGCTGAAGAGTTGTCCCGACCTGATGACAGTGGCAGATATTACGCCACAAATGCCCCCACTACACATCAGGTCATGTTGAGAAGTAAAAAATCCTTCACAAACTGAATTAAGAAGAAATATAGGTTGGCCAATTTGGGGAATTGAATTTAGCCATACAGTGGTGTTAGCAGCTCTACTCTTGTGAACAGTGGCATGGGTTTATTAAAGACCACAAGTACTTAGAAACCTTGGTTTAACATCTCATTGGTAAGATTGGACCTCTTTCAGTACACTTCCCCTAGTCACCCTCTTGGTGAACTGGATTATAAATTCTGGTTCAGAAAAAATCTTACCACCTGCTAATAGAGCAGCACAAATTAAAACGGTAACATTCTTTTCCTTGGATGGTCATACCTCAGAATGCCAAATAAATAACTCATCCAATGGGTTTCACTGACTGTATGTGTTTTTTATATAACTGAATAGCCATGTGGTATTCTCAAAAATTGTATCTGTATTTACATTTTCCATAACAACATAAACAGCCTTTAACTTTGGGTGGTGCAGTGGCTCTGTGGCTAAGGATCTGTGCCTGTGGCTTGATGGTTGCCAGTTCATATCCTGTGGCTGGCAGAGAAATCCTACTTTGTTGGGCCCCTGAGCAAGGCCCTTAACTCCAGCTGGTCCAGGGGCGCTGAAGAATGGCTGACCCTGTGCTCTGACCCCAAGCTTCTCTCCCTGTCTGTGTGTCTCATGGAGAGCAAGTTGGGGTGTGCAAAAAGACAAATTCCTAATACAAGAAAATTGTATATGGCCAATAAAGTGATCTTATCTTAATTTTTGGAATACCGATGGAAGAACAAAGGAGCTGATATTTTAGGAGGACTTTATTATTTGAGAATGTGAAAAGCCAAGCTATTAGTAAATTTCTTTTAATAAAAACATAAGTTTAAGAGTCTAAGAATAGTCTTAGAATTTATTAGTGGTTAGATGTTCATGCAACATTATTTTTATGAAGTTAAAAAGGTTCTGATTTTATGGAAGAAGATACAGTTTGCATGTTCTTCGCCTCATGTTTTCTCCGAGTGTTCAGTTTGTTCTCCCACCTTGCTGGCTGCATTAAGTGGTGTTTTTAAATTGCACTGCTTGTGTATGTGTGCCCCTGATAGTCTGGCTTCCCATTTACCTAGTGCTCTATGCCACCAAGAAAAACAACAGGATCCCACAACTTTTACTAGGAATAACAAAATAATTCTGTTTTATCATATTTGCATTGTTTACCAAATTTTGAGATTTCTGTTCTGAAATAAGAACAGTCAGACAACTGGACTGTTATTTGCACATGCAACAGTTTTCCATAGAGATTTTCTACAGAGATTCTTTGTTGATCCTTCTACTTGAAAGCTGTGTTTATGGCCCTCTTGTAAAAGTACAAACTCTTAACTCTAAAAGAGTGTCTGCTGGAATTTTATTCTTCACATGAGATCAAAGAAGCCTACAAGACAAGCTCTTGCAGATGATTCATAACAATTGATTTATTTAGTAGGTATGCATTATATATTTTGGAACTGTTCAGAAACTCCTAAATAAAAAAGCCCTAAAATGCAAAATATCTATTTAACTTAAATAATTGTGACATACAATGAAGACAATTGAATTTATTGAGATCTTTCAGATCCCCCTGTATGGATGAGAGACCAATTGTTGGCTTTTCTCCCTTCAAAGTTTGTGTCCCTTATGGTTTAGGTAAGAAAAAAAACATTATTATGGCATGAAAAAGTTGAATTGGTGAAATCGTTTTTTTTAACCTCTTCAATGTTAAAAAATGCCAACTCCCACTTAATGTCACGATCGCAACCCCTCCTCTTAAGGGCGCTCCAGTCCTACCTTGTTAGTTTCATCTCCCGCACCTGTTCCCTGTTCCATCCCCTTTTCAGTTCCCCCTTAAAAGCCAGATGCTGACGCCTATTCCAGGCTCTGCATTGGTTCCTGCGTCATGCAAAACCGGGACCTGGATGCGCCTGGCTCCGTTATGAATTTAGTTTCTGTTTCTTGTTCCCGTTCCCGTGCCCACTGTCGGTCCCGACCCGGTTCTGTATTTTAATCATCTGTCTCGGATGGATTGCCTGGCCTTGGACTTTTGCCCTGTTTTTGGATTTCCCGTTTGTCTCATCACTGGATCGTTTGCCTCAGCCACACCTTCCCCGACCACCAGCACTCCATGGGCACGCCCCCCCTGTTTTCATCCCTGTATCCCGCATGCCTTTTTTCCTCGTGTCTTCTCACTCAACCGTGGATCGTGTCATTCTCACAGGGTCCGGAAAGATCTCTCCCTGACACTTAATTTAAGATGACAAAAATATATTTTTTAAATAGGTTGTTTGTGGAAGCACTTGTGATTTGAGTGAATTCAGTGTTTTTAGGGTCATCAGGGAAGAACTTTCGTTTTTTTCTTTGGCTTTTATTAGAATTAATTATTTAGTTTATAATAATATACAGTATATACTGTATATTGACCTTTTAAATTGCATACCATAGGGAACATTTTACTTGTAAAACTGTATTTCAACTATATTTAAAACTATAGTCACTTTGAGAACATTTGTCAGTCTTGTTTTTAAGCTTGCATTTTTATCAAAATGTCTTTCTTGATACTTTCCTTGATTCCTCAAATTTATATTTTAGTTTTCAGATTTTCAATTGTCCCCAGGTTATCTGCATACTTTTTTTCAAAACATTTGCACAAGGAAGTCAAAAGGATTTAAATATGCAAAATATAGCACAGACACCAACCATGTTAATGTTAGTTCAAGGATTTGGATTTTGTACAAGACAGGCTGTGAAAACTGCAGACTACATTACCAAATTTAGGCAGTGAAGCAGTTCTTCTAAGTCCTGAACAATGCCTTGTAGCCTTGGTCACCAATAAGGTTAATGCTAAGAAACCTTCTCATTAAGGCCATGTGACAAGCCCTTGCCAAGCCTGTGACAAGACATTCACTCAAAGTGGGATCTGCCCACCATCTGCCTTGAATCAGCCATGGCCATCCAGAGGCTGCCATGCTCTGCAATCCATGGACTCTGAATCCAATGGCGAGCAATGAACAGGACTACCAGTCTCGTTTTCCTGACCTTCTCCAGGAAGGCTGGGTGGAGAGCTACTGGAGAAAAGATCTACAATCATGTGACATGTTATTTACAGTCAATCCATTCTCTATATGCAAGGAGATCTACTGTACAATATGTCTGTCCTCATCTCATCTGACTACTCTTCCTGAGTCTCTTCCTGAAAGGAGATCTATCACCTGACTGAGGGGCAGTAGCTGATGCACAGACTGGAGGGATGCAAAGCAGCATTAAATCCTTAGAAGGAGCTGAACTGCCATCCATTCCAGGGTCTGAGTGCTCCTTGACTCCTTGGTGATTGATGAAGAACAGCTCTGATTAGTTGCCCACCTGCACAAGTACAGTTCTAGCACACTGAAAGGAAAGGCCTGAAAGACTGCATTAAATTCCAAAGTACTGATGTGCATAGAAAGCAACTTCTTGAAAGGAACATGGGCACTTCGCCTGTTCTAGACAACGGGGTTCCCAATCCTACCCTCACAGAACACTTCTGTTGCTGGGTTTCATTCCAGCTTAGTTGTTAATTACTGGTGTTAACTGATGCTATCTGATCTGGTTGCTTGTTTAGACATTGTACCTACCTGTTTCTGCACTCAATCCTTATGTTAAAAACTACTCACCCTGCTTCAAGTATTTTTGTTTCCAGCACTTTCAACATACAGAATTTTATGCAATCTCTCCTCAATTCTTTTGGTTCTTATTTTTGTCTTAACTAATACTAATATTAATAAGTTAGCAACTTTTGCTGAACAGACACAGGTAGCAGTGACACAACATGAAATATTCTCCAATGGATATTTTTCTTATTGTTTCTGAAAAACTCCAAGAAGTCCAATTGGTTACCTTTCAGTTAACAAACTTGCCAGAGGGAAATTCAAAAAATCAGAAATTGGTGCAGAGTTGATACCATTTATAAACCTTACCAACATTATAAGAGCTGAAAGAAATTTAAAAGTATACCTCAGAAAGAAATTGTAAGCAATTGGTTTGTGATTAAGATCCCAGATGGCAGAGTAGTCACATGTGACTGTCCTATAAGAGCTGTTTGTGTAAATGCTCAGTCTAATACCCCATGGAGTGGTGAGTATTCCATTTAATGGTGGCTATTCTTCAAAAGGAATGGGAATTGTTGTTTAAGGGTGAGATCTGCAACAGAATGATTCTGTGGGTTTATTAGGTTCTGCAGTGGGAAGATGTGAGTGGTGTTATAATACAGAGACAAGCAAAACAATACATATTCTGAGGTTCTCAAGAACAAGAATAATGTGAGAAAAATAAAAAATCTAACAGATCCTCCTTGGAGTTCATGGGGAGTGTCCCTGTGTACAGTATATAGTACTCTTATTTCATATACACATAACTCAATGATCAACAATTGTACAATAATGAATACTAATGCATAATAAGCCTCACCATGTACACAACTCGTGTACACAACTTTTATTGTACCTTCAGATGACTGTAATTACATAACCTTAGAGGTTAGTACAACAGATGTACAGTATTTCTGCTACACACTGTACTCAAACTGAAGCACAAATCAAACAGTTGCATTTTCCTGGGAGAGAGATAACTCTTGCAGACAGGATACAGTTTTAATGCTTTGTAGCTGATTGATTTAGAACTGCTGATAAGCATTATACAAGCTAGGTAGTCTTAATACTAAGGTGCAAGATGTGTACACAGTGATAACATGATCAATATATATAATGCAGGTGGGTAGCTGCGTCAGCATGTGTAGGCTGCAATGGAACAAGTAATAGGTTTATTCCATGCTGAAAAAAAGAAGAAAGAAAACACAACATTTCAGCTGTGGAGCCTTCTTCAGGTGTGAGCTCACACCCGAAGAAGGCTCCACGGCCGAAACGTTGTGTTTCTTTCATCTTTTTTTCAGCATGGAATAAACCTATTACTTGTTCCAATATATATAATGCTTTGCAAAAGTAGTCAGGCCCACATTATTGTTGCTTTAAAGCCTCCTGTCATAATACTTTCATGTTTCTGCAATTTCCCTCACAGGATCAATAAAGCATCTATCTATGTAGCAAATGATGTACTGTACGTTATATACATAAATTATTTTACACATTCAAAGCAAAAAACAAAAAAGAAGTAGATAATATGAAAGAAAACTGAAAAAATCAAGACTGAACAAGTATTCAAATGTTTTACTATGGCAAGCCAAAATTAAGGTGCACAAAATTACCTTAATAAGCCACACAATTAGCTGAGTATATTGTAGCTTAAAATAGATCACATATTAAACACTAATATTACTTGCAAACTCTGACATGCTTCACTGAGGTACAAAAGTCATGATTATTTAAATTCAAATTACAGAAAAGCAACATGACACTTTTAAAATCCCAAGAACGAAAAATGGTTTTGCATTGGGTGTGCCACACTTTGCTAATGGCATAACTACATCATGCCAAATATTTGTCATTAGTCTTCTTTTCAGCTATAACGTCCAATACCCTTAATTTGTTTTAATGGAAACAATCCTTTTGAATGGCAAACATGTCTCTAGGAGAAGCTTAAAGGTCTCTGTCATGTCCATTAGTTTCATTTTGCATAACTCTGCATTAGTATGTGCTACACTTAATTTCAATTTCATCCATGAGAAGAGACTGATTTTGAGTGTAATGTTTACATACATGTTTGTTTGTTTTTTATTTGTTTAACAGAATTTTCCTTTTCAGACATTTTCAAAAACTTTAATACCACAAGGTCTCAACATGACATTGAGATTATAATACATTCCCTTTTTCCCTGCTTGTGAAAACATCAATTTATTTGAATATGTTAGATCGCAATGCCACATGGATATATCTAAAGCCTTAAATGCAATGTACATTTCATGAACTTTTTTAATATTAAAGGCGGTACTTGAATCATTTATCACATTTTCTTGCATTGAGTGCAATTTAGAGAATGAATATGGATGATAAGAATATTTCCATTTTTATTACATTATTAACATAGAATCCAATGATAGATTGTTGAGATGACTTCCCTGAACTTCAGGCCTTTAGTCATTTATCATTCTCCGCAATTATTCTGTATTTCTCTAAGCCTTCTTGTGACAGAACTTTATCGGAACAAACTTAAAAGGATTACAATATAAATATTTAGAATTAAGTACAGTAATATATTTTTGAGTTAAATTAGAAAAAAAGTTAAATCTATAGGGAAAATAGGTAACAGTTACATATAAATGAAAGTTTTGATAATACATTCTCATCAATTGAGTTCTATAGTTTCAGTCAGTGCTTGGGCAATTGGTTCAGGAAACTAAGTTGTGGTTGACAAATGTTTCAGGTCAGTCTCTTACTTAGCATAATTTATAAGAAAGCTAAAATTATGTTAAAGGCTCTGTTAAATGTATGAATTCTCAAGAAAAAATGTGCACCTCCTACTCCTTTTTTACAAAAGCATAACGTAGATCCAAGTTTGCCGTGCAAATCCAAATCCAATCCACAGTGGTGGTTTTCACAGAATTTATTGTTTTTCTGAGTAGCCTGGAAAAGTTTGTAGGTGTTACAGGCTCTGTTCTCTCTTAACTGAAATCAGATTTAACTTGAAGGGAACAGTTTGCCAAAAACGTGCAATGTTCTTCAGTAACACATGCAGCCACATCACATCCAAGTTCTAGGTTCCAAATGGTGTCATACATGTATATGCTTCTGGTGTTGTGGCAGGACTGTGGTGTGTTTCACACCTGTTTGATTCAAGCCAGAAGCCACTTTCTGTGTGGGGTTTTTATCTGGTTTCCCCATGAGCTTGTGGGTTTTGTCTGGGTGCTCCAGTTTTCTTTCTTATTTTGCTGTCTCAATGGCATCTCTGAATTTTGTTCTGTGTAATGACAGACAGGAGACCATTCCAGGGTGCATCCTGCTACAGTATGTGTCCTGTGTACCTGCTCTGGCTCTGTAAATCCAATACTACACAGAAATATAATAAGCTGTTATTGAAAATGTATGAATGTATGTATGAATACACAGAAATGAATATATTTGCTTTCATTAGCTGATATATTGTTTATAAATACAGTATTAATTTTCACTGCTGTGCTTACTCAAATTTCAACGTGCACAACTCCTGACCTCAATTTAGCATTTTTCCTTTCTAACACTCGGCTAGAGTGACATCAAAAATTCGATGCAGCTCTGAGAAGTTGGCACCCCTACAAACCCGCACAAACGATGATTCCCAATTCATTTCTGCTGAACCTTGATAAGACTGTGTGTTCTTTACAGCAGCTTTGTAAATGTAAAAATCTCAAGCTGGTTATTGAGGGAATTGAGAATTGGCAGAGTTACTCTGTAAAAAACCTTGGTGTTATTTTTGATCAAAATCTGGCTTTTGAACAACATGCTTTGCAACACAATGCTACTAATGAATCCTTTTTCTACTTCTGTAATATTGCTTATGTGTATTCTTGTCTCACATAGCAAGATGAAGAAAAACTCGTGCATGCACTTATTTATTTTTCTGCATACACTACAATAATGCCTTGTTTGTTTCTAATCCTTTCATACAGGAATGGCTGTACCTGGTCACTATTGGGATGGCTGACCCCGAAGGAAGTACAGGTTGTTGTGTTGTTGGCACTCAAAATTTTCCAAATCAATGGGTGAGTATGCAGATGCTGTCCTGTGGGTGAGACATTTAACCATGGCCCTGACTACTTAAGTCATTATAGATCCCCCGGCAATTGGCAAAACAGAAGGGGTTGTTAACCAAAGAGTCCTGGATAAATGCCACCTGGGGCTTGTAAAGTCTGACCTTCCTGAATTCCTTCTTTATGCAGTTGGTGGAGCAATTTCTCATTTCCCCACCTAACTGATCTGTAGCACAATGAGGCTGCTGGCACATAATGGCAGCTGTGCAATACCCAGATGGGTGATGCTCTTCCAAAATGGAAAACGCAGGTTCCTTTCTATGTATAAAGCACACTGGGATCCTTCTGGATGAAATGTGAGACTTAAAACTAAATTTTTTTTTTAAAATTAATTACTGGAATTATAACGTAAGTTAAAAAAGAAATTCAGAAGGAAAGTTAGATGCTAATTAAGCACACTTCTGCTTGCCTATGTATGCAAGTCTTGCACTCAGGACTTCCTTTATCGTACCTGTCTCGTAACCCCCCCACCTCCTCCCCGCGCCTCTCCATTTACACTCTTGCAGCAAAATCCCCTAGCTCATGCCAATGGCAATGGTGGGAGGGGGATGTGCGCGACATATCCAGCCTCCAAAAATACTTTCTACATCTTCATCTTCTCTCACATTCATTACGATCTAAGAGAACTACTGAATCATTATTATAATTGCTTACACTTATATAGCGCTTTTCTGGACACTCCACTCAAAGCGCTTTACACGTAATGGGAACTTCCCTCCACCACCACCAATTATATTAAGTTGCATTATGTTAATAAATCAGCAGTCCAAATTCTAAATAAGGCTAAATGTTTTAATTGCATTGCTCCAGTTTTACCTGCTCTGGATTGGGGAGCTAAAAAGAGTTCAGAGTAAAATTTTAAATCATACTCCTGGCTTTAATGGGTTAGCACCTAATTCCATCTGCACAGCTCTTTCTCCATACTCTCCCAAGTGCAGCTTTCAGTCTCTTGACACTATTAAGTAGCACTTACTGTAGATTGTGGGATGAATTTCAGAAAGAACAGTGATACTGTTAACAAGTTTAAATTGAATTTGAAAGCATACTTTATATCCTGTTTAATTAAATGTCAGTCATGTTATTGTTATTTTGAATTTTTATCATGTCATCTGTTTTTATTGTCATTGTTTAAATTGTCATTTTTTTCCCAGAAGTGCATAAGCGCCATTTAAGTTATTTGTTATAAACCTACCCGATTTGGAATAGTCAACTGTGGGCTCATCATGTCTCCGCTCTTGGCTACAAGCCCTGTAAACTCACACAGGGGAGAAGGAGGACGTGTAGGCAGACTCCTCCAACCTGCCCACCTTCCAGCCATTTGTCCACTTGTCTTTTTGACATGTCACAGACTGCACAGCATGGCAGGCACTTCAGCACTGATTGGATCAGAGGCACATCCTGCACCTGCAGCACTGCAAACCTGCAACAACCTGGAAGGATGAAGGGGGTGTTGTGGCAAAGGGAGCAGAGAGAGACCCAGCAAGCCTATCCCAACTCCTCCCCCAGCCAACTGAGCACTACTGCTTGGGAAATCCCATTCCCAGCCGGCTGACATCACGACCAGGACTCAAAAGCACTGTGCTTGGATCATAGGGCTCAGTCTGTGCCCAGACAAGCCCTATTACTGGTCAAGGCACTCAGATTCTTAGTTGCATTTGTAATACTTTTTGTTTCTCTTGTACTTGGAGACGTTGTATATACAATGATGTATATAAAACATAACAAATGAAACACTATAAAGATGAAGATGGCAATCATCTTTATAAATAACTATCATTTTGATAATAAAACATCTACAATGTGTGTAAAGCAGTGAGTATTAATACCCTGTTGACTGAATGACTACTATATATCAAAGCTTTGACCTGAGTGCCTCAACCAGTAAAGAAACTTAATTAAATTCCAAGCAATCACAGGGTCAATGTTGTCGTATCAGTACATGACCCCAAGCATCACAATAGGAAAAGCTCTTCCTAAGTTGGGTGGAAGTTAGTCACGCTGGGTCTTCACAGTTTTTGAAGAAGTAGCATCTTCTGTGAATTACAATGACATCATTGAGAGATGTGCCACAGCTCCAACTGACTAACTATTCTGTACAGCAAGGTAGAGCGTGCAGTGTGTCAAATGATGAATAGCTCGGACAGGTGGGCGCATCACAGGAGCTTGTCTGAAGGTCCCAGGTCCCCCTGCAAAGAGCAGGAGTCATTGCCAAAATTGTAGTATTAAAAACATGTGGGGTCTAAATTGCATTGTTATGGAATGAAAAAAAATAAGTGGTAACTCCAGATTTAAAATAGATTTACAGCAGAAATTTCATGGAATTACAAACTTAATAAAAACATTGTATAAAGTTAATTAATTTCATGTGAAAGCTTATTATTTAAAAATGAAATCAGATACAGTAAGGCTACTTGCCTTAGAGGGGTACTTGAAATCAAAAGCACTTAACTTCTCTTCCTGCTCTTAATCTCATACCCTGTTGTGAGTGTTCTGTGCAATTCTCTGTGAGTGTTATTTGCAATATTAAATAACTATTAAAGTACAGGTCCTAGGAAAAAGTTAAGCTGATTGTAAACAGAAGCAAAGAAGCACAACTAAATGTTCTGAAGCTCAATAGAAAAATGTTGTGCAGTGAACTGTGTGTCATTTGAACTCCTGAAGTTCCCAAGTTCTAGTGTAAATTCCTTAATTTTCACTAGCATAGGCTTTTTAACTATAGATACAACAAACTTGTATGTGTCTGCAGATTTTAGATTATATACTGTACACTACTTATCATGTATTCAGGCTTTAATATCCAAACGACAGCACATATTTCCTTAGCTTTCATACACATTTATTGTTGTTCATTGCTGATTTATAGCAGTGCAATCTCACACTCTGGTAAGAAAATAAACAGAAAGTGTCAAGTGCTAATTTTAACTAAGAGAATAGTATAGAGCCAGAATAAAGCCCTAATGAAAAACAACAGAATCAATGCTTTAAGGAAGTCTCCTAAGCACTAGTGGCCATCAGTTAAAGAGAAAGCAATGAAATTAGGTTTGGACCATTGAACCTAAAAGTTTTAGTCCTATTGTCCTGCTTAGGGCCACATCCTAACCTGCCTTGAATCCATAGATTAAAAAATTGAGAAATTGTATCAAATTCAATGGTCTGGTCTAACAAATGGATAAAAACTGTAGTCTATAATATGAGTAAACTTGTTCAAGCAAGAAAAAAATATTTTATTGACTACTAGCTATTATTTTACTCTGCACAATCTCTCCACTTCACTGGGCATTTTCAAATTATTACAACCCTTCCCTTTATAACAACATGTTGTGTTAGACATATAAATTAATATTTACAGTGGCTATTTCATTTTTTTTTAAAGAAAAAGCAAAATACACTGTTAAGGACAGTGTCAGTTACAATGGCCCCTGTGCCACAGAAAGTTCCATTACCATTCCGAAGGTATTTTTCTGTCTTCCACTGTCCCATAGTTATTAAGTCTTGAACATCTGCCAATTGAAAACATTTTAACTGAGGTGATCCTTTTGTTTACTAATGAACTGTAACATACAAGTGTCTAACCCACCAGAGTGTAAAAGCATAAATATTAATTCAATATGTTCCTGTGCCCTTTGTCATGGACATTTTTAAAGGAACCACAGCACCTATTTAAAACAACCTATGTTACTGATGTTTCTCATGGAAGTTTTACAGTATGTTCTGTATTTCAGAAATACACTGTGACGTCAGAAAACATATTTCAAGCTTCAGGATTTCAGACTCTTTCTGACTTTTTCTGTTATCTGTATTTTGATCATTGTCAAGGGATTGAACAACATTATATCTTAGAGCAAACGAAATATCAGATTGATTCAGGTCAATCCTAAGTCTGCCACTCATTTTCTAACTGCTTCATCTAATTCAGGATCACGGGGCAGCACGAGCTTATCTCAAGCAAATCTTAAATCAAAATGCCAGAATTAAAGTATAACATCCATTTTCTCACACATCCATTCATGTTCTATCTGTTTCAACCAATTCCAGGTTGTGGAGGAGTGGGAGACTATCCCTGCAATCAACGGGTACAAGGCGGGATACACCTTGGATCGGATGTTATCATCCATCACAGGACAAACACAGGTACAAACAACAAAAGAAAAATATTGTACATTAGGGCCAATATTCCCAGAAGCTAATTAACCTTCAAGTATGTCTTTGGACCGTGGCAGGAGAGCAGACTCCCTAAAGGAAACCTACTGGACATGAACACACATACAGATGCAGCCATTCAAAGTGTGCGGCACAAACACGTACCGCAGGCATTTGGCTACGTCATCGCGCGGTATGTTATTGGCCGGCCAAAATGACCGACAGGGGCACTTGAATGACTTGTAGATCATTCAATTTCCATGCAGATAGTACCCCAGGAATTGAACCCAGGTCTCCAGTATTCTAAGAGAGCAATGCTGACCACTGTGCCACTTTGCCACCCTTAAAAATATCACCTTAGATATTTTACCTTAGAAATATCGCAAGACTACACCCTATGCTATCATTAACTGTGGCTGAAAAGCTGATCAACATATTTGTATTCTCTCGAATTGACTACTGCAATGCTCTACTCCCTGGGGTATCTAAATCTACTCTGAACAAGCTGCAGTATGTCCAAAATTCAGCAGCCAGAATCTTGACCAGGTCTAGTGCAAGTGTTCACATTACTCCTATCCTGGAGTCCTTGCACTGGCTTCCGGTCACATTCCGCGTAGACTTTAAAATCCTCATGCTCACCTATAAGGCTTTACATGGCTTGGCACCTCAATACCTGTCTGAACTTTTATCGCCCTACTCCCCACCTCGCAACCTCCGCTCTTCAAATTCTGCCCTCCTTACTGTCCCCCAAGCCCGATTACATTGTATGGGCGACAGGGCCTTCTCCTGCTATGCCCCCAAGCTCTGGAACTCTTTGCCCAAGGATATCAGAGAGTCACCTTCTCTAAACTCCTTCAAATCCAGACTCAAAACCTTCTTCTTCAGAAAAGCCTTTACTTAACTGGTTCCATTCTTCACCCCTCTGCTCTTCTTAATACCACCTTCCACGGTCTCCTCTATTGTTATTGTTGTAATTATAATTGTGTCCTATCTTGTGAAATCTTCTTATTTATTGTTATTGTTATCCTGTAAAGCTCTTTGAGAAGCCACCTTTAAAGGCGCTATATAAAATAAAGTTTTATTATTATTATTATTATTATTATTATTATTATTATTATTATTATTATTATTAAAGTATTCCATTTACCAAAACTGATCCATTCATAGAGATGGAAGGCAAATGCACTAGTGGTTGTGTTCCTCCACATTTCTTGCAAAGTAAAATCAAATGAAAACAAAACATTGTCTTGAAAGAAAGCCTGGAGCGTTTTTTGTACATGTGACTTGCTGAAATTCACAAAACAAGTCAGTCTTGCTGTATACCCTCTCCTAAACATAAAAAAATCACAATGTCCTGTACTGGTTTGATATCAACATTTCAGATTTAAAGAATGGCCACATTCAATTACATATGTTACTTGAAGTACAACACTGTGTTGGGAAAAATGAATAGGTTGTCTTTACTATTATATCCCTATCTTTATTGGGTGGCACAAAATCACTGTGCTAAATTATATTACACTGTCCTATATTATTATAATTTTGTTAATTTTGTTTTTTTCTGTTTTTGATGGAACATTTAGATGCAAATAGTCTTATTTAGTGATGTGCATATCAGTCCAAAACAAATCTTGACATGCAGATGCCCATTGTGCATCACGTACAAAAGAAAAAGGATACTTTTATAACAGGGAAAAATCATTTTTGAGAACAAAAAACAGTAATTTAAATCCTGCTACATTCTCAAAGTCTAGCTTTATAAAATAAATGTGCTTTGCTTTTTTGCTCCTAGATATCACCTCCGGTAACTGAACCAGATAATGTTATCCCTTTCTACATCCCCAATGACCATCAAATTGTAGATGTCTGTAGAAGCATCTGTAATGAATAACTTTACATGCTTGATCAATGCAAACCCAACAAAACAGAACTTCTTTTTTAAGCACAAGGTTACAATCTCTCAAGGTCAGGCAGACTTAGAGCAACACTTTGTAAGACTATCTTTCCTTGCACTTTATCTCCAACCTGATAAAAAGCCATTTTCCAAATGCCAAAACACATTAATTCATCATACTATTAGTCTACTTAGCGACAGACACTGATCAATGAAAACTTTGACTACAGCACCTTGGTACTCATAGAAAAATTTAAAAAAAACAAAGAATGATTTGTAGACCATCTTTTATAATACCAATCCAACTAACATTAGGGCTATTTTTTGTTTCATTATTTGTAACAAAACACACACACAATGAGTAATTTACTCACTTTCAAGTCACTGAATTTTGACGAGCAGACGTTTCAAGGCACACTTTAAAGGATATAAGGCCTATTTTATCATTTCCAAGGGTGAGAGCACAGGTTTTTACCCATTCACATTTACAAATCAATGTTAATGCATTATCACATCAAAGACACTTTGTATGAGAGTGTTTTAATCATCTTATCCTTCAAATTAAAAGCCTATTTCATACCTCAGAACTAATCCTTTCAATATATTCAACCAGGGATGTAGAAAGCAGAGGATCTCAGTGACCAATCAGATAAGTTAGTTATTTATTATGGCTTTTGACAAACAGGCATACTGTATGTGACTTCAACAAATGCTCACTGGCCCATCTATCTTTTAATGGTCTGAGATGATATGAGAATGTCTGAAGGTAATTCTATAGCCTACTGAAGGATCATGAGCTCACCAGTGCAAATCCATAACCGAAACTCACACTTGGGCTCAGTTCTAAGAAGGAGTGTAAAAAAAGATTTTCTTGACCTGAATCTTGTATGCCTTTCTGGAATGCATAAGAGATGTGCAGACGTGTCCAATGCCTCTGCATCATGATCAAGAAACTTAAATTCCATTCTGTCACTGCCTGCTGGGTACAGGTGTTGAATACATTAATTTATAATAACATTAGGAATCACAGCCCACAATGGCAAGAAAATTGACCATGGTGATAGTTTTTCGTCCTGAGCCGAAGGCTTATTTTTGTATGAAAGGAAATGCTATTTCAGTCCATTTAAAGTGAACAGCAGTGATAATTTAAACATTTAGGAGGTAATATACAGTATATCATATGCTCATATTTCTTTTTAGATTGAGTAGGTTGAGTAGAGGCCTTTAGTTAGAATGGAACTAAAGGCCATTCTTAAAGGCCATTGAATGGAACAATGAAGTGCCATTGAAGTGAACAAAAATCACATTCACATTCAGAAACTTAAAATGAGCATGTTTTAAAGTCATGTCATTTACCTAACCGCTTCAAACCATACGGTGTCACAGGAAGCCAGAGCCTACCCAGCAAGCAACGAGCGCAAGGCAGGGTACAGTCCATCGCAGATGTTTTAAATATATCAATAATGATACAATCAATGATACATCAAATGTTTTTGTAATTGAAATGTTTATTAAACAGCAACGGAGGCAAAAGCAGAAAAAGTAATTTCCTCACTGGCACTCACTTAACACACTGCAGTCCAGAACAGAACTGATGGTCAGAGTAATTCTGATACTGGTCAATTGTGGTTCTGGCAGATGCATATTTTGTGACGAGTACATTTTATTTTTCTAAACCAATGAAAATTGAAAATAATATGTAATCTGTATCTTAACCCTGCACCATAGAGGAAAAGCCTCCCCCTATTGCTTGTTGGGATGGTCTTCAACTCCCCTGTATTGGATAAAGTGGTTAGAAAATATATAGATGGATATCAAAATTCAGCTCATAAAATAACATTTACAGTAAGATTGATTTTTCAAACATGATCAATGAATGAAGTTTACAGTTGATAGAAGACCTCCTTTAATAAAACAAAACAAATTTGAAAAAATAAAGTATTTATTACACGGAACAATGAGAAATGCTGAACAAAAAGCACACAGTCATGTAATGATAATTTCATAAATACTGAATTTTGTTCCACGTCAATATCATCATTTTCGTTTGCATTTTTACCAGTACCATTTATTCCCTTATAATTTAAATAAAATAAATATAACAATTATATTATACAATAAATTAACTTTTTTATTTATTCCACTACACCTGTCTATAATGCATTATCATATGGACTGACCCATTCAGCATTTCTTTTGCTGTTGCTGAGTTATTTAAATTTGTTTTGAAAGATAATCTTTCTCATTCTGAAACAGTGTTGACCTTTTCTTTGTCAATTTCTTTTTCTTTCTTTTTTTCGCCCTTGACGTTGTTTAGGATTCTGAATCCCGACTAACAATTTAAAAAATGCATTTTTTATTTTTCCATTTTACTAAACACATCTGTTGCTCTGCTACTTCACCTGTCAGAAATGAGCTGATGGGCCCAAGGCAGCATTAGTAGTACTGAGAAGGTCACAAACAACATGACGTCAATAAGACCTAAGACTCAGTAACCTAGACAACAAACACGAAAAGAGAAAACCCAGATTGCTCTGTGCATACGCAGAAGAAATGGAGATATGCCACAGCTTTCAACTATAAAGGGCTTGGTAAAGAAATTCCTTTTGATATGCTTAAACTTCACGTCATGCTGAATTCGGTGCTGCTTATTCTGTTTCGTTGTTTTTTTAACAGTAGCTTAACAATATACTGTACAGCTAAATACACATTACTCATTATATACAGTATATCATATATAAAATAAAGCTTCTGTAGTGTTTTTTTCTGGAATTTCAATTAGAATAAATACTATTGGATAAAATGGGATATACAGTAATGAATGTTTATCCACCACTATAATTAAAGCATTTGCACCCCAGATAATAAAAAAAATCCACTTAGTTTGTATTAAAAAACTCATCCTTGCAAATAATACATTCTTAGAAACAAAGGATTAAGGCAAGAAAATCCACAAAACTGTAAAACAGTAGATTAAAAGCAAAATAGCAATTTATTTGCTTTGGGAATGATAGGAACTGGAATAGGTGAAATTGTCATTGTCTCCATTTAGGGGAGAGGAGTACATTTTTTTTCTTTTTAAAAAAGAAAAAAAAATCTGAACGGCAATATATCACACAAGACCTCACTTTTCCAGTCTGACAAATTTACATGTCTGCATGAAACCCTATTGTATATGCCTTGAACCTAATGAAATGATTGTCGTGTCCCTTGGGAATGCGTTTGCTCTCCAAACCGCTTCCAGGAAATACTAGTTTTGGAGAGCTTTCCATAGGAACATCAAGTAAAGCCCTTAAAAGAATCATATCTGTCAAGCATTTGATGTTATAAATAATTGTGTTTTTACTCTAAATGTGGATAAACTCTCAATATCTGAAGCCACCCATGCACTCGATCTCAACCATATAAGACAAAGCTTCTTTTACCCCTCTTGAGGCTTGCAAAATAATGAAAACATTGTGAAACCAGCTCTCCCCCCGGCTCTAGCCACACTTTTAATTTTTCGTTTTGCCTGTAATCCTCAGTTGATCAGACTTTAAAAGAGTGGCATTAATGTAAACACCAAGAAAAGCAAACATTCAATCAAACCCAGAGCTCAGGCCTTGATGTATTATCACATTTTCCACTCTATCAAATGGTTGTTTTCTCAGTATTACCCAAGAGAAATAAGTCTTTCAAATACAGTTTTTGAACATCTCAAATGCAGGAACATTCCTTAAGGAATTGTACATATTTTGTGTGCTTGGAACTGTTGGATGTACATGTAAATTAGAAGTAATACCATTGGTCATGCATCACTTTGTTTCATACATCAAATTAGTGTTTTCTATCTATGACATTGATCCTACTGACATTAACCCTCTAAAAACACAGTATAAAATCACACTGTTTCTATGTATTGATCCTTCTTTTTCTATTTTGTGTCTTGAGTGGAATGAGCCTTGCAGCCTATTGGGGCATGACTTTGCACAAAGATCGCAGAAATAATGCACAACAAAAGAAGGTACCCTCAAAAAAAAAAATTATGTATACTGAAAAAGTAGAAACATACTTCTAGCTTTGTCCATAAATCAAGTTGGATCTAAACCAGTTACAGCGAGTGATATGAGAACCTGGCACACAGAAAGGCACTTCACACAAAATTGTGGATATATTTCAAGTGTCTGTTTTTTTTTACTGAATCTAAGGACTCAACACTTTTAGCAAGACAGAAAAAAATATTATTGCATTATTGTGAGATAACTGTACTGATTTGAAAGGGATTCTAAGGGAGGGTCATTCAGCCACTGAGGTAGAGAGTAAACAGTCCAAAGTAAACAAGCACAAACACTAAGTGGAAGGAAAGTCAAAAATAGACTGGAGCAAGTCTGTGCAGTGAGTGAATAGGAAAGCTGGTTTAAATAGTAGTCTTAATGATCATCAGATGCAGGTGTGGGTTTATCCCTTCCTTCTTAAAGAGCAACTTCTGGGCACACATACTGTACTGTGGGAAAAACGACAATGAAAGGCCTATTGCTAGGTGGGTGTGTGAAGATCTTCTGCCAGGACAAGATCTGTCTTCAGGGCCAAACCCATTCCATTTGACCAAGTGTGACACTGTGTGACAGGTTTGAGAAGAGATACAAGGAATATTGGACATATAAGAAATGAACAGGGAAGAGCTAACCTGAAGGTGACGTGATTGAAGCGTTTGATAATCTTGAAGGGCCAAATAAACCTGGGACTTGTTTTCGCAAAGGGACTTGAAGCTTGATGTGCTGGGTTGAAAACCACACCTTCTTCTATAATGTTAAATGTGGTTGAGGATGGCACTGCTGGTTAGCTGGCTTTGAGGAGATATTGTTAAACCGGGACCATATCTGCAGAAGACTGCCTTCTACCTAGTCCACAAGTGGAAAAACAGTGTTTGAGGAATCCAGGAACAGGAGTGGTGGCTGAAATCCATAGATACACTGAAATGGTGAAGTCCCAGTAGAAGTGTTAATTAAGATCTTGTGTGAGCCCAGGGATGAGTTGATATCAATTAATCTGGAATTCATACACATGATATCACAAATATTGTTCAAGCTCCTGATTGACCCATTTAGTTGACCAATAGTTTGAGGATGATAACCAGAGGAGAGTATTTTATTATCCTCATTTTCTGCAGCAGGCCCTCCAGAAAATACAAATATGTCTATGGTGCAATGGAGAGTTTCTTTTAGAAAATCTGTCCACCACCACTAAACAGCAGTACAATCCTGATATTTGGACAAATCAGTGAAGAAGTCTGCTGAAATGTGTATCCAGAGTTTGTCAGCACATGTAGGAGTCCTTGGACTGGATGCATGGCAGACAGAGATGTACTGGGCAACATTTTTACCCCACAAAGGCCCATGAAGCCACAACAAAGGCTGTGATGAAGATTCTGCGTCACACTGCTTATGCTCCATGGATAAGGTTTTAGAAAAACAGACACAGAAAAGTCTACATCCATAAAAAAAAGGCAGCAAGGGGTGAGGGTGGGAGAAAATGAGAGCTGATGTGAAGACTGTGCTTCGGGGGACCATATACTTTGACCAGATGACTTATTCGTCAATTAGAGCAATAATGGAGCTGGAATTGTGAATGAAGCATCCATAGAAATCGGCAAAGCCAATAAAATGTTATTTAAGCAGAAATAAAATGTTCTGCTTCAGAGAAGTGTGGACTGGCCAGTCTGCTGTTGGCAAGACCTTTCTTGGGTCCATATGTAGAGCACTGAGGAAAGTGGGGATTGCAATATGGTATGGTATTTTGGTATGGTAATTATTAAATATGAAATTCACATTTTTTTCTGACTTACCACAGCATTAAGCATAGATTATTATTTCACAGCCAATGTAGAACCTCTCACACATGTTCAATATGATCCAGCTCAGAACTTGAAAAAATTAGTATGCCGTTCAGATACATCACAACCAATTTATCCAAAAGATCTCTGAAGATGCTCACAAAGCTTTGAAAAACTGATGGAGTATGGAGTATTGCAGAGATCAAACAGCATACCAAGATATGCATAATTCTGATTCTGGGTGAATCAGAGGGTGAATTGAAGGCCCTCTTCCATTTGTCTCCTTGTCTTATCTGAATGAGGTTGTGAATACAGGGGCCTTTAGACTTGTGCTGAGATAAGTGGAAGAGAGCACCTGTTCTTAATAGTGATTATGTTTAATCCTCTATAAATAATACATGTACAGAGAAAGCCGTCTTTATTTTCAACTAAGAATAACTCAGCTCTAACTGGGGGGGAATAAGGCCAAATGAAACCAATTTGAAGAATTTCCTGAATCTGCTTTTCATGGGTAGATTCCCCGGACCAGACATAACAAAAATGTGATCCCCAGGAGGCATGGTTCATCAATCATAAGGGTGGTGGTAGTCACTGTAAAAAGATTGCTGTGAATCTGAAACTTTGGGTAATGCAGTAGAGGCAGCGATATGTGAAAGACATACAGTAGACTCCTGCATGAATGACTCCAAATAACCAGTTCTTATATGCTCCAAGAAAAAGTAGGGTCATGGTTCACAAATCACAAGAACCCTAGGTCCAAAGGAGAAGTATGTGTTGGAATGAGCATCAAAGAACTAATTTCAGTGTGAAGAGAACCCACCTTCAAGGTTACTGGAGCAGTTTGCCATGAAATAGGAACTTCAACAGTGAAAGTGCTACTCAAAGCCTGAGCACATAAAACTTTAACACAGAGAATAAGTGTAGTGCTAGACAGCAAGCTAAGTTAGTGTCAATATAGTTATCTGTAGCTCCAGAGTTGATGAATGCATACAGATTGTAACACTGGTGCTCCCAAGAGAATGAAGGCATTAACATGAGATGCTGAGCAGAGACATATGAGGAGTAGGCTCCACTCAATAAAGAATCCTCACTCTCTGCTGAGTGATGGCTTTCCCCTGAAGCCCTGGGCATAGATTACTGAAGAGGCCCTTGGCACAACAGTAAACAGTATACACTTTCCCCTAATACAGTGACGACTACATTCTTGTGGCATCAGAAAAGTATGTCCAACTTACATGGGTTCCTCCAGCAGGAGTGGTGTATGACTGACCGCCAATGAGAAATGGAAAGGGAAAGCACATGGTGGTCAAATATTACATTTGCACTCCAGCTTACATTCAGCCAGTCAAATATCCAAAAGTGTGGACAATTAAAAGAGGCTGTCGAGGCCCTGGGCAAGGTCTTAATTTGTCATTTCATCCTTAGCACTTTCAGACAGTCCCATGAGAAAATCAGCCATGAGAGCTGGCTGATTCCAGAAGCTCTCAGAAGCAAAAGTGCAAAATTGAAAAGCATATTCTGTGACAGAGCAATCCCCCTGTTGAAGTTGGAATAGCTGTGATGAAACTTCAGTAGAGCAAGCAGGGGAATTAAAAGTCTTCTTTGCAAAAAAGGAAATTGCAAAAATTCTCCCAGGTCAGAATAGATAGGATTTTTAGATTTTGAGAATAGATTAGTAATAATATTTTATAAGGTACCTTAACCCTGGAGTAGCTCAAAATCATGGAGCACTTTACAAGAGAACCTCTACATGCTGTTGGTTCACCCGAATCTCTCTCTGGACCCAGAATCATAATCATAGGTTCCTTAAACTATACACCTTCAGCAGGAATGGAAGCAGACACAATCGAAGCAGTAGAGCAGAAAGCTGTATTCAAATTACCCTGAGACTGTCACATTGCCGAAACCGGAGGAAACAGTTGATTAAAGACGGTGGTCAGCTGATTGAGCTGTTGCTGTGTATCCAGGAAAGCTCCCTGACTAGCCAGAGCCAAATGATTCTGATCCAACTCTGTAGAATCCATTCTGGCTCAGTCTTGCTGTAGTGATTGTGAAGGGATTCTAAGGCAGAATCATCAAGCCACTGAAGTAAAAAGTAAACAGTCCAAGATAAACAAACACAAACACAAAGCAGAATCAAAGTCAAAACTGTCAGTCAAAAGGCCTGGGTCAAAACTGTTATCAAAGTTGAAGTCTGGAGAAAATAAGGGCAAAACAGAAGTCAAAATAAGGAGTGGGAGAGGGACAAAACCAGAGTTGGCAACACAAGAAGAGCAGACAGAACACTGATACTGAAGCAAACTATAGTACTGAACGAGGAGTGAATAGAGAAGCCAGTTTAAATAATAGACTTAATGATCATGATGCAGAAGTGAGTGATACTGTAGTTACTGAATCGGTGCAGTGGAGAGTAGGAAACAGGAAAACTTAGGATGCAAGAGAGGTTTTATTTTGTAGCTCAGAGAGCAGACTGACAGTACCAAAAACTCCACACTCCCGGTTTGAGACCTGTCACCATACAGTGAGCGGAAAATCATCATTTTTAATTGTGTAATATTATGAAGACTCACAATAACATTGCACTATTTTGCAATAATTATTGCATTATTTCAACGTAACTGTGTGTTATTATGATTTAAAAAGATAATGCATTATTTTGTAACAATCATCGCATTGTTTTGAGAGAATGTTGGTAACATATCACCACCAACAGGTATGGAAGTCTTTCAGAGCCACAGAAAAAAATGTTCCATCATTTTGAGAAAACATTGAACTATTTGGAATAATTATTGCAGTGCCCAGACCTGCACCTCACAATGTCTCAACCATTATTACATCTAGCTCAAGCTGGACTCTGGTTGAGTCACTCATCAGGTACAAATGTATTTCATGAGAATAATACATTAGACAATACATCGGAAAGGTACCAGAAAAAACACATACAGTATATTAAAACATACAAAACAGCCTGTAGATTGTGTTTTCCCAATACAACAAAACTACATGATTAAATATTAAAGCTCCTGTATTTTACAAAATGTAATGCTCTGATACACGACAGAGACCCAATCCAATATTAACAACAGTATTCCACACACAGTCTTTGAATAAAATACTATATTTTTCTAAACAATTTGATTTTTTAATTTTTATTAATCAAAGGTAAGTAAAACATTACACAGCCACATACAGCATTTCAACACCTCAGCCTGTTCAAGAATGGATCCATCAGAAACCATTCTCAGAATCTACAATTCTTATCCTAATATAATTAGAGCCAATAAAATTCAATTTACTTTTTCCATTTTAGACAGCATCAAGTAACCAATAAGACAATATATGCAAGTCTCCTTCAAAGAATACATTATTCCCAGAATACATACAGCAAATAAAAATTGAAGTAAAAAAATAAATGTGAGATCCTTGTAGAACACCTACCTAAACACCTGTGTCATACTAGATGATTGGCCTACAGAGGTCTATTTTCTTTAGTGTCTCACAATGACATATTTATGGTAATGAAACTCATCTTTAACTCTACCTATGATATGAGAATTGATTTGAGAATTGGAGGACACACCCATCCTATGTGTATGTTTAAGATACACAAAACATATTAAATTAAATCTATACTACCTTTTTCCAGTAATTATTAGTATTAACGTTTGGTGTCAGGATGATCCTAAACTACATGATGTGTTAAGAAACTGGCAAGTAATCTTTTTACTAATGGCTTTAGGTTTATTTTAGCTGACTGAAATACACTATACAGTAACTTATGTATTAAAACATATGGTGACACTACATACTTTTTCTAGTAATGTATTGTATATTGTTACAAATGGGGGTCACAAAACTGGTGAAAATCAAGAATTGACCAAGCGTTTTAGTCAATAATTGAAATAATTATTCATAACCCCCAACTTGTAAGTAATTTCTAGAAATATACCCGAGTGGTTGGTATAATTGAAGGCATGTGAATTCTCTGTTCTCCAGCACAGCTTTGTTGAGTAATGAACAATCCAGACACACTTGGTTAACAAATATTTATTACAATCACAAAGCACAAACTACACTACACAAAACATACAACACACAAATTACTCTATGTACAGTACTTACAAACAAGGTGTTTCAGAGGCCTAACATTCTGGTCATCCAGAAAACCCCAGACTGCTACTAAA
Organism: Lepisosteus oculatus; assembly: GCF_040954835.1. NCBI lineage: Eukaryota > Metazoa > Chordata > Actinopteri > Semionotiformes > Lepisosteidae > Lepisosteus > Lepisosteus oculatus. Next base: position 21,561,912 of record NC_090702.1, on the reverse strand, counting down.
CTCTTAATGCCTACATAATGGAGAAGCTGCCTTCTAACTAAATACAATGCAGCCTGCAGTTAAATCTCTCTCTCTGCACCCTGGATGCCACAAAATAAATGGGAGCCTATATCCCTATCCATAAAAATGCACCCTAAGCGGGAAAGATGTTTCTAACTGAGGTATCTTTTACCCAGGAAATCCAAGTTCTCTTCAAACACATATAATTCCACGCTTTCTCTAACATGGTTCAAATACTTAGCTCCAGTCAGGTTTTGTTTGGATGATCATGAAGTAGGAGCTCTCGCCTGGTGCAAGCTTCAAGTCCCAACTCTTCCGGACTCCTCTCTCTTCTCCTTGCTTCTCTTTGTCCCTCTTTTCTGTCCTGCTCGTCATGTGATATTATATTGTATGTGTCTGTACTGCTCCTTGCCAATCATTAATCCACAACTTCCCTAGGTATACTAAGGTAAACTTTACAATTGTTTCTGCTCAATGGACCCCAAAACCCAGACCTCAGCAAACATCCTCTCTTTTAGTATTTAGTCTTCCCAGTGGCATGAACTTTATCTAAAATCTAAGAGACACTTCTAAGTCACCTGAAGCTGTAACAATATGAAGGGTTCAAGGTGATCTGTACACCAGAATTGTATGAAAGCACATTTTGACCATTGAGTATAGATGAGAATGTTCACAGTATACATTCCTATAATGTCAACATATCTTGAACAACACAAGGAGATAATAATTAAGACAAATAGTGAAACACCATAATGGCAGATAATACTTTAAACTTGACAAAATCTGCTAGAATAATTTATCTAATTAAGGTACCCTATGGAAGTCCAGAATTAACACAACTCTATGTACAGTAGACATTGACAGAACCCCAAACATTCTGAAAAGCAAGTCCAAATTGTTTTACCAGACATTTCCAAGGCTCTTCCATTAGACCAAACGTGCTCCTAATTATCAGAAGTTATTTGCAAAAACAAAAAGATTGCATACTGTAGGTGTGGAAACCTGCCTTGGGAATTTAATCTCAATTCTATCTGGAGAAAGGGAAAGTGAAGCAGATTTTGTAATGCAGCAAAAACCACCAGGTCATTCTGCAACTTGTGAATACAGCTATTCTAACTCGTTGCGCTATTTCTAATAAAAGGTTCTATGAACACTATTCTGCAAATAGCAATACAACCAAACTAAAATGTTCATTAAATGTCAAACTTGTTCCTAAAATCTTCACTATCAGAATGAAGAGACTAGTCTGTAAGACAATCCTTTGGTCACTGAGTTGTCTTTAGTACAGCATAATCCTGAGGAAAACCCCTTGGAGTATGTTGCTCCACTCTAAACAATTTTGTTCCACTATGCTGTAAGCAGCATGGGAAAACCTCTGGAGACAAGTAACTTGTCTTAGCCAAACACTCTAAAGTGTGTCTTTCTTGGTTTGTTTTAGAAACCCACTTATCTTTAGATTTAAAACACTTCAGGCTAAGAATAAGAACATAAAAAGATTGCAAACTTTGAAGAGGCCATCGAGCCATCTGGCTCATTTCTCATTTACTATGTAGTAGAGAACAGGTTCTCAAGGATCTCATTTGTTTCTGGAAAGAAGCGATGGTATCAGCTTTGACAATGTGGCTGTGCAGCTTTTACCAGACTCCCACATCCCTTTTTATAAAACTTCTTTTTCTGTTTACAATGCATTTCCCCTTCACCTAGTTTCCATTTGTGTCTTCTCTTTTGTGATTCACTGATGATTTTAAGAAAACTGATTTTACATCCATACGTTCTTTAAGGTCAGTGTTTCCCATTTAATATTTAGCTGTGCACTTGTCATCTGCCAAGTATTTTCCAGTATTCTTGGCTCAGAAATCCATCTAAAACTTTGTTTTATATCATTTTCTTTGCAGCTTCTACAAATGTTTCAGAATTCTTCTTTTTTGGTATTATCTCCAAATGTACAATAATTTACTAACTATAACATCATCATCTAGATCATCAATATAAATTAGGAAGCTCTGTGGTCTTAACACAGATCCCTGTAGCACTTTACTACAACATTCATTTCATCCCCCTGTTTAAGCATTCACCTTCATCTTTAACTCTGTTTTCTATCCACTAACGTCTGATTAATCCAAATACATGGATTACCTTGAATACCTAAAACCAACAGCTTTTTGCAAAAGCTTTCTGAAAATCTAAATATACCACACCATATGCTCTGCTGTTACTTGTTCAAATAACTAAAATATACTATATACTATATATTATATACTATACAATCAACTATCACATTTACTATCCCACAGCATGTTATGAAGAACCAAACTAGTTTTCAGCTGCTTATTGTGTCCTTGTGTTTTTTGGATGATTGGCCAGTTACTATTCAGGAACCTACTGTAAATAGCACCACAGACCACCATTTATGTATTTAGTTCACTTTTATGCAATATATCAGTGATTGAATTTAAAGAAACACCAGATTGATAACATTCAATTAAGAGTCACAGATGAAAAAAACAGCTGTAAGAGGAATGACACAATGATTCCAGTTTCCTTTTTTTTTGGAGGAAGGGACTCATGTTAAGAGCTGCAATGTTGTCTTAGTGTTCTTGAGGCCTTATACTAGTTGTTGTGCAACAGATGGCAACACATCTGCAAGGATTCTTATCTTTGAATTAGACTTGGGAGATAAAAAGATAACAATACTGTGACTTATTTGGAGTTTGCTCATAAATCATGTCCATGCATATTTTCAGGTGTAAAACCTGAAATCTCCAAATTCTATATAGTTTTGCTATTAAAACTATGATTCAGAAACTACATGACAAATGAAGTATGATGACTTAATGTTGTACAGTACTGTAGTGCAATGCAAACAACAAACTGTTTTAGTAAACAAATCTTTAAAAAGCTAAATACAAGTGACCAAAATTTTTCTATTAAAAATTTTTTATTAAAAAACATTTTATTGTTATAATCTAGAATAATCTAGAAGTATTACGCTTCTTGTGTAAAAATAGTCCATATTGCCTAGTCATCTCTGAAGGATAAAGAACTTTATCTTTATTTAATTAATAAAGCACTGTGTCTTTAATTTCCAGTTATAATACAACATACATTTTGTAAATATAAAAAAAATATACAGTACCTGTCCTGTAAAAGAAGTATTTTTACACTCCATCAAAACTATTTGCCATTACATCAAACAATAACATGTTACAGGACAGGATACCCAGTACCAGGGAAAAACTGAGCCCACTTAATGGATAAATCTAATTGTCTATAAAAACAATAAACTTACATTAGAAAGCTACAATACAGCTTAGAGATGCTGCTGAAAATAATTCTCATAAATCAGAACATAACATTTTAAAAACAAGACTTTTCATTGTACATTAAACATAATGTAATTTGGTGAGCATAACTGCCAGAGTTTCTGACATGTTCTCTTAACAGGGTTATGCCTTGTGGTTTGAAAAAGGTTTCACTCTGGCCTTGGCATCTCTGCTTCTGGATTTGATCATACAAATGTCTCATCAGCCACTTCAAAAGGCAGAACCTGACATGTTCAGTCAAGTAAATCGTAAGCGAGCAACTGGACTGCCATAAGGGATAAGCAAAAGCTGCAGGAAAGCAAAGCCTTTTTTTAATTTGCCACTACTGCATTGTTTAGTAATTAGTAACATTTGGGTCATTTTAACGTCCTTTTCGGGGTGGGATATACTGTATATGGTAATCAGTGTAATTTTATCCAGTTTTTTTTTAGTGTATTTGCTGAGCTGAATCAAGGGCAGGCACTGCGCAGATGGTGCCCATGCTGGACTTCTATTGTACCAAACCCCCTGTGGAAGAAAGCAGAGATTGCCATTTTAACATGGGTCACGCACACCCTAGATTTAAAAGCATGCAGTAGAGTTATACTGCAACAAATAAAAAACCTCATGACCATATTGAACAGCTGGTGAAGTCGTGAAGAAGTATAGAGTTTGGGTTACCCAATTAATCATGTAGAAAGTTAAAATGGGGGGTCTGATTGTACTTGGCAAAAATACAAATCATGGTGGAAACTTTTTTTTAAAAAGGGCCACTATATTGTAAAAACGAAAAGTGTAGATTTACTACATTTACTGCCATCGTTGACAGGAATAACAATAATATGCAGGACAATGTGCAGCTTGGAGGTCAATGCAAAAGTGTAATGATTTACTGTATGTGACTCCAGCACTCTGAAAGAGCATTGCTGTGTTTTTAAAAGATACTCTTAAAGAGCAATGCAAGCACACAGGGATATCCTGACTGGAAGGATGAGTTTTACCACTCAGATACTGAACAGAAATTAACATTAGAATTACCAGTAAGTTGCCATTATCCTAGCTGCATATGAACTACAATAACTATAATGATCAATATAACTCAAATTAACATCAAAACTAAAATCTCAGTTGATTGAAAAAAAAATACATTTTTTGTCAATCTAAAATCAGCCTACAACATGGGTGGTACTTGCATTTGTTTTTGGATATGTCAAGTATATGGCACTTTGCATTTCAATAGTGCCAAGACTAAGACCATGTGAATATGGGGCGGAGAGGTGGCTCTGTGGCTATGGATCTGTGCCTGTGGCTAGAAGGTTGCCGGTTGAAATCCTGCAGCCTGCAGAGGAATCCTACTCCTTGGGCTCCTGAGCAAGGCCCTTAACCCCAACTGCTCCAGGGGTGCCGTACAATGGCAGACCCTGCGCTCTGACTCCAGGCTCTCTCCCTATCTGTGTCTCTCATGGAGAGCGAGCTGGGGTATGCGAAAAGATAATTCCTAATGCAAGAAATTGTAAGGGTTAATAAAGTGATGTTAAACATTTTAATAGGTTGCTCTCATCGTAACGTTGTCTGTCAATTGATAGCACTACACAAGTTTCAATCTAAAACAAAGTATTTGGGAGTGATCTTTGATTCCTGCATTGACTTTTGATCCTTGTGTTGAATATTTTAAAGCCTTGTTTTTTCCCAATCTGCGAAATATTGTCAAGCTGTATCCTATGGTGTCTGTCTCGGTAGCTTGTTTTAACAAGGATTTGACTGCTGTAACACCCTACCTGCAAGACTGTAAAACTGCATTTGACAAGTTACAATATGTTCAGCATTTGGAAACTAGAGCTCCTGCCTTCAAGGTACTTGCATCGGCTTCCTGATAGGCTTGACGTTAATTTTGAAATCCTTTCACCTAAATTCAAGATCTATATAATATGATTCTCCTATATGTAATTGATATGTTATCTATTTAATTCCTTGCTTTTGACATTTGCTCATTTGATACTGTTTTACTATGCGTTCCCACTGTCCTTTTACAGTGTTTGGGCAACCTTTTGTTGCAATGTCCTAAATATCTGAAGCATCGCAAAATAAACCACATTCCCTGCTTTGAAGACTAAAAGGTCTAATGTAAAATAAAGTTTAATTGTTGTTATTACTACAGCTGTACAGTACCAACAGTAAAGGGCTGTTGTTTTTGTAGTTTGCAGCTCTTTCGTTATCCCTTGCTGTAGTATGTCTAATTGTAAAGTACACAGAGATTGTACTCATCCTGAAAAGATGCTACTGCATATACTGTAACATAAAATTAAAAAACAGATTCATTTTTCAGCCCACTTACAACAGAAGTTTCCTCAACCATAAATAGTTGTCACCCATAAATGCTGTTCCCAAGCATGTCTCATTACACAATAACTGCTCTGAAACAGATTTTTTTTTATATCTATATACGGTACTATCATGTTTCTCTTTTCCACCCACAGCTTCTTTAAACCATTTTTCCTTTCCCTACTGCAGTGCTTTTTTCTTCTTTAACAAGAAGAAAACATTTATACAAGGGGTCCGCATTAAATTTTAACAGTTTGTCCCTGGCGGGGCTTAGTTTAATTGCCCTAGCACTAACCTCTACACAACTGAAACTGAAGTCGTGTGTGTTTGATGTGATTGATTCAGCATCAGCACAAATGTGATATCCTTGGCGATTCAGATAAGAGACCCAAAGTCAATGACTTTGCCATTTTCATCTGGCAAACTTAACTTCCAAGGCTCATAGTGTTACATGCAGAGCAGAGGTTGAAGATATTTTAGGACTTGCTTTAAAATTTAATCTTTACAAGGAGTTGCCCAGTTCCTGAAAATTATCTCAAAAAGGCTTATCTCATAGTTCCCTTGTATTGATTGCTAAAGGTTGAATGCAGACAACCAGAGAATCCAACACTTTTCTAGCATTGTTCAGTTACTTAAATGTAAACCTGTAAACACATGTTAGTTTACCACATATACTCAAATAATTACACTAGTAGCTGGTAATCCAGGTACACACCTAGCTTTGCAACATACAGGAAATGCAAATATGTTGCAGTTAACTACATTTCATTGCCTAAGCATATGATAAATTGCATGCACTGGATCAATCATTAAATCATACAAACTTTCTTGAAAATATTCTGGAATTCTTCCAATAATAATTTTTTATTACCTTTGGCAGACAAATAGTAAAATTATAGCTGTACCACACAGCTTTATACACAGCACACTGGTTACACAACAGGTGGGAAAGTCAGACCACTAAAAGCCCCAAAAGATCACTTTATATGCTTGCATTGAATAAACTAAAGTAGGGCTACAAGAGATTAAGGGGTGAAGCTGTCACAACACCATTTCAGAGTTTTAAAATTGTACCGTTTTTATTTATATTTTAATTTGCCAGGCCATTTCATTTCTGTTCTACCTGATACTTGAACTTGTTAATATTTTCATATCTTCTTATGTCTCCTTATGTTATTTACATTGTATTGGCTGGTGTCCGCAGCAGGGACCTGAACCACAATTCACCTGTTACCTTAAGTGCTTACCTGCTATGCTGCACCTCCCACTTGACATTTTTTTACTTCCAATCGTAGTTTTTGTAACAAGTAACAAATCAATCCTTTCAACCAATCAGAATTTATTTTCAGTTGTCATTACTAGTTACTAGCTTATGTGTTTTTAATACGTAATATATAAATTCAACGTTCTGGTCCTTTCAATGACTTTTTTATTTTCTATATTGGACATTAAATGTGCATTTATAGAAAATGGTTACTTAAGTATTAGTTAATAGATCAGGGTATTTGTTGGACAAACCTTAAATTTTGTGTCTCCTGTCAGGCTACTGTATCACCTCACAGTACTGTATGTTCTCCGATACGGATAACTAAAACTAATCCAAACAACAAGACTGTGCTATGAATATGTAGTGGTCATTGAAGATCATAAAATTTTCAAGCAATACTACTTTCCATGTTCAGTAGGTGTGCTGTAGAAATAAAATGTAAATGAGATTTAGTGGTTGCATGGGCACAACTGAGCTGCAAATATATTCTATTGAATATAATCAATTCTATTAAATTGATTCTTAGCAACTAGTTATATTAAAGAGCAAATAAAATAATTAAGTAAGCAATACCTACAACACCCTGTCATACCCACCAGTGATGATTGTGTGTGAGCATTAGACTCAACCTGAGCAAGAACAGAGACAAAAATCACCTGAGCAAGACATTGATTGGACATCATGGTAAACAATAACATTAAAATATAATATTAATACAAATTTACCATTGTAATGTGCCAGGAGGATATTTACGATTGAAATCTTGCCTCCCAGAGGTATTGCACTAAGGATTTCCCCTTCGGGAACCCTTTCCAATTACATGCTGTAGATATGCCTTACAGAGTGACTGGCCAAGCTGATGAAGTTGAAACATGCAAGACCTACTAAGATTAATCAAGTACAGTATCTCTACCCAATGCGCTAGCTGAGCCAAATGGCCTCCTCTTGTCTGTAACCTTTCTTATGCTTTAAATATTCTGCAGATTTTGTGCAGGTTGAAGAATTTGTTGATTCTCATATAGATATTTTGTTTGTCCAGTAAAACTAAAAGAAAAACATACAGTGATACTGTTATTCTTTGTGTAGTTATAACTGTGCAGGTTTCAGTAAAAAAGTGCATTTTAAGTTAACACCACCTCCTCCCTTCAAAGTAAAATGCATGTAATAGTAATAATAACATAAAGTATAATGTTTTAACCAAACTCATCAGTGCAGTCACAAAACACACTCATTGCTGAGAAACAAATTCAGGCTGATATTCATGTTATCGTGTAACACAAATTGTGGTTTCTTTTCAAATCTCTCTCCTCAATCCTAACATTAAACAATGCAAGTCAACATGTCCCAGGTGTTTATAACCTTAGGTTTTGTTACTGTTTATTTCCTCAGCTTTGAACATTTTTCCTGTTTTTGGCAGTTTTCTTTTTTCTTGTTTTGTCCTGTCATAGAAAGAACCCTTCCTACCTACTGTACAGTATGCATAAATTGCCACCTCATATTAACAATCTGCAAATCACCTCCTTGCTGGTAGACCTTCAGAGACATTTTTGGCACACAGGAAGAGTAACACTGGTGTCTCTCACTGCCATCTCTCCTGCATAAAAAGCAACATGATGTCTGTATCCATCAAGAACTCACACCTTTAGTTCAAATGATGTGCGAAAGCCAAAAAAAGATGAAGCCTTCTGAATATCATACCTAAAATTAATCTTTCTAATTTTACAGTAGATGTACTGTATCTTCCCTGCTGCTCTGTGTTTTCTTATTTAGACTCCGTTCAATACTATGCTATATTAAACACTCTCATATACCCTTTCAGAGATTCTAGTCAAAAGGTCATATCATGCTGTGTTTGTGTGACTGCCACATTCCACACAAAGGAATCTTATGGTGCAGCTTATTTAACCTCTGTAATTGTCTTCTGAAAAATAAAAGCACTGGGAAGAAAGCAGTGTGTGATAGCTGTGTGCTATGATGTCACAATGGGATATCCCTTCAGTTGCAATGAACTGCAACAGATGATCAAAAGCATTCCACATCTGAATTCCCAATCCGCCACAGGAATCTAGTTCCCAGTTTTTAAGTTGATTGTATGCTTTTGATCACTAAGTATAATGCTACTGTGCTATTCTCATTTTCTCTCCCATTATTTTAAATAAAGCCACAGAAAGTGACCGTTCCATCCACTGACACACGTCTATAGTACGGCCTCAAGGAATTATCTCTCATATAAAAAAACATTACTTTGTTCATGTATATACAGTAGCATGGCTGTTGATAGAAAACCTCTGAGAATAAGCATTCAGTTCTGTACATAAATCAAAGTATTTGAAGATAAATGAAGGTGGATGATTATTAATATATTAATAATATATATTATAGAATATGTTATTAATATATTAGTGAGTGTTATCAATGAGTAAACCAATATTATACAGTAAATCAGCTTTCATAGTAGTAGGTAGCCCCGATAAAAAGTAGAAAGTCAATGTTGGTTGGTGTGGGAATACGTCAGTATTTTAGACTTGCTGACTTGAGGCAATGACACAAGAACTTACAGTACACTCTTCTGAATCTCATTCTATTCCCTACATTCCCCTCTACAGATTGAAGTCTGAATTAACAGCTTCCTATTCCAGACTCTTTAGTTTTAAATCTTTATTCATGCTCTCCGAACAAACCATATAAACTTACTTCACATCACAGAGACTTTGCATTTGAGACATTTCTGTTCTGCTGAGGACTTTTAAATTACACTTTGTGAGCAAAAGGTGGTTTAAAAGACTCCCTCACTCCATTTAAAAACAAAGTAAAGCAATTTGCTTTTTTTCCCCCAACTTTTTTTCAATTAGGTTTTGACTTACCTGGCAGCCCCTAACATGTCACAGCCAATCTCTTGCAAGATGTGGCTAAAAAACTCCTCTGGAACAGGATCTTGTTTTCCCTTTTGGAACCAACAAATCAAATAACATGTCTATGTGAAGATACTGTATAGTTCTCCCAAATTGCTTAGTTAACTGACAATTATGTCAAGTTAAATCCAGACAAAAAAAGCTATTTAAGACATAACATTTAATTGTTTTTACTTCATTTACAAGCCGATGAAACTCATGTCATATTAGCCCTGATACTACTTATGAAGGTAATTAACTGAATATAATCTCTCTAGAAAATGCCAATAATCACCATAAGCTACAAAATTTCACATCACTTTACTCAATACTGCAATGTTTATTGAAGAATACTGAAGGCGCATACACAATAAAATAAAAAGGGAACGAAAATGAAATCTGGCTTTGTGAGCACCCCTTTGTTAACCTTATGCAAAACAAAGAAGACAGAAGAAACAGTTTCTGACTTCCTGCACTGAGTGGAGCCTTATTCATTCCGTTGCAATCTCTTCCAGTTGTAAGCAGTGAAGCAAAAGATGCATTCAGGCTTGGTTCTTCTAAGCAGCTGTCAGAAAGAGGAAATTCAAGAGAGGAAATGCTTCATTTGCCTTAAAGGAGATGCATTCTTCAAAGATTTATTTAATGACTAGGTTTATCGGGTTTACAGTGCTTTATCAGGGCAACTAGAAAATGGTACAAAGTGAAATTAGCAATTGGCAAGTCACCTCCAAAGCTAGCACTGACATTTTACCAATGAGTTCTTCCATTGTGTATATGGTTTACAGTATTAGGTGCAATTTCATGATGTATTTTCTCTATAGCTGTGCCTGTTTCTGGAGTTGGGTGCTATAAGGCTACTGCTCTGGGAAACGGCAAGATCTTGATAATGTGAAATAAAACAATAATACTCCATTGCTGAGGAGATGAGAAACTGTCTGTAAGGTGAACAAAAACCTGGCTGATTAAATCCACGATGTCTGCTACTACAGTAGAAATCTTTTATATACAGTACAAGACATGCCTGCTTTACACTGAATTCAGTTTGTAATTCAGTTAGTAGTGGAATTTGTATTTAAAGCATTTTGTCTCTCTATGAAATGATGTGTACTATTACCTCTGCAATACATATGTGGAGCAAAATCAATGCTCTGTATTCTGAGAAAAACAAAAGATGTGCCATACAGTACATGTATTTAATCACAACATTAGTGATGTGCTGTATTGTATGGGGACCTTAGAAATCAAAATGGATAAAAATGAGAGTATGCCATTTGGTTCATCGTGCATATTGTATTCTGTTTATGTTTCGTAACTATCACTGCTCATGCCAGGTACAAACGTCAATCAGTAGTGTAGCAACTCACACTTCACCTACAGGTCTTTAGGAAGTGGGAAGAAAATCAATAACCCAATTGACCATGAGAATAACATGCAATCTCCTCCCAAATTTCAAACAGTACTGGATTAAGTTATTGGTTTTTCTTTTAAGTACGAATCCTGGCTGTTGAAAGTGTGAATCTTGGGTAATTAGTTTTTGCAGGAATAGTTAGCAGGAACAATAGGAAGAATTGTTTTAAATATCTACTAAGAAACATGAGTGAAGAAACCACAGGCTAATTCTGTGTACCTTCTGTTTATTTGGAACCATAGCAGCAATGGAAAGAAATCTCAATCTTTAGAAAAAGCTCTTATTCTATAGCATACTGAATATGTGCAGTCCTTAGACATCATCTACATAAGCCGATTTGCTAAGAATTTCTAAATATTGGCTGATTTGCTCTGGTTTGCAGACATTTTCAAAATGACTGAAGTCTGCCAGGAAGAGAGTCCATCACATTCAGTTTGCCCTTGATTTCATGAGCCATACAGGTCATGGATAAATAATGATCATGCCTGTTGTTTCTAATGCGCGCACGTGATTTCTCAGTTGTCGCTTTATTGATGGAAATTCAACAATGGCCACAGGACACACACCCAGAAGCGTTCGCTCAGCCCTCACTTCATTCCCAACATGGTTCATTTACCAGCAGTAATGTGAACAATACAGAAATGACCATCATGCTTCTCAATTTAGATACAATTATTAAACTGTAATTATTGCACTATTGACGTAAATAATTTACCTTTGTTTGTTGGTAAACATGTATGAAATTGTATTTTAATGGTATTTATTATTAGTCGTAGTTAGAGTATTTCCTGCATCATGCAGTTGAAATAATCTGGAAAGGCATGCCACAATTTAATTTGGTTCTGTTTGGATGGTTCATATCTTATAGCCAGTAATATGTTCACGCAGTATCCATCACACAGTAGAGATAATGGTGAAACTAAACAATAAAAGAAAACCATTTCATTTAATTCTTTCTAAGGGTTTACTTGGATAAAAATATTCTTAACACCTGCAATTGTATGAACAAACAGATGCAGAGGATCTGAGAATTAATAATTATATCTGTATGAACATTAATATTCTTAATATTATTCCAGATTAATGAAAATAAATACAGTATGCTGTAAATGGCATACAGTATTTACAGTACTGACCAGATGTGCGTATTGTTCAAGAGTTCATCATATAGTACATCTCAGATTTTCTCATTTTTTCTTTGAACTATAATGTCGACACGTCACCTCAAAATCAAAAATTTAAAAGAACAGACCTTATTTACCAATAATAAAGGAGAATTGTTAAATTTCCTTACCCGATGCATATCATATGGTATATTTGTAACCTTAAACTAATTTCAGGACAAAGAGCTCTGAGGAACTAAGCATGCAAAATTTGTCTTCCTCACAACTGACACTTACCATAAAAATGTGATAAAGACCATACACGATTTTGTAGTTGCCTCCTGTTCACTGAACAAAAACATTAGGATCGAAAATTAGTTGCCACACTCAACAGCACAAGAGACTAATCTGATTGGTCCTCTTGGTGTCTCAAGCAAAAATAATGTCCTAAATACTTCATAACAGGTAAACCTAATTTATGATAAGAGACGCATAATGAAAAAACAGTAGAAAGGATATTAAGCATAAGATAATTATCATGTTCCTCAGATTGGGACTATTTGTTTCTAATGCTAATTTGTTTGTCAGACATGGATTGTAAATTTCATTGCAACAGATGTGCAAACTTTTTTAAACAGGGATTTCCAGTCATTTTGTTATTTAATAGCCAGCATGTTTGGAATCACTAATTGTTTATCATCTTTATTTACTGCATATTCTCATTGACATCTCTGCAAGATCACAGGCATGTGGCAGTTGCCAAGAGTTACTGAGAGCTGAGTCCTAACTGACAAAAGCTCACCTTACTAGGGCAACTACAGTAGCTTCTGGAGATCCCAGTCACAGTCAGCTACTAATATAGCATATACTCAGCCTTACACTGACAGAGCTATAGAGCTCTATCTCTGCTATGGCCAAGCACCTTTACTGGTTGAACCATTTCTCCATGTATTTACTAATCACTTTATTCAATTCAGGGTTGCATGGGAGCCTTGATCTATACTGACAAGCAACAGGCACAAGGTAGGACACACCTTGGACAGGACACCAGGCCATTGCAGGGCAGACACAGACAGAAACACACACACAACAGGGCCAGTTTTCCCTGAAGTCAATTAATCTACCACAAAGGTTTTTGGACTGTGGGAGAAAACTGGAGCACCTGGAGTAATTCTGTGCAAACAGAAGAGAGCATACAAACTCCACACAGATAACATCCTAGGAATTGAATCCAGGGCCCCAGCTCTGTGAAACAGCAATGCCAAAACATTTTATCACTTTGCCACCTTTTATTTACCATATTTTGTTCTTCATCTTTCCCGCTTAGGGTGCATTTTGGATAGGGATATAGGCTCCCATTTATTTTGTGGCATCCAGGGTGCATAGAGAGATGTAACTGCAGGTTACTTTTTATTTAGTAAGAAGGTAGATCATCTGTTGTGTGGCCTCTGTAGACATATTAAGAGTTTAGTGTTTAGTAGCAGTCTGGGGTTTTCTGGGTGACCAGAATGTTAGCCCTTTGAAATGCCTTGTCTGTAAATACTGTACATAATGTAACTTTGTGTGTTCCGTGTTTTGCGCCTTGTGTAGTTTATGGTAATATAAACATATATATGTGTTTTAACCAAGTGTTCCTGGATTATTACTCCTCTCAACAAAGTTGTGCAAGAGAATAAAGAATTCACGTGCCTCTAGTCATACCAGCCGCATGGGTATACAGCTAGAACATCACTTTCAAGTCGGGGGTTATGAATAATTATTTCAGATTGACTAAACCGCTCATACAAATACTGATTTTCACCAGTTTCGGAACCCCAATTTTGTAACAATTTGTGTTTTGTCAATTGTGTTAAAATATCTGTCCAGCCCCATTTGTAACAGTATTATCCAACAGGGTTTCTCCTCCTTAAGACATTTGTGTTGAAACAAAGACAAAACTACACGTGACTGTGTCAGGTTGTTTCATAATGATTTAATTCCCTTCAGCAATAAACATTCAGCAGTTCTTACAAAGATATGAGTCAAAAACATAATTGCAGATATGAAAGCTCTACATGCCCCTCAAACATGATTCTGCTGTTTCAGAAAAAAAAACAGTGCCTACTGTATATTCCTTTGCATCAGCAGTTGGTGGTGATTAATACCAGCTGATTAATATCACAAAATACCAGCTCCCTCTTTAGCTCCAAATAACTAAGTTAACTGCCCTGTGAAGAGTGTTTTCCCTTTGTTTTAAGGGCTATGAAGTCAGCACAATAATCCATCAGTCTCTATGTTTCAGTGCTTCTGTCCAGAGAAAGTGAACATTTGATCCATAGTCCATCGATCTGCTTTAGGATTCTTTTTCTTGAAACAGTGACTTTTCCTCGTGGATGTTTTGGACCAAATTCCTTTGCAACACTAGTAGAACACACTGTGGAACAAGTTCCCTGAAAAGGGTAAAGTGCAAAAACATGCTGTTTCAAAGGCACATAACTTGCTCATGCATATGGTTTTTTTTTTATTTCACAAACATTTCATGAATATGCTAATGTGCAGTAGTAAGTAATTGCTGCATGCTCAAGTAGTGTCATGGTTGAAAAATGAAAGAGTTATGTTGAACTAATATGTTGAAATGTTTAAACCCAGATTTCAAATGGATCCTAAATGTAGATATTAATTTAGGACATTCTTACACAACGCACTAATGCTTGCACTTTTAGAAAGAAATGAATGGCTTTTTAAAATAAAGACAAACAAGTGAAGATATCATGTTTTCATATTAATATGTAATATGGATAATAATATGTAATATATGTATGAAGATTATAAATAGTCACTACTGTAAATATTAAGCATATAATATGAAGTATATATACTATATGAGAATATAATAGTCTGTTTTTAAATATGTTATTGTTTTGTATGTTTTTTTTTTCATCTAACAGTATGCAAGGTTGCACTTTTGATTCAGAGTTATAGAGTAATCTGGTAGAATGCACATGGAACATGGAAATTTTTCTACACATTAGCAAAATATTTTTTGCCTGGTAATAAATATACCCAAACTGGTGGGTCCAAGGGATACTGAAAAATAAAAAGGTGGGTTTCAATTATAATATACCAATGTCCTGTGCTCTAAGACAGGCAAAGGTAGATTTGAATTAATAAAAGCCTTTCACAAAGTGTTATTATTCATTTATATCATTGTTCTATGTACTGCATTTTTTGCTGACTCATTCCCAATCATTTCACTTCTGGAATAATGGTAAGATAGTGTTCACTGCCTTTTCTCCTCCTTAACTTTTAACTTAAAAACACTTTTTTTGTTTCTAGAAAAGCACTAAAAACGGGGAGCTTTTGAATAAGTAAAATACAAGTTAAAAATGTTTTACTGTCTAGATCTTTGGTACTCACATGTTCATAGTTAATATGTGAAACAAATGTAACAGACTACTACTCCATAATATCACATAGTTTTCCTATTTGGGAAAAAATGGAACACGTTAAATTTAAACTTTTGTAGAAATGTGGTTAATGTATAATTGAGTCAGCCTCCCTGTTGGTTTTCCAAAAATATGGCTGACACATGAAGACACACTGAAATAACCTGCAGCATGTCTAGCAAATGAAAAAGACTGTGTAAGCTTTTAAGGCAGCCAGCCTGGGACACAACATGTTGTGTAAGCATGTTAGAATATCCCAATCCCTCCAGTAGAACTGTTGTTGATGTGTTATGTGTTGCATTAAAGTGATCAACAGAAAAAAAGATGGTAAAATAAATCTTGACTGGTCTTGAGGGGATGTGAACTAAAACATTCTCAACAACAACGTGGATTTAGTGACCTACAGTGAATCCTGTCATTATTTGATTATAAAAATTCATAAATAACTTTTATTTAACAAACAGAAAAGATGATGAACAGTGAGATTCCAAGTGACGAACTAATGAAATTTTGCAACTTGTAAATGCAGTAGGTTTCAAATGCATACACATGCACTGGGTCCAATATATACTTGTACAATGGACGTACTGTACAAATACATATTAGAACCACTATATATTTTGAATAAGCCTTAGATTTACTAAGGTTTCAAATGTTAAATGAGAGTAGAGCCTGGAAAAGAATACAGGTGTAACTGACCATGATTGAATGATTAAACTTTTAAAATGTAGTACAATATGCAGAATGTAAAGGGTTAGAAAGTGGAATTCATGGTTGAATAACTTCCTGAGATCAATTGGTTTCACAGACCGGGCAGTTTTCAATGAAAACAGGAAAGCATGAGCAAAATGTTGCCATGACAACAAGCATAGCCTGCCGAGGTAGCATCTTTGAACGTGCAGAGACATCCAGACAGTATTATTTTAACCTTTTAAGTGGTAAAAGCAGGCTTAATATTAAAAACATGATGTCAGACAAAAAGAAAGATTTACCATCACAATCCAACTTTGGTGAACTACAGAAATAAAAACAAGTAACATTTTACATTGATAATGGAACACAGAGACAACACATAGCATTAGGACAAGCAGCTCAGACATCAAGAGAAAACTACACCCTCCTGCTTTAGGATGCAGCATTAGTCAATGAATTGAAAAAAATCTGTAATATCAAATATTTTCTTTTCCAAATAAACTTTCAGTTCCTGAATAATTTACTTTTGATATTTATACACCACCGTTTTTGAGGATTAAGGCTTGGAAACCATTTCTTCAACACTGACCTTTATGAAATTATTTTCAATCTCTGCTGTTGATCACATGTTTTATTTATGGAGCTTTTCAAACTTATTTGTATTTGTATTTAGAAAAACCTTGCATAATCTGAATAAACAATAACCTTTCATTAACATTTATAACTGCTAACACTGAGAATACATTGCTCTTGTTTGGATTTAAGGCTATTTAATAAATTGCAGTTTTTATACACAATCTATTATTTCTTTGCATGTTTCCTAGCAAAACAAAGCATTCCCACTATTAGATTTTACTGAGAAAGACTAGTGCATACACAGACCTTAAATTCATTTCTGACCTTCTCAGGATGAATGTGGCTCACTTGGTTAAACGAATATATTATTTTTTCCTAAAAGTGAGTTCTACAGAGATACAATAAAAAGGTTTTATTACAAAGATTGTTTAATGCATTTAACAAATGATGTGGAGGCTAACAGTGGGACCTTATAAAATAAATTATGCTATGGAATGAGTAACTGTTTACGAAAAAGGAAAAGTATAATGGTCTGAATGCCATGTTGTCACCATGAATTATGTTGCAATCTAATAGAATCATAAAGTGCTACAGTCTGAAGTGGCCAAACATACATATAGAATTTAAATTAAGTCCAAAGATTTCCTGCTCTAATTTTTAAAATATATCCTCCATTTGGTAGGTTTACACAACACTATATAAACAATACAAGACATAAATGGGATGGAATGTAACACCCAAATCTACACATTCTACACATGTAACACCCAAATACTCTAAACGTCATGTATTCCTAAGGCCACAGTGTTCAAATTACTTTCTCAGAGTATTTGGATTGAAAAATAAGGCAAGCTCTAGGAAAGATCAAGAATAACTGCAGAAAGCTAACAAAAACTGACCTTAGCCTTACAAGGCAATTCATCTTACCATGAATCACGGAATACTGCAATCATCTTTATAAGTGTGGCTCAACTGAGAGATTAAGTGAACTCTTATGAAATTTCACAACAGAATGACATAATGAGACTGAAACATATTGCCATCTGATCAATCTGATGTCAGAAATTAAAGCAACAAGCCATCACAAGCTTTTTGCTTGCAAAACAACCTGGCCAGGTCATTTCTAAGTAGAAATGGTTGTTTAATAAATTAACTTGGTTTTAACCATTGACTAAAAACCTTGGTTTTAATACAGTTTGTATAATGCTTTTCTGTTTTCTACTTTTTGTTAGGTGTGCAAGCAGGTTTTTTAAATTGTTGTAAATTTCTGGTAAAGACTCATACTATATATGTATTGAACACCTTTAGCACATTGGTGCATTAAAATTAATTTCTTGTACTGTATGCCTGCTTTTTCTATTCTGGAATGGCAATTTTAATTATCAAACAATGTTGGAAGGTAGAAAAGACACATTCACTTTCAAAAGCATTACATGCCATTTCACTTTCACACAACCATTGATTTTACAGTAATTCCTTCAGCCTTGTCAACCTCTCTGGTCACCTACCAAACGATCATCCTCAAAGAAACAAGAAAATCAGAGCAGGGGGTGTGTATGTATAAAAAGCAAATTTCTTCACTTTCTTTTGCAACTAAATAAAACTGCCCTGTCACATTTTCACCACCATATAACGATCATAGTATCATTATGCTAACACAAATCGACCAACAATTTTAAGGTGATTTACAGTAATATGAGATAGGAACAAGTAAAGGTTTATTCCATGCTGAAAAGTGAAGAAAAGAAACAGAACGTTTTGGCTGTTAAGCCTTCTTCAGGTGTGCAATATGAGATACCTAATTAAAGGCAGACAAAGTATACATATTGCCCATCAAGTGTAGAGAGGTATAACTATTGTGGAAATTATCTTTGTGATGCATTCCAGGTTGACAAAGCAATAATGAAGCCATTGTTTCCTATGGTGGCACAAAAATGATGCCACGTCAAAATAAGATGGTCTTCTGTGTGGAGCTATGAGATCACCTGAGGCTCTGTTGCATTGAAGGTAACAATAAAAGGCATTGTATAGCTTTGTTTGAAGTTTTTTCAACATCCATCCATCGTCTATCCATTTTCTAACTGCTTCATCCACTTTGAGATTGTGGGAGAGCTGGAGCCTATCCCAGCAAGCAACAGACACAAGGCAGGATACACCCTGGATGGGACGCCAGTCCATCAGAAGACACACACAGAGAAGCACACACTCACACCAGGGCCGATTTTCCCAGAAGCCTATTAAACCAGTATCTCTTTGGACAGTGGGAAGAAGCTGGATCACCTGGCAAAAACCATGCAAACATGGGGAGAACATAAAAACTCCACACAGATAGCATCCCAGGTCAAGAATTGAACCCAGGGCCCCAGCACTGTGAGTCTGCAATGGTAATCCCTACACTACAGTGCTACCATCTTTAAACATTTGAGGCAAAATCATGTAATTACAGTATGTCATTTTCTTAACCATGGACCTCCTAATCAGATTTGCCCATTATTTGTCAGCTTATGGCATTGAATTTCCAGTCTGTCCGATTTCACAAGTTCAGCAAGGCTAGATCAGCAGTTCAAGCTGCAACAGCAACTAAACACTCCAAGAATCTGAAAGACGCTCTGTCCTCAGTGACATTAGAATACTTACAGCATGGGTTTTAAAGGCTGATGAAGAACTATTTTGTAGTAAACTGAAGACTGCTTTGTTGTTCACCATAGTAAGCAAAATATCAGAATAGTAAGCTAGTTTGATTGTTATGTCATAACATAGCAGAAAGAAATGAAGAGAGAAAACACCTAGTAATAATATTAATATTTAAAGCAACAGGCATAACATGCTTTTTTATTACACCATGTTTATATCAGTATGAACTTGAGATAATATTACTGTAATTTAAATGGTGTGAGCATCTATTACAAACTGAAAATGATTTGTTTTCACTTCTGGTATATTTCTAAAGCTAACAGAAAATGACTGGCCAACTATTGAATCACCTTGACAGATATCTTTAAATACTCTGCTGCCATTCCTGAACTCTGTCCTATACAGGCAGTCTGTTTAGCATTCTTATTCTACATTCTAATATTGTTTAAAATTCCAACTGGAGCTCTAAAATTCTAAGGACCTTCTTTAGGACCAATTTTATTTTTCCCAACCACTAAAAGGTTTCACCTTCATCCAGAGTTTGAAACAAGAGTTTGCTTAAACTTTGATTGTATAGTTAAAAGCATTCAAAGCTGTGTGAATTGAAGTGGCAAGCAAGCAGCCCCTAAATGTAATATTTAAGCTTGTCCATTTGGAAATCTGCTTTAACTCCAAGACAGACTCCTTTCACATGCAGACGTTGTTATATCAGATAAAAGGATAACTTTGGCAGTTATTCAAAGACACAGACAATACGAATAACTTAGCCTTTAGCCTTTCTCTAGCACTTCAGTTTTACTAGGATGACTATATGTACAATACTGGAAATGCTGCAAATGCAAATGCATCTCCCACACAGAACAAGGTCACTTTTTTCCCCTGTCTCATTAAAAATGCAGATTGCTCACAAAGCCCAAGATTAGGAGACCAGAGAAACAATTAATTATTGATTATAGCAACAGTCTAGGACAATGCTATGGTGTCTTTTATAGAAAAAGAGTAGGCATTTTCAATTTTATTTTGTCACTTAGAGGTGACGCAATGTCTGCTTAGATGAACCATGTCCCTGTCTCCAAGATCATAATAGGACACAACAGCAAGACAAGGGGATACACTGTAGCTACTCATGGGATAATTGTCTATTTTAAGAACAGGCAAGGGGTGGCCCAGTACAATCACTGAACTGGTCGAGAGCATTACCAGTTTGCTTCACCTTGAGGAGCAGACACTTGGAAATAATGACTGCAGCAAATACTCTCAACACATCAAAAGAGGCTATTATAGTTGCTACACATGGGAGAGAGGTTTATATAGTCTGTGTATAAATCACACTATTGAGAGAAGTGATGCATCACTGGACTTAACAGATGCAGCATTCTCAATGAATGAATGGACGTGTTCACATCATATCAACTGTAACAGAAGAGTCCTCCTGTTGTTTCAGTCTTGTGATTGTTAATTAAAGTACAGTAGGAGCAATTTATTTTTCCAACACATAATAACTGTATTTAAGTTTTGGGACTCATTAAGCTCCACCCAAACATACAAAGGTGCCTCTTGTCTAGAAAAGTCAGAAGTAAATTCACTTTTTAAGACACATCCTTGGGCTATTGACGCTGATAGCTTAGTCATTGTCATATCTAAATGATAATAGACTAACTACTGTAGGCTTGACGCACCCTGTGTGTTTGGTGGCTGATTTTCATGTCAAACATAACATAAAATAATTTTTACCTCTAAATCATCTTACAAAAATGTCACTATATGACTGCTTCAGCAGCCTATATATTCATAAGGAAACAAACTAAAATCATGTTTCATAATCTATTAAATTATGTTTTTGTCCATGTAGGGAAGCTTCCAATACCTAAGTTTAGTTAGGAAAGCAATTGAAATGTTTCTAATGGTAGAGATGCTGTTACACAAAATTATTTTTATTAATATCGACACTATCTGAATATTATTCAACTTGTCTTGTTTTGGAAAATAAATATGTCTCATGATGAACTCCCTCCTGTATATAAAAAGCAGATCTTAAGTGCTATATACCTTCCTCACCAAAGGATGAAGCATTAAAAAAGATAAACAAATAACTTTTTGGTTAGAACTAGTCCAAATTTTCCACAACCTGATCAGAGCATGTTAGTTCTACATGAATATGTGTATTTATTAAGTAACTTTATAAATCTTACTAAAGGATGGCTATTTAGTTACACACTCAAGATAATAGATTTTTCATATGATAAGACTGTTAGATACTGTAACTTCACTGATTTGTTACAATAAAACAACAAGAACATTATTTCCTCTAGTCGTAGACATTGGGCATTGAGCTAATTAGCATGGGAATGTTGCTTTAATATTCAGTGCGCCTCCCTTGGAAACGCAGTACAGATCCGTGTTGCGGCATGTTTTATTATAACTGCATATCATATTTTATGATTGTGTTCTGTTGAATTAATTGCTATATATTTTCTAACGTGATCTTTCGTTTTATGGATGTTAACCTCTGTTGTTTGCCTTCTCTTTCTGTTTGTCTTCCTCAACATGAATCATTCTTTAAAACGCTTGTGCACTAACAACTTAAAAATAGTTTCTATGTCTTACGACCGTCTAGACTAATTAACCTGGCTTTTTGCCATCAGAGCCACTTGCGTTTCACCATATTTTATAACATGCGCCATGATGCCTTCGTGACATCTAAGGAGATAATAGTGTCGCAGGTCTGTCCCCTGCAAAAATGTGAGCTGTTATTAAGAAACACTTAGTATACTTCGCAAAAATGCAATGCGCGCTTTTATAGACAGAAATTTAATATTCTAAACTTTCAAAAAAACATACACAGCGGGTAAGACTTATCACGTTTCCAGACCAACGGGTGTATAACGCAACCTGCAGGTTTTTTATTCGTTTTTGATGAAATGCCACCTATTACAGTTCATTCAAAGAAATACCCTGCTCTCCCCTTTTCTCACTGCCACCTCCACAACAGGTTTCCATAACAACCTCGATTTGAATTTCTATAACCTTCTATATATAGAAACATCGCTTCAGATTGAATGCAAAACATGAGTATCCTTTGTATAGTGTTTATTTACAGGTATAAATGTCTCGATGTATTTTATTCCAGTATGCAGAAAGTTTTTTATATTAAATTAAATGTATTGCAGCCTCCTATATTGGCCAGAAATCCTGTCTAATGACAGTAACTACAGGCTGCCTGGGGTGACTTTAATGAAATGTCCGTAAATTGGAGTTATGACTGACTGCATCACGATTAACTAACTCACTGTTATTATAGGATCTTTATGTTTATGCTGAGCAATGCAGAGTGCATGCATGTAAAACGCGAAACATTGGGGGGCGGGACTGCCTTATTATATATATACTGAAAGCATTGTCATAAATCGTAGTTCTATTTGGCATTCTGCTATACTTAAAAACACGGGAAAGTGAGGCTCTTTATTGCACGATTTAATCTTAGAAGGTGACAGTGTAGCTCCCTAGCTGGGTTTGAAAATTAATAAACTGGGTCCACTTGAACTTCATTATTCATTTGGAATACGAAGGCGGTCAACTATAAGGGGTGATAACTACTACAGAAAATACTGTGATATACTATTCAAATTTAGCATCTTAACTCTCATTTGTGCTTTGAAGAGTTCGTTCCGTTTATGTTACTGATGCTTTACCAGTATCTTACCCTCGCAGTTCTGGAAGAATAGGGATCCTCAAACAGAGCCCAAATCACCGGTTGCCACTTTTTCCAGCGACTGACATTGCCTTCGGGTGACACCACGTCCTCAATGCCAAGCCTCTTACTCAATTCTTCGTCCTCCCCTTCTCCAACCCCAGGTTCCCCGCTTATTTCAAAAATATCGAGCGCCTCCTCCGCGTCCCTGTGCTGCCGGTAGGTCATCCAGCAGCAGGGTTCCACATCGGTCTCATCGATACCCCAGAAAGCCAGCTCTTCCTCGAAGAGCGGACCGCAGACATCGGCAGGGCAATGAAGTTTCCCGGTTCTGTAATAGTTGAGTACATAGGCAAAAACCCCAGGGTGGCGGTCAAAAAAGTACTCGTTGTTCTTCGGGTTGTACTCGATGTAGCCAGGGACTTGTTGCTGCTGATCCACCCCGGACTCTATATCAGACTCGGAAGCGAGCAGAGCTAGCCGTGTGCCCGGCAAGGTCTTCAGTGTGTTCCGATACGTTTCGTGCCTGGTTCCCCCAACATTGAGGATTATCCTCTCGTTGTCGTCGATCTTGCCCATCGCTTCGGATCAGACATGACTCGAAAAAAATGGGAGATCGCAGCTTTGTCTACCCTTTTTTTCCCCCTTCTTTTTCTTTTAAAAAGTAGTCTATGTAAAAGCCAGTTGAGTACCTCCCACTTCGGTAAGATCAGTAAACGCCATCGAACGTGATACTCGTCAAAAGAAAATTGCTTTCATTTTGTTAAACGTTCAATTGAAAGCCTTGTGTATTATTGCATTGCTGTAGGTAATCTGAAGGAAAAGAAAAATCCGTTTACTGCACGTCAGACTTCCCCTGGTTTCTCCCTGTGCAAATGATCTCAGGCAACAGCTCTCTTTGCGAGCGTGCTGTGCTGTTTTGCCTGTATCAGTCCCTTCCCTTTCTTCCCCTCTCTCGCACACAAGCAGGTGAAGTCAAACGGAATGATATCTCTGCTCACTATTGATCAATCACCTTCTCCTTTTTCACTCTTGGGATTTTATGAGCCTCTGTGTTTCGAAATCATCAAATACTCTTCGCTTTTGCAACTCAATTTGCTTCTTTTATCCTGAAATCAAACCAGGGCACACCCCATGAAACATATCCTTCACCCGTGGTTCTTTAAAAAGGCGTTTTATAAATTAAGAGACGTGGCATAAGACAGGCAACTCTTTTTTTTCCCTGTCTGTTGAAAATATATCTAATGAGTTCTTAGACCGTCTTAAAATTATACACAGCATTATGAAAAAACGAAATTCATAGCCTATAGCTCATAGGAAACAAAAGTAGTTTCAAGAAAAAAAAAACTTGTTTTTTTATTAAATGTATATGTTCTTGCTACGAGTAGAGTAATATTAATTGTTAGGGGTATTAAGAAAACAGAACACGTTTTGGTTTAAGAGCTCTAGAGGGTAACTACAATGGTTTATATGTGGAGGCACATAGCCTTCTTTTATTGTTTCATTGTAGTTGAGCGGTTTCAAATATCAGTTTGTCCGCTTGTTTATGTCGCAAGATTCATGATATTTAATAGTGCTTCTCACAAATATTTATGTTTTCTGAAATATTTATAGATTAATCACCGGAATACGTATAGGGGAAAAACCCTTGCACTTCACTGCAACGAGGGAGCTGTTCTTTCAGCACTGCCCAATCTATTTCTGCTGCTTTAATTTTACAGAAAACAGAAGCCAACACCCAAGCCAGCGTTTCCAGACTAGAGCCTTTTTTTTTCACCGAAGCCTTACTCTCTAGACTCACCGAATGTTTCCGTCACCGTAAGAGTGTTGTTTTGAACAGATGGAGAAGAGGCGACCTTTAACTACAGGTGTTACTCTTGTCAGCAACTGGGAACTCTGCGCATCATTGAATATTACCGCAACATTGTGGGTTCAGATTGGCAAAAAGGCCAAAGATACATGCTAGTATGTATTTAACAGCAACAATAAAATAAGCATACACCAAAAATATTTTATTCATTGGAAACACCTAGACTGGTTTTACTTAAGCCTTTTCACTTAAGAGGTTGGATAAAAACCTAGGAATGCAAAAAGCCTGAATACTTTGTTCTAATAGTTTACGGTATTAAAAATATTAACACTTTATGAGTGTGACTTAAATTGCAAGTAATTTACAATGTAATTGTATGTAAATAACCACAATTTCTCTTCATATTAATGTGTTTTATGTAATACCAATATAGATAATAAAACAACGGCAAAGGAGTACACATTTTGCAGTACACAAAAAAAACAAGAATGTGTTAATCCCTTTATTCATAATTATGCATTTGTGCTAGTGCAATAAAATATACTATTTCAGAACATCCTGCAATATACAGTTTTGTCTGTTGTTTATTTAAGTTCTTGTTTTTTTACTAAAAAATATCACAGGGCAAAACAGTTACCAGTGTTTTTATTGATAAAGGAGTTCTATGAGCATGGAAACGCCTACACTTGAAAAGAGCAACACGATCTCCTAATAAATTCAAGTGGCTATACTTCACGAAATTCATTCACTGGTTAATAATTCAATCCCTGGCATAATGCATTCTATTTATTAATACAGCTAACAGCAAAAGGCTAATTTGAATTATTTTTACTTTGTATAAATGGATAAGTTTCAACCATTCAAAATGACCACTTCATCTGTATGTCAAGAGCAGTATTGCAAAGAAGTATACCAGATGAAGCCTCATTCTACTGTCAGCCCAGCTCCAAACAAGATGTTTTTAATGAATGATTGATTTTGAAATGAGATGCATGGAAAAAAATGGAATTTGGTAGAAATCAGAGAGGCATGTCATGAGGAGTGATGGTTAAATTTCCAATTCAAGCCAACACATTATGGCCTGTGTGTCACGATTGTAAGTAAGCCCCTCCTCTTAAGGACGCTCCAGCCCTGTCCCCGGTTCTAGCCCCCTTCCTACAAAAGCCAGACGCGCCTACTAATCTGGGCTCAGCTTTGGAAGATGGACACCTGGAAGCCCGCCTACCAGCCAGTCCAGGAGGGGTTTGACGGCATAGGCTTCGCAACGGCGTCCTGACCATCTGGGTCCGGGGCTAGGAGCGCCTGGCCCCGTTACCCTCTTTTATTCCCCCGACACTTCGCCGGACTCCGCTCCCCCTTTTAACTTTGTCTTGTCTACGTCATGACCAACAGGCGCTGGACTTTTGCATTTCCTGGATTTTCTTACGGACCCCCTTCGGACTTGTTTGCCTGGACCATGCCCCCCCGAGCACCGGCGCACCTTGGTCACGTCCCCCTGTTCTTCTTCCAGCCCTGATCCCAGTCTTTTTTCCTCATTTTTGTCTCACTCCCCTCCGGATTCTGGCATCTGCATAGGGTCCTGAAGAACACTTAGTGACACTGTGCAACTCTGGATACCCAAAGCCAAAAGAAAAGGCATTTGACGTTGTGGAGAAAAAAAACACACACACGTTCACAAGATGGATTGTGAAGAACACCAGACACAATCTTTTTTCGGGCCAGAAAAATAGACAAGGATGTAATTTTGGATGTAATTACTTAGAAAGGAATTGTACTGTAACTCCTATTTTTTATGAGGGAAGAATGCTTCTTAAGAAGGAATGGTGCAAGCCTATGTCAGTTAATATCTGTCCAAAGAGTGATATTTGTAATGGAAGATATTCCCTGCATCAAACCACCTGTGCAGCACAAACATAATACAATGACAGTGAAGACATCACATCAACATCACTGAAATGTTTGTTATGTCTTTGTTTTAATGAGTCATATCACACTCTCACAATACCACACGCAAAGAAATTAATCAATTAGCGCTTCATACTCAGTAATTAGTGGCAAAAAATTGTATTCTGCTTCTAAAGTTGGAGGTTTAAAGTATTATATCGACACTATAAACAAAGATGTTTCATATAAAATCTGGTCTTAAATGACATACCAGATGTTCACCTTGAGGAAAGCACTTCCCAATGATGTTATGTTGACTTATATAATATAAGAAGGTTGAGAAACAGGCAAATGTTCTGGTCAAAAGTCTTAGAGAAAGTATAAAGCAAAGTAAAACACCTACAGGCTGCCACAAAAACTGCCATTAACCCATCTTATAGAACAAGCAGGACTGAAATAACAGTAAGTCATGTTTATATATTATTATAGTAATAATTTAAACACCCAGTGAGTATGATATACCCTTCTACACAGGATTAATAATGAGTTATGAGTATGAAAAGGCATTTTTAGAAGCCTTAAAGAAAGGATGAATTAAAAAGACCTACATCAACATCAGTAGCATTAACAAGCAGACAACATCTTCAATAAGATCACACAAGGACAAGAAATAAAATCAAGAAAGATGTCTACCAAGGGGATATGTAATACCAGAGCTCTTTACAATTATATTGAAAGTTGTTTCTAAGGCACTTAGGTTAAAGGAAATGGTCTAAAGATTAATAGAGCCTAGCTAAATTATATACAATTTGTTAACGACATAATCATGTTTGCCCCAATCTCAGAAGAAACAGAATTTCAAGAACTACAAGAAAATAGCGTTCCTGAAAATTATCTAAAGTGATATTTACAGGAATCGTGCTTTTTCCAAGGAAATTGAAGTAATTGAATTAAAGGCATCAATAACCTAAAAAAGGTTAAAAAGGCCTATGCATTAGGCCCAATTAAGTTTGTCAACATAAAGAATTGGAAAAAGAGCTCAAGGTTCTCAACATGAAGGTCATCTGTGTACCCGTATCTAAAATCAGGTGTGAAATCAGGATCTTGAATACAACAATATTAATACCTAATAAGGAAACTACAGATGACCCAGTGGTGCATGTGTAAAGGTATACCTAGAAAAAACTAGAAGAACAGATAAGGAAGAGCAAATTAATTAATTCCTTACACTTATACAGTGCTTATCTGAACACTCCAATCAAAGCACTTTACAGGTAATGGGGACTCTTCTCAACCACCACCAATGAGCAGCACCACCTGATTAATGCAACAGCAGAAAATGTGTGCCAGAACCCTCACCACACATCAGCTATCAGAGGGGAGGTGAACAGAGTAACAAAACCAATTCATAGATGGGTATTATTAGAGGCCAAGATTGATTGGTAAAGGCCAGGGGGAAATTGGGCTAGGACACCAGATCAACACCTCTACTCTTTTTGAGAAACACCCTGAGATTTTTGATGACCACAGAGAATCAGGACTTTAGATTATGGTGCCTTTTTTACAGCATAGTTTCCCCATCACTACACTGGGGCATTTGAACCCACACAGACCACAGGGTGAGCGCTCCCTAATGGTCCCACTAACACCTCTTCCGGCAGCAACGTTAGCTTTCCTAGGAAGTCTCACATACAGGTACTGGCTAGGCTCACATCTGCTTAACTTCAGTGGGTTGCCAGTTGTGAGTTACAGGGTGGTTGGACCAGGAAAACAATGGAATGGATCTTAAAGGACAAAAATGAAATAGGAAGACCTTGTGCAATATGAAAAAATGAAATTAAGAGGTTTTCAAGAGCTGTTTGGATGAATTCAGCTAGAGACTAAGCTTGTAGGACAATCTTGGGGAGGCCTCTATTAAGCAATTAATTGAAAAGGAATACTCATTTATGTGATCTTGATAGTAAGATATACAATAAACAGCATATTTAACACAAAATTCAGATGAAATACGATACCATTATCATTTTCAGGAGTTTCATAAATACAGTCAAAACATTTAGCAATTACAGAAAGCTTTGACTATGATTGTGTCTCAGTGTAGTGTAGCCGTATCCTGACAGTGCTCTAGTTACTCTTTTGTCCTTCATCTCAGATGGCAGTTCTATTATTCAAAAGATTGTAGCTGGACATGATACAGGGCTATATTTAAAGTTTATATCCTGCGTTAGGAGCTGAACAGACCCTTAAATGGCCTGAGGCATAAAAGCTAATCAATTATATACTAAACAATTGCTCAGTTCATTTAACACTTTAGTGTTATCTATCATTGTTATCTATGGACTTGTAGATGTAAATTTTGACATATCCTGTTATCCATGGAATCACTATTACTGCAGAATACGAGTAAGATAAACTCAGTTTGTATGACCAATGTCTCACTTTTCTTTGCATTAGTACTCTTTGAGATTTTGACTAGATGTCCTTCTTAACCACTGTTTCCTAATTTGGTATCTCAAGCATTAATCTTAACTGGTTGTCTTCCTGCCTCTCTGATTCATCCTTCCATGTTTCATATCATAGTTGTTTTCCTTTTTTAACTGACCCACACATACCTCTAAAATATCAGAAGGAGGACATTTTTTTTCTCGATACCAAATCAGTTTTCTTATTTTTTTTGCGTTGGGTTCTCCCACCATATGTACACCACCAATGTAGACTTTCTTTCATCATCATCTGTGAAACGTCTTTGTGGATACCAAAGTACCTACAGGACCAGATAACTATTCCTGGATTTCCTCTCATCACCTTTAATTCAGGATTTCAAATTCTAACCTTATTAATAACCCCTCCTTCTTATTATTCCTCCTATCCCCCTATAGTGGTCTCGCCATCACTATTTCTCTTGGCCTTGGCTCTATCACCTCTTTCCTCCACTGCTTTGAATTACTGTATGGTGCAACCCCAGATTCCTGCACAAAACACTCCTTTTTTTATTTTTCTTTTAAATAAATCCCGATTGATTTATCTCTTTAACAACAGACATCACTCAGTTTCTGGTCTTAGCCCTTGTTCTTGTTTAGACTGGGCAACTGCAATAGTCATATAGTTAGCATTCCTGAATTCATTGCTGAACAATGTTCTCTCTCCACCATAACTAAACTCTATAGCTCACTTAATATTCTCCCGTTCTTGTTTCTTCTGTGCAACGTCTCTTCTGTCTACTCTATACTGGCTAACGTCTTCTAATTGGAACTGATTTACCATCATTGCCCTTAACTACTGTTTATTCAATCCTGCCACCACCCCCCTTCTATTGTCACTTTCTCATTAGTCCTTTGTCTTTGATTACCTTCCAATGCCACCCTTGAGATTCACCTGCTGTATCATTAGAGCCTTCATTGTTCTAATCCCTCTGCTTTTGTTTCAGTCATTGTAAAGACTCAGTTCAGTACTGTCCTGCAAGACGTTGTGCACAATCTTTTAGTTTTAATGTTTCGAATAGTTATATTAACCACTTCTGCTTACAAAAGTCTACATTGATCTCTCTGCACTGCTAACCTTTTTTAGGTCGCGAACTTTTCCAAGGTCGAGTTGAATGAAAGATGCTTTGCAATAAGGAATTAATAAATGCTAAATAAAACTGAATGGTCAGTGTATCAAAAACTAAATTGCTTTATAGAGCAGAAGAGGATTGTAAGTTGTCATTATTATAAGCTTCCATGTATGAAAATAGTACACTTCAGCTTTATTAAGAGGTTGCACTGTATATAGCTTAGGGTGGTCTCTTTATCAGTTTATCTTACATTCCCAGGCTCCATCTTGCTACAGTACATAGCTATTCTGGTTATTTTCTCCTGGGTCTATTTGGTAACCGTGTAGCTCCTAATAGACCTGAGCTGAAATTGAATGTCCCAGTGCTTTATTTCATTCTGGAGATGACATATTTTCCTGTCTCCTGGGTCCCCTTATAATCAGGGCCTAGAGAACACTGCAGGTGATGTCACATCAGTAAACCTCCTTCTTGTTTGACTTCCACGGCTCCAAAGAGAATTAAATTGCAATGTTAACATTCTCTTATTCACTCAGCTTGAATACTAGATGGTTAGTTTTAAAACAGCATCTGAAGTGCGATTTTTTAAAGGTTAGACAAAAATTGTGTATGTGTGTTTTGCAAAGGAAGAATAGAAATAGGTCGAGCTATGGTACGATCCTGTCTCTTGGTATCATGGTGATCAATGTGCAGCATTTTTCAATATGTTTTATGAATTATTACAAACGTTTGCTACTGCTTTCTAAAACTGTCAATTAGATTACATTTGGACTGTTTTGAATACTAAATGTGAACACAAAGTTCTGTTTGGAATGCTGCACATAAAGACATTACATATACAATAAAATAAACCTAACTTCATGAGATAATACAAGGATTACAGGAATTGCACAGCAATACCATTGATGCAGGTACTGTATATTAATAGAAATCAGCATATAGTACCTTTTTGTGGATAACATGTGTAGTAGAAATATTATAATTTATGAGCATGTTCCCAAAGATGCATTTATATAAAATGAAAGTTAAATTTTCCTTTTGAGGAGAAAAATTGTTCTGTTGAAATCAGTCAAAACAAAACACTGTACTCAATTGCACATTAATCTGTCCATGGTTGATGGGTTTGCCCTTTGTTCTTTATTGAAATTGAGATACAACCAGCAATCTATTTCATAATACAGTGTTCTACAGCAAAAACTATGTTTTTTTTTTCCTAGCAAGGCGATATATAACATACAAAATACGAATAAATTGAAATCTCACAAGATTTGTGCTAGGAATCCAACATTATAAACGTCTTTAACCTTTGAAAAAGGATGTCTGGTAGGAGTAAAGGTTTGGATCTGATGCTCTTCTGTACAAGTGTTGCTAATGTTGAAGAACTTACTGGGGAACTCACTACCTCCAAACAGTGTGCTCTCTCAGAAATTTCTGTCTCAGAAATTAATAATTTCTTTATTTACTTAATGCCTATTTCCAATTGGTCCACTGACTACTGACTGACAAATTGTGTCAATTAACTTGATTTTAGATGGATTAATATTAGGACAGGGCCACACAGCAGTGCAGTGGTTAACGTTGCAGCACTGTGGCCTTGGGTTCAATTCTAGACCTGGGCTGCTTCCTCCCTGTATGTTCTCCCCATGTTCATACGTGTTTTCTCTGGGTGCTCCCACAATCCAAAAATATACTGGCCATATCTCTTTAGCAGTTTATCTTTTTATGGGTCAGCTCTTAGGCTGCTGGCTGGATTCAGAATTGAGAAATTCAAAAACAGGATGACAAATAACCTGTTTGACTTTTAGAAGCAGCATTAAAAATGTCTTAGCTTTGAACTGATGTGCTTTCAAGCTTTCAGTTCTTAGAAGCTTTTTTTTTTACTTTTTATCCCAATTCAACAAAGATGAATTCCAGGTCTGTTTTAGTCAAATATGTTTTTGTTGGCACATTTAAAATATTTTATTTATGGAACTTCACTGAAATGGATGCCCTAATCTGAGTGAGCTGTATTCTCGGTTTGAATGAAATAAAAATAAAATACTGCTATTAATGAAATTGAAGTAACAACTTTATGACAGTTTATCGTATGTTTGTTTCATTTTTATCACAGACCTGCTGTGGTTTCCTTTTGTCTCACTATGCTTTTCTACAATGAGCCATGGGGACACCATCATAAACTACCACAGTCCTGTTTAGTATAGCACAATGAAAATAAAATCTGTGGTCACACCAGGTTAGAACTGTGGTTGAAAAATTTAACATTGTGAAAAATTTAACATGGTAAATTAACATTAGGTCATTAGGGCATAAATGCATTAAACATTTGAAATGTCATCTGTTTCAAAATGCATTTTCTGTGTATTTGAACAATAGTTTAGACAAAAGTTTACAATAGTACAGACAACAGGGCCTGCATATATATTCATCTGTTGTGAAGGTCTCACGTGAA
Source organism: Lepisosteus oculatus (assembly GCF_040954835.1). Taxonomy (NCBI): domain Eukaryota; kingdom Metazoa; phylum Chordata; class Actinopteri; order Semionotiformes; family Lepisosteidae; genus Lepisosteus; species Lepisosteus oculatus. Next base: position 21,528,907 of record NC_090702.1, on the reverse strand, counting down.
TGCAACATGGCCAGTGGAACTAAGGAGACACACAGTTTGTAGATTTAAATGAAATGATATACAATTCCTCCTGAGTGACACAAAAGCAAAAGAAATATAAACCCAAGTAATCTTTACATGTTGCATTAAATACTGAAATAAATGATTTCCAGGAGTACATGAGGAGATTAAACTTTTTTTTTAAATGCAGTCTGAAACCCTGTTAGATGAAGGTGAGAATTGTGTTGTGTTTAGTTTTTCTTTGTTGTTGTTGTCTGAAGCACAAAATCATAAGTGAATCGGTTCTATGGTTGTAAGGATCAATAGAAAAACAATGTAAAATGCCACTGACGCATATAGATGACTTCAAATGTCCTTCACTACATGAGAAAATCACTTGCTATAGTACTGTGGTATACTGAATTCCTTTAACCAGGAATTAAAATTGTCAGCCTAACTGCTGAATGATAAATAACTGAATGAAACTCACAGGTATCACTCAGCATCTCATCTGGGTCTGCCAGAGTATTAGGAGACAAAGTTCCAGTAGTGCTGAATGGTGTCCTGGGAAATGTCAACTGTCAGCTTCAGAAACTCAGTGTTGAATTTAGTGAGTAACTTATTTAATCGTTATAATACTGCATGAATATTATTTTTATAGCTATTGCTGTCCCAGACCATGAACTGCATCTTTTCTCTCCATTCTTTGAATTTCTTCTGTCATGGCTTATTCTTTCTTGTAGTTTAAAGAATATTAGTAGGAAAATTCCACTTTATCACTTTTTAAAAATGTGACAAAGCATTCCTGTATTTCACAACACCTTTCCATTTTCATGCAGAGGAAACTGATTTATTCATAACAGAGGGCAGATAACTCATAAACTGTTCTAACACATAACTGTCAAAATGTGACTGCTATAGTTAGCAACCAACATTCCTTGACTTATACTGTACAAAACCAGCTTTCATTTTTTTTTTAATTCTCATATCCTGCATTAAAAATATCACTTGACATTAAAGTTTGTGGTGACTTGCGGTGCATTTTCGTCTCATTTTTGTGCTTATGTTTTAAGCTTATTCCACATGAGGTGAAAACAAATGAGCGCACTAAAGTCAAGACTGTAAGAGGTTGTGTATTTCCCTCCAGCACAAGCTGTCATTTCCACTCTGCAAGAGTGCTTTTAGCCAGCTCACAGCACACACGCTGGCACGGCTTCTCACAGCAAGAGGTCCACAGGAACTGCCTCCACCCAGCAGCAAGATCTGGAAACACACTTTGAAGCACCCTGTCAACAACAGTTATCCTTTAAAGCTTCCCATCTCCAAAATATTATGCAAGTATTTAAATATTCAGCTTCGAAATTCCACTCAACATGAAGTTGATAACATGGTCGGAGTTCTGCTCTTTGAAGAGGATGTATCATTAAATGCAAGAAAAGAAATAAGTGGAACATCTTAACATCATACAGTGGTATTCAAAAGTATTCACCCCTAACTGGACTTGACTGACAGAAAACACTCTATAATGTCAAAGTTAAAACTAAATTGCATCCTCCTAAATTAACTATAAATCTAAAACAAAAAAAGTAATTCCATAAGTATTCAACCCTTTTACCAAGACACACCTAAATAGGCTTTTGTTCATCCAAATTTCTTTAGAAGTCATATAATTTGTTGAATGAAGTTCATCTGTGTGCAATTAGGGTATTTCACATAAGTTTAGGATAATTTATCTATCTTTGGGAGGTCCCACAGTTGATTGGTACAGCTCCCAATAAAAACGACATCAGGAAGACCAGACCTTTATTAATTTCTTTCATTCAAAGGAACATTGGAGTGTTCTGTATTGATCAATAGCAAAATAAATCACAAATACATTGTGATTCTATATTAAAACACAGTTAAATGTAAAAATGTCTAGTGGGGGTGAATACTTTTAATACCCACTGTATATACCAGTATGTATGTAATTATGTAACTTAATTATGATTTGAGTTCTCCAATTTTCTTAACCTTTTGCTGAACTTATTTTTTTAGATGTCGAAGTCTACACAAAATCGAATTGATTTGATTAATCTGAAACACTTCTTTGAACGATTACACCCTGTGATATGTCACTTATGTGTCGCTCATGTCTGCAGGCTATGTCCTTCATGTTCTGTTAGTTTCTATATTGTCATGTTGTCCTATGCGTTTGTTCTCCTTTAAACAGGCTGAAGAGGACTCTCGTGGCTGTTCTGTTCAAGGGTGTCTCTCCACTGAATACCAAGTGAGCTGTGCAGGCCAATTATTACACCCCTTCTGAATACTGTATGTCTGCTACCTGGAAAAGTACTGATTTGGATTGAAAAGCAGTTTCTTCTGAAAGAAACTGGTTTCTCAAACAAAAAATGATGAGCTATTGATGAATAATTCATACAGAATTTAGGCAGTAATTTAAATCTTTGTATTGATTTTTTGTCTTTCTGTTAAGTTGTCTTTAAGGGTCTTAATTGCACAGTAAATCAATAAATGCTATTTATCAGCTCTTAGAAGAATAGAAGCATAGTCAATTACTTAAATGCTTTGTAAATAAGCTAAATATAAGCCAATCTTAAGTTTCAATAAATACTCTACAATATGTGTTATAGTACTGAAGCTTGGTAAAAGTAATTTTCCATCACCAGAAATTCTGTCTCCAGGGACAGCCCTATTTTATTCATGACCGAGCACTTCCTATCTTTAGAAAACAGATAAAATATGAGATTAATATATTTACACTGGGAACCTTCATGCATATAATTGCAACAGAATACAGAAGGTGAAAATTTATTTTTAATTTAGGGAATTTCCACTAGACACCTTATACAGATAATCAGGAAAGTTTAAAAAGAAGGTCACATTAAGTATGCAAGTTGGCTTCACTAAATATGGTAGGATGAAAATGCATCCTCAATTCAAGGAGGTAGAATTGATTAATATTAATAACAAGATTCTTTAGCATTAAAATTATGTCTCACCCTAGGTCTATGCTTGTACCCTTTAAAAATGGCATCCCAATAAAATATTCATTAGCTGTTACAGTGTTTGCTTATTAAACCCAAATTATTTCATGAAACAGGTGCAAGCCTGTTCACTGCCATATGAACGTAGCCTCACCAAAAGCCTCATGGATTAAATTTCAAAAAACAAATTGCTCAATCTACACCACACACTACTTTACAATATATACTGTAAATACAATTACAAATACATACAGTATGTAAAAAAAATGACTGAATGCAGGATGTTTCATCAACCATTCAAATAAAATATAACATTTGTTACTAATCGAAAACACAAAACTGAGCTGAACCCATAATAATTTTCATTTATAAACATTTTAAAAGGCAGGACAAAAAAAATATTAGCGAGAAAGCAGCTATTACTGATAACAATGTTCCGTGGTTTCTAAGGTTTGGAACTGTTTTTTTTTCAGATTTTAATTTAAAAAATGCAATACTGCAAGATAGACTGTATACTGTATATCTACCTGTATTTATACCATAGAGAAGGGAAGTCCTCCTGTCTAGCACTCTTCACCCTGTGCTTTCACTGAACTGCAGTCTAAGACTTTCTCAGCATTAGCCAAAACAACCGTTTTTATATAGGCTACTCTGCAATGACTAAGCTACAGATTTAGACTGAACAACTAAAAAGGAAAAAAAGCAATCTGTAACTGAATTAAATCCCTCAGAGTTGTCATGTTGGTGAAACTGATCTCCATATAAACAGATTTATACGTGCTACATAAATCAGTAAAAAATAAATAAAATGCCCTACCATACACCTTATACTGCATATTACTGTACATACATTTAAGGGCTTGATATGAAATGCAAAAAAAAAAGGTAGACAGAATAAAATGCATTGCAAAATGATAAACTTTTTAATTGCTTTGAAGAGAATAAAAAACTTCACATTGTGCACAGTAGCCTGAAGACTATTAACCTCATTTACAGTCTAAATTAAGATCACTGCTGCAGTGTGCTTATATCAAAGTTATGCAAGTCAAAGTTGGTTTTACAGTGTAATTGGTAATTTGTGAGCTCTATGTGCAGTGTTTAACAGAAATAAAAGCAAGTCATCAGCACAAGAGGGAATGTGAGAGAAACTTTACCTGCTGATGTTGCAAGGGATGTTTTCAGTTCTTTTGATTATAGCAACCTCTACAGGCAGATACTGTAAAATGTATTAATTCAAAAACTCATACTAACATTATTTTGGTGAACAATACAAATGTATTAACACTTGCACATATAAATCCGCATGTGGTATACCATGTTTTTTTTTCCAATCCCAATCAATAATGTGTACAATACAGAGTTTATTTGTGCTGAACACACTGAGATCTTAATGAAACATACAGTATTTGATGCATGATTCATCAGTTTCTTTGTGTTTATGTGGCCATTGATAACATACACTTAAAACATAAAGCCTACATAAAGTTGGTTCCAGAGGTGTTCATGACATTACCTCTACTGTGCTTCACGGATGAGGTGCTGTTCTTTGGACCACCTGCAGTTCCTTTCGTTCTCCACACTTGAACTTTTCTTCACTGTTGTAAAGGTAGATCTTGGTTTCACCTATACATAAAACCTTGTTTTAAAGCTCTCCTGTTTCATCTTTGTGTTTCTATTCAAATGCTAAGTCCTGGCAGATGTAATATTATGGCTTTGGCATGTACTGTATGGGCTCTGCTGAAACGGGCTCACCCTTTTTTTTACTGATGATGTACAGTAACTACTGATGGTAACAGCAGAATTAAATCTGACACCCCCCCAAAAAAATGTCTGCTAATGTAGCATTACAACAACACATCAATACCCAAAAATATACTGCTTATACCACCAAAGAATTCAACGGGAGCTTAGAAAATCTTAAACTGGTTGAATGAATCATCCAATTGAGCATGCATATTGTTATGGTAGTTGCGAGTGAATTTTCAGGTATCTCGGGAGTCTAGGGACAATAGTCAAAACATCTAGCTAGTGTCAAAATTTCTTGTTCTCAGGAGCTTCAGAGCAAGAAAGGAACTAAGTGTTTACTTGGGTCTGAGACACTGATCAAAGGAATGCTCTGCCTTACTTTAAAATAAGTTAAATGAGTTCTGGGTAAATGTTTAAGATTCATCAACAGCTGAGGAACAGAGGATAAATGTAAAGGTAAAGGACAGAGAAAGAGAATATAATTGCTCTCTGGCAAGGTTCAAATACTTATCTCCTATCGGGTTTTGCCTAGATGATCATGACGTAGGGGCTCTCGCCTGGTGCAAGCTTCAGGTTCCAACTACTTCTGTCTCTTCTCTTGTGATCTGACCTTCTTTTTCTTCTCTTCCTCTCTGTGGTCTTAATGTGATCTTATATGATGTATTTCTGGACTGCTGATTGGCAATAATTTATCCACAACTTAAATTAAATAGGTAAACCAAGGTAAACTTTATGATTGCTTTTGATCACAGGATTAGGACCCCCTGATTAGGACATCTCTGCTTTGAAGCTGAACATATTTACACTGCCAGGTGTTACACACTTTTACTCTTAGAAACACATCTTAATCACCTATAGCTAAAACATTATGTTTGTCTTCTAATATAATGAACACATGGAATTTTACAACACTACATTAGAATATAGTACATTGGAATAAATGTACTGTCATGGTTACTAATTATATTGTCAATAGTTACTTACACATTCAAACTGCCTATTATTTCCACATTAAATACACTTTACTTTATTTGCTCCTGTTAAATGTTGCCATCTTATTTTTAACTCATCTGACATACAGTATAAGTATTATTTTGTAATGTAACTTAAATGAATATACACAATGAAGATACAACATCCAGAGTGATTTTCTTTTGAACAAATAGCAATATGACAGCAAATGTACAAGTTACCACATTTAACATTCATAATGCAATTCTAAATTATAGGGATTAAATACCAGCTCATAAATTTCACCCATTAAAATTTCATAAGGTTAACGAATGTCACTTAAATATGCTAGCTTGTTATTCAAATAACTGTAAAATAAAAAAGTTACATATTCTAATTGTTTTGCTCTATGGTATGAAAAAAGCATTGAATATATGTTCCTTTACATGAAAATAAGATCAATTTTCACTGGTAATTTAGAAAAATTAAATGTTACTCTGAATATATTTTATTTGCATCTAATAAGAATCTTATTTTACTGTAAAAAGAAACCCAAGACTTTTATCAGGGCAGGATGAAAGACAGCTCTATTCTAGTCTGTCTGTAAGCATTCACATGCACCCTTAACTATCCACAAAGAGACAGCTTTTTGATAGCCCATAAGTCCCGAGAACAGATAGATATACAGTGCCTAGCAATTATTAAAGTATTCCCCTCATACTAATAATATCACATTTTTATGAACTGCAAGTAAGGTATTTTTTTGTATTCAAAACTGCCAAGATCAAACTGAATGCCATTTCAAGTGAAAGAAGCTGACTATCAGCAAAACCTGCTTACAAGTTATACAAAGTGAAATTTACTGAATATTTAAGTATTCAGCCTCCTTCAGTACTTCAAGCCCCCCGGTCAGAACTTGGTGGGAGTACCTTTGGCAGCAAATCCGGCTGTCAGTATTTTTGAATAGGACTGACAGTTTCTACAAGTTTGTTAGTGATGGGTGATAGACACAATTGTGTACACATTTCCTATTGGTTTCAAGTCAGGACTTTCAAAGGAACACTCAAGGACATTCACTCTATTTGTAGAAGATCACCATTGTTTGGTTTCGGCCTTGTGCCTCAGATCATTGTCCTGCTGCAATGTGGATTTTAAACCCAGTTTTAGATTTAGATTCTTGGGTGACTCAAGCAGGTTTTCCTCTAGGATTTGCCTGTTGTTTGCATCATCAAGTTTTCCTCTCAGTTCTGGCAAGTGTCCAAGTCCCTGCTGATAAGTATCCCTGGTAACATGATGTTGACACCACTATACTTGACAACTGGGATGGTGCTAAATGAGTGATGTGCTGTGTTGGGCTTGTGATATATGTAATACTTTGCATCACAGACCTACTATAAAATTCAGACCAATGGTTCCCAGTCCTGGTGACCCATGGACCTATTGTTTTTTTGTTCCAGCTGAGACCTCAGTTACACAATCAATTTCATTGACTTAATAACAACAGGATTAATTTGAACTGTTTGAACCCTGCTCTTGTTGGAGCTTTAACTGTTGTATTTTGTAAGAACAATAAAATCTAAAATGTGTGACAAAAAACAGATGCGGATTTTCAATTGAAACAACTTCTTAAATCAAGTAAAGCTGCAGTTATCTAATGAAGGTGGGATGGAATGAAAACCAGCAGGTGTGGGTCACCAGGACCAGGATTGGGAACCACTGGATTAGAGACCCTGCCAAGACTATTAATTCTAACTTAATCCTACCTGCTGAACACACTATTTTATTTCAAGATCCTTGTTGTCCTGCAATACCCATGCCTGCACACCGTTTTTAATATAGGAATGATATTGGCTATTTTAGTATTGGAGGCATTTCTAACCAAAAGGACATACATCCATTTTCTATCCACTTTATCGAATTCAGGGCTGCAGGGGAACTGGAGCCTACTGCAGCAAGCAACAGGCACAAGGCAGGACCATCGCAGGGCACACTCAGGCACAGACATGCACACATGTACTGTATACCAAGGCAGAATTTCCAGTATGTCTTTGGACTGTGGGAGGAAACCAGATCCCCCACAGGAAACCCAGATGAACATGGAGAGAGCATACAAACTCCACATAGATAGAACCCCAGGAACTGAACCACTGAATCAACCTGCTGCCACCCAAAGCACATTAAACTGCTAATTAAGTAATATGTAACATATTAATGAGATAATGCACACTTGAACATCCAGTTTTAACTGCCCGTTACAGCTCACCAAAAAGGTCTTCATGGTAACGAGTTACGTAAACTAAAAAAAAAACCCTAACAAATGTAGACCTTTCATTTAGTTTACTTCAAGATACATGAATGAAATGAAGGTCAATGATCGACAGTGGCTTCTACTACACGAACATGAGCGCAAGCGCACTTACACATACTGTACTGATATGCAGCATGTGTGAGCCATGTTACAGCAGTTGAGGGTTGTAAGATTTGTTACAGGGAGACTAAGGAAGGTGGTTCCTAGCTGTGTTTCCAAACTAAAGTATTTAATAAACACAGATATGAAAAGAATACTCCCTAATGTCTAACCACTCACTCCTACCTGCAGTGGAGTAAATTCATTTATCGGCCACAACATATCCCGAGCCATGAGAATTAGATTGGGTGCTGCAGGATCCTAGTCCCACTGCAGGGCTCCAACCAAAAGTTCAGTTTTTCTCTAGGGTGACCAAGTATCCTTCTGCCACATGCCTGCAAAGTATCTCATACAAGATTTAAGAAGAGTCCTTCGGTATAGGCATCTTTCTTCTCATCCACTCACTTGATATAGGTATCAAGGTATCATTGATGTATTAACAGTAAATCCTATCTCAGACACAGAACTTTAGACATCTTTCAAAGTTATTGCAATCTTCAAACCAATTTCCTGCTTGGCCGGCTGCCCAGTTTGGAAGGGTGGCTGGATCTAGTAAGTGTGTGGTCTTAATAACTGACAGTGCTCAAAGGTACAGTATAAGTAACCTTCTTATTTTCAATGCTCCTTTATAGCTTAATCCCCGATTTGTTTCCAAAGCAACTTGATCGTCATAGTTAATTTGCCACACCACTTCTGTATGCTATTTGTGGCTTGAAATTGAATATCTTCCTGAGGGAACATAAACGGACAGGTGCATTTACATTTCAGAAGTTAGAGCACTCTTATTAACTGCAAAACATAGACCATAACACTAATTGTGTGACCCTTCAAACAACTGCTGCAGCTAAATTGGTTTGGAACTGAGAATTTTCTCATATTATTTAACAATATCATTTATGGACATACTATCATCATCTTCAGCTTTATTAGTCTGGAGCAGATACTTGAATACTTTTGCAAAGCACTGTATACGGGCAAGAGAAACAGAAAAAAAATTCCCAAGTTATTCCACACTGTAATTCACAGAAATGTTAGAAACCTGGCTTTTCACAACTCTTTGTAACACCCAAAGTAACAACCACACTGACCAGTGTGAAAATAAACTTTTATTTTGTTTTGAAAACCACTGCTTTCACACTGACAGTCAGACCCATAGGCCTTACCATTACATTTTTTTCACGATGCAGTATTTTCATGTTCGGAAAACATTAAATTTTCATTCTATGAAAAATGCAAAATAGATCGAACCTGCACTAACAAAGTATACATTGTTTTGTCATTTTTTTTAACAGATCATAATTTAATTTATTGTAGTCATTTTTCTAAAGGGTATACAGAAAGTAACTCACATTTAATTTATAACATGTTTTAACAATGGTTATAAATGACAGAAGTGCATGGGTTGGGTTTATGTCTAATGTCGGTATACATACAAAAGTTGTTTTTTTACTTGTTTAGAAGCCATGGGAAATAAAAATACAAGGGTTGTGGTTGGGCACTTGAGTGGAAATTAATTCAAATTTTTGGAGGGAGGAGGAAAGATGAAGAACGTTAAACTATTTAACTAGTGAAAGTTCCATTTTTACCATTCAAAAGTGATTCTTATGAACATGACACTGGGCATAAATCGCTTTGTGAATTCCTTCATTTTCACATTCCACAAACACACAATGTTGTATAATTTAAGATATATATGTTAATTATATTAACCACTTACTGAGGGTCCTGTATTTTTAAATGCCCCAAGAATTCTTTAAGATATTTGCAAAATCTTCATCTTCAGATATTCCAATACTTAGTCCTTCGTAATAATCTTCAAATTCACAGTATGAAACATCATTGCGATTTGTGCAAGCTTCCCGCAAGGTTTCTACAAACCCAGCCCTCAGCTGATCTTCTGTGGCTTCACCTGGATCAATATAGTGTATTACAGAACAATGAAAATCCTAGTTTATTATTTCCTGAGTAGCTAAAGTAAAATCAAGCACATGTCCAGGTTGCAGAGCCAAAAGCCTCTGCCATTCTGCATTACATAGTTAAATTCTATTATTGTGCATTTTAGCCTTTCCCTCACCCGATTAACCAGACTAGCTTCCCTTAAAGGAGACAGGAAGCAACTCATCTAATTATTTAAGATGGGACCCATCCCACAGCTTGCAGTGTTCATTGCAGGCCTGTACTCTATAACAAAGGGGAAAAAAATAAAATAATTTGAAGACTTACCTTTTATGTTCATAGTTTACATCATGCAGCAGGCCAAAGAAAAAAAATAAAAAAATAGACAAATAGGATTTGTAAATACTTGTGTGCATATGTTTGGTTTTTAACTGCAGCTAGTCTTACAGTTGCACTCACTTGGTTTCAGAGTCAAAACCACATTTTGAATCAGGGCACAATTTAAAGTCACTGGACACCCCCTGGCCTCTTTGTACAGTGCCCTCTTGTGGACTGGAGAGGAGCTGGTCTCCCCATCCATTTAGAAACACCAGTGTTTAATGCATCCATAACCTACAATATTTGTATGAAACTAGTTTAAAAGAAAATATACAAGACAAAAATACTTTTTTGTGTGTGGGGACAATGTTTGTTTTTGTATACTGTTTTTGTGTAATGGGACATTGTGCAAAAATGTCTGTAGAAGAGCAAGGTGCCTTTAATGTGGTTGTGGGAGGTCACAGGGTGGAGCTTCCTCAATAAAAGGCAGAGGCTCCTCTCTGCTGTCTTGATCCTCTTGTAGAATTTAAGGATGAAGGTGTTCTGATTTCTTTCTTATTTTTAAAAATATTGTGTTGTGTTCCTACAAGCAATATCTGTTGCCTGATGCCTTGTAAATAAGGGCTTTTGCAAGCATTCTTTTTGGCTGTGGACTGATTAAATTTGGCTTCACCAAGAACTGAGCCCAGGTGACTAGGTGGAAAATAGAGGAACCTGTGACAGTATTAAGTAATGCTGTTTTTATATGAATACAGCTACAGTATTTCCCAGACAACTGATATTCTTGTAAAATTAGACAAACTAGACACGTGGGCTTCAAAAGTGGGTCACATTCAGCTGAATTCACCCACAAGGCAACAGGTTTGTTCTTAAATATGTAAACTGAAGATGTGTGCTCTATTGCTATCTTCCACTGATATGTATTTTTATGTAGCTCTTGGTCTCTGATCACTGCTGTTTTATTTTAACTTCATGTAAGTAATGTTTTTATTTGCTGCCATTGTATCTGTGTATATTTTGTACCTGTTTCTACCAGTGTTTAAAACTTGCAGTACTTGTTGAATCTAAGCATATACAATTCAATTTTATTTCTAAAGTTGACTTTCCATAATGTCAAAAAATGGAATAATTTCCATAATGTCAAAAATTAATAGATTTTATGCAAAAGACTTTTTATGCATTCACAGAATCTTACCTGACAGTACTTTTGGGTGACCCTTGGCACAGTAGAACTTTTCAATGTCAGTCAGAGGAACACTACCAGTCTTGTTTGGGTCCAGCTTCATATAGGCCTGGTAAACCATCGGACATGTATTGTTAATTATTCTGTACTGTATCAACTGGATATCAATATTGCATGCCAAAATAACTTTCTGCAGACAAATTAAGAGATGGCATAGTTGGAAAAATTTTAGACATTTGAGACATAGTGCAACATACTGTAGTTTTATTAATATTATTTTTTTATACAAATATTTTTAAATTTCTTAAATACTTGATCATGATAAGAACACTATCAGTGTGTGGTTGTTGGAAGATGAGATCTTTTATTGGCACACATTTATTGTGAGTCAAGAAATCAAATCGCTCTATCAGGTGACTTACTTTTCTGACAAATGCCTTTCGGTATTCATTCATTTCTCCAGTGACTGCTCTTAGGAACTCCCCATAATCGACTTCACCATCACAGTTCAGGTCCATTATCCGCCAAACAGCATCAAAGTCCTAACGAAACGTAATGTAATGATTTTTATATTTCTCCTTAGATATTATTTCAATTATTATAACAACTGGATTTAGCTGTCCAACAGAAGGAACACAGGTACACACTGTAGAAACAGCTGACAAAATTAAGAATAATTTTACAGAGGACAGTCACACCTAAGTATTTATCAGTGATATTTTAAATAATTAGACAGCAATAATTCGACAGCTCAGCAATGGTCTATCCTGGCCCTACCTTTTCTGACAATGTCAAGTGAAACTCCTTCAGAGCAAGCTGAACCTGCTCTTTTTGTAGAACACCGTCTCCAGATTTATCCAAGCTTCTGAAGAGCTTTCCTATTCCTGTAAGTGTACGAACTCCTCTCTTCTTTAGTTTTTCTTTCAGTGTTCCTGGCAAAGACAAATGTTTGTGATTTTCTCTTGATAACTGACCAACATTTGTTATAAATCAATCTTTTTTTTAATAAATCAACTTGCATCCACCTGTGTATTTTCTTATCATTTCATCTAATTAAGGTCATGAGGGAGCTGGAGCCTATCCCGGTGGGCAGGATACACCCTGGACATGATGCTAGTCCATCAGAGAGCAAACAGACACAGACATACTTGGACTGTGGGAAGAAACTGGAGCACATGGAGAAAACTCTTATGAACACGGGGGGGGGAATATACAAACCGATAGCACCCCAGGTTCAGAAATGAACCCAGGGTCCTAGTGCTGCGAGGTAGCAATACAAGTAAACTGAAAATCAATTATATATAACACTTAATTATCATTATATGTAACAAAATGGAAAATCCATAATGACTACAAAGTGGAAAATGAAGTACAGTGAACTAACAGAAATGTAGGATGCATTGTGCACATAATGCAACAATCCAAAACAGAATTCTACCTAAGAACACTATGGAAGAAACAACAGCACATATAAGAGGGATTACAGTACATTATGACTAAACGGTGAGCATGCAAACAGTTCAGCAATGGGAGCATGCCTCTTCATCTTCTATACTGGGTGATGCTAGCTAATAATGTGATATGAAATTACATGACTAGAATAAAACTGACTTGGGGATGACAAAAACACCCCGACCCCAACAAAATAAAAACAGTGATTACTCGTGTTCTTAGTTATTAGTATTTTAAGAAGTAATTAGTATTTTAAGAAATCTAAAAAGGTAGAAATACTTAGTTCAATCCACTATAAATTTATTCATTTCCACAAAGACTTTCAAACCACACATTTCCCCACGATTCCATACTCTTGGCAATGAAGCCACTTGGTCTTCTAGCTTCTAACAACTTACATCATTGACTTAATCACCATGTTTCCAAACCCTGTGTGATTGAGGACTTACAGTAAGTTCCCTATAAAATCTGTAGTGCAGCGGCTCCCCAGTAACAGGAATGAGAATAACTGCACTATGCCATTAAAATGCTTAATTTTATATTCTTAAGCCACTTTATCAAATCACATTATTCATATGACATATTATATGACTGATATTACATAAATATGTTTTGTATATTGTATACAGTGTTTGAAAGCATTTATTTGGAAACACTTCAGGAAAGAGGAAGAAAAAAAATAAGTTATTTTTTTTTACCCATTTAAGTATTTGTTATAGTTTATTACTGAAATAGTACCCTGAATGGAGAACAGTGTATTTCTGTCATCTACTTCTTGTTTTGTTGGATCCTGGTAAATGTCTTCTACAGAGGCCCTGAAATACATTAGAAATATTCTATTTAAATAAAATCAATTCAACCCACACCCTACTAACTGTTTACATTATTTTAATTAGTTAGCAACAGGAAAGGAGGTGGAAGTATAGAAGTTCAGAAGTACAGTAGTTCAACCTAGTGCTTTAAGGGGGAAGACTGTAATGACTTTTGTAGATCACTAAATTTGACTTGAGTTACAGATCAGGATTTTATTACATAATGTGAGCAAGACATGTCCTCCATCATCCTTCAGAATGTGATCAGAAGCACACATGATAAGAGAGAATATTGGAAAAAAAAGTTTTAGGAGACCAAGATAAATCGTGGAAAGTTTAAAATGTGAAGAAAGAAAGAGACTGCAGATGCTCCAAACAACCATCTGAAATTGAGCATTCACGCTTTTTCGTAGTGTAACTTCATATGTACAACACACCATACAGATCGTATTGTGCTAATCATTCATCTTAATCTCATGATCAAAAATACAAACTGCTTGACTGTAAATCAAATGTAATAGTTTTGACTTTGCCATACCAACACATTTGGAAGACACTTAATTAGATAAGAACTACATTATTTTATAATTTACTTAGTTACATTTATGTGCTCTCTTAATAATTGTCATTTGTCAGACAGGTATGTGGCAACACCATGAGGCTATTGCCATTTGACAAAAGAAAAGCTTCTATTTATACGACAGGTAAAGTCATACCTGTCATATAGTCACATACAGGGGTGACTGAACTTTAAAATACTTGAGAATTTTATTCTATATTTTCCTTTTACAACTGAAGAAATACCCATATATCACAGAGGCATCATTAAAAAAAATATTTATAATTCAACATACCATACAGAATGATCTAATTTTTAATGTTTATACTGTATAATACTATTAAAAATGTTTTCTGAACTTACAGTAACATGCTTTTTGCCATTTCATCCACATCAGTAATCCGAAGAGTTAGCAATGGCTTCTGTTTGATATTTTCTGGGAGATTATGTCCAGTGGTAGTAAATGTTAAGTTAGCCCCCTTTTACAATAAAGTAGCAAAAATTAAAGGAATAAGTTAAAAAGTTTACAATAATTAAAAAAGCAGCGAGTTACGTTCAAACACAAAGTTAATATCAGTAATTATTACTATCCTTGTCCATGTCTGAAACTATTAAAAAATTTAAATTACTTAAATCACAATTCAGTCAAAAGCAGATTTTGCAAATCTTCCCTTGAATCCAAACCATTAAATAGTGCAAAACTGCAAAACTACTTACCACATAGAAGTCATGAATTCCAAATTGTACTCCTTTTCTTCTTCCATGCTGATGACTGTATGACCCCTTTTGAATTAATGGGAGAGCACTTGATCTAAAGAAAACCAAAATGTATAATTTTAGGGAAAAATACAAAATTAACAGTGAATGGATTGTTTCTTATGAATGTCAGAAACAAAGAAAAGCACAAAAGACTTGCCTGTTTTTTCCAAAGTGTCGATATTCATAGATAGTCAAGGATTTATCAAAAGCAAAGAAGAATCCAATTAGCTCTCTGCAGGCATCACGTCCACTCCTAGAAATTAAACATTGTCCCAGAGAAATGGAAAATCTTTTTATTTCATACAGGATCTGATCCAGAGCTTGAAGCTGCGAATTAAATTATGTTAAAGAAAAATGTGCTCTAACCAAATAAACTTCAAACTACTCTTATTATACACTTCACACTCTACTGCTTTTGCTTTATCAGCACTTTTCCAGAGAAAAAAAATATACATTGATAAACTTACCTTGTTAAAATTCGGGCATCAAAGCGCAACTTGTTAGACAGCAGATTCTCTGTCAATGCTGATCTGGTCCTCACTCTGAAAGAATAAATAATTTAACAATTTAATACGGAGTGGTGGCTCTGTGGCTAAGGATCTGAAGATCTGTGGCTGGAAGGTTGCCAGTTCGAATCCTGCAGCCGGCAGAGGAATCCTACTCCGCTGGGCCCCTGAGCAAGGCCCTTAACCCCAACTGCTCCAGGGGCGCTGTACAATGGCTGACTCTGCACTCTGCCCCCGAGCTTCTCTCTCCCTGTCTGGGAACGCGAAAAGATGAATTCCTAACGCAAGACATTGTATAGTGCTAATAAAGTGATGTTAATATCACAGTTTATATTTATCACTTTATAAAAAGATCATGCAATTGTAGTACAGGGTTATTTTTAATTAAATATGATCATATTACCTGTTGAGTGCACAGCCAAAATGTTTTGATTTTGTTCACTAAACTTAGATTTTATTTCTACTGCAGAATAGAAAGATCTCTAAAGCTAAACTATACTCAGGTTATACAATCTCCTAACATCACTTTGTCCAAAAAGTGTTCACATAGTTTATGCTTACTTCGTGTCATGCAGTGCTCTGTTCTTGAATCGCAAGGGCGCTGATCCTGGCCGCTGTACTGAAATCTGCTCGTTGCTGGTTGAATTTTGATCAGGGTCACTTATGACTGCTCTAAAAAGATATTTTTTAAGAGACGACTTATTCTATGCTTTTAAAAATATATATTTGGCAGACAGCTGAAATGCTTACTGAAGTTACAAAATGACACTGCTTCCAGCAATTACCACAAAAAACATGGAATATTAGAAAAACATGCCCTTAATAAAAAACTAAAGATTCTACCCTTTAGAATTTTTCTTTGTAACAGACTTTTGATTCTAGTCAATAATCATCACTGGTCAAAAAACACTTCCAACAGGAAATACACCTTAACTTATGTAATTTGTTTTTATTTTCAAGAAAACTTAACTTCAAAAGAATGTCTAACCTGGATAGTTGATCCACCATTACCTGCTCCACCACAGCCTGCTTTCTTCTTCCTGCTGCAAGATCTTCCTAAAATACATTTAGTATACATTTATAGTATATAGTCCACAAGTATTTGCACAGCGACACACTTTTTGTTGTTTTGGCTCTGTACTTAAAGTGCAGAATGTCAGCTTTAATTCGAGGGTATTTACGTCTATATTGGGTGAACCAAAAAGGAATCACAGCCCTTTTTATACATAGTCTTCCTATTTTAGGGGACCAAAAGTAATTGGACAATTGGCTGCTTAGTTTTTTCTTAGCCAGCTGTGTGGTCGTTGCATTGTTAGTTCATGCACAAGAGAGCTAACAAAAGGTCTAGAGTTGATTCTAGATGTGACATTTCCATCTGGAGTCTGTTGCTTTTGTCTCTCAACGAGGACCAAAGAAGTGGCAATGCCAGTAATGCGGGCCGATTTTTCATGAGGCTGAAAAATCAGAATAAATCAATCAGAGACATAGCCAAAACATTAGGTGTGTCAAAATCAACTGTTTTGCACATTGTTTAGAAGCAAGAACGCACTGGTGAGCTTAGCAATAGCAAACGACCTGGTAGACCACGGTCTGACCAAAGAATACTTTCAATCGTGAAGAAAAAAAACCCTTTTGACTGTTGAACAGATCAGGAACACTCTCCAGGATGTAGGCATCGATGTGTCAAAGACTACCATAAAGAGAAGAACACACCTGCAAAACCTTGGGGGGTTCACCACAAGACGCAAACCACTGGTAAGCCTCAAAACCAAAAAGGCCAGTTTGCTAAAAAGTACATTAAAAAGCCTGTAGAGTTCTGGGACAAAGTCTTATGGACAGATGAGACAAAGATTAACCTGTACCAGAGTGATGGAAAGAGGAAAGTGTGAAGGAAAAAGGAGCTGCTCATGATCCAAAGCATACCACCTCATCTGTGAAACATGGTGGAGGTAGTGTCAAGGCTTGGGCGTTGTATGGCTGCCAGTGGAACTGGCTCACTTGTCTTTATCGATGATGTGACTGCAGATGGCAGCAGCAGGATGAATTCAGAAGTGTACAGAAGCATCTTATCTGCTCAGATCCAACCAAATGCCTCAAAACTCATTGGACAGCACTGCACCTTTCAACAGTGACCCCAAACATACTGCTAAAGCAACTGTGGGGTTTTTCAGAGCCAAAAAGTGGAATGCCCTTGACTGGCCAAGTCAATCAGCTGACCTGAATCCCATTGAGCATGAATTTCACTTACTGAAGACAAGACTGAAGGCAAAAAGCCCTCAAAACAAGCACGAACTGAAAATGGCTAAATTACAGGCCTGGCAGAGCATCACCAGGGAAGATACCCAACAACTGGTGATGTCTATGGGTCGCAGACTTCAGGCAGTCATTGATGCAAAGGATTTGCAACCAAGTACTAAACATGACAACTGTATTTAAGATTATGTTAATGTGTCCAATTATTAAATTACTGATGTTGGGAGGACTATGTACTGTATATAAAGGGATGTGATTAGGGCTGGGCGATATACCAAAAATTTACCGTTACCGATGTTAAGAATCTCTCACCAACCTAATTTTGCTTATGTCAGTATGTTCGGTAAAAGCTTTCCCCACTGTGTGCTTTCATGAGCGGTCCCCTTAAAAAACTACAACACCCAGTCGTCATATTCAGTCACATGCTTCTGTCTCGTCCAACCTTCGCTCTTCAAAACACAAAGAAGCGTGCCGGGCATGAGACAACACGAGCGCTTATGCTGAACCCCTGTCAGGCAGGGATGACACAAGTACAAGTGAAGATGAGCTGGTATCTAAAAAAGATGCAGTGTCAATCGTTTGATCAAAGACTGACAAGAGGACTCATGGTCGTGATTCCGCCAAACAGCTGTCTCTAACACAAGGTGAGGTGTGTGCAACTTTAATAGTTTCGCATATTTAAAACATGATCTTTCAGCATATCATGTAATCATAAAATTTCAAGGATTTCAAAACAATTATTGTTAATTTATTGTTACCTTGGTAAATGTGTTAAATTATCGTGATATTGATTTGAGGTCATATCGTCCAGCCCTAGCTGTGATTCTTCTATGGTTCACCCAATTAGACATAAATACCCTCGAATTAAAGCTGACATTCTGCAGTTTAACCTCATAGTCATTGTTTTATTTCAAATCCAATGTGCTGGAGTACAGAGCCAAAACAACAAAAATTGTGTCACTGTCCAAATACTTACAGACTGTTTTCAAATGTTATTTGCTTCTGTCTGTGTCTTCCTATGCTTTTACCAAGATTACACTGGTTCACTCTGGCCAGCCAAATGGCAGCTGTAATCAGTCACCACCACTGGGGACTTTAACCTACAGTCTTAAAGCAACACAGATCAGATCTGAACTTAAAGACCTCCAGGCTGGTTTGTATAATCTGCCAAGTTTCAAGAGACTCACATTTCCCATTCTAAAGCTCAAGGCATGCTTTAAATTTAAAACACTTACAGCTTCCAGTTTTCTCATGCTGTGCTGGATAGTATAGGGCTTACTGGTATAACACTGCTGTAGGAGGGCTTTTTCATCCAGCAATGTCCAGTCATCTTCATTGCTGAGAGACTTCTAAAATGAAACATTTTTCATCATATATCTTCTCTTCATTTAGGCTTTTTTGGCTGACACTTTAATCAGAGTAACTTACAGTACATTTGCACCCATATACTGTATATAGCTAGGCATTTTCCTGAAACAATCGAAGCAAAGTTTATGAGCTCAGAATATAACCCTAGAATAAAAAATAACAGCACTTACAATTACTCCACTTTTCTGTGTGGTAACAATCCCCACCTTAGTTATTTATGCTATCCTATTTACAAAATATATTATTCATTAGAAATGCACATAATATAAAATCAAAATTCCATGAAATGCTGCTGTCTAAAGATTCCAGTGAAACAGAATTCGCATATTAGATGGTCTGGTAGTTGGTCATCCCTCAAATTATAACTTCTGAACTTGAGGAGTATACAAAAGTTACTTCTTGACACTGCTAGTCGGACGGTGGGTTAAGAGTTTATTATCTTCAAGGTGCAGTATTTTTTATAGAATGTTTTACATGAAAGCAGAGTGTAACAGCTTCAATAATATTTTATTCTTCCTTCGTGTATCATGTCACAGAAAGAAATTTTCACACAATTAATGAATAACTTTGAGAAAATCTCTTTGTTCATAAATCTGCTACTGTAGTAATAACACAATAATAAAACAAATATTTTGCTACTCTTTAATCGGTGTACTCACATTTTTTGTCTGGCATAAAGCTGTTTAAAAGTCCAAATGTAAACTGTAAATAAGGGGTTAGTATATTAAATTGTATTAATATGTGCACGCATTAAAGAAATTCTTAAGAATCCACATTAACACAAAAAGACAAATTATCATCTTCAAAAGCAATTTCCACCCAACTATGCTGTAGTGCAAAAATAAAAGCACTGCCATGAATGCATTTTGTTGTGTTGTATTGCACTGTAAATAACCAACATTTACCCAAGTCTCAGATTCATAAAACCGCAGCTAAACCAAAAGGCCTATTTAACAAATAAACACAAAACATGACAGCAGACATCACCTGCGACTGTGGTGCTGTATGTGACAACGGCTGTGCCTCGGTCTCCAGCTTGTTTTTTTCATTTACTCTCTGTGAATGCTGCTTAAAATTCTCCTTCAGCTCCGCTTCATACTGCTTGTATTTTATTTTATATCTCTCGGAAGGAGCAGGCAAATTTTCAGGGATTGTCTTGTCTTCCCACAGTGGAGGCTATAAAACACATTACCAACAAAGTATAAAAAACAGGAGAACCTGCATCATGTAAAGTGAAAACAGGCTTTTCCTTTTCTTGTGGGAGTGTTCACTATATAAAAAAAACACTCTCACAACAAATTGTTGTTTAAAAATAGAACCACGAAATAAAATTAGTAAAATGATACACTATATTTTATTGCAATTACAGTTCTTCTGAAATTAACTTGATATTCCACACAAATTAAAGTACAAGCATTGTAGTATATACATACTATATAGTATATAGTATAGTAATAATATATAATGCAGATTTTTCTTATTTCTTTTACTTGATTATTTAATGAAAACTCAAATTTTGAGTCTTCAGAATAAATCTCGAGAGAAATGGATGTACAAAATGTGCAAACCTACAGTTAGATGTCTACAGCCCTAACCACTACTCCACACTGCTACCAGTATCTTAGACCTTCTAAAACATTAAACAAGGTCTAAAGTCTTGTCCTACAAAAACATTTACCTTTTTGCTTTCATCTGTTTTAATGAAGTGCATTTTAGAAGCCTGTAAGAAAACACAAATTAAAGAAAGCTTTATGATTTGTAATACTTCACCCATCTTGTTTTAGGGTTACAATATTATTTTACAAGGAAGGAAACTCCTGTTAAGTTGTGGCTGAGTATGAACATTTAAAAAGATATCACTATAAAACCATAATTTATTTCATTAATTATATACATTTTTAAATCCCAAAGTATCCCTCACAGAAGAAGACTGGAGGTAATGCACACATTGTGTGCCAACAGCCCCACTATACTTCAGATCATGTGAAGTGGAGTGAGAAATTGTGTCACCACTTGAATTAACGGGCAAATGTATGTAGGGTTGTTTGTGCAAGCCAAACATATTTATGGAATTTAGCCATAACAATGGGGTTAACACACCTGCTCTTACAAACAGTGCCATGGGATCTTTAATTACCAAGTCATCACGACCTTGGTTTAACATCTCATCTTAACGATGGCACCTTCTACAACACAGTATCCTCTGACATCATACTGGGGATTGGTTTGGAAATTCCGGGACAGAGGGAAGAGTGCCATCATCTGGTCCACCAGATGTAGTGACACCCTGTTTTTCCGTGTACTGTAGATCGTCTGAGATCTGACGAGATCAGGCTACAAGTGGTAATACTGCCGCACATACTGCCAACATAACTACAATATGTAAATGTCCCAATCACTTTATTTGCAGCTAAAAGTGCTCATTTGCTCAATGATTCTGTCAAAGGTTTGGACAATCAAAGATTTTCTTTGTTAGATTTTAATATCAGGTATTATAATGTAGTAAGAGTATAACATTTTTAAAAGCTGTGATTTAAGATCCAGATGCAATGGAGATCGCTCAGATAAGGACAAAAAAGAAGAAAATACATCTTCGATCTGAATGAAAAAAATAGATATCCCCGCACGGTTTGCTATATAGGGCAGGTGTTTTAACACCAGTACTGATGATAAAAGCTATAAACATTCTGATGTCTAATAGGAACACAACATATAACAAAGAGAATCACTGGCTGAATTAAAGTAATAAATCAATTGAACCAAGGTATATCTATCTACACTAATGTTTTCTAAAAGATAATGGCGGCAGCATAGATATACCCAGCTGTAGACGGACCTGATGAAGGGGAGCCAATGGAGCAGACAGAGGAGACCCCCAGCTCACAGTAGAGGTGGAATCTGGGGGACCAAAACGAGGATATCCTTTGCTGGCAGGAATGTACACGTCCTGTTTTAAATATCAAAAGAATTTAAGAGAGCAGCGAAGGAAGCTGGTTGGAGGAATAAAATAAAGACACTAAAATGTTTTTTTCCATTAGAAGTATTTTTAAAATCAGAGGTACTAAATGCCAGAAGTATTCATAAACAAAATCCATGATGCATGACGCATTTTGTTAGCTTTCTTATAGCAAGCAGCAAAACCACTAGTCAAGTAACTTTTATTCCTTCAAGACTGACAGTAACTTGAGAGGTATGCAGAATTGATTCTATGCACCAGTTAACAAATAATTTAAATTTAACAACTGTTTCAGGCACCTTAGATAGTGTAAAGCGAGTGTGAAAAGAAATTTAACGAATACACAGTTTAACATATTGCGGAGTGAATTAAAAGTAAGAGTTAACTCAAGTTATACATGGAATTCTGAAACACCCATATGTTTGGCAACCTTCTTACCCAGATATTGCGGCTTCATCAGAACATTTAACAGTTTTACATCATAATACTGCTATGAGGTGTCTTAAAGAATCAAGACACCAGGATATTGTCAACATTTCCAGTTCTCTGGGGCTTCAAAACAAGGAGATGTCTGCTGAGATGCAGAAGTTAGAGATTCAGTTAATAAAGCAGCATTAAAGTTGACCTTAGTTACCTTGCAAAGGAACAAGTAATAGGTTTATTCCATGCTAAAAAAAAAAAGAAGAAAGAGAACACAACGTTTCGGCCGTGGAGCCTTCTTCAGGTGTGAGAGAGACAGGGCAGTAGGCAAAGGTAAAGTAGCGGGAGAACAAAGGTTGGGATGGAGGAGGAGTGAGAGGCGGGAGCAGGGGACAGAATGCTGGTTTAGTGAGAGAAGTGGGCAAGTGGCCCAGGGAGGAAGAGAAGGTATGACGAAGAGATCTAGAAAAAGATTTGGAGGAAGGCATAGTGGGTCACAGCAGCTGTAGGCGGTAGTAGTTCAGGTGGGTAGCTGCATCAGCATGCTTAGGCTGCAAAGTAACAGGTAAACGTTTCTTAGTTACCTTAGTTTATTAAGTTCTGGGAAAATGATTAAGTGTCAATCAACAGTCCAGGAAGACAGCAGGAAGACAACAGGCAGGTAGGGAAAAAAGGGGAAGGAAGAGACAGGAGGAAGGACAAGGAACAGAAGGGCAGAAGGTGAGAGCTCCCTGTCCTGATAATTTATGAAGACCAGATTGGAGTCAAGTGTCTGAACCTTGTTAGGAGAGTTTGCTATTCTGTTGTTAGGAACTTTGATTTCCTGTGTAAAGAATGGCCTCTCCTGGTTATTGAGTACATTATACAATAGGGAAATAGGTTCCCATATTGTAGCATCCAGGTATTGTAGCATCTCTTATTTTGCCATTATATAAAATTTGAATGCTTGGTAGCAGTCTGAGGTTTTTCTGGTTGGTAAGGACGTATGGCGTTTGGATGTCTGTAAATTTGTAAATAGCATAAATTGTGTGTTTTACATTCATATAGTGTGTAGTTTAGCGTATGTATTGTCATTGTTGATAAATATCTGTTTAACTCAGTGTGCCTAAATTATTACTCTTTTCACCAAAGCTGTGCCAGACAACCAAAACTCATGTGCCTCTTATTATACCGACCACTCAGGTATACTGTATTCTCTGCAAAAATATTTTACACCTTGGGAGTTAGTTATTACACATTGATTAATCTGCACAGTTATTTTCTGTTGTTCACCATTTTTGTAACCACGTCCATGTAAAAATATAAATGATTATACAAATTCCATGATATAACCATGATATAGTTAGTGCCAACGAAGTTATAGTTCTATGAACTGCATAATCCAAAAAGTAAATTGTCAGTAAGTAGGCTTGTTATGTTACCACATTAAAGAAACTGACCAACAATCCCCTCGTTTACTGCAGCCATTGTAACTTACTTTAAACAGACCTAAGATTCCAGAAAACATACTGTGAATGGCAAAATATAATAAGAGGAATTAAAAAGAGCAACAGATATTACTGGTTCCACTACATGCTAGGTTTTTGGTGCTTACTATTCTACTCGACACCACTGTACTTTAATATCAAGCTTGACTTAATATTACAAGATACTGTATAAGCATCACTCACCTCATCTTCTGAGTCACCAAGTTTCCCCAGTCTTAGCTCAGGGACTCTGCCAAAAACAACAGCTGTATTGGTATTGCAGAACAGGTTAATGATGCTCCTGTTCACATCAAAATTGTAAAGAAACCTGATAATTCAGGCAGCCTATGCTTAACTAATTACAATAAAAGAGGATCTGATGTACAGTTTTTTATTCCTTATTAGTGTAAGATATAAAAAGACTGTTGCAAAACACCTGTTTAATGATGTTTGTCTGTGATAGTCTTTTTTTAATTAGAGCTAGTTTAACAATTCTGAATACAGACTGAACTGCAATGCTTGAAACACAGCCAGGATCCAGTTCCATCGTCCTACAATTTCAAATTATTGGAGGTACAAGTAAATTACCACATAACAAAATGTTCTTCTCGTGACAATTTCCAGCTGTTCTGAAAAAAAATTGTTTTAATGGGCATCATGTATCCTCCAAAAATTCAACAAATGTAATTTTGTTAATTAATTAATTTTGTAATTTTGTGACTCGCTCTCAACCAAATCCTACAAAATTCTCTATGTGATCTGGCCATATGATGCTCATAGAAGTTTCAAAGAACCCCAAAGGTCACATCCAGGGATCTACAGGCCTCTCATGTTTATGATAAATGTCAGAGTTAATGGGTCTATCACCAGGAAAAGATTGAAAAAGAATGGCTTTCACGAAAAGAAAAAAGCCAGAAGGAAACCCCTGCTCTCCAAGAAGAACATAAGCATGGCTTATGTTTGCAAAACAGTGAAAGAAAAGCACGACTTCTTTAAAAATGTGATCTGGACAGATGAGTCAAAATTGGTGTTTTGGCCATAATTCAAAACGTCATATTTGGCCAAAACCAAACACTACTTTGACCAGAAGAAATGCATACCCCCTTTAATGCCTCGTTCCATACTATTCCAGAGTATTCTAGAGGAAAATCTGTCTGACAGCTAAAGCTGAACTAAAAGTGGATCATTCAACAGGACAAAGATCCAAAACAGATGTAAATCTAAGATAGAATGGCTCACAATGTTGTGGTGGGACTTAAAGAGAGCTATGCACACAAGAAAGCCCTCAAACATCACAGAGCTGGAGCGGTTCTGTAAGAAGGAGTGGGGCAGAATTAGGCAATGTGAAAGACTGATCAACTCTTAGAGGAAACGTTTAATATAAAATCATATGGGGGGATACTTACTTTTCTAATCACAGTGTATATAGGCCTAAAGATAATAACATTAATTAAAATAGCCAGTAACGTGTGTAATAGTCCTATAAGTACAGTTAAAATTCTTAACACTGTGGTTAAAAAAACGTATGTGAAAAATAACTTTGTAATTCTTACTCCGTAGGACGAGGGCTGCGAGATGCTCTTGACTGGACTCTCCATCCCTGGAAAGGAAAATAAAATAGATCAAATTCCTATGTGAAAATAATTTAGATAGCATAGAAGATTATACTTACTTTCAACATTCTCCTCTGCAATTTTTTTAGCTTGTTCTCTTGTACTTTATGTATATTTTATCTTGAGCAATACGTATTAATCTTTATTTATTATGACTGGGTATCACATTGTTTTCACGGTTCAGATAACTGCATCTTTTCACTGCGAATACGCTTTAGATTTAATCTAGTGACCAGTAGTCCTCTTTGTAGCTAACAAGTCTGAGGGCAGAGGCCTTCTTAATTCATCTTTAACATTCAAAATAAATTCGGGGAAAATGCATACGCATTTTTTTATTTTCAAGAATTATACAAATAGAAATTAAAAGATATTCTAATCACCTTACTAAATGTTTGCAAACCAAACACAATCCCGTCCTGAGCAAATTACATCAAAACAAATGTTTTAAGCGACAAAAGGCACAAATTTACCTGTGCATAATTCTTTTCTCCTCCTTGCTTGGATTTTGCTCCTCCTCTTGGTGTAGCTGGTACGCCTTGTATTTCTAAATTCATTATAAAAAAAAAACGAAACCAATATTTTTCCTTCAGCGAATTATAAATAATGGGAGTTCAAAGTTTCGATACTAGAAACCATTTTCAAGCATCCATCTGCGGAAGGTGTAGAGGACAGACTCCGCCTCCCACGCCTGTTGCTTGGTTTCACAAACACTGGATGCCAGGTCACTCCACACCGATATCCGGATCGCAGATAGACCGCACTTACATGGATGACTTCATTAACTCGACTGCAGTATGTTGGAAATGGAACATAGTCGTAATGCATTTTTCAAAATTATCATACTTACATATTTCGAAACTAAAGTGAAAACATAACGTTAATATGTGCTTTCTGATTGAAGACGCACAACATGCCGATTAAAAGCGTGACCGCTGGGCACGTATTCGTTAGATCAAAACAAAAAAAAAACTTCGATAGTTTCGATTCGGTTCTTCTACTGGAAAAGTTGCATTCAGTAGCACTGATTAGAAACATGGTTTGTGACATTACTGTGTATCGGAATGGTAAATTCATAATGCAGTTAGACATTTTAATGTTTTTGTTTTGGTTAAGTAAAAATATATACAAATAATGAGAAAAAATAAATTGGAATAAAGATTGCTTGGCTGGGAGTGTTTTAAAAATGTTACTTAACATTTTGTAGTAACACTTTTCAATAAAGCCTGAGATGTATAAGCTAAACTTTTAATATTCACTGTATCTGTATCTGATTGCAAAGGATGTTGTTCAGCCATTGAGGATTTCAAGGAAATCTGCATTAGCGTGGTTTCGGTCCCCATGTTCAAGCCAAGAGACAAATGCAAGTAGTACAAAAATGACTATATAAAACTACAGTAAACGATCTGCCCTGTATAAAAACATTTAGTGTTGATGCTAATGTGTGACATGCCATTTTAAGGATGAAATCACTTTAGGGTCTCTTTAACATTGCATGTTTACATTAAGTCTTTAAAACCACAATAATAAAAGCAGAAAAAAGACAACACAAAATTGACTAATTTATTTAAAGTAAGGCAACCAAACAGATCATAACCAAGTCTGCACACAAACCATACAGTACTTTCACCTTGCTAGCAAGGCACTCCACCTTCAGTAGACATGTTTAACAGATAATATAGACAGGTATCTCAAATGGCAATGAAGGTTACAAACCAGACATTCCTTTTTACTGATGAAGTCTGTATTGTACTCTTTATTGTTGAAATGCTTTGTTGTTGAAACTCTTCTTGCTTCCCCTGTGTGACAAAGTATATAGTATATATAGATTGTAAGATTAAATCTCTCAGAAAACACTACACTGTTTTAAGAGACGCAAATACAAATGACTCATGTAGTTCAAGTAGGGAGCTGCATCAGCATGCGTAGTCTGCAAAGGAACAAGTAATAGGTTTATTCCATGCTGAAAAGAGAAGGAAGGAAACACATTTCGGCTGTGGAGCCTTCTTCGGGTATGAATCATTGAATCACAAATGAATCGTTATCTCTATCTTATCATTGTGATATGCAGTTGTAGACAAGGTCACGTATCCACCTGTTTTTATTTTCATACAAGAGGGAAACCACTTCAGCCACCACTGAAGTACAGTACCCACCTGCGTAATGCACAGCCAACACACTAATCAGCACATCAGATGGAATAAGATACATTTCTAAAGGAGAAATGTTTTATGCAGTCTACATTGTTTAAGCCAGAATTAAACTTAGCCACAATACCTATATTCACACGTCTGCTCTTTCAAACTCAGCCCTGGGATTCTGTACTATCCAAGATGTCAGCACCTTGGTTTAACTTTATATCTAAAGGATGGCACCTCCTACATCACAGTGTGCTTTGTCATCATACTGGGGCATTGGGTTGGGCATTCTGGCCTAGAGGGAGGAGTGGCACCTACCAGTCCAGCACCTTTAACAGCAGTGACCTGGTTTTTCATCCCAGTACTGACAAGAGCGAATCATGCATAGTGTTTAAGAAACAATCATGCTACAAGGCTGTTAGAGTGTTATTATACATGCAATTGATTCTTACTCAATTCACAACCATATATTACTTTTCAAGTTGTTTTATTTCTAAAACATGAGTTAAGAGTGTCTTTTGGTTTTTTCCTAGCGGTGCTCAGAATCACTTAATTGGATCAATGAGTTGCCCAGTTAAGAGAAATTAGATTGCTTTTCACATTTCTGGTCTATGAACATTTAAGGTAAAATGGTAAAAGGTGAAAGCTATATGTTTTATTTTAAAATCCAATATTTTCCTGCTTTTAGTATACCCAGTTTAAGCAGTTTAGAGGCATTCATCAAACTTTCATACACCTTTTGTAAACAATATCAATGAAAACAATTCACTCAGATCTTTCCCCCCCTAGAAAAATATAACCGGGTTCAAAGTCACAAATCAACAGTTCCACTTTTTTCCTCTGTACATTTGCAAAGAGTTACAAATCTTTGGTCCTCAACTACAACTAGTAATCTCAAGTTAGAAGATTTGTGTTTCCTTTTTATCCTAAAAGGTAAAGCCAATTTTTTACCAAATAGTATTGTTTGTTTCTTGTTTAAAGCACCAGTATTAATTTCTTGGGATATTAGATTCATTTAGCCTACTAAAGATTATATCAATCATTCTATAGGTTCAGTAAACACAAACTGTATGGGCTTACAAATACGAGCAAAGTCCTCCTAAACAAAATTCACACCATTACATGAAGAATGAATTCCCTTGTATATATGAAGACTAGTATGATATAATTTGCCTTTACTCACAAAAATCATTTTTTTTCCAAAGTCAACACATATCTGAATTGAGACATACCAGCAGGAGTTTCAACAAAAACACAGAACATGCAATGCATAGATTACGACCAAACATGCCTCACTAAAAACTAGAAACCTCACACAGTTATACAGGAACAGATCCTCAAATACCTCATCCGTGGTAAATTTAAAAATCTATATAACTTTATAATAAATTAGAATAATGCCTATCCTGAAAATGCTGTAGAGTACTTAACAAGACTTTAATTTTTACAACCAAGTATATTTCTCAAAAGACCTAACTTTTACTCTGTCAGAGATATTCTCTCCTGCAACCCTG
Organism: Lepisosteus oculatus; assembly: GCF_040954835.1. Lineage (NCBI taxonomy): Eukaryota > Metazoa > Chordata > Actinopteri > Semionotiformes > Lepisosteidae > Lepisosteus > Lepisosteus oculatus. The sequence continues at coordinate 21,499,630 of NC_090702.1, read as the reverse complement.
GAGTGCAACATCAAGTAGTGTAGCACAGCTCACACAGTGCAGTGGGTAAACACCTAAGGCACACTGGGCAGCCTCAGCTAGGTTCAGGTTTCACACTGGTGCAACCCAGGTGCACAATCCTTAAAGGGGTGCAATGTAAAAGCATAAGGAAGCTCTGGAAGTGTTTAACATATGGTTTTAAAGATCACAGATGTAGAAACAATAGACACCAGACTTCATTTCTACTAAATCTGCAATTTAAAGAATAATGCACTGGGAAATCTTCAGTATTTTAAAAAACTCAGAAAGTTAGTGTTCACTCGTGTCTGTTACGTCTCCTTAATCCCGTTTCTTCTACCTCTTCAGAGTTAATATTAACAGCACCCACATTTTCAATGTTTGTTTCAAATGAACTCTCCAAGGAGGCCATATGATGGTCACTGCCACTGTTTTTATCCTCTTCACTTTCCAAAGCTGCTCCTAAGCTTGTGTCTGGGTCCTGGTGCTCTAACACATCCTGTTTGTCCACAGTGCGGCCTTCTGTCTCTTCCTCCTGGGCTGTCATTGACTGAAGAATGTCTTCAAGGTTCTTACCACAAGGTGGTTCTAACAGAAAAAAAAACAGTGACCATTCCAAATTAAACTTGCTGAACATCTTCGATCTGCCTATTAATTACATATATTCAAGAAGGTTTCTTATTTACTCCACAGTCATTTGCGCTGACAGAGTATAAATACTTTACATTTGGTAGGCTAATTTTTTCAAATTTACCATAAATACTGCAAACATAAGTAATATGTGTTTCAGCTTAACTAAGTGTGAACAAAGTTATCTGATATCTACAGTGGATATAAAAAGTCTACACACCCTTATTGAAATTGTGGGTGTGTAGACTGCAGTATGTCCAAAATTTGGCAGCCAGAATCCTGACCAGGTCTACTAGTGCAAGTGTTCACATTATACCTATCCTGGAGTCCTTGCACTGGCTTCCTGTCAAATTCCACGTGGACTTTAAAATCCTCATGCTCACCAATAAGGCTCTGCATGGCTTGGCACCTCAGTACCTGTCTGAACTATTATCGCCCTACTCCCCAGCTCGCTACCTTTGTTTTTCTAATTCTGGTCTCCTAACTGTCCTCCAAGCCTGTCTACATTATATGTGTGACATGGCCTTCACTTGTTATGCCCCCAAGCTCTGGAACTCTCTCCCCAAGGATATCAGACAGTCACCTTCTGTAAACTCCTTCAAATCCAGACTTTCTTCTTAAGAAGAGCCTTTACTTAACTTGTTCCATTCTTTACCCCTCTGCTTTTCCCAGTACCACCATCCACAGTCTCCTTTGTATATTGTAATTGTGTTTTACCTTGTGTATTCTTTTTAATTATTGTTGTTGTCATTCTGTAAAGCGCTTTAAGAAGCCACCTTTAAAGACGCTATATAAAATAAAGTTTATTCTTATTATAGTATTTTTATTATATTAAATTGCAAGTTTCTGTGATGTAAAGCCAAAAATCAAGATAAATCATGTCAGACATTAAAAATTAAAAAACCTACAATACCCTGGTTGGATAAGTGTGCACCCCCCCCCCAACTAATACTTTGTGGAAGCACATTTTGCATTAATTACAGCATTAGGTCTTTGTGAATAAATCTCTATTAACTTTGCACACCTGGACTTTGCAATTTTATCCCACTCTTCCAAAAAAGTTCAAGCTCCTTCAAATTGCCAGGGGATCTCCTGTGCACAGTCCTCTTTAGGTCATTCCACAGATGTTCTATGGGATTGAGGTCTGGGCTCTGGCTTGGCCATTCCAAGACTTTGATCTTGCTTTTCTGAAGCTATTCCTTGGTTGATTTGGATGTGTGCTTTGGGGCATTATCACGTTGGAAGGTGAAATTCCTCTTCATCTTCAGCTTCAGCTTTCTGACAGAGGCCAACAGGTTTTATGCCAAAATATATATATACATATTTGGAGCTAGTCATTATCCCATCTATCTTGACTACAGCCCCTGTCCCAGCTAAAGAGAAGCAGCCCCAAAGCACAATCCTGCCACCACCATGCTTCACAGTAGGTATGGTGTTCTCTGGATGATGAGCTGTGTTGTCTTTGCACCAAACATATCTTCTAGAATTAAGGCCAAAACGTCCAACCTTTGTCTCATCTGACCATAAGACATTTTCCCACATGGTTTGGGGTGATTGAATGTATTTTTTTGCTAAATTTAGACGGGTTTGGATGTTCTTTTTTGTGAGAAATGGCTTCCGCCTTGCCACCCTACCCCATAGCCCAGACGTGCAGAATACGGGAGATTGTTGTCACATGCAAGGAGTGACCAGTACCTGCCAGAAATTCCTGCAGCTCCCTTAATGGTGCTGTAGGCCTCTTGGTAGCCTCCCTGATAAGTTTTCTCCTTGTCCTGTCATCAACTTTGGAGGGTCGTCCTGATCTTTGGCAATGTACCTGTGGTGCCATATTTTCTCCACTTATTGATAGTCTTCACAGTGCTCCATGGTACATCCAATGCCTTTGATATTCATTTATACCCCTCTCCTGATCGGTACTTTCAACAATAAGATCCACCAGACATTTTGTCAGCTCCTTGCGGACCACAGCTATACCAGTAGAATGCAACCATGAAAGTTTCAAGGAAATCCTACAGGAACAGCTGGTTTTTATTTGGGGTTAATCAGAATCACTTTCATTGATGGCAGGTGTATGCTACTTATCTTTGGACATGATTTTGAATGTGATTGGTTAACTCTGAACACAGCTACAGCCCCCATTATAAAAGGGTGTGCACATTTATGCAACCAGGGTTTTGTAGTTTTTTTTTTTTCATTTCAATTATTATTCCTAATAATTAACTATTTGTTTTTCTCTTGAATTTAGTTGGTTACAAGGTCACATTAAAGATGGAAAATGTCTGACATGATTTATCTTGATTTCTGGCTTTACATCACAAAAAACTGCAATTTCAATAAGGGTGTGTAGACTTTTCATATCCACTGTATATACACAAATACAGGCCTCCAGAAACTGCCAAGGCCTTTAATACTTTCAGGTAAGAAGAGAAACCAACCTTCAGGATTTAGAGGAGGGAAGTCCATGCCTCTCTTTTTCATCAGCTGTCTAATGGAGTGTAGCTGGGCCATGATCTCATTCTTCTGTTCAAAGGCCACAGATTCCACACTGGAATGTGGTAGGGACAAAAGTTCAGACCATTAAAAAATGAACACAAGCTTTTGTATAAACAACATTTAGAATTACAGCTGTACATTTAGAGAGCAAGAGTTTAGGAGCAGGAACAACGAGCTGCATTTGACTTCTTTGTATTCACCGTCTTTCTTTGACCAAGAGAAAAAATAAATATGAAAGTGCCCTTTCTTTCAAAACACATTTTTAAGGAATTTCTGTAAATAAGAGCTAGATGAGTTTCAGACATAACGTCTATGTAATAACTGCATTGAAGGTATATTAATAGGACATACACAGAAAATTCTCTAAACCCATTTTAAACACTGGACATTCACTCACCAGGTAGTCAATGGGTCTAGCTGGGTCAGTATTGAATTAAGCATCTTCTCTGTTTGAGCTAGACGTTGCTCAAGTTCGTTCAGTTGATTTTCTGTTAGGATCATAACCATTAAAATAGGTTATTACACTGTACTGGACTTTAAATCAAATCGTATTACTATCTCTGCCTTGGCTACAGGTACAGAAGGCTTTCCTTCTTTGATATGTCTCAACACTTAAAAAATACAATATGGTGACAGTGATTGCTGTTAGTAAATAAGAAATATACTGTATTAGCCTAAATTAAAAAAAACACAAATTGTTCTGCATCACTAAAGTTGCAATGTACGCGAGTGTTCTAAAAGAAAACCTTCTGAACTCCAAACCATTAAGTTACAGTTTAAACTCTGGTTATCAAAAGAGTGCTGTCAATATACTCAAACAGCATGGTAACAGCCACCATCCCACAACGAGCATTAAATTACACCATCCTCTCTAAATGTATCACAATATGAATAAAAAATACTTTACCTGTCTCCTCTGACTTTTTAGCTCCCTTAGAAGTCTTTTCCTTGCCAGTCTGAGATTCACTGGATTTAATCTGTATATTACAGAAATGGTAAAAGCAATTACATTTAGAAAATGTAAAATCAGAACCTCAACTCTAAACTCTACAGTGAAAACACGTTTCACAATGCATTTGTCTATAAATGTTTTAGAATAAAACAATACAGATGTATTTAGTTCCTGTGAGCAGAAAAAGTTGTTGGTATTCTTCAATAAAATAAAAAATAGGTCTTGAATCTGGAACATTAAAAACATTAAAAACTGTCAAGCTCCTCACATGTGGAAGCCCACCCCAATGACAGGAGAAAATCTTCACCAATAGAATTCCAATCCCTAATTTCAATTCAAGCTATATGGTGCCAGACACTGAATGGAGCTAAGCCATGGACTATTTGTATACTAACAAAAATAAGAAGCAAGGAAGAAATTTAAGACACTGTATCAATAACATTAGAGGCACTACTGCATACATTGTTTTCAGATAAAAACAGCACAAGCCTTTTTAGTGCTTGCACTATCAAAGTAAATAGTAGCAGGTAAGGTGTTAAGCAAAGCAGTTAACATTAGATTCAAATGTAATATATCATACACTCATCAATGGAGATATAAGTCAGCTAAAAACAGGGATGCATAATGAATACTGCTTCCATCCAGTGATGGGACATATTGATAAATTGTTATTGTCAGAGTTTGGTTTTATAATAACTTGAGATTTCTATTCTTGACACTAGACAAAACCACAATTATTATTTAAATATGCTTCTTTGTAGTTTTCATGTTGCAGTCACACACAGAACTTTGCAAAAATATTCCTATGGCTCCTCATTTTGCAAAATTACAAAAAATTATGCACACTCATTTTTTTACATTTAAGATTTTGTTCAAAATCAAGATGTTTAAACTAAAGATGTCTATGGGTAAGATAACAGATAATAAATAATAGATGTCAGCAAAAACTAAAATAAAGTGAGTATTTATTTACAATATTTAGTGGAAGCACTTCCTGCAGTAATTACAACTGCAAGGCTGTTTGTGTCTCTATCAACTATGCACACTGTCTTGTTGCAATGTTTGATTATTCTTTTAGACTTTTGTTCATGCGTTCACAAACTCAAGTTGCTTGGAGTTCACTTATCGTATGGATAAAGGTTTTCATGACTTTACACAGATTCTCAAAAGAACTCAAGACAGAATTTGAGCCACTGAAAGACATGCACTTTCTTATGGCAAGCCACTCCAGTGTAGCTCTGGCCTTGTGCCTGTGGTATTTGTCTTTCTGAAAAGTGAATTTTTGTTCCAGTTTTAAGTCTAAAATAGGTTTTTCTCAAAGATGTCCAAGTACTTCGCTCCATCTATATTCCCATCAGTCTTGACAAGCTTCAAATAATGATGCCACCACCATGCTTAACAGTAGGGATGGTGTTGACTGAGTAATGCATTATATTGGGATTGTGTCAGATGTAACGTTTTGCAATGCAATGTTTACAACCGATGAGGTGTATTATTCTGATCTACTAATTGTGTGGCTCATTAAGGTAATTTCTGCACCTAAATTAATCAGTGTGTGCTTACTTATGTAATCATGACTCCTCCATTTTTGCTTTCAGATTTCTTCTTCCATTTTGTTTTTTGCTTTGTGTGGGGCAGGCTGTGTACATACCAAATATTAATGACTACTTCAAAGTGTCATGACTTCAGGCTTAAAACCAACAAAATGTGAAAACTCTGCAAGAGTCTGCATACTTTTAGCAAGGCATGTATATGATGTCAGGATTTGTTAAGCCCGTTTCACATTCATTTTGCCTCACACAAATATTAACTTCTGTGTTCCTGTTCTACCACAGGGATTACAGAAGGCTGGCTAATGTTGTTAATACAATTAGCTTTCACACAGCACATTTAATCACCCAGGGGTCCCAGAGCTCCCTCCAAATCTCTTATGCCATGATGCAGAAGAAAACAACATTACTCATCTGCATTACAGAGTATCTTTAACAGCTGTGAGAAACAGCTAATTGTTAAAGGGTGCTCTGTCAAACGTTGTCGAAAATCTGTGTTACCTTTAGAAACTTGTAGACAGCAAAGACGCCCACGCCAATGGCATACAATGGCATCAGGGTAAAGACATAGCCTTTATTATTTGCTTTAAGCCGTTCGCTCTTTATCTCTTGCTCCATCATTTTTCTCATCTGTTGTATGTTCTCAAATGACTGGCCCTTCCCACTTCCTGTATCCATATTGACCTGATGTCCTCTTAATGGACCAGGGCCGACTGCAACACAGAGAAGACAGATAACGTTTTTGTAAGTTGAACTGTAGTAACTGCATAAAGCCCACAGCTGAAAAGGGCAGTTTGTGTGTGATCCACAAGTTTTAAACAACGAAAAACAAAATATTTGCTTTCCAGATTAAAACACTGTATGCAACACAGTTTCTTGACATTTTTATTATTCAGTCACTGGTTAGTGTAGGGACAGCAGATCTTCAAAAAAAGAAATTGCTATTCATTTTGCTTTTCACTTGGGAAATTTCTAAATTTTCAGATTTAAAATGCATTTTGTTTTCCTTTACCGACAAAGAGTGTTTGGCAAATTAACAAATAATTAAAAATAATTATTTAGGTCTTTTGTGTTTCTTTTACACTGTGCAGAACGGTAAATAAAATTAAGTATAAAAACACAAAATTGATTGTTTACAGTAATCCTCACCCCTATTTGGAGGATAAAAGCTGCGTCGTACCTTAGGATATTAACAGGGCTGAATTAGTGTTTTGTCTGTGACTCGCAAGCGTGCAATGTTGTGTTTTTGTCCATGCAAAACGCGCATCTCGTCCTGTCAGAACACATGCTTCAGTGCAGCCAACCGATTTAAGGTGGTGCACCCACGATAAACAGCACCCAGTTCCCATGCTCTCGTAAAGGTCGCCCAGCGCGTCGAACACTGTTACCTTTCCTACTGAAATGCGGCTCGAACGCTCTTGGATCTTTCGACCCGGTTCCGCCCCCGAACATTCTGGGGAAAACCAGGCAGCCACACATCACGGCGGCGAAGGCGACCGTCAACTGCTGCGAATATGTCAGAACCATCGCAGGAAAAACTCCAAAAAAAATACACAAAAGCCAGGCACGACCCACTCCTCAAGAAAAGTTCACTTGATCTTAGCCAAATTCCAATGTGATAAAAACCCAACACCGCAACGCGTAGCAGCAGCGTTCTTCTAAATACATAACCACTTCCTCTTACTCGATAATTTACATTTCCTGCCTGTAGTCCAACCAATCCTCTGTTCAAATTAACTGAAAGGAAATGGCGGTGATTGGTTGGTTTTCAAATGACTGACACCACCATGCACATATCACAGACGAGAATAAAATCATCACTTGAGCTTTGATCACATAAGTTCTACTGAAACAAAGAATGGCCGTGAGTGGCTTAATAGCTACTGCTAAACTTTGGTGTTTCCCTTGGGTGTTGGTTTTATTTACAGCCTGGAGCCTTTTGCCCTTCTGTGCGGAGTGTTCATATTTTTTTAACCTACAACCGAAGACACCAACTGTAGGATTTGATTACCAGGTATCTCCTAATTGTTGTTTTTTTTTTAAAGAATTTTTTTTATTAAACTTGTAAATAATTTACAAATACAAATACAATCAGAGGATCAAATTAGGTATAAGTAAACAAACACAAACAGAAAAGTAAACAAATTAACCGCCAGAGGTAATAGATAAGTTATATGATTAACTTGTATTTTTTACATACATCGTATGTTTTCCGTGCTTTATTATTTCTCACATTTTTAATAGAATTTAAGTAATGTTTCAGCTCCACCTCAAAAGAACTAAAAAGGGGAGTATTATTAGACCATTTGGATTTATGGATGTGAAATTTACCAAGAATGATTAATAAATTGACTATAAATAAATGCTCTTTTTCCAAATTTTCTACTAAACAGTACAATAAAATGTCAAAATCCTTCAGTCTAAAAAACACCTTTAACTTCCTGCAAACAAAACTCTGTAAATCCGTCCAAAACAACTTCACAAACCTACACCTAACAAATAAATGCACCAAAGATTCCTTTTCCGCCCGACAAAAAACACACAGATCATCCTGCTCATGCTTAAATTTAAAGAGTACTAACTTAACTGGATAAAACTTATGAATGATTTTAAACGATATCTCTTTAACTTTATTTGTAATACAAAATCTATCAGGAATTGTCCAAACTAACTTCCAGTTTATATTTTCAAACATTGCATTCCAAAAAGACAAACAAGAAGGGATAAGATGGGGTTTACAAAGATTTCTAATATGAGTATTGTTACACTTCTTATCCTTTATTTCCACGCCATCCAAGAATAAATCAGTTGTAGGACCCAAAAGAACGTCAGTCCTATTAACACTTTGACTGGCTTTTAATAAGCACACTACACCTTCCGGAATGGCATCAAAAACTATTGCATATTCCTTTGGAGTAACAGGAAACTGAAATCTCTCCAGGAATTCAGGATAAGTAAGCAATCTACCATCTTCATTCAACAATTGAGCTACTAAATAAATTTTGTTATTAAACCAATTATGTAAAAATAAACTTTTATTTTTAAACTTAATGTCTTTATTATTCCAAATATAATATGTGTGTGGTGAGAAGTTGTGTTTGTATAATAAAGTCCAGTATAATAATACTTGCTTATGAAAATTAGATAACTTAACTGGGATTTTCTTTATCTCAAAGTTACATTTTAACAAAAAGTCAAGATTCCCAACATTCTGAAAAATTATGTTTGGAATAAAATTCCAAATACTATTTTTATTATTAATAAATTTCCTAATCCAATTTATTTTAAAAGTTATATTTGACATATAAAAGTCTATAACATTCAAACCACCTTGGTTTTTTGGTTTACTCAGAAGCTGTTTCCTAATATAATGAGGTTTATTCTTCCAAATAAAGTTGTATAATAGTTTATCAAACTCATCAATTAGATGCGAAGGTACATTCAGTGAAAGCGAGGCATATACAAAGCGAGATATACCTTCTGCTTTCGACAGTAGAACCCGACCTGCCAACGATAGGTCCCTCATTAACCAAGACTGAAATCTTTTTTTAGTTTTATCTAATATAGGCATAAAATTCAATTTACATCTTTCATCTTGGTCTTTACAGATTATAATACCCAAATAACGAACCACTTTCTTCACAGGTATATTCACTATTGCATCCAAATTAGATTCCTTCAGAGAAAACAGTTCACACTTGTCAATATTCAAAGACAATCCTGAAACTGATGAGAACACATTTAAAACCTCAATTGCTTTAGAAACCTCTTTACTATTCTTAAGAAAAATAGTGGTATCGTCTGCTAGTTGACAAATCTTAATTTCCCTTCCCAAGATACTAATGCCTTCCATAATGCTATTATTAATATGAAGAGTCAAAGTCTGAGTTACTAATAAAAAGAGAAAAGGAGATATTGGACATCCCTGCCTAATACCTCTTCCAATTTCAAATCTCGGAGATGTACCATTATGTAATCTGACTGAGCTATTACACCCATTATAAAGAGTCTTAACAACATTCTGAAAATATTCACCAAAACCAAAAAATTCTAAACACTTAAAAATAAATGTATGCTCTACTGTATCAAAAGCTTTATAAAAGTCCACAAATAAGATATAACTATCATCTTCTATAAGATCACTGTAATCTATCAGGTCCAGAATTAAACGGATATTATTACAAATATGCCTGCCTTTCATAAAACCAGATTGCGTCTCATCAATAATCTGAGCCAACCCTTTCTTTAATCTATTCGCAAATATCAAAGCTAATAATTTTGCATCATTATTCAACAGAGTTATAGGTCTCCAATTTTCTAATATTAGCTTATCCTTGTCAGGTTTGGGAATAAGTGAAATCAAACCCTGTTTCAGAGAAGGTGGCATTTCTTTTTTTTTTATAGCTTCTTCAAAAACACCAAATAAAAAATCAATTAACAAATCTTGAAAAAATTTATAAAATTCACTACATAAACCATCATTCCCAGGGGATTTATTGTCTTTTAACTTATCAATATTAATCTTTATTTCGTTCTTAGTAATTTGTTGATCACATTGTATACGGAATTCCTTATCTATAAATCTAGCGCCTCTTCTTATGGAATGCAAAAATACATCCATATCCGTCCTGTTCTGTCTTGCTGAGTATAAAGTTTTATAAAAATCCGTAACATATAAAGCTATATCTTTGGGATTATCTGTAATACTGCCATTAATTTTTAACTTGTCAATCAATTTATATTCTAAATTTCTTTTTTCTAAATTATAAAAATATTTTGTATTTTTTTCCCCTTCTTCCATCCATATTCTTCTTGATCGTATAAATGCACCTTTAGCTTTTTCTTCATAAATCTGATCTAATTGCAATTGCAAAAGATTCATTTTTTCTTTTTCTTCCTGACTGTAATCAGTAATCTGAGTTAATTCGATTATATCTTTAATAAGAGTATCTTCTTTATTTCTTTTTAACATAACTAGGGTTTTGCTCCTTTTAATAGCTAATTCCCTAATTTTATACTTCATAAATTCCCAATTACTACCGAAAGAATTGTTCTGTAATGCCTTTCTATAACAATTTTTTATAATTAAGTTAGCATCCGTTACAAATTGGTCATCTTCCAAAAGAGTTTTATTAAATTTCCAGTAACTAAATTTTTTGGTTTTTAAAGATCCAGATGTATTAATCGACAAAAAGATACCTTTATGATCCGTCAAAACTGCAGGACTCATATAGACATCAGTAGTGAGATTCTCCAATTCTTTTGAAATGAGCCACATATCAATTCTAGACTGTTTAGAAAAATCTCGATTACTCCATGAAAACTGACTTAAACCTGGGTTCAAACATCTCCAGATATCAATTACACCCAAGCTAAAGCATAGATTTTCCAAATGAACAGACTCACCTCTATGGTTAACCCTTTGAGGCCATCTATCCATACTCTCATCAAACACTGTATTAAAATCTCCACCCAAAATTATTTTAGCTTCTGAAAATCTATTTAAAACCTGTTTTATACTATCTTCTAGTTCCTGAAACAGAAGTCTATTTTGTATTTTATTATTGGTGGCATATACATTAACAAGTATAAACTGTTTCCCCCCAATATCAACTGTTAAAATGATCCATCTCCCAGAATGGTGCATACTACTGTGAAGAATTTTCCCTTTAAAGTTTCCTTTCAAAACAGCAACACCTGCTGAGTGATTAGTACCATTGGAAAGCCAAATATCATCCCCCCACTGATTCCTCCAAAACTGCAAATCCGATTGACATGCATGCGTTTCCTGTATAAAATAAAAATCAGCATTCGCTTTCTTACAAAACAAAAAAACTGCTTTTCTTTTCATAACATTTCGAATACCTCTGGCATTAATAGAGAAAATAGAAAAAGACATACACAAAAGTAAATAACTAACTCTAAGATTGTCTAAATTATTGAGTTTTTCAAAAACCAGAACTATAACAGTCTTTAATACATAACTACAACATTCCAAGATAACACTAAACAAACACTAGTATATACTGCTATAACAAATAAAACCAAACATAATCATTAGCTGAGCAGTCACTAGGAGCGAATCTCCTTCCCATCTACAAAGGCCCTCGCTCCCACAAAGTAGGCTCTTCTCCCCTCTCTTCTGGCAGCTTCAACTTGGGGCCACAGCTGGTTCCTGGTGCTCCTGTCCGCGGCAGACAGGTCCTCTGCAAATCTCAGTTTGTTCTCATTCAAATACTCATTCCTCCTCGCCCCTCTCCACAGCATGTCCCTCGCCGTCCTCTTGGTGAACTGTATTATAATCGTTCTGGGGCGCACTTGCCCAGACATGTTCGCTCTCCCGAGCCTGTGAACAATGTCAATGGCCGATATCACGTCCTCCTGTTCCGGCAGGGTCTTTCTACAGATATCCTTCACTGTTGCAACAATATCCTCATCGCGCTCCTCCTTAACTCCAAGTAATTTTAGATTCCATCGTCGACGGTATCTTTCTGCATCGTTCACTTTCATTTCAAGTTCTTTAATATGTTTTTCCTGTTCGGTATTCACTCGTTTAAGGTCTTTTACTTCTTTCTTTAAGTCTTCAACCTCTTTAAACACAAAGTCTACGGACTTTTTAAGACCTTCGATTGCGACTGTATTAGCTCGAATCATTTTCTTCAGCTCACCCAAGCTCTGTGCCATCATGTTGAAGATGTTGGTCTGGAGCTCCTCCAGCGTCAGCTCGCCCCTTCCTCTCTTGGCAGCCGGGGTTTTCACAGGTGTGCTGGGCAGGGACTCCGGCTCTTCCTCCTGCAGATGAGTCTCACTCGGGCTGCGAGCACTCGCGTACGAGTGCATCTCCAGCACTCTTTCCACGTCCCCTCCAGCTGCTTCACTCTTCTCTTTCGTTGCCATCGATTTTCTTGTAGTACCATATATATATGACTGAGGTATCTTAGTCTTCTCCTTCGAAGATCCAGCACTCTCTTTTCTTTTCCCAGTACTACTCATATCACAATTCTTCAAAGTCAAAAATAACTTTTTATTTTTCAAATATAACCGAGGTTTAAGCAACTAGTTTTAAGTTCTTATTTTTCTGTAGTCAAAAAGCAAACAAATAATATTCAGGTCATGAAAAACTCAAGAAACTCCTCAACCTCTAAACTTTACCTCCCACCCGAACGCCATCTTGAACGCTCTCATCTCCTAATTGTTGTGCATTGAGTGTCCTTCGATGAACTGTCGTCACCTCCAGTGTACTATTGGAAGATAAGATAAGATCACTTTATTGGTCATGTACAGTACAATTTCATGCATAGGAATGAGTCTTTTTCACGTACCCCAGCTTGCTCTGCATGAGAGACAGACACACAGATAAGGAGAGAAGCTTGGGGTCAGAACACAGGGTTAGCCATTGTAAAAATAATAATAATTATTGCTTACATTTATATAGCGCTTTTCTGGACACTCCACTCAAAGCGCTTTACAGGCAATGGGGACTCCCCTCCACCACCACCATATGCAGCATCTACCTGGATGATGCGACGGCAGCCATAGTGCGCCAGAATGCTCACCACACATTGTACAGCACCCCTGGAGAAGTTGGGGTTAAGGGACTTCCTCAGGAGCCCAACAGCCCAATTTCCTACTGATACCTCTGCCGACCGCAGGATTTGAGCCAGCAATCTTCCTGCCACAGGCACAGATCCTTAGCCACAGTGATACTGCTCCACCCTGCTGGGTGGGGCTCTTATTATTCTTATTCTTATTATTATTAGCACCTTTAAATGTAATAATAATAATAATTATGTTTCTTTATTAGCCTTATACAATTCCTTGCATTAGGATTTTGTCTTTTTGCATACCCCAGCTTTTCTCCATGGACACACAGACAGGGAGAGAAGCTTGGGGTCAGAACACAGGGTCTGGCATTGTATGGCACCCCTGGAGCAGTTAGAGTTAAGGGCCTTGCTCAGGGGCCCAACAGAGTAAGATTCCTCTGCCAGCTGCAGGATTTGAACTGGCAACCTTCCAGTCATAGGTGCAGATCCTTAGCCACAGAGCCACCGGTCCACCCAATGTGGAGGAGGAGGATACAATGGATACAATGTATCTGTTTAAAGTGCTTTATAGGAAAAGTAAAGAACAATTAAAACAAATGAAAACAAAGATAGGAAATACAATTAGCACAGAGAAACACAAAATATTAAAATTTTTAGCAGTAGTAGAAGATGCAAGGAGCAGACACAGAAATTAGTTACACATAAGCCTTCCTAACACATAAGGTTTTGAGCATGGATTTGAATGCTCTCAATGTAAGTGACTCTCTGATGTCCTTGAGCATTGAATTCCAGGGCTTTGGAGCATAGCAGGAGATGGCTCTGTCACGCACAATGTAAGGGCTCGGGAGGGGAACAGGAGACCTGAATCTGCTGAACAAAAAATTACGAGGTGGGGAGTAGGAAGATAATAATAAGTCATATAGACACTGATGTGCCAAGCCATGTAGAACCTTAAAAGTGAGCATGAGGATTTTGAAGTTGGCACAAAACCACATAGGAAGCCAGTGCAAGGACTCCAGGACAGGAGTAATTTTGATCACTGGCACACAACCTGGTCAGGACTCTGGCTGCCAAATTCTGGACTTACTGAAGTTTGTTTAGTGGGAATATAGATATCCCAGTGAATACAGTGTTGCAGTAATCAATTCTATAAAAGACTAATGTGTTGACCAGCTTTTCTGCTACAGAGACAACATACAGTCGGACATAGTCTGGCAATATTTTTTTGCGTAATAGTCGAAAACAATATTCACATCTTTCTAGCTGATCGCTTGGATCAAATCAAATCAAAGTTTATTTATCAAATGCACAACAATACAGCATGCAGCAGTAGTTGCTGGCAATGGAATGTCTTTTCTACAGGCTCACCAGGGGGTAAAATCACAAAATCAAGGTTACAAAATAATGTTTCATAATAATAGATAATATTGTAATAGAAACTGAATAAAATAAACTCAGACAAAACTCAATAGGAATAGAGCTGCTATGTGTCCATGGTCTATGCAATATATTATGTCCAAGTAGTGCAGTGTGCCGAATACAATGAAAACTGTATTTACATGTAGCCATTGTGGGTGATTTGCTAAAGGAGCTGCAGGTTGGCTATTTGGCAGTCTTATTGCCTGGAGGTAGAAGCTTTAGAAGAATGCTTCGGTACTGTTTACCAGATGGAAGGAGAGAAAATAGTTTGTGACTGGGATGGCTGGGGTCCTTGAGAATGGACCTGGACTTCTTAAGACCAGTGATATATTATGAAAAAATGAAAAGTGTAAATATGATATAATTATTTTAGCTATACATGGCTTATTTGAGTAGAACTGCATTGTTCACTAGGCTTGCTATAATTGCTCTGTATCATATATTTAGAGTGTTTTTTAAGTGAACATGACTTCAGGTTCGAACAGAGTTGAATTTTCCCCATAAGAAATATGGAATATATATATATATCATTTTTATTTTCAATTTAAGCTCTCCCGCCTTCCGAATAGATTTTCAGGAATGAATTATGTTCTGATACCAGGGTGTAAGTGTATTCTATGTACAGTATATTCTGCTACAACCTTCAACTTTCAGGACTAGCTGTCAAAAAATGAATTTTCAAATATATCCACTAGGTGGCGGGAGTCTACAAATTGTAGCAGCGCAAAATATACAAATATAGTTCAGGTGGGTAGCTGCCTCAGCAGGCGTAGGCTGCAAAGGAACAAGTAATAGGTTTATTCCGTGCTGAAAAAAAAGAAGAAAGAGAACACAACGTTTCGGCCGTGGAGCCTTCTTCAGGTGTGAGAGAGACAGGGCAGTAGGCAAAGGTAAAGTAGCGGGAGAACATAGGTTGGGAGGGAGGAGGAGTGAGAGGCGGGAGCAGGGGACAGAAAGAGAGGCCAATCAAGAGGTGTGAAGTCAGAATGGGTGCAGAGAGGTGTGAAATGAAACTTCCAATGACTGGAGAAAATTTAAAAGAACAGTAGTCTGTCTTAAGAGAAGGGAGAATGTGTGATTCTACTGTATGTTTAACAGCCCAGTTAAAGTGTGAGAGGCCGAACTGATCGTTGGTGACCGAGCGGTAGGGGACACAGAAGGAGGTCCAGTGGGGCAGCTGGCGTTGAGCCAGGTGGCAGGTCAGGACTTCTGAGGCTGGGGGTCGAGGCGCAGCTCCTCTCCATGTGCTTGGGAACAGCAGGACTTTCAAGAATACCCCATGGATCTAGCGGAGAACCTCCGTCATTGCTACAAGAGGGGTAGTCAGTAAAGCAATAATAAAAACCTAGGATATAACAAACCAGGCATTTATGTACTTAACACACAACTTCCTGGTTTATGAATCTGATATACATGGGCACACAATTATGGCACCTGAAGAAGGCTCCACGGCCGAAACGTTGTGTTCTCTTTCTTCTTTTTTTCAGCATGGAATAAACCTATTACTTGTTCATATACAAATATATCCGTCGTTAACTTAATGGTTCGTGGGTACATAGCACATAATTGAGTTCACATTAAATAGAAAAAAAAACTTTTACTTTCACTTTTACATGAAACATGGTACTAAAATCCAACAACCCAAAAAATGCCTGACTAATTTAATATCTAAAAACGATCAGTATTTTTACACCTGCAAACATTACCAAGTAATGCCAAAACTATGAATAAAATATATATGTACGTTGACTTCTCGATGGAGCTCAATACATATAGTGTATTGTACATAATACAATTTGGAAATGCTGTATACACACGGTTTTATTATATTTTATTCCACTAAGGTGTCTAAGAAAATGTAATACAATTTAATACATGAACAGTCTATAAGAAATGTACAGTAAGTAGAATCAGAAAATACAGTAACTTCTAGCTGTAGTTCCTGTGCTGTGTCAAAGTCCATCCATAAGCGTAAGGTACAACATAGAGTATAAAATTGTTTTTACATGTATAGAATTCTCTCATGTTAGTTTTAATTTCAGTTTGCAATCATAGAAATAGCACTCTAATAATGACCATAACCTTTTCATTTTCTTATTAAAGCAGTACCAAAGACAATCGTTATAAAATGAAAATAATAAAAAGGGAGATTAGAAAAAAGAACTCCTTTCATCTTCTGCAACAGATATAATTTGCATTTATTTAATCATCATGTGTACATACTGTACATATATCAGCAGAAGTAAAGCCAACTCTTGAAACCCGGTATACACAAAGCCCTTGTCTTCTCAAAGCACTCAACAGGACAGGTTTCCGATATGACATAAAGTAAGATTCATTTAACTTTCTAGGCAAAGCACCTGATTTATGAGAATTTCTAAAAGGAAATGGGCTGTCGTTGTGAGGATCATTTTGCATGTTCACCTGATGAACTAAAGAAAATGTGAAACACATCTGAAGTAACTGTCATAATATCCGCGTGTATACGGATTTCCTTCCTGTTTTGCACACTTCTACACTTGTTAGCAAAGTTCCTGATTATAACTTCTTTCTGCTCTTCAGAAACTACTGCATTAGTCAGTGCTCTTTGGAGTACCGTGATCATAACTGCTCCCACCCTAAAATCATTCTCTTCACAGCCACTACAGCCAGTCACAGATCCACGCTTGTAAGACTTCAAGACTGAAAGGCTGAACATGGCCAAATTGTCTTTTAACCTGCTACTTTTTACAATAATGATGGATTCCACAGTTTACCTGCAGTCTTTAAGAGAGAAGCCTTTGCCAGATATCAACAATCAAGACTTCATCAAAGAGTGTGTTGAGGCTCATAACCAGTTTCGCTCTCAAGTAAATCCACCTGCAAGTGGAATGATGTACATGGTAAGATACTTCAGAAAACAAATTTTCAGAGTTTTATACTTATAATAAATGTACTACATATTTTATGCACATTTGATATGATGATGCTGTGCAGAATTAAGAAAAATAATCTGCAAAATGATATTGCTTAAACTTTAAGACCAAACTTCAAAGCAAAAAGCCACTGTTTGTCTTGAAACTTCATTAAGCAATGCGTAGAATCCTGCATTATTATTTGCCATTTCTGCATGAAAATATGACGTAAGCAGGTCTTGCAAAAAAGAAAGATTTACTGGAGGTTGTTGAAAGTTTGGTATTTTCTGTGTTAAAGTTAGCACTTTTAGATGCTTTTAGATCTACAAGGTTAGATGTAGTGCTGCACCATATATTTATAGCCACAGGAGATGGCATAAAAACCAAATGCTGAAAGAAAAAAAAATGTGTGAATTTCCTAGTATAGAGCAGAAGTAAAGGGTCTGTTAACATTGATTCATTTCAAGAAGATGTTTCTTTGACTGCTTAAATTTATAGAATTCACTCTTCAACACTTTAAATATCTAGTTTTAATTTTCTGGTGAGTGAAGTACTATTTCTTTCCTATTTTATCTTATCATCCTTGTCATTAGCTTATGCATTATCAAGCTAATTGTGCTTTGACAAATTAATGACTTTAATTATCTTTAATATTATACCAACCTCCATGTCTGTTAAATGAGACTCCAAACTGAGCTTAATGTAAGATTTTGCTATTACTGTCAACTGCAATGTAGACTAGCATGGTATTAGAGTATGAAGGAAAGCATTTTGTTGTATTTTAAATGGACATTCCTACCCTTTTCATTATTAGAACCATTCATTTGAGGAACATGTTGCACAATTTTTAAGGTGAGAAGTGCTCTCTATAAATGGTGCGTTGTTAACTGTTCCCTTTGTATAAATCTGCATGTAGTGCTTCTTGTGACATGTCATAATTACTGACATTAAATGGATCTGACATGGAATTTCCCAGGAGATAAAAAGCAAGTTTGGACACTATGCTGTGCAAATAATTTTAATGTATGTTCCAGTATTTAAGAATACTGAAGGATGGGAAGGTACACTGGGAACAAATGATCTTGACATTTTTCTGTTTATATGACTTTTAATTCTTTTATTATTATGGTTTATTTGTTTTTCTACCAACTTGTCACATTGACATTCAGATCCTGACATTGTCAGAAACTAGTAACTAGTAGTAACTCTTAGACTTTTTTACAAACAATTCCTTTTTGATTGTTAAGCTTTTTATAATCCAACAAATACAAGGATGAATTAGAAAGCCCTTTCTAAGGCAACTGACAGTTTAAGGGATATTTTGTCCCCTTAAGCACAGTGTGGGCAGATTGTTTATCCAATAGTTTTAATGTTGGGTTGGCACCTTTTCAGGAAAATAAGGACCCAAGTGGATTTTTGTACCATTTCCCATTTAAACCCATTTCCCCTTTGAGCATAACAAGCTTTCATTTTTTACTCTTAAGTGAGGAACAATCTCATGATCTTGTTACTTCCAAAAACAAGTTCTGAACGTTTCCTTTAGTCACACCTTAGGTTATTTTGGGATTTTCCATTAGTAATTACCAGCAAGTAACTACACATCAACCTTTTCTAGTCTGGATTTTCAGTTATCTATTTAAATGTATAGTCTCATAATACTGTATAATTAAAGTCTGGTAAAACCTTTTCAGATCCACTATAAATATGTTAATTAAACTAAAAATATAATCTATTAATCCTGTGAAAGCTGCAACAAAGCCTTGTGAAAACTTTGATGATGACTTTTTACAATTTTGTCTTTTCATTTTGTTGTTTCTTTCCTGTTTTATACCCACTTGGTTTGGTATTTGTGCATACACTCTTCCGATATGTCTATGGTCTCATCCTCATGATATTCAATATTTGACAAACTGTTCCAGAGTTTTCTGTTGCGCAGTAAACTCAGGATGTCCCATCCAAGTCAAGCCCATTTTTTCTCTGGCCTATTATGTCACCGTGATTTGGAAATCTAGGTCACAAATGGCTATGAAAAAGCATAATATTTTATTTAAAAAAAATGGCAATGGCTGTTCAATGTTATGTTACCTGCACCACCTCTGTCCCATTTGAAAATAATTTTAAATCCTCAGTCCTTTTGCTTTTCTCATCATAATGCAGCCCTCTTTTCTGCATTCTTACACTCCATTCAATTATTCAGTCATATTGTCATAATGACCAAATGAGATGTACTGTACTTTGACTTTAACACACCTGGCTGAGGACAGCGCTGGGCAAAGATCAGCAAATCACAAACAGGTTCTTGTCTTTCATTTCTACAAACTGTTTACTACTGAGGATATGACACAGACTCAGAATGCTGATGGAATTACAGAAGCAACCCAGGTGTGACTTTGCATTATTTAATAAGGAAAAACCCCACATTTGGCCAAACAAAGTAAAGAACTAGTGTCCGTCTTTCTGCAGTCTGATGCCACTTACTAGGTTTATAGATAATGTTGACCTGAACATACAGCAAGTGCCCTGGAATGCATCAAAACCAGATTGAGAAGCTTCTTGGAACAAGAGAAGGGAGAAGGCTAGAATATTGTTGCATATCAGCATTAATGGAGATCCTTGGCAGTCAGCTGGCATAATTAAACTTGTCCAGACTCACCAGCAGAAAACTGAATCAAGACAAAGAAGAGCCTTAAAGCAGAGAAAACAACAAAGTAAAAAAATAATGATGATGTCTGCAGACAGTGGTATACAAATTGGAATAGACAAAGTCAACCAGTCAAAGATAAAGAAAGAAACGTTCAGAAAAACCACTTATTTAAGTCTATTGAAGCCCTTGAAGATACTGTAGTAAAGAGGTACAAAAGGAAGGTGGTGAAGACGTTTTTTAAAGAATTTTCAGTCTGAGATGATTACTATGAAATATTCCTGATTATCTCTCATTTGGTAATTAAAAAAAAATAATCTTGTGTTTGTAGTAACACATATATTTATCCACTTCATTTTAATTTATAATTATTGCTATGCTCTAGTCTAACTAGTATTTTAAGTGAGTCTCATTTGTTTTCTTCAACAACTAAGGAGAAAACATCCTTTGGATTTTCTGACAATTTTCCTGCTTAACATACATGCCACATTAATTGCTATTTAAAACAAAAAATAGAATAGAATAATGGGTAGGATACCCCTAGCTTTGCTACCACCCATTTTGCCTAAATGACTGACTATACCAACACTAAAGGTGTTAGGTCCTCTGACTAACATGAGGTGCAGATAGACTCTGTTCCTGTTGAATGGTCAGTGAAACAGACACTCAGAGAATAGACTCCAGCCAAAAGAGGCCAAGAAACCAGCTTCTGGATGTCACAGAATGATGTGGAGGACAGTGTGTCACTAGGTAATCCCAGTGACCACTTTGTGATAACCAATATTAACCCCTGTCATGTGCTCCTTGATTTGTGTCCTCAACCTTAAAGGATCAGCAGTAATTTATTTTTATTATATAAAAAAAGACCTTGACCATCCACTGACATCCAGACCTCCCTCAGACTAGTTTTAAATTTAAATGCACTTACACTGTTTCTATTGTTATCACAATGTTTAATGAAATAAAAATTAGCCAGAAGGAACAGATAATCCTGTGGTAAAATATGCAAACGATAGATAAGACTTTATAATTGTAACAAGCACTTTATTTCATTACGAAACAAAGTCTGAAATAAAAAAAAAATACTTCTTGGTGTTATTTCGTTGAAAGTAACATATTAAACTCTCTCAATTGCTGTTACTGATTATTAAGTGAATTAATCTTTGTTTGGTTTACGAATTTATGAAACTTTTTTTTTTTAGACCTGGGATGAGGCTTTGGCCAAAACCGCAAGAGCCTGGGCAAGGACCTGCAATTTTAATCACAATATCTACCTGAAACAACCTGGAAAGGTTCATCCCACTTTTACTCCTGTTGGGGAAAACATCTGGGTTGGAGCACCTTCTTCCATATTCACTGTATCCAAAGCAGTAAAGGCGTGGTATGATGAAGTTAAGGACTATGAATATAACGACAATGTGTGCAGAAAAGCATGTGGACATTACACTCAGGTATGACATTTCTTATAAATCACAGTGATAACACTTTGTTTTTGTCACTGAGTTTTTCTCATTGACATTGTTTAGACATGGCCAAGGATTATACAGTATACCCTCTTTCTGGCCTGAACTCTAGGACTTGAATGAGGGGCAGGACTATCCGGGTGATACTGGGGTTAAGGCAGACATAACAATCGGGGACTGATAAGGACTATGTAGTTGTGTAGGTGTCATAGTGCATTGTCCCTTCCTCCTTTGTCCCTCTCTGTCAACCTGTTTGAGGTTCAGTTAAGCCTATTCAGCAACCCCACATAATCTAGTTTATAACCGCTTGCTGTGTGGTAATTGATGGATGTCTAGGCAAACTGTCTACCATTGTTGATTGGCATCTGCCCTACTGCTTGCACAAGAAACGTTGCAGGCCTTGAAAGAAGAAAGCAGACAAAAATAACAGGCAAAATACACCATCCATGACAAAACACTGGACATTTTATATATTTAAATTAAATATAACCCCCCCCCCCCCCCCCAAGACACTGCTTTATGCCCACATTTGTCACTCTGTGACTCTGTGCCCGAGAATGGAAACAATCCAAGTGCTATGTTTCACATGTCTCAAATGGTTACCTACCACTCAGGTGCATTTTTGACATTTGACATTCTTGACAAAACACAATTTATCACTTTTTATTTAACTGCTCTCTCTTTCCTGAGGCTCTCTATTTTGTAACAATCAAGTAGTGGAAATGTTGAACATACGACCAGTACAGTTCCAATTGTAGTAAATATTTTCAATTTGGCTTATGTAATGAAGAAGAAACAAATAAAACCTCATTATTATCCTGAAATTCAGAGAAAGAGGTGAAGTATTATCAGTTACTCCTGCTGTTAATAACAGAGCAGGTCTCAAAAAGTAATTGAATAGTCATTCCACTCATTGTTTAGATCTGTTATGTTCAATTATTTAAATTACCATATTTAAAATCATTGAAGAAGTTTGTATTTCTCTGCGCTTGCAACATTCCTCACCTACCATGGGTTTACTGCAAGACTTGGAATATAATTATAAAATCAGAACAATGTTTAAACATGAAGGCATTCGGCATTCATGCTTGTTCCATTGTTATGTTACAAAATTAAATCTGCAAATTCTGCAAGATTTGTTTCTGCATTTCAAACAGCCAGGGTCTCATGAACGGTGGTGTGGCTTTTGTATCCTGTGTCTGATTTGGCTACATACAGTATAGAGGGAACAGGGACTTTGGCTGGTTGCCCAGGGCTGACCACAGCTGTATAAACTGTCTGATTTTGTACTGTATATGGCAACAAACTGGCAACAAACAATTGCTCATCTCCAAAAATCAAAGCTTGTTGCTGGTCTTGAGAAAACGAGTGAGAGGTCAAGCTACTGGCTGCATCTGTCCTCCTTTGTATATTGCAGTAAAGAAATCTCCTACTTGAGTTACCATTAGTGGTGTGGTTGTCTGGGAAGGCTCTAAAAGATATTACATTTTGTTACATTTTTTTTAAAAATGGGAGATGATATTTCAGTTTCCACTGTCTTACTCACATTTAAATATATTCTAGATGTTTTGTTTCATTTATTTATTAATCAATAATACATTTGCTATTTAGAACAATTCTATAGGCCCTTACACAGGAACTTTCCAAATGTTCAGTCAATAGTTACGTAAAGTAAGTATTATTGGTGATTTCAAACAGCCTAAATGTCTTTTACAGATACTAGTGACATCTGGCTCAAGCTAATGAAATTACTTAGTAAAAAACTAAAGAAAGATGGAAAAATATGAGAGAACATCACATTTATTGTAGCAATTTGACTTCATATGCTTATTCTCTAGGTAGTCTGGGAGAAAAGCTACAAGGTTGGTTGTGCTGTTCAGGTTTGTCCTTCTGGAATCACTGATTTCTCTACTTCCATTCCAAATCCAACCATATTTGTTTGCAACTATGGAGATGCGTGAGTATACTGAACACAACACGATTTTCAAGCACATCTAACCAGTAAATTATTTCAGACCCTAAGGTTATGCATCAATATTAGATATGAATGCAAAAGAAATGTCCACACTACTACAAATAAGCATCGTGACATGCTTACATCTATGAGAACTACAACACTAGTGAAAATAAACCAAATATTATCATAATCAAACCACACATTATCATCATTATTATTAAGTTTGTCCTTAATATATTGGCAATTGTTGTAATATATATACTGATGGAAAAAAGAAATGCATCACCCATTCCTCCACACTCTGCGTGGAACAGGCTGAAGAGTGACTCATCTGTGAAGAGGACCTGATGCCACTGCTGACGAGTCCAATTGCAGCCTCTGTCTGGCCCAAGCCAGTCAGTTGTGATGTCTAGGAGTTGTGAGCAGCAGTACGGGTGGCAGATCTGAACCAGTCTCTCAGATGGACCAGTCTGATGTCGGTCCTGCTCTGGTGTGGTCACTTGAGGGCGACTGGATCTTGGACGTTCATCTGTCCTGTCGGTCTGCTGAAACCTTCTCTGCAGTCAGGACACAGTGGAGCGGCTTACTCCATAGTGTCTGGCAATGCTGGCACATGACATGCCTGCCTGCAGCATGCCAATGGCCCTCTCCCTTGCTTCTGGTGACATTCGAGGCATTATGGAATACACAGAAAACTGACTAAGTGTGGCCTTTTTCTTGCGGTGACCTAAGCTTCGAATTAAGGCCTTATTTAAGGTGACCACATCAGGCATTGTTCCACCTGGAACTCATTGGGTAAAGGTGCACCTGACGAGCCCTCGTATGATTGGCAAGTTGCAATGCCTCAAGCTGTATTGCTGGTCAGAGGACTTAAAACAAATTGACAACTTTTTGTGAAAGTACATAAGCTATAACTATAGTATTCTCATTCCAGAAAATGTTGTGTTTCTTTTTTCCATCAGTATATTTTATACTTTCCTACCATTCTGGTACAGATTTACTGCTTTACTGCTTGTAATATCTCTGGCTTAGTCCTAAGGACAGTGTTTTGATTAAAGTGTGTGTTCTTTCTTACCAGTGGGAACTTAATTGGAGTCCATCCTTACACTCGTGGAGTCAGCTGCAGTAGATGTGGTAGTGACACTTGTGTTAACCATTTATGCCGTAAGTGTAACATACTGTCAAGTGTATAAATTCAGCATTGAGCATTTTTCAATGATTTATGAATGTATTCTGCTCTTTTAAATCTGATACCAAAACAATGTCATACATTTTGTGAAATTACAATAATTGCATGCACAAAATGTAAAATGTTTTTAAAGGTTTCATTCAAAACCTGAATGTTTAAACTGAAGATGCTGAAGAGTTAGATGTTTTACAGTAAATGTCAGCACCAAGAAAAAAAAAATGTTGATTGCATAAGTATTCAGACACGTGAACTCAATATTTGGTTGAGGCACATTTAGGAGCAATTACAATTTCAGGTCTTTTTGAGTAAGTCTATACCAACTTTTTAGCTCTCTAAATTTGCTTGGGGATCACACATGGGCGGCAGTTTTCAAGTCAAGCCTTTCCACAGATTCTCAATAGGACATGTCAGGACTTTGAACCAATGAAGGGCATTCACTTTATAATTCTTTAGTCACGGCAGTGTATCTCAGTGTATTTAGTCCTACTGAACTGTGAATTTTTCTCCCAATCTTAGGTCTGAAGCGGGTTTTCCTCTAAGATTTTTCAGTACTTTGCTCCACCTTTGTTCCCATCATTCTTAACAAGCTTCGCAGTGTCTGCTAATGAGACTTAGAACTTTACAATAATGTTGCCACCACCATGCATGACAGTTGTTGATCGATGAACATTTTCTTCCATCTCAAGCACTGAATTCAGTTAATCTTTCAAAGTCACCATTGTCCATCCCTAACCACCTTACCACCTTGTGTAATTTGGATGGATAGCTGGTTAAGGCAGCGTTTAGGTGCCTTCCACTTCTTATCAACTTCACCATGCTAAAATAAGATAGTAAGGGTATTTCAAAATGCTTTTGTACCCTTCTCAATTGTCTCCATGGTCATTATGGTTATGGTTGCTTGGAATTTACTACCTGACCAAGGAATATTGCTGAGACAGGTCTATTTATTTTGAACTCATGCAAAGAACTACAGTATCATACCACACAAAGAGGCCACTCAACCAATTGTATTATTTTGTGCACCAAAATTAATTTAGGCTTGTCATGGAAAAAGATTTGAATACCTATGCAATCATGACTTTCATATTCATTATCTATGTATTGTTTTTACTTTGAGTAGTTTTTTACATTGTGTGGAGTTTAGATAGAAATATTAATTGATAGTTCAAAGTATCATGACTGCAAGCTTCAAAGTAACAAAATGTGAAAACTGTGCAAGGTTTTCAATAGTTTTGCAAAACACTGTATGCACAACATTCAAATAGTAGCTATGATTTTACAGTATAGTGTGAATCTAAAAATAAACATATAGAATAGATAAAACTAAGTGAAATCTGATTAAAGCAATATCTAAAACTAAATAAACCACTGTAATTTCTTTTTTTGATAGTTGAGTGTATGATACCATGTGTACCTTTGATAAAAGGTTTGCATGTGTTTAAAACAAATTATTTTGTTTTTCAGGAAACCAAGCCCGGGAGCAATTAAAAAGTAAGTATTTAATGATTATAAGGGTAATTGAATAAATTACAGATTTTGCTTCAATGTCATGGATAAAACTATTTTGTTCTTGCTTGACAGGTTATAAAGACTGGTATCCAGACTGGGATACTGATGCCACCTCTTCTGCTTCTAGCAACTACTTCTGCATTACAGTCCTAATCTCAAGGTCTGTGTCACTTGCTCTGATATTTGCAGGAGTATACGGGTTTCAGCAGTTATATCCAAACATGTTTGCTTATGAATAATCTAGGTTGTTTCATAATGGAAAGCACATTTCTTAGTTCATCAGCAAATACAAATGCTGGTTTAAATATTAGACACTCTCTGTTCTTAAGTAAAATTCAAACAACACTGTAAAAAAAACTAAATAAAGTTGATAATCATACTGATCTGAAACTTTGCATTTGTTTCATTGCATAACAAAACTGATTATTAGTTTTCCTGAACACCAGTATTATACCATCCACTAGTGTACTAGTGCACAGCACAGCGTGTGCTGTCATGGGACAACATCATGCCTAGGATGGTTGAACACAAGACAATAAGAAGAGTTGATTCTAACTGATGATACTAACCCAGCACAGCACATGCCTTTAAGATCAATATTCCTATTCTATTTCCTGTTCTAACATGACTTGTTCTAGTGAAACAAAGAAACAGACGTTTGTATGCTTAAAATAACTTTCATGAATATTACGTATGATTTGGCACATACATGTACCATGTACTGTGCTTGCTGTAATTGTAACTCTTATGTTACACCTATGTAACATCACAGATCGAGTCTAAGTCCAAACTTAAAAATCAGAACAATATCTAATTTTATTCTAAATTCATTTTATTTTTCAGTCCAATATTGCATTATCATTGTTTAGCACCTTTTGTTATTAAAGAACTAGACAAATATTCAGCAATTTTTAGGTACTTCTGCAATATTCTTTTCTAGATTTAAGTCTGTTATCTTGTACAGCTAAAAAATTAGTTGAGTGTGCCACATTGTCTGCTAAAAATGAGTAATCACCTTTATCTTTCCTTCTTCATAAGTTTATACATCAGTTTTTAAGATATATTGCATTGTAGATAAATATGGGAAAAAATCTAAATGTTTGAGTTATCTTTATCACTACACCCACCATCCTTTGTATTTAATTTCTGGGTGTGGAACTTCCTTAAGATATGGGCAGACAAATGAACGAACATCAGATTTGCTCAAAGTTTCCAGGATGGAGCTACATTCACATTCTTTATTCTTGGCTCAGATGATAAAACATTTTAAAATCTGAGCTTCTATTGAAAATTGTAAGAAAAATTATATTTATATATGGGAAACATTTATATATGTGGGTAATCACTTGCTTATTCTGGAGACAGTATGAGTAACAAATGAGTGGCATTAATGCTTCTTGGTGCTGTGCTTTACCTTACACAAGACAGAAAAATATAATGGGGAGATTTAATGATATTCTTCAATGAGAACCTTCGGGTACTCAGTTATTAATGTTCAGTGATGTTTTTTGCAAGTTTTGTCCAAGTTCTGGACCTTCAAATCTTTGAAGGGCTCCTAGATTGTTGCTGCAGGGACTGCATTCTACATCTGTGACAGCTACAGCACAACATAGAATCACAAAATGTTGCGACTATAGAGATATAACCTTCCAGTATTTTCATCATTTGTAATCAGGACTGAAATCTTAGATGCATTAGATGTAAAATTGATTGTTTCAAGCTGAGTAGAATTTCTCTTATTTTAACAGCTTTTTTTTTTAATAATGCCAGGTTTAAGCCTTAGCAATCTTTAATGACTAATGAATAATCTTCCCCACTCCTGACAATTTTTTAAATATCATTAATGGAAGTTGATATGAATTTCCTTTAACATTGTACAATATGCAAGGGTGACAGTTGCATTATATATGTAACCTGCTGTTTGGTAAATGACTTTTTAAAAAATGGTCTACTTTAAAGATGGACTTATTGTACAATGTTAATTTGCCTTTGAATTAAAAAAAACTTTTTGTGTAGGTTTTATTCTAAAAACCCATTCTCTTCTTCCTTGCAGTTTATTGGCCTTTTCCCCTTTAAGCACTCTTTATACTTAGCTTTGGAATATTACTAATTAAATACATGCATTTCTTTATTTTGGAACTAACCTTTTGGGCCTTTTGTATTATGTAGTTTCCTCAGAGCACCATCACTGCTATATACAGTATAGCTCTCTGTTAAAGATTAAATGTGGACAAGAAAGCTTTCCATGACATCCATAACATTTACAAGTTATATGTGTGTGGGGTTACTTTATAAAATTAGCAAAATGTGGGAGATTATAATTATCAAAGTGATTGACGTATTGTGTACACTTATTATGGAAAACAACACAAAAACATTAAAAGCAATTTCCTCCCAAGGCATTTATTTGTAACCCCTTACACAAATAACTAAGTTTCTTGTAATAGCTTACTTTAAAAGAGAAGCTTTTCCCAACGCATCTTGAAAATTTAACCCATAATAAATTCCTGAAACACTTTCAGGTATAAACATGTAAATTCTTATTATAAAAACATTTTCCTGAAATATTTTAAGTAAATAGCCGCCATTCACAAGGTATGTTCACCTTGGATGTGTACGGCAGTTTCTGAAGCAGATGCAGGTCTCTCTCTAAAAACAGAAGAAACTTCCACACCGAAAGCATTAACAGGATACACCTCTTTGGTGATATCACACCTTAAATTCTTTACACATTTTCCTGTCAGCAAGGCTTGATATTCAAATTTAATAGATTACATTTGGCAATATTTAATTATAACTTAATTTAATAGTTTGTAATGCAGAATTTCAAATTTGCAAACCAAGAAGTCTTCCAAGCCCATACAATGACATATGATGCATTTTAACTATACTGTAATGTATACAAAATACAAGGCTCATCTTTAAATTGGCTTTTTTTTACGACACCTATAAGCTAGTCATTTTATTGCAGTTATTAACAATTGCCACGTGATACACCTCAGAATGGTAAATAACAGAATAATCTAGTGTGGCAGTCTTTGCTTTTCTGATTTTTTACATTTGTGGAGAAATTTTAGAAACTTCAAAGCAGATTTTTGTATATCACAAACTTATTATAAAAAACTACAGTCCTTATAATACAATAAAATCAGACTTTGCAGTTGTTAGTGAAATAAATGCTTAAAAAACCTTGGTTATATGATGTGATTTTATTATAAATTAGATGGAGTTATAAAAAATACAGCCAGTGTCAGCATAGAACACAGCTAAGGCTACAGGAGACCAAGATTTCTCAGAAAGTTCTTACGGAAAGCCAGTTCAGGCTTTTTTCTTTTTTTTCTTTTCAGAGGCAGAGGATGAGGGCAGATCTGGGTTAGTCGGGGGAGCTCCAAGCTTCTTATGCTTTGCCTTCTTAACTTTTTCCTTGATAGCTTCAACATCGATTTTAGTTTCCTTAGGAGCTACAAATGAAAAAGAAAAGTTTGTACAAGAAACAATTTAGTATTTGACGCCAAAATGGGATAGTTGCCCACGGATGACAAAGAATAAACCTTCAAGAAAACATAAATACATGCCAAAAAGAGAAAATCTGAAATATTCTTTTAACAACCTTGTTCTCTTATCTTCAAAATAGAAGGTCAAAAATATAAATCTTTAATGGGACACTCTATACAGGTGGTCCACGAGGTACTGTACATGGGAGTTAGGGAACAGCAAGTCAACATATAGTGAAACAGTGTACAAAGGAGACATTTTCCCCATACAAAATGTAAACATGAAGGTTTTGAGACCTTAAGACCATAAACTATGCTTATGTAACGTAAAGCGGAAGGCTTTTCCCATTAGAATTAATGGAATAGAGTTGGTTTAGGGGACCATAAGTTAAATTGAGTTCCAAATACAGCACAGAAGGTCTTGTTAGAACTCCAGTTTACACTCCTAAATAATGCAACTTATAGCAAACTGACTCAAAAGGGAATTGCTATACATACAAGATATGTACCCAACAAACAGTTCAGACACAGCTATACATTTAATGCAACTAAAACCCATAAAAAACACATTGAAAAGCATCAACTCTTTTCAAATTGTGATCTCATTGAAACCAACAAAATCAAAATCGTTCACTACTTTAGTGCAGTTTTTTCTTTTTCTTTTAAAATGTTCCTGCATTTAAAGTCAGCAATAACACCTCGATCCCTTGGTTGGATCAGTAACGTATTGCGCGGTGGTTACATTAATTTTGGGGCATAATGATTCACAATCTGAGACGTGTTACAGTCCATAAGAAGAAGAATTTTTAAATGTCAGATTTAGCACTTCACAATAAGAGAAACCACAAATCAGAATATTTTTACAGCAGGTTTCTCAATTTATATCTGAAATGTGAAATGACATACAGCTGAGCAGTTCAATCTTAAGAATCACAGAATATTTAATGCTAAAGCCTACACTGAACTTTGAATATTTTATTATTGTACTTTTAAATAACCCACAACCTCAAATGAAAGCTTCTTTATTATGCTGGACATGGAAGTGGTGTTTGAATTAGTCAGACATATGACTAGCCAGCCATTCTAAGAGTGTACCACAATTTCATGAGCTTTACTTGCAAGGATGGCATACCTTTTTTCACTTTCACAACAGGCTTTTCTTTGGGAGGAATAAAGGCTTTCTTTCTTTCTTCTTGCTTCTTGCTTAAAGCTTCAGCTTGTTTCACCTTGGACAAAAAATGTGCAAGTTATTGACTAAGAAACCTGACCCAAGTTTGAGAATCTTGGCATCAGCACAAAATGGTACGCAGAACCTATAATGCACAGAAAACAATTATTTAAACAGATAGGCCAACTGAGAACTATTTTTAATAGATACTTAATTATACAGCAGGTAATTTTTCTGAAGGAATGTGAGGATGGGACCTTGATTTGAACTTTAACCCCGAGTTACAAGTCTAGAGCCCTAATCACTGCTCCATACTGCTGCCTCAAATAAATCAATTCCTCACAGCAGAGGTATATCCATTCTCTACTTGCGCATCCCTTTTTTATTTGTCCCATCTATCCTTAACAGCTCTCCCATAATAAATATATAAAAGCAACAGCATAACAAAATACTACAATGCTCCATATACTTTTACTACAGTTACATTATATGTGGCAATAACCAAATTAATAGCAATGAAGGCATAAAGAGAGATTAGTCACAAACAATGAGTGAACCACACATCAAAACACTGCATACAAAGATGCTTCATCTACTATCAAGCACTTATAAAAAAAAACCCTAGCTGACTGAAAAGTTTATATTCACACAAGCACTATAATGCTAATCAGAAACCCCCTGAAAAAATGCCCACCTTAACTTCTTCCATCTTCTTCCGTTTCTTTTGACTTTGCCGGAGGAAGAACTCGCCACTTGCCAATTCCTTATCAACCTGTTGACAATCACATCATGCAATCAAAGACAATCGCAGAGGTTTTTTAATCAATCATTCAAAAAGATTTAAGTGTTTAATGGTTTAACTTTTTTTCAGCAAGGTTTAAAAAGGAACCTGGGAACATCTTCCTGTTGTTGAGCAGTGATGATTTCCTTTGATTTAGCCATCTTAGGAAGGAATGTAAAGAGTTAAATTGAATATTTTCTTTCTGTGACTGCCAGGATATTGGAGGAATATTTTTAATCGCTGTTCTGCGCGAGACATCTTGATTGCAGTCTCAGATGTATGTTGCAATTTCTTTCGGATGTCAAAGTTTTCTCCAGTACTGGCACTTCATTCTAGGCCTGATGCAGAATTATCTCTACAAACTGCATGCAGCGTTGATGGTTTAGCATACAAAAACAATGTGTTTTGGTAATATTCTATATCAAGTGGCCAGTGATTGGCTGGACCAGCTAGGAATATGATGAGTTATGAAGAATTTAAGTAGGGTGCTTTCCTTGTCTTTGTTTGCACAGAGCAGCCTTGCTGTTGTGAGGACAGTCTATTTGCAGATGCCTCTTAAATAAAGTTTTATAGTTCCCGATACAGTCTGGCGCTTCCTTATAGTAAGGCGACTTTTGCCTACCACTTTATAATTCAGACTACAAGACTTTTTAGTTTTGTACTTCTGTTGGTGTATAAGGGGCTCTTCCTCTGCAGCAATGGGGCACAGACCTGACTCTCTGGTGGAGCTGGAGGGAAGGGTGTGTACTCTTTCTTCACTGTCTTCTTCTTGGGCTGTTTCCGTTTGCTCAAATTTTTGTGCTTGAAGTGGGGCAGGAACCTCTCCCAGCTCTGTGTACGCAGCTCAGGGTCCTTGGCGAGCTCCCGTTTGATCATCAAAGTCTTAAAAAACGGCAATGAAAAAAAACCCGTCACTGAGTACGCAGGTTGTCATTCGAAAGAAAAGCAGCGTGGACATCACAGGCCAAGTTCAAGGATGGATTACCAGTGTTGATAGTGACCTCATGTCACTACATTGTGTATTTATTAGATAAAACAGGCACACCGAGTAATATGCCATTCAATGTATTATTAAAAAGTTCCTGGCTATCACTCTAACTCACAGATAAAGATATAGACAGACAATGATTATGACCTAGGTCATGAAGAGTGATTGTGTAACTTACAGTAATTTGTAAGGCATTATTTGGAGGACAAATACAGAACGTTAGAAAAAAATAGGAAGCGGTTTCAATGATTCAAACAGTTCATTTCCTGTTTTTATCTCACTTGTCTCTCATTAGCTGCACGTATTCAGATGTACACAATACTCTATTAAGGTGTATATGCACATGAATCTACATCTCCACAATTATTCCACACAGATTTCCAAGTGAAAAGGGAGCCATACAAAGTAACAAGCTGAGTTACAACGACAGAAGGACATACCTTAATGTTATATATTGGATGTATATTCTTCATTGTATCCAAAACAACCTTTCTGACCTAGAAGGCAAAGTAAAACTGATTAATGAAACACAACACAGCAGTTTCTTAAAACAACTTGTTATGGCAAGCTGTACTCACTTCCTTCAAGCCATTGTAAGGTCCCAGGGCAGACACTGTGTTCCCCTGTACCATAATGTAACAGTTTGTCAAAAGCTCAAGAGCCTAAAGGAAAGAAGAAAAAAAAACTCTGAAAAACATGATAAGAATGTGTATAAATAGTAACTTTCTGAAAATGGCAAGGTCTTTCCACACATTGAGGGTAACACCCCCTTATCTTTAGTCTGATGCTAAATCAGTACATGAAAGAACAAGGCAGCTCAGAAAATAGACATTTTATATAAATAGTTTCTTGTGCCAAGTCCGCCTTTCTTTCAAACTGTTACATACTGATTGTTTTGGCATTTCCACTTATTAGAAAATGATTAATTGCCGTTTTTGCTCTATTGTTCATATGCCATTCTTTACCAGGCAGAGACTTACACAAATAAGACAGCAAACAATATTAATGAAATGCATTTTCAAAGCAGTTCCTTTTTTCTGCTTTGTATTTTCTTTGATACAATGAATGTCCAATATTATTTCTAACTAAACAAATTAACAAACCCACCACAAAACAGGCTTTTGATGAGCAGTAAATGGAATGTACACAAACTCTGGAGCAATCTTTGAGTAAGCAATTATTTAAATCAAGCCACGCTTGACTGTAGAGGTCTTATAGTAACGTTTAGTGCCTTAGGATGGCCTAATTCATTAGGTTTTGAGTTGATTAGGGTTCTAAAGGTAGTCTTGAAGAAGCACATTTCATCTTGCAAGGTGATACACTAATGAAGATGGAGAAGTGTTCAACATCACCTTATCTAGACAAAGGCCTGTATGTCAACAGCTTGGGATCATAATAGAACTATGCCATCACTTCATTTTCAAGAGGACACATTACCTGACCAATTATAATGGTCAAGTAGGGACCAAATGAGAACAAAAGACCAAGAAACTAGTCATTGAAAAGTTACCACCACACAAGATAATCACTAGTATAAGAAGCTCTACTCTGCAATATGATGAAGTAATTTCTACAAGTCTCCACATTGCATGGTGGAAGCCATAGGTATCTAATTTCTCCATAGTTAAAACAAACATCTACACAATTTTAGTCTGATCGCACAGAACAGAGACATGGACACACAACCACATTTGTTTGAGTCAACAACAAATGGTACTAGCTCAGCTCAACAAAGCAAGATGCCTTAACATGGGTAGAGAGGCAGTGGTGAGAGATATACTGAGAACAAAACCCCAGAAAAAGACAAGTAGGTAGCAGTGGACTCATCTGGGAATAAATGCAAATACAAATCAGCTCCCTGGTCACTCAGCTTCTCATATGCAATCATCTAAATATGCAATCATTTCTTCATGTGTGACAACAAGACCGAACACCTTCTTGGACTGGTCACTGCATTGACACACTAAGACCGGAACCTGTGGGCTACAAAGATGTGCAGTGCAATAGACCATGTGCACTAACAGAGGTACAAGATACAACTGCTATGTCCTGCTGAGTTTCAATACTAATAGGTGTACTCTATGTTGAGATTGTTTTAGGGTGAACAGTTGTCTTGCCCACAAATTCCTTATATTTTTATTTATATTACAGTCCAATGCTGGCAAACTTTATTGGACTGTATACATTTTAAATATATTTAAAATCTCTTGTGATGCTATGGATCTCTCCAAGACAAGAGAACAAAATTAAAAATAACCACAAAACAATCTATAAGATGCTTCCAAAACCTACAGTCAGACAATACATACAATATGCTGTCATGAAAAATAAAGGAAACTTGAAATTTACCACTGGAAAGTCTAACACACTTAAATCACAGAAAAACTAAAGACTCTCCCCATATTAAATTTTATAGCTTTTGGGCAGTTTAGAACTGAAATAGGCAACAGGGACCAGCTTCATCCTGTTTGAGATAAAAGTTTTGTGATGTACACAAAAACAGCATAAGACCACACTATATTCCATTTTATGATGTTACAAACAAACTGTAATTAAAAACATGCAGAATGATTTAATATATGCTGATGAAGGTAATTCAAGCACCAACTTCTGAAATGCTGTCATCAAAACTACACAATGTCTGATATTACAGAAAGGAAGAAGAAAATTATAAAGAGTTAAGTTTTTACAGAAACAAAATGAAAACTTATCAGCCTATCATGGGAGCATAGGACACAAGGCAGGGCATCCTGGATGGGAGACCAGAACCCTGCAGTGCACACCCACACAAGCACACAGGGACAATCTAGATAAGCTCTCCAAAAATACATCACTGGCCTTTGATGTTTAATTCTTGGTCTTTTAAAAAAAAGTAAAAGTCATACTTTTCTCCAACTAAAATAAGGCATCAAAGAACAACGAGGGAAACAGTGGCCTGAGTACTGGGCTTTACAGGACTGTTTATTTAATAACAGTGCCAGCGAGTGAAATACAAAAATGTAGCTAAAACCACAACGCATGGATTCTTTATGACACCTTGTGATGCTTACCTTAAGAGTTGATCCTTTTGGTCCTATCAGTCTCTCTCTCCTCTTCACATATATTTCTCTGTTTCTGACTAAAGTCCCAATTTTGATGATGTCGCAGGCCACATCATCCTGAAGAATTCGCACAGCCTATAGCAAACAATCATTAGGTGGACAGATCAGGAAAACAGCTGTCAATTAAATGTGGAATTTGAAATTTAGTGGCTTACCCATCATTTAACCACTAGTAAAATCAAATTAATTAGACTCAAGATGGTTTTATACAGTACTTTCAAATACCCCCATTTACAAGGGACGCAGTTTTGATCTAACCTACATTCTATTTACAGTCAACTCTTGGAAAAATGGCAGACTTGAACCTACATGGGCTTAGACATATTTAACGTCTATTTCAGCAGTTACCTAGCATTACCTATGATATTTTTCACTCATCCACAAGTGAACCTATCGTATATGAAATGTTTAGGACTAAAGACAAAACTCACACTTTAGTCCTAGAATGAAAATATTTTTCAGACAGATCCCAAACTTTAACTTTTGGGCTACAAAATATCAAAGTAATTCTAGAATAGATACTTGTGTTTATTGGTGGTATACCGTAAATGTACCACAATACATACCTGATCAAATGGAACGCTTCTTGCAAGCAGTTTTATCAGATCTCTAGCCCTTATAATGGCGTATGGATCAAATGTCTTTTTTGTGGTGCTGACTGTCACACTACCCTCAATCAAGTCTAGGGTTGCTTTGATGTACTGAAGAAAGGAAAAGAAATATAAAACACATGAGAAACAAAGTACCATTAAAGCAAAGGATATTTTCTGAGGCAATTGTAGAACTTTAAAATACACACAATCATCATTATCTTTTCCAATACTTTTTGGTAGCTCATAAAAGTAAAATATGCAAAGTAAAAAACTTTTACATGCACATACAGTACTACCACCAAATAAAATTATTTAGACTGTTGGATTCCATGTTTTCACAAACAGAAATGGAAAAACAACATGTAACTGGTGCCTGGTACCACTTAAATTCCCATGATAAAACAAGAAAAAAAGATGCAGCTACAATTCTAGAATACAAGTACACTACAGTATTAAGCATTTTTAACTCAGCTATAAAATTAAAATATAAAAACAGCACAAGGTCATCAAATAAAAATGTTCCATATTTTTGCAAACTGTAATTCAAATGGTACCTATTTTATTATAGTACATATTGCACAGTAGCACATAAAAGCTTCATTACTTCATACATTGGTACAAACACCAGGAACTGACTTCACAGCAGGAAACAAAGGTGAAAAAAGTGTTGAAGAAAAAAATAAATAGCATTATTTATTATTTATTTTTAGATCTTCATTTTCAGTTCCCAATGTTAATGATTAAAATTGTATTAATTTAATGTTATAATGACCCATCATCTACGCAGTCATTACCTCCATAACCAACATTTCTGTATTTCTCTTTTAAGAACTGAAGCTAATATTCTCCTTTCCAACAAACACGTCATGTTACAGTGATCAATATGAAAGGCATCTAGTATTTTTTTAAAAAATCTGTTGGACACTGCACCTTAAGCCAACATAGGCACTGGATATATTCTAAAATATATTGTTTTTTAAATTAACTTACAGAGTCGTTTAGTGCTTTCTGCACAAGAGGCCAACACTCCTTTAAGTAAGCTTCTCTATATTTGGGGAACAGAGTGGCAAAACTGCTTTCCTCCAACAAACCCTTCGGATTGTCCTCTCTGGTAAATGGGATGTCCTTCCATCCCTCAGGAACTGTCAGAAGCTCAGACTCATCAACTGCTCATTCAAGACCCCAAAAAAACAACAACAAATAAATCATAAATTCAAGAAGTTGACAAACAAGACACTTAAGCTTCTGGACATTTACTATTCAGATACTAAAACCTGCAGTAACAACAGCAACATTACTACTAAGCTGATACAATTTTAACACAACAAACAGGCCCTATGAATTTCAGAAGCTACTCAACTATTGAAAACTGGAAACAAAAACTAGAAATGCTCTGTTTTTTAAAGTTAAATCATCTGTATTATTTCTAACAGCTAGCAATCCTCCCTTAACGCTGCTTGTTTACTTTTTTTTGCCTGATTCTGAATGTTGTTCCAGATGTCCCAAATAACATTCCACGTTTACCTCTGTTCCAGAGACTTTCGTATTCCGTCTACATACTGTATATCTTCAGGTTTTTTCGAAAATCCTTGAAAGCCTACCTGTGATGTTTCTCAATGTCTTAAGCTGCGTACGATGGATAAGTACAGCGAATACCTAGTTCTTAAATACAGTGCAAACTTTCACAGAAGTTATATCTTGATTTCTATTTTTGTATAGGTGCGTTTTCATCAAGAAATGGTTTCATCAAAAAAGATTTGTATGTACTAGTTCTACACCACGTATCTACAACGATATGAACCACTGTTACTACAATATTATTGGTAGATACTTTTAAAAAATACTTCAAAACAGATGGGAAAGTTAGCATTTACAACAGAATTCTCAGATATCCAATACTGTCCTAAGATAACTAATAGCATTGCCAATCAAACTGGAACGTTGCAAATGTATAGCTTCCTAAAGTTATGACCGGTTTTATACTGAATTTATGGTTTATTACCTTCATTTTGTTTGTTTTTGTATTTCTTCTTGCTCGGCGTTTCACTCACGCTTGCTCCTTCTGTGGAAGACGCCATGACTGCACTAACCTTTCACCGCTGAATCACGTGGCAGACAGAAAAAAAACTGTGCATCTGCGTAAACAATCCGTGAGGAGCAACACATTTGTAACTTTCTTACCGAGCAAATTAAAATTACATTTTTGAATAGAAGTATCCCTCTTAAACCACTTTAACTGTAGAAATTAGAAATATTGTTTTTAGGAATAATAGAAAGTCAAATAAAATGAAGTACTCACTGTAGGTGTATTTGAAACATTCAGGATATAAACGCTTTATATCATTTTCCGTACAAATCACAAACATCTAAATTGACTAAAACGACAATGATGCTTGGCACTTCAAAAAGAGGGGTTTTGCTTTGGGTGGAATTCACTCAAGAGACATAGAAAAATAAATTTAGTTTATGTTTGCCTCGTCGATAAAGGTCTTAGCTTTTGTAGACTGCAGACTCCTGATCAAGTTGGTCACCTTCTTCTGTTATAAAATCAAAATTTAAATTCATAACCTAAATAACAACAATTACTCAAACGAAACATTTGTTTTTAGAAAATATACGAGTAGGAATATTCGTTTTATACAAAACTACAAATGGTTACTGCAGATGCCCTTGTCAGACTGCGGGAACCAGGACTCCAAAAGCACTGGTTCACAACCACTCCTAGGGTGTTCTATCTACATACTCAACACCCAAACAGGTACATAAATTTATCATTATTCTGCATTTAATGAACATCACAATTTACACGATTTTCGTTTGCATTTTTCTGCTCTAATATAGGGCCTTCATAAATGACTGTAGCCCAATTCTGATCCTAACAACATTACACAAACTACTCTAAACCTTGCCATATAACTATAGACCTCATGATACAAATTAAAATATTGTACTTCATTCACACTACAACCATCACCCTTAAGACTTGGATCATTAACACCTTAACCAGTGAAGTTAAAAAATACAAATCACTAATCTTAATACTAACTTGAAATAGTTTGTCTATTAATGCATGTTCGCAGTTGATGGGAGGAAGACACTAGCAAAAGTTAGCTGATGTTTTTACAGACGTTTTTAATACTGTATCTCCCTGTGCCAGGCAGTCATCCCTGTATGGTTCAAGACCACCATAATTATACCAGCCCAGAAGAAGACTAATGTGTCGTATCTCAATGACTATCGCCCCATGGCACTCACACCAATTATCATGAAGTGCTTCAAAAGGCTAGTCATGGGCCACATTAAGTCCAGACTGCCCACCTCTCTGGACCCCCTCCAGTTTGCAGATCGTCCCAACCGGTCTACCGCTGATACCGTATCCCTTGCCCTTCACCTTGCCCTGATAAGAGGGACACTTATGTAAGAATGCTGTTCATTGACTTCAGTTCAGCATTCAACACAATCATTCCCCAGAAAC
The DNA here is from genome assembly GCF_040954835.1 of Lepisosteus oculatus. Lineage (NCBI taxonomy): Eukaryota > Metazoa > Chordata > Actinopteri > Semionotiformes > Lepisosteidae > Lepisosteus > Lepisosteus oculatus. Next base: position 21,459,792 of record NC_090702.1, on the reverse strand, counting down.
TGATAGAAAAACTGAGCTTGCTGAATCTCAACACCTCCCTCTGCAACTAAATTCTGGACTTTCTGACCAAGAGACCTCAGATAGTCCAGATAGGAATCAACATGTCTAGTACCACCATACTGAACACCATAATCCCCCAGGGCTGTGTACTTGGCCTGCTCCTGTTCACACTGATGACTCATGACTGCACTGCTAAGCACAATGCAAATTACATCATCAAGTTTGCTGATGACATGACAGTGGTGGGCCTCATTAGTAACAACGATGAGGCACCATAAAGAGAGGAGGTGGAGCAACTAGCGGCCTGGTGCTTCAACAACAATCTGTCTCTGACTGTAGATAAGACAAAAGAGATGATAACTGACTTCAGGAGGGCCCGCACTGATCCCTCCCCACTACACATCAACGGCTCCCTTGTGGAGACAGCTGGAAGTACTAAGTTTCTTGGTGTGCATATCACAGATGACAACAAAAAAGCACAACGTCTCCACTTCCTGCCGCGACTGAGAAGGGCAAACTTCCCCTCCATGATACTATCCACATTCTATAGAGGTACTATCGAGAGCATCTTGACAAACCATCATTGTTTGGGAATTGTAAGGTCACAGACCGCAAGTCCTTGCAACGAACTGTCAATACAGCAGGAAACATCATTGGAGCCTCCCTTCCGTCCATTCAGGACAAAACTTCCAGTATTGTGGATGATCCTCCTACCCCTCCTGCAACCTCTTTGCCCTCCTACCATCTGGTAAAAGGCACCGCAGTATAGGGGCCAGCTCCACCAGACTCCGCAACCGCTTTTTTCCCCACAGGCTGTCGGGCTCCTCAACACCCTGGTACCTACTGCACTTACTCCAGATCTGGAAACTTTGTTATTTTTTGCCTAATGTCAGGCATACTGTCTGATGTGTTCTTTGCACAATCCTGTAAAGTGAATTGCACTATCCACATTGCACTTTATGCAACCTGTCAGAAAATGTCTACGTCAGCATTGTCTCGTCTGTATTCGTACCATAGACCTGGAGAACGTTCTCACTCCTCTGTATACTTGTACAGTATATGGCTGGAATGACAAACTTGAACTTGAAAATATTGATCACTAAGGATTATTAAAATTACTCAAACTTTTAATTGAACGAAAAACTAAATGTAAATCATAAGGTTAAATCTTTAGTCTGATACAGAGGAGCTGCTTTTCTACAAGCTTAATGCCATTGCTTTCTTTGGTAAGGCTGTCTTAAATCGGTCGCAGTATATTAAACTCAAGCAGCCCGATTTGAGGATGAGTAAAATGTACAGTATAAATTGGCTCATGTTGTAGCTTCCTTGCATTGGCTCCTTGTGGAAATCTCTCCAGACTTTGGTGTGCTTTCCTTTTACAAGAACGTCACGGTTTACAGAAGTTTACACTAACAGCATGTCAGCCCATTGAAATTGTGTTTAAAGACAATTGCATTGTTCTCGTTTAATGTGCAGTATAAAAAATATCTGGTGTAAAAATGTTATATTTTGTACATGTCAAAATCTGTTTTAATTAAATACACCAATCTGCAATAATCAAGAATTCAGTAGGTTTATTAGTAACAATTTTAGATGTATAACACCTGGAAAAACAAGTACAAATCCTGGACACTGAAGACAAGTCACAAGTTGTCTTCCAGTGTTGGCAGATTCCACACCAGCTCTACTAGGTACATCCAGCACCACACTATACTTCAAAATTAGTCCATTAGGTACTTTTGGATTTGTTTTTCAGAACAGAAACAAATTTTATAAAAGTTCTATAAGAACTAAGAGGAAGGAAAGGAGTATTATCATTGAATCCTTTCTTGATGTTTTTCACTGCATTTTAAGATGCACTTTATTGCATTCATGCCCAGCAAGGTCAAAAACAGGAAGCCTGTTGTTCCACCAATGATTGTCATCACATTTAGAAGCTGATGCCCTGTGAGAAAACATGAAGGTTCAGGTTAAAGAACATGACAGAATGCCATGAACACTTGAGAGACTTCAGTATGATAGGAGAGAACAGCAAATGTTTCACTGAAGAAAGAAAGAATTTATCCTCCTTTAATCTCCTACATTAAAGTACATCAAACTAAATTTCCAGGCATTCTTCAGGAAGCATAGTTTAAATTGCAGATATAAAAAACATCAGCTATAAAAATGTGTAAATGATTTCAAAGTAAATTTATGGCTTGAGCACTCAAAAAAGAATGGTTTGACGCTATTAATATCTTATGCCAAATGAACCAACATTGACATCTAGTGGTTACAAATAAAACTGGTACCCATTACATCTTTTAGATATTTCCAGATTTCTCAGACTGCCAAGCACCTCCAGAATACATACATTCAGTACTTAACACTGCAGACCCCATGATGCCCATCAGTGAATCTAATGGACTACATTTTTCAATGGTTTTCTCACTAGTCACAAAGACGGCAGTATCTATTAGTAATCTGATTGAGAACACACGAACAGAAACCAGGCACAGACCAACCAAGTTGAGCACCACATTAGGAGATCACTTTATTGGCCATAAACAATTTCTTGTATTAGGGATTTGTCTTTTTGCCTACCCAAACTTACTCTCCATGAGACACAGACAGGGAGAGAAGCCTGAGATCAGCTATTTATACGGCGTCCCTGGAGCAGTTGGGGTTAAGGCTCTTGCTCAGGGGCCCAACGGAGTAGGATTCCTCTGCCGGCCATGGAATACGAACTGGCTACCTTCCAGCGACAGGCGCAGATCCATAGCCACAGAGACACTGCACTGCCCCATGGTGAATTAAGAATTAAGATTCTCTCTGTAACAGTGGTCGATTTAACTTTTGGAGCAGAAGCTGCACCTACAGTAGCCACAGAGAGATTAGATTCTTTAATTTTTTTTTTGTGAGGGTCCTGTGTGCTGGAGATTTCAATACCATACTGGTAAAAAAAAAAAAAATTACTAAAGCGAGCAATGTGAAGTTCTTTTGGTTCAGTTACTTACAATCTGATCGTTTTGCCTCAGACATCGTGGCATGATCCCCGACAATGATGGGCCCAGCTGACAGAACTGCCGTTAGCAATCTGTTTTTAAGTTCTCTTCTTCTTTTGTCTGTTCTCCTTGCAGGACAGACCTGTCAAAGATTTTTAAGAATGAAATGGAGGGGGCATACTCTTAATATTTTCTGGTAACTTATACACAAGCTGCAGTGGTGTAAAAAGAAAACTTATTGTAATTTAGTGCTATTGGAAAGAAAAAAAATACCATTGAGCAGTTTTCCTTTTCCTGCTGGGTGCATATTTTTGTTAAGCAGTGCACATAGATGGGTTTCTTTGGAGTGACAGTAAACATCTGTACTGAAAACCGGCTCTTCTGTTGTAATCCATTAGCTGTATACCACCGAAAGGTCTCGTCAACAGGACAACTGGGGAAAAAAAAATATAATTTACAATATATGGCCTTAAAGTGCAAAAATGGGAATTCCTCATAGATATGACATTACAGATCCTCTATGTATTACACAATGTTCCTGTATTTTTTCAAGTTTTTTTAAAAAAAACTTTTACATTTAAGGTGCACCGCAACATTTTCGAGACCAGTGAAAGAGCTTATTTATGAAGGTTGAAGTCAACTCTCATCTCGCAAGTGAAAAAACTCTAGAAACCCCACATGACCATTGCTCCCATTGTCAGAGTCCTACAATTACAGAGGCATTTCATGTAGGTGAGAGAAGCCATTTCTAAATAAGCCTCAAGGGCAAACTTTTACAGAATACAGGTTTATAAGAGGCCTTGAAACCAAGTACAGTAGATTAAATGTATAGGTTTGAAAACATTAAATGGGGACAATTAGAAAAAACTGGACAATACCTAAGCTGAGCTGTAGTTATCCATAATGCTACTGTACATGCTGTTGCATTTGTCAAAAACCCTCTACTTCCAAATTAAATCTAGGAAATATTAGCCATCGATGATCCTTTATCTATTATACGAATAACAGATCAGACATGCAACAGGTCAGCAACTAAAAAGCACACAAAACTGGCACTAATAATTTCGTGGTCTGGCAGTTGTTTCAATAATCAACCAGTGCCGTACAAATGACTGACATACAGTAAATACAATGTTCACAGCTCAATTTAGTGTACATCCTAGGTCAGCGATGGAAAAACATGTTTTAAAAACAAAGACCTATATCAAATTATTAAATTTGCACTAGCTCATGCAACAATGAGTACTTCAATGAATCATGTGTGGTATCAGGCACATCACTCTACAGCAGGACTGTACTGTATGTGCTCACCTTTCATTCAAGAAGAATACCTTCGGTGTTCCCTTTGGGTTGGATGTCTCCGTTACCCAACAGGAGACCACCTCCAAAACAAAGTCAAAGGCAAAGGTGTCCTGTGAATGAAGGGTCACCTCAAAAAAGAGGTGAGTGTCCGAACTGAATTCCATCGGGATCGAGTTGTTGGACTTAAAAGAATCATTGTCGTGTAGAGTCATACGGAGTTCCAAAATCCGGCTGGTGTTGTACTGGATTAGGATCAAGGACTGATGCCTTGAAAGGAAAGAAACATTTGGGCTTGATGTGGTATATGAAAATATGCATTTATAAAAACTGATCATCTCAAATGTTGGGAAAAGGTATTAAACTGTGCTAACCCGTCTATAAGGTTAGACTTTTTTAGCAGGAAAATCAGAACCAATAAACAAGTTTACTGCATACAGCATTTTAAATTTATAACTGTGTAGAAGTATTAATCTTACAATTGCTAAATTAAAAACATTAGATCTTAATGTAAGTTAAAAAAAGCTTCAAAAGTATTACATTTACAGTAAAGTGTGGAGTTGCAGTGGGCATGTGCGTACATTTGAAGTGAAATGCAACTGCTTGAAGTTAACCTGATAAATTTTAAAAGGAACAGAAAAATGAATAGAAATGTACTCACAGTGAAAAGCTACAGACTTGATTTTCCCAGAAAAGAAAGGAGCAAGAATTCCATTAGCAAATAAAGTCCTATCCTACCAAAAATCCTTCCCACACTCCACATAAAAGCCGGACAACTTAAGAATGACTTTTTATGGCTTTACACAAGCCATAAGCCATAATTTAACTGAACCCGAGCCCCTTGACTGCAGAGTAACTAAAAACGCACTGCTGTATCTTAGAGTCAAGACAAACGATTGTCAAAAGTACTGCCTTTTCCTCACCAGTCCAAGAGATCCTCTCCCATGTGTGTGTGACGAAGGTATTCTCTGGTGTAGACACATTTCCATACCACCTGAAGGTCCCTTCTAGTGATCACTTTATCTTTACCAGCAGTCACGTGAAGAACATTTTTAAACATGATATGGGTTTCATTCACCTATTCAAGAATAACAAAACGTCAAATTATTTGAGAACCATTCAGTTAAGATTCATAAAACAGGACTCATGCGTTAGACTAAAGGATTCGGTTCTTTAATGTAAATTCATAATTTGGCCATTCTAAATCAAGTGTGAAAATAAAGATTAAAAACTGCCTTGGAGTATACAAGTATAGTGGTCTGTTATCCAAATTAAGATCACAAAGAGTTGCTCACACTTTAAAATGAGGCACAAAGGCAATTCTATCTGAACAGGAGGCAAACATTTAGTACATTTACAATCCAATTCAAATTCTGTCAGGTATGTTTGACTGGATTCTGCTCAAGACAGAGGATGGGTTTTATGTCCACATGTACTGGCCATGTAATCACCAGTGACCTGCAGCTAGTTTCTGCCTCCACAATAATTCAATAGTGGCCCTTTAATTATAGTAGTCTCAGGCTTAAGCCAGGCTAAACAGGATTGTTTCATTCAGCTATTGTACAAATAAAAACTTCCCCTTGGATGTATAAGTTAATATGTATATAAAATCATTATAACAATATAAAATTAAGGAACAAAAATCATGGGATACTTGCCAGAACTGTAGCCCCACAGTAGCTGCGATTGCTTGTTATGGAGTAGGAGTAATAATTTTCATTCTCTTTAGCCTGGCAGCTCCCATCGTTCAAAACGACACTCACTTCACCACTGAAACGATTCCTTAAAAACTCCTTAGAAATCCCAGCTTTTATGTGGCCAACATCACAACGAGTAAACATCCCAGCCTCTGTAAACCAAAGTATAAATGATCAATTTGCACTTAGTTGTTTTTTGTGTTCAGGCTACAGCAGAGAAATGTCAGTTTATTTTTTTAGCATTAGGGATGCACAGCTGTTACCACAGGACACTTTTTACAACTGCACTAGTTCCACAGTAGGCCTACCATCACAGGCAGAGTGCACAGCAGGGCTGAACGCACCGCTGACATCATAATATCCTTCGTGGCAGACACAGGTGAAGAAACTCAGAGTATTAATACAGTAAGAATTTTTACTGCACTCATTCAGGACAGGGGAAGCACACTCATCCGTATCTGTGTGCAGGAAGAGAAGACTATAATGAAAATCATTTCTGGGGAAATAACATAAAAAAGGTTAGAAAAGACATCTGGCATATGAATCAATTAAGGTCACTAAGAAAAAGTAAAATTTAAGTCAATTTTTGCATGCACAATATACAAGTTTAAAGGACTATTTCTATTTAACTACACACTATCTAATGTATGACAATGTCTGACATTCCTGTATGTGATGCATATTCATTATATCTGTTACAGTCTTTAAAAAAAAAACACTTTAGACTACAGTATAACAGACAGAAAGCACACTTACCATTCCAGAAAATAATACCATCTTTCACTGTGATGTTAGGGTAGTTGAGGGCCTGTATGTAATTGGATAGTTCAGTGACAGACAGTTGCTCTTTAGCCTCTTTGTTGGAAATGTTGTAGACTTTGAAAGTGATCTTAGTTTTATCTTCATCCGACTTAAACACGACCAATTCAACTTCTATTGGGTGATATTTCTTTAAGACATCCTTCAACTGAAAATATATGGATACATCAGTGGATATTTCACAGGATATGATGGATATTTCACACAATTAAGCTTTACTTACTTGATTTTTGACCGCTTGCTCCAATTCAATTCTGGGTTTAGATGACAAAGTCTGAAGATAAGTTGGCAATACCCATGGCACAACAATGGCAAGGGATGATGGAACATCAGATTCTAGATCTTTACAAAAATACAAATGCCTTTCAATAATCCTAGAGTGAAGTTTTGGTATTCTTAATTATACAACATAAAAATACAAATCACAAACCTTGAGCAGGTGTGACCACCTTCTGGCTGGGTATGACTGTTGCAAGAATAGGCGTGACTTTTGAAGGCACAGATGTGGTTCTTGCTTGGGCAGGTGGAGTTAATGCTTCGGTTTTGTTCATGGGCACAAGAGATTCGGGATCGAATGGGGTAGGTGGGAATTTTCTATGAGTGGGTGTGATCTGTTGCAATGGGGATTCATCTGCTTCTGGATCCAATGCAGTTATCACTAAGACAGTACCGATGGCTTCCGCAAGATCATCTGCCTCTGCTGTCTCCGGAGTTTTCGCAACCACTGATGGGGGTTCAGTCTCCCTTTCCAAGTCTGGGGGAACCCCAGACACTGCGCCTATCAGATCAGCTGGGGCATCAGCATCAGGAGAGGGCTTTGTTGCAGCCACAATGCTACCAGGGGGTTCCAACACCGGCTCGTCAGTGAAATCCAAACTTGGGAAAGCTCTAGCCTCTGCATTTGTAATAAAAGCCAAGAATGTCGAAAGGCCATGTTCACCCAAACACTCCTCAAATACCTCAAGCTGATAGGAAGTGTTGGGACTCAAGTCAAAACGATCCAGAGTAGTGCTGTTCACCTTCCCACCCTGAATTACAGAACGGTTTTCATCATAAAGCTGGTAGGCAAACATCACCCTGGGCCCAGACTTAGTCTTCCAATGGACCTTGGAGTCCTGCTGCTGGAATTGCAAATCTGTTACTGTACCCGGGCCTGCAAAACATTGCAACTTGTGAGAATTTCTGATCATTTTAGTAAACGAAACGAAAGGCTCTGTTAAAAAAAAATTTAACATCACATCTACCAAGTAACAAGCCATTTAAAAAACGTCAGATGTCTTATTGCCAAATATGCTGATGCCATCAGAAAGGAGGAAACATGAGAGAACTTTGCATCGAAGGGTCTTCAACGTTAAGATACTCTCATGTTTCCTCCTATGCAATGACCACTTTTCACCTCTTTACGTCGAAGGAGGTGTGAAGCGGTCATTGCATATCACCTCATTATTAATGCACATCATACTGTATATTACAGCAGGTAGTAGAGATAATACATAAAACCACTGGAGTTACAAGAAAGATTCACCTACTGATGTGATAAAAATGAATAGTGCTGAAACGTGTCCATTTAAAAGATGACCGGAACTTTAATCCTCTGGATATTTAGAATTTAAAAATCACAAATGCGGCATACATTAGTTTATTTTGATACTCAACATTTATGCATGCTTTAAGATAAAATATATAGATTTTTCACATTGATTGGAACCATTGATAAATTGCGAGCACCTGCCGAGTTGACACTAAATAACCTTAGGAGTGACAGCTGATTGGGCACTGGTGATGACGTTTTTTAACCTTTTAAAAGTCAAGAACTGAAAACTGAACAAACCAATGTGCCCTGCTTATCAAAAGAACAAGGATTTTGTAAACCGCGCTTGATGTACGGTCACTTATTTGGAGTGTCCAGTTGCTATAGAATGATTAATAGCAACCAAATTGCACAGAACTACATTGATCAAGTCACAGGACCACATGTGCTGCCCTAGACCAGTGAACAGCCATTTTTGGCCTATAGTAAAAAAGGCCAGTAAAAAATGCTCTCGTCGGATTCTGTCAAGACAGCAACATAGTGCGAAGCGTTTGTTACAGATGGACGGCTTATATTGCTTCTAATAGTCACATAGGCTACTAGACTGGGACTTTGGCAGTAGATCTGTTTAATCATTATAAAGAACTAGCACTGAGTTATCTGATTTATGTAATGTCGGTTCACATGCTATAATTGTCATTTCTGGTAGCTTACTAATTACAAATGTACAGTATTCATGAATTAACTTAAAATAATTATCTATTTAAAATTTACGCTAATATAAAACTAACAAATGCTGTCCAATACACAGAGTACACTACTTAAAATATGCCATGATCTTACTACTATTATTCTTATTATAGCATGACAATTATATCAAAAATGTTTTTTTAATGACCTTAAGTAAAAATTATTGGTCACATTTTACATCACGTTAGTGTCATTATAGGACCTGACTGGAAACACATTCATCGATAACACGAGCCAACTAACAAGAGATACAAAGTGTTTTGTTGATGCATCTAAATAGTAACATTCGAGTAGGTAGCCAAACATGTCAAAACACGCCAAAAGATTAATTCCATCTGCACTTGATGCAGAAAGGTAAAGAAAAGAAACATTTCAGCTGTGGGGCCTTCTTCATTTCTGGGCATGACAACATGAGAAAGATTTGAGAGAGTCATTTGTATATTATTACATACAATTCTAAAACTGAAATGATAATAATTGGCCAAGGAAACAGCCTATAAAACCCACAACAAGGAAAATTCCCATTCAATTGTCAATCCTTCATAAGATTTAATGGAAGAAACGGACCCTTTAATGGAAGGTCACTGCATATTATGGCCAGTATCTATCAGGAACCACTGCTTTGGCAGATCTGTTAGTTACCCGTCTCAGCCTGGATGGTCTTCACACTCATCACTGTTTTCTCTCCACAGATAGCTTCTACAGTTGCATTGTACTGGTGGCAAGGCAGTACTCCAGTCAACGTGTAGGTGTTCTGTGAGGTAGACCCCTGCAGAATTTCATCATTGTACACGTTGAATGCAGAAATGGAGGAGTTGTTCCTTACAGACCACATCAGGGTGTAGCTACTATTGGTGTGAGCAACTTGACGGACATCTTCCAGTTTAGCATAAGCTGCGGAAAAGGAAACAAAATTACTGCATGCATTTGAAGAATAAACAATACCCGTTACCATACACAAATACAACGTATGAGCATTACCAAAATACATTGTAAACTTGTCAATTGTTTTTTTAAAGTGAATTACAAAGCTATAAAATATTGGAACCAGTATACAGTATGCTTTCTATTTCAGGGAATTACTACATTACTACTATTTTATTTGAAATTCAAATCTGGATCTTATTAACAAAGCATATTCCAATAATCCAATTTTGCTGCAAACTTTACTCAAACTTCATAATGTTACACAAACAAGTAAAATGCTTTCTAGGACTACCAACTTATTACTGTAAAGCAATGCTGTAACACTTTACATTTTATCATATTGATCAAGTACAGAAGCACATAACATGGTAGCAATTAATATTGACACCTCACTGGGCCAAACTAACAGTTCCTTGAAGAAAATAACATTCATCACCGTTGCAACACATTCACATTACCATCAATAAAGATCTTTTCACTGCTCCGCGTTTCTTCAGTTTCACACACGGTCTGCAGGGCCAGCTGTAGCTTGCTGCAAGGAGGCAGGTTGCTGAGGGTGAATTCCAGCTTGTCCTCTTTATGACTGTAAGACTCCTCTATCTGGAGATGACCCGTTGAGTTCAGGTAGAGAACAGACACCGTGAACAAGGTGTACTCCTGATTCAGAGGGCAGTCCCACGACACAGTGAGGCTGCTGCTATTGGAATCAGTGACTCGGAAATTCCTTGGTTTTTCAGGATCTGAGCATGAAGAGACAAGAATAACTGTACTCCACACAATCCTTCAACAAAAACAGTTAGCTATTTAAGTAACACAACCTTGACAGACATCAAAGCCACAATGCAGTCTAAGTTTTGTGGTTACTAGTAATGATTTCCAATTATAGTGGGTTTGGCTAGTGTAGCATAGGTGTAGCGATTCAACTACCCCTCGATACATCTCAGCCACTGGAGTTTCATCTCTCCTGTCCAGCTGGGCTAAACAGCTCTAGATACAAGCCTGTATCAAGCAGAGATTAAACCTTGAAAATCACAAGGAATAAATTTTGTAGTATGGATAGCATACAATTTTATATTTGACTGAATAAAACAGGAGTTCTTAACCTGGGATGCCTGCCCCCCTAAGGGTGTGGAAAGGGAGTCCAAGCGGTGCAGGAGTAATGTACAATTTAACATCGAACACTCACCAAGTACTGTATACTTTCAACATAACATCAATATGACAGATGAAGAAATACAATATAAGGGCAACACCATATTACTGTATGTATATACATCGGTCAATATATTTTTTCATCCCCAGCTGGAAATTTACAAAAAAAAAAAAATCAACATCCCACATACAGTACACGTTTGAAGCAGGTGTAACAAACCGCCGGATATCACAACAAATAAAAACTTAAATTATAACAAAGCTGTGAATACCTGACTTCTACCAATCCACAGTGTTAAAATTTCTACTTATTTTGCATCTTGTGCAATTCTGTTGCCATTGTTGTTACAGTCATTTTATTATATCATATACTCAAACCCTAAATTTTACCACAATTGGGGACAATTAAATATAAAAAAAAAACTAAGTTTTGCAAATTAAAATCATTCATCTTCAGTTTTGGAATTGAATTATTTACAGTTTGTGTCTTGAATTGAGGAAACATTACTTTCAAAATGTAATATGTAATAAAAAAAACTTATTTTAAATATTATACATTTATAAATGACAATTTCAAAGCACAATCAGATTGTTTTTGGCTGGCGCAAACCTCAAAACTATTGACCATTCCTCAGTAGCAGGAAAGACATTCTGTCAGTCTTGAGGTTTATAAATAAGAAAAACTGATTATATTACTTTTTATACCATATTTGATAGTAATATATATTTTTATTAATATAATAAAAAGGCTTTCCCTTGGGGACAAGTATGCTGATTCATTTAAATAACCTCAAACTAAAAACTGGGTAACTAAAATAAGAAAACAGTTATTTTAATATGAATGTCATATTATTAGTTAAAAACCTCTCTCTCATATTTCACAATAGATTTTCATTAACCCTGAGGTTTCCAGAATAATGTGGCAGACTCGGGTCCATTTAAGAAAATGCAGTCTTCCTCAGACTTGTCAACTCTGCAATATGTGATTGAAATGAGACATTGCTAACACAATTGTCTGGTCCCTGCAAAGCTTTTCTGTAACCAATTACAGCAGTACTAACAACTGCTCCCTGTCACCTCAGCAGTTCTAGCAACACACTCCAATGTCAACCAACCAGCCTTACCCGTGAGGGCTTTCACACACAAGATGGAGGGATTACTTGGATAATTCACACATGCAATGTAATCCCTACAGGAGTCGAGGTTGCGAAACGTGTAGTAGGGTGCCGTTACAGATTCCTCCTTCACCAAAATGGCAGCGTCATCTTCAGGCTCATATAAGGTGACCCTGTACACAGGGACTTCAAGTGGAGTGGACAACACAGTCCAGGAGAGCTGCAGCGTAGAGACACTCCTCGATTCGACTCTCACTGGAAAGCGTTCAGTGTAACCTGGGAGGTGTTTAGACAATCAAAATTCTTAAAAAAAGAAGTCAGTGGAAACTGCTATTTTAAAATTCCATGAGCACATGCATTAACCTAAAACCATATAACCAAACTAATGATTTAATGTTACTGACCTCCAACCAAAAAAAAAAAAGATCTCATATTCAAGCAGTTAAAAACCTACCAGCACACTGTGATTCATTCAGATGTCATTTCTTTGAGAGCAAAGTAATTTATTTGAACTCTTCTTGGTTTGCTAGACTAAGGTTGCATATATAAAATGAAAATGTAGATTTTGTTTTCATGTCTGAAACATAATTGACTTCTAACAAACGGAGCAAAATAGGCTCTGTAATGTTTCAAACTGCATATCTCCAAGACTTTTCCAAGTCAAGACAACCTTTTAAGTTTGCTGCCATCTTTCAAAATGTGTATGAATTTGTAGTTTTTAACTATATAAATTTATTTTGATCTTGTAAAAATGCTTGGCCATTTTAATTTCTTTTGCATTTTCACTAACTATATAAAAAAATATTTTCAATTTAAAGGCAACAACGCTTACCGACTGCAAAAATAAGATCCTTCTCTTGACGCAGATAGAGAGTTTTGCTTTCACATGCAAAAACCTGATCGGCTGTGAAAGACTTCAAAACCTCCTACAGAATAAAAAGAGCACCGAGTTTCCTTTCAAAACAGCAGAAAATGGTTGTATTACCTTGAGAAACCAACATATTCCTCTACTTATTCTAACAGGCAGAAATGTGCCAATAAAGTGCAAAATGTGAATACAATAAAACCTAAACCTACTGTATGTGTCATTATGCTTCATTAGAAAAGTTAGTCGAGGTATTGTACAATGCTTCAGTCCTCAGAATACTGTAGCTCAGCCTTTCTTTGGATTACAAAGCAGGACTGTTGAATGACCCCCCCCCCCCCCCCCCACATTCACCTCTTATTCTAAATGTTATTTTTTTGCATTCTATCACATACAGTAAGTTGATTTTAGAAATTTGTTATTGTTCTGGCCATGTGCCAATTGATTTTCATATGAAAGGTTTTCACCACAAGAGGGAGAACTTGTGTAGTTTAGGCCAAACTCCAACACTATGCTACTGTAGAAATTTGAGGAACACACATTTGACAGCATTTACAATCCCCTAGAAAACCAGAAACAACACTCACAATTGTGCTGCTGATGGGCTGCTCTTTAGGGTCATTTTGACTTTTTACAACAGAAGGGGCTGAACCTGGAAACAAGAAAAACTTCCATTAGGGTGGAAAAAAAGTGCAACTGAATTGAACATTTTTAAACTATCTGCTCAACTGTTAGATCAGCTGGTCATGAGAAGATTACCATAGCAAACGTATTCTACTGAAAAAGAAGCCGTTTTCTCAAATGAAAATGCTACAGAGGACATGGGTGGGGAGACAGAGCAAAGCGACATTGAAGCACCACTATAAAGTGAACTAATTAATGAAACAGCGATGAAAAGGTGTCTCATCCAGTTCACTGGAGGTACTACATGAGCCAGAATAGCACACATGCGCAAATATACCAGGAGGCCCTCGAACAGGCTGATTGCTGGAGCCAGCATTGCACATAAGCCACTATCTCCAGACCAGAGAAACAAGCTCAGGATGAGGAAACCACTGAGGTGAATCAACATCTCCATTTTACAACATCTCTCACTATAACGCATGCTGGTGAGACAAATATTACCTAAGCATAAACAGAATAAAATCTGCTTTAACATATTTAACCATAATAATACAACTAGTACACAAATAGGCGGCACTAATACAGATAAAATAGAAACAATATTCTTCAAGTGCCTTCAAAAAAGTGACTTTTAGGTAATGGAATTAGACTACAGTGAAGCAGCATTGCATGGTGTTCAGGCCTCTAGACTCCAGATTAAAAGGTTATGGCTTCAAACCGTGGGTGGGGTGATGTTGTAGCCTTGAGAAAGGTTCTCCATGATTATCGCACCAGAATATGCACTAGTGTACAACACCACAAACAAGATGCTTAAATAATTAAATGACATGTCAAGGGGCACCTAAAATGTTATAGAACCAGCTTTGCAGCAGAGTGAAAAAGAAAGGCAGAATTATAATGTACTGAGCATTTTGCAAACCAGGAAGAATAGTAAGAGTTTATTACAAGACAAAGTGTTCTTCTACATTGCCTTTTGAGAAACATTTTTCATGTAAACCCATTTTAACCACTTAGTTGCTTTTGAGTAAGGTTCACAGTAAATACTAGATGTAATGGCTATATTAATTCTACTTGCATATGAAATAGTAAAGAGAGAAAAACAAATGTTAATGCACTGTTTGTTTAAGCATCCTGTTTGTGAATATGTACTGTATATTTTTCTGTGTTCTGAACCATTTCAGTCCACAGTATACCATACTATCAAACCGATTCTGCCCCTTTTGATGCAAGACAAAACTAAGGACTGTGAGTGTCATTTTCAAGTAGTTTCCAGAAGGCAATGGAAAGCACTTGTATACAACATGGTCAGCCAACTCTGGTCCTTAAATGATCAGTTTCTAAGGACATCAATTTTACTTCACCCAGTTAAGGTTATCCATGCAATTAAATCAAAGATTATTTTAAATAAACTGACCATTCAAGAATTAATTGAAAGCAATTGCAATTAGCTTACTTAATTGATCTAAGATTATGTGCTTCAAGTACAAATTGGTTTAAGCATGATCAATATGACATGCTAGATCATGTGGCTATGCAGGATTAAGGGCTGGCTATTTCTGCTATTGTCAAGTAGTATAATGTGTTTGATTCCAAAAATAATTTACATAGCAGCAAAACCACAATATAAACTAAGCCAAAAACCTGCTACAGATTCTGCCTTTCATTGCCAAAATTTGCCTGGTATGAGAACTGCTTCGCAAAGTATTGCAGAGGGTGGTGAAGTCAGCGCAGCTTATCACCAGCTGTGAGCTACCAAGCATCCAGGAGATCTACTCTGCTAGATGTCTGAAGAAGGCCAGGTCCATTCTCAAGGACCCCAGTCATCCCAGTCACAAACTATTTTCCCTCCTACCGTCCAATAAACGGTACCAAAGCATTCGGTCCAAGTCCAACAGACTACGGAACAGCTTCTACCTCCAGGCAATAAGACTGCTAAATAGCCAACCTGTAGCTCCTTAGCAAATCACCTGAAATGGCTACATGGACACACAATTCTCACTATATTCAGCATAACTGCACTACATGTATATATTGCATACACCATGGACACATAACAGCTCTACTCACATTGAGTTTTATTCAATTTCAAAAATGTAACCTCAATTTTGTGATTTTTGCGATTCTTGTGAGCTCGCAGAAAAATACATTTCATTGCCAGCAACTACTGCTGAACGCCATATTGTTGTGCATTTGATAAATAAACTTTGATTTGATTTAGAATGAATTAACAGATATACTGATTTTATTAACACTTAAACTTTTTATGAGGACATGATTCATGTCAAGCATAAACACACTAAAAGTGGTTTACTTTACCAACGATAAAACTGTAAACACATTTTAGCGTATCCCAAATATAAAATTGTTGCTATAATAATAATTGGCACTTCAAATAACGAAAGCACTATTTCTTGGATTTAAAAAAACTGTTAGTCAGAAATTTAAAGACTATACTATACTTACATGCACCTGTTGAAATTCTCCAAGTACTGAGGTCTCTTCCATTCTGAAATGTTAATGAATGGAAACCTGATGATACCAACTTCAGAGACATGAACTTTTCTTTTTCTCCAATCGACAACAATTCAACACCATTTAACCAAAGATTGCTATCAAGGCTGTTTAAAAGAAGAAGGTTGTAAATTTGTAATAATGCATTTTACCCATTCAGAAGAATTAAATCATCAGTTCCTGTTAAATACGATCTAAAAAGGAAATGAACATGGGAATTAATATTTTACCTTCAAGGTATGCAACCTATGGTCGGGATAGATATGTTAGTTTAATTGAATGCTATTAGCAACATATCTTTAGAAAACACTCCTTGTACCAGTTTACTATAACACTCATTTCTGAACCTTGTGTCTATAAAATCAACCAAAGTTATTTCCCCATTTAAAATGTAACAGTGCACTATTCATTAAAAATACTATGTGAAAAGGCAAACAAGCAGTGCTGGTAAGAACGGATGGGCTTACTGGTGACAGAATTTCAGTTTACTAGGGAGGTCCATTTAGTATGACACTGAAAGGGGACAATTTCAGAGATACAGATGGCAAAAACACTTCCAATAAGTTCCTAGTCATATTTAATGGCACAATAAAAGCTAAATGCACACTCTTGACAAGTCCTTGTATGCACACTAAAATAAAACAAGGCTTTCTCCTCATAATCATTACAAATTGGAATTAGAACTGAAAGCATTTAGTATCATTCTTCTAACAACATTAGGATGTAGCACAATAAAAATACGAGCCAGTTTACAGATTGTGCACATTTACAGTATAAAAATCTAAAGCAGTGGTGGTTCATCCTCTCACCATGTAGAATAATAACATGAGCATTGCATTTACATCATGTGAATTACCTTTTTTAATTGCTTTGCTTGCAGTATCTAGTGTTAACCTGCAGTTCTCGTAAGATTTAGATTGCCGAACGTTGTCGTAAAGGAATGAAGTGTGAAAGCAAATGATGGGAAGAATATCATTATGTTTCGCTCACGAACTTTTATAGAGGAACATGAATATGATGTACTGAAATACCTTGCCCGCCTGGTATTACAACGTTGTCTGCGATGTAAATAAACATTACCTTTCATAGGTGGTATTGGAATTTATCATCCAGCAGAAAGAGTAGGTACCACAGTTGCCTGTAAAACAACCCAAACATTTCTGCAGTCAAAACTGAAACGAACGCTCAACCAGGGCTCTAGTTAGAACAAATACTATTGACACTCGACTAAAATCGAAATTTCAGAATTGTTTTGGTATTAATTTTACATACAGATGATATCCAGATGCCTATTTAACTACCCTTCTAAAAAACACGGAAAATCAAGTCAATAATTCTGAATATAAGGAAGTCATATTCGAGGTCATGTTCAAGCCAAATACTTAATCACTTAAATCCGTATTTCTGCAAGTAAACTAATCGATTAAAAGTTAAAAAAAACTATCAACGTTGGCAACAAAACGAAGACCCTGGGACTTCATGAATACGCTTCATGCACACAAAATCCTACTTACCAACAGAAGCTGAATGACCTACAAAGACGCTTAGAAAGGTTATGAGCGCCGAATAAAGCCTGAAAAAATAAAATAATGTTCATTCCAAGAAAACCTTTATTGTTTTGTTAAAAACTGAATAAAGTATTAGCTATGACATTACATCTTTCAATCAAATGCGATGATTCGGTGATTTGAAATTTGAAAGGTAAATGAAGCGCCTATGGCTACAATGTCAACAGTTATAACCTTTTTGTACTAATCAAATCATTAGCTTAGTGAAATATAGTACAATGTTACACTTTTCGTACTCATGTTTCATAAGAGTTATTATTGATACTTCTTATTTACCATTCAAGAAAGCCTTGCATTGTTTTACTCGTCTAAAAAGACAATTCCCCCCTCTGGTCTTGATCTAAATGTCTGCAGCACCTGCATGGTATTTAGGTAATTAACGGTTTTTTTTAATTGGATCATTTTCCCGTTAATGCCTTGTCGGCATTTAAAGGAGAAGGAAGGTATTTTTTTCAGAACGTTGGAAGATTAGAATGATGGATCCGGGAGGACAATGGCCAGAGTTCGTCTCACGAAGAGTAGGATATGAATAGTGTCCTGTTCGCTATGTATTCGCACTTCTCACTTTTTTTTAACTAAAACAATATTTCAGGTCATAAAGGCTTAAATGCGCAATTGATAATGAGGAAAATCAGTGACAATAGTGAAACAGTCACAGCTGTTTCAGTAAATTGACTATTCCCTTTTTCATTTATTAAATTTAAATATTTAGGACGGGAGATTCCATCGTTTTTTAATCACAATACTGTAAGTACATGAGACGTTGCCTGCTTAGGAAATAACACTTAAAGTAGCTTTTTCCAAATAACTATCATGGATGATAAATTTAAAAATAATTTAAAGATAGCCTTCAAGGGCAATTTCTTTTTTACACTGTCTAGAAGTTAGTTATAGCCATATGGGCTGAACTTGGTGTGCTAAATTTACAGAAATACTTTAATGATGAATGCAATTAATAATAAATGCACTTCTCAATAAAATCAATTAATACAGAATACTCCATAACTTTAAAATTACACTTAATCTAAAAGCTTTATAGATGCTAAAGCTATAAAAACCAATTAGCAAAACATTTTCATGAGCTGTTCATGCTTTATAATTAAAACAAATTCTCTTACTAGTGGCGATTTGTTATACCATTCAAAGAAGCTAGGATTCCGACAAGCTCACTAATTAGTTAATCTTCATTTTTCTAGCGTTCAGTCAGCGTTGCTCTTGGACTTTCTTTGCTTACACTTCCAGCACTTGGTTTGTGCGTTTGATGCAGGTTATGTGCTTTTTTTTTTGTTGCGAATGACTGTTCTTGAATGGTCTTATGCACAGTTTTATTCATGCAAAATATGTATTTTGTAGACCTACTACAGGCCTAAAGATATCCTTGAATGTAATATACAGTACTAACAGTGCTGTACTGTGCACTGTGAAAAAGAGTCATTTTTTGCTATTCGTGACTATTGGTGCTTCACCGTCAACAGTAATTGTAATAATGGGTTTGAATGATCCCAAAACCCTGTTTGGGAATAAGTGGTACAGTATCTTGAAATGGATGGATCCCCTTTACCTTTCTTCAGTTTTTCTCCAACTTACCCCTCTATATCTGTTCATATCGTTCCAGACACCTCAACTGATCCACATCATGTACTGTAGCAAAAATCTTAAAACGCATACAAATGTTTTTTATAAATGTAGAAATTGTATTGAAGATATACCATCAGTTGAGAAGCCTATATTATTATTAATTACTATTGCCACTTTTACATGATTCTTTTGTAAGCTATAATGAATTTAAAATGCACAGAAAATATATTTAGCTAATGATTTGATTTGTGGTACATTTCTTCTGAAATGTAATCTGTCAAATGGATTATTTCTTCTGGATCCATAAAAGGTGAACATAAAGGTTCAATGTGTAACATTTATTTCTTTTTTATACCAAAGCCACTAAATGGAGTATATATTCCAGGTCTTGAAATCTGGATGTGCTATGCAGAATGTACTAAAGAGAAACATAACTCCTTTTTCAAATGGTTTTATTCAATACAGGGTCGCTGGTGAAGGCAGGATACACTCTGATATATATAGTAATTATTTTATTCTCTTGGTCATTGTTGTCTAATACATTCATGCATCCACTAGCAGAAATGTAGTAAGGGTCACTTCATCCCAGAGTCCTGCAAGCACTGGTTAAGTGACAAGGCTATACCCTGGACAGGATAAAAATGTCTCCATTTAAGAAGTCCTTTAGACTTTAGAATACTTTTTCATTTATTGCAGCACAAGACCTAAATCATTATTTAATATAACATTAATCTGTGTTTTTACAAATAATTCAGTAGTACAAAATGTTTGTAGGTATATTAATATGCAAAAAATAGAATATGGCATATACTGTACTTACTGTAAGCTCACTATTGAAAGATGTACAAGGTTGTCTTTTCCTCTCCTGTGTAAAAAGCTCACAATATGCTTCAAAGTCATGTGTCTATGTATACAGTATGAATGAATAGGTCTGCAACATGGGAATCTGTTTTAAAATAATTATATACCAGTTGGTTTCAATTAGGCCGTTTTCATGACTGGTAATTCGTGTACTTTTTGATTTCTAAAACAAAGAAAAGTCTGTTGTGGCTTGCATTCCAAGAGATGAAACATTAACTGATGTCACATGTATGAGCACAGAATAGTATGTGTCAGAATGAATGATGACCACTGGGCAAATAAAACTGCAAAGCCAGTAACAATATTTAAATACCTATCAAGAACTAAAGTGATCCATACTGAGGAATCCAGAATAAATGCTTTTAACAATTTATCTCCTAAAGATCAAACTGCATGTTCTTTGCCTGTCAGCAGGAAACGCATAACAAGTGCTGTCTGTTAATGATTTCACAGAACGTCTATGCAGAACTTGTGACATCCTGCTTTGTGAATGCTGAGTTCAGGCGAAGTGCCATATAAGGAGGGACTTTTCTGTTAGACCAGCATAAGAACAGAAAGGACTGAGTCGGCAGTTAGCAAGTCATATGATGTATGTGGTAATACTTTGTTTTTAACATAGTATAAAAAGACTAACTTTAGAACAATGATGAGATATTTAGTGGAAGCAGATATTTTAAAGGTTTAAAGTTAAATCTGGAGTATTTTCATAGGAGGGATCTAAGGATGAACTGCAATCCCATGTTGGTGCTCATTGTGTTGAGCCTGGTTTCATGCTCGGCAACTTTTTCTAGCAATGAGATTTCCATACATGCACTCCTGAGACTTATTGCTTCGTCTGCTGACTCAGTTGACAAGAAAGCTGATCAAAGAGAAACCACCAAGTTTAAGTTATTTTCTGATGAGGACCCAAAAGTGCGAACAAGATATGGAATGGTTAAAGGACTTAAAACAGACAGAGCACATGTTTTCTATGGAATCCCTTATGCAGCTCCTCCGGTTCGTAGTGGCCGCTGGAAACCACCGGCTGCACTGGTTCCTTGGCATGGAGTTTATGATGCCACCTTTCCAAGAGCCGCCTGCTTCCAAGCTTGTGGGAGTCCGATTGAGAAAGACAGGGAATGTCCAGAAAAGGTAATGCTCGAATAGAAAAGAGTGTGAAAATGGGTATGGGTAATACTTAAAAATGTACTACAGGAAGATACAGAATACTGTATGTAATAATTGAATTCCTAAGAGAAAAGGCAGACTGCAGTTCCTTATTAAAGGATGTAATATTGTTTAGAAAGCAAAAATAGACAAATATGGCATAGTACCAAATTATTTGGTTATATTTTTCTATCAAACACATCCATGACTCCATATCTTTGTACTTCACCTTATAGGTCAGCGAAGACTGCCTGTACCTCAATATCTTTGTGCCTTTAGACGTCAACTTCACAGCCCCTGTATCAAAGTCCCTCCCAGTGATGGTCTGGATTCACGGGGGGGATTTTATAGCTGGCAGTGCCTCCAAAGCTTTATATGATGGGAGATTTATCGCCAGTTCAACCCACACGGTGGTGGTCAGCATAGCATATCGCTTAGGTAAGACATATTTACTCACTGTCAAATTTTTTAGCACTCTGACCCAGGTGTGGGACCCGCTTATTGAGTCAAAATCTTTGCTAGTGTGAAAGCATCTATTGGGGTTGTAAGCGGGTTGACCCAGGTCAACAGAGAACCACGTCAGGAGCTGGGTTGACCTGGGACATTTGAGGTGAAACTCTGAAAGATTTAGAGGTACTCGTGTAGTCATACTGTATATTCATGTGTTATGTGTATGAAGTATGATCGGAAGTATCTACAAATATGGTTCATTCTTACACAACACAGGGACTTTCAAAATGTGTGTGTATGGGGAGATAACGATTGGTATTAGGAAAAAAGTGGCTACTCTAAATAGGAGTTGGTGAATAATAAAAGCTGATCTCATTACATTTGTATGATAGTTTATCATAGGACAGTGTAGTATAGTTTGATCATTTAATATCGATTACAGTTAAGAACTACAAGTATTAATTTACTATTGTGTAGGAATAGTACTTTCAACAAGAAATTCTATAGTATTCCTGTCATACTTTTCTTTGCATACTTACATATGTAGGAATACTGTACATGTATTACTACAACAACTAATAATAATAAGAAGTCCTTACACTTATGTAGTGCTTTTCTGTACACTCCACTCAAAGCACTTCACAGCTTTCAGTGTGGAGTGGAGTGGAGAAGGGGGACCACCAATGTGTAGCACCCACCTGGATGATGTGCCAGTACGCACACACATCAGTTATCAGTGGAAAGGAGAACAGGTAATGAAGTCAGTTCATTGATAGGAGACCATAATTGGTGAAGGCCAGGGAGAAATTTGGGCAGGACTGGGGGGTAACACCCCTAATCTTTTCGAGAGACACCCTGGACTCCCATCTATGTACTGAGGCAGGCTCACACCTGCTTAGCTGCAGTGACTTGACACTTGTGAGTTGCAGGGTGATATAGCTAAAACATATTTTCAAAAGGGAGCAAAATGGTGTTTTTTCAGATGAGAAAAAATGGAACCTTGTACTGTATTCCAGATTAAAGTTCCTTTTTTTGCTTTTCAATTAAACCATATTTCTAGCCTGTTAATGGGTTTCTGTAAATGTACAGTAAATGTGGGCACTGAGATATCCTTAAATTGCACTTGGTTGTATTAATGTGCAGAAATCATACAGCTAAGTTAGATTATGCTAGTGGAGAAAATATTGCAGTGTGACCAAAAACGTTCTAAAACCTGCAGAATGTATTAATTTCCCACCTTTTTGTTTGTCACAAGATTTTCCATTTTTTGTACATTTCTTGAATTAGCTGTATTTTCTTGTTTTATGCTGTTTTTAAAATGTAATGAAGTACCATTACAAAAATTGAGTTATGTATTAACATTAAAATTACATTTATGATATAGGTAATCCCATGAAAATAATAACAATGCAATTTATTGTAAATTATAAACATCTCACAAATGTGTATACTGTTAACTTTTAGATGTTAAGTCTATGGAAGCCTGTTTCTGCCAGAGAGTAAAAAAACAAATGATACAGTATGTCAGAATTTCACAAAATTATTTTTTTCTGTCAAAATATTTATTTGAAAACATCCTGGGTGACAAAACACCAGACATTTGTATGACCTTTCAATGCAGGAGCTTTTGGATTCCTTGTCACAGGGACAGATCCTAAAACATCTTCCCTAGGAAACTATGGTTTTTTGGACCAACAAACTGCACTTCTTTGGGTTCAGCAAAATATTGCTGTGTTTGGAGGAGATCCAAACAAGGTAAGTGTGAAAAGAAAATGGTACAATGTTTCTGATTATATTAGATAATATACAGTATATAACATATATTATATACAATAAATGTATATATAAATATATTATACATCATATACTGTATTTAATTGTATTACATGAATATTAGAACATAAGAAAAGGTCCTGTGAACAAGAGGGTGCCATTCGACCCATCTTTCTTGTTTGGCAGTTTAGTAGCTAAGCAAATTTAAACTCATCCAACTGTTCCTGAAAGGTGCCCACAGTTGTGTTTGGGCCACAACAACCTAGCTAGGAAGTCTGTTCCAGATAACTATTTATAGAAGTGAGTAAATATGAGTTTCCTTTTCTCTCTCCTACATGTGCCAGTTAATTACATTTAATTAATTCAATTGCACTTGCTCAGTTCTTTTAATTTGTATCGTCACATTAAGGGGAATACATTTCCCGTGTTTATGAATATTCTGCTTTAAATTGTACATTGTATACAAGTCATGATGGATTTTACACTGGAAGAATGTCTCATACTCTGTACTGTAAATCACATGCAAGCTTTATATTCTCTGAATATCTGCAAAACATGTAAATGATGGTCTGTCACTTTCAGGCAATTCATTATTCTCTTCATCTCTTCAAAAATAAAGTAGTGCCATTGCATTCTGAATTTGAAAGCTTTCCTCTGATAAAACATGCATGTTCAATTGTGCTGAGGTTTAATTAAAAATATTAGAGGTTGAAAGGCAAATATCTGCTTGGCAGTCAGGTACAGTACATTAGTCTCAATTATGTCTGAAAAAAGGGCTGGTGAGGTGATAATTTGGCACTTTGTAGTTACAGCATTAAGGCTTTTCAGGTTCACTTAAAAAATCTATTGTGTACAAATGTCAGAAGATCTATGAAGCATTGAGTGCTACGCATAAATATTAATTTTACATACAAGGAAATGTCCTGCAATTGACTGTTCTTAGCACTTCTCAAAGGTGACAAAATATAACAATGCCTGAATATTGATTAAAAACATTTTTGTGCATTTCTATAATGCATCTTATAAAAATACACAATAATGTGTAATAGTCATATTTATAATATGTATTACTGTATATTAGTATTTTCAGGCTGATTTGATGCTTAGGACGGAAATAAACATGAGTTTCTGGAATGTAAATATATTAACAATATACATACAGTTAACATTAAAGAATACAGATCCTAGAGGGGAATGGAAGAAAGCCCACAGGTATATAACCCACTGGAAAATGGCCCACTGGTTCAAGATATTTATGTAGTTAAGTCAATGGTTACATCAATAATGGAAGTGCTTAACTGACAATGAACTGTATGTATTAAATAATAATGTGATGTGTTTGAATTCCTAAGGGTTATTTTATGATCTGTATTCCTACGCTTGGCTATACAACATAAATAAAGTAGTATTAGATTATGTTTTTTCTTCAAATGTAAGGCACCCACAGATTAAATGTTTTCCCCTTTAGTCTAATTATGGTTTTAGAAAAGGAATACAATTCTGAAAACTGTTTTCTCAATGTAGGTGACAATATTTGGGGAAAGCGCTGGGGCACAGTCCGTGAGTCTCCATTTAATGGTACAAAGCAGCAAACCCTTATTTAAACAAGCTGTCCTTCAGAGTCTGCCCTTCTCCATTCCACTGAAGACAAAGTAAGAAACCCACACTTATTACTGTTGTAAGAATATGTAAAAACTTGCTGACAATTGTTATTATTGTTGCTATACGCAATTTGCTCCGAAATCCTTACAAAGAAAATTTAACAAATACTATTTTTGGGCAGAGTGGTGGCTCTGTGGCTAAGGATCTGCACCTGTGGCTGAAAGGTTGCCAGTTCAAATCCCATAGCTGGCAGAGGAATCCAACTCCATTGGGCTCCTGAGCAAGGCCCTTAACACCCACTTCTCCAGGGGTGCTGTACAATGGCTGACCCTGTGCTCTGACTCCAGGCTCTCTCCCTATCTGTGTGTCTCATGGAGAGCAAGCTGGGGTATGCAAAAGGATGAATTTCTAATGCAAGAAATTGTATAAGGCTGATAAAGTGATGTTATTTCTGTGATGTTGTTTTTTCTGCAAATGGTTTTCAGTTGTTTTGCATGAACACTGTCGCAGAGATAACTTTGGGCCACTGCCTTCCTGTAGTTTCGTACAGTATTACAGTTCCATGTGTGCAAAAGAAAAAACTCTTTCATGCTTTACAAAAAATTTCCAACGTAGGAGCCCCCTATTTCAATTATGCTTCTGAATAACCACAAGTCTAAAAAAAAAATCTTGCATGCTTCTTAGTCCTTTTTTGTGTGAAAAATGTAGAGTATATTGAGTCATTTATTTTTAATATTTTGTTATTATTGTTAACATTGTTATAGTACAATCTCAAGTATAGCAGTGCAACTCTAATCCTGGAGTGCCAATGTGACTTCAAGCTTTCATTCCAACTCAGCAAATAATGACCTATATTAGTAAAATAATTGTCCCAATTGCACCAATTGCACCCAATTTACAAGCTCCTGTTAGTTTTTAAGGTGCTGCTGCTAAGAAAATGATACATCAGTGCTCGAGGACTGGAATTGGACCACAACCCCAGAAAGAGCCATTTAATTTTTATTATATAAAATGTCGTAAACATATTCACCACCTTTCAATGATGTCCCATTTTGTTGAATTACAAATGATGAATCACACATTGAATCACAAAACTTGAATGCATTTATGACCGAAAGAATCTAAATAGCAGAAAAAACTGCAATGAAAAATACAAAAATAAAATGTATTGATTGCATAAGTTTTCAGATCTGTCCATTACATTACCTTCATTGGACTTTTCTCTGAAGTAATCTGATGAGAAAGAAGAGTTTTGGAACTATGTTTTTGGACAGATGCGAACAAAAATCTCGAGAAAGGAGCTCAAGAAAGAAAGGAATCGCTCCAAAAAACATTTCATCAATAAAACATGGCCTGGCCTGATCTGTAATGATGAGGTAACTAAAATGGCAGAAGCACAGTTATTTCTGGGGTTTACAGAAACAGTTTGTCTGCTTGTGAGGACGTAAATGTTCCTGTTGGTGGCACTTCACCATACAACATGACATTGATCAAAAACCAGTGCATCCAAGGAGAAATAAGTGGAAAAGCTTAGATTGGTCAAGTCAAACTCCAGATTTAAATATACTGTAATCATATACAGTACAGTATATACTTGCATTTTATGTGCTCAAGAAGAAATTAAGTCAGGACACCCCTAAAATAGACAAGATCATAGTGTCTGCAGCAAAATAACTCAAAATGATTATAAATTGTGTAAAACATGATGCAGTGAAGGTATAATCAATGCAGGAGGTGAACAGATCTCAGCTTAGAGGTTCTCTCTAATAGCTATGTCTTGCATTATATGTTACATGAAGATAAGACTTATACATTTAAATTGTTTTCAGCTATGTATAACCATTTGCCCTTTCCAGATATTTAACAGCAAGTGAATTTAAATCCATGTTGTAACTCATTCTATTTAAAAACTTGTTTTTGGAAGAGGTTTTAGCCACTAGAGACCTGGTAAAATGTTTCTGAAGGAGAGCCAAGGGCCATAGACTGAACCCAGCAGGCCGAGGGGAGCCAGAGAAAGCAGTGACTCTAGCGTATTTTCAACAGTGACTTTCTATACTACTAATGATCCATCAAAATAATTGTCACCTGGAAAAAGGAACTGCATGGTTCCATTATTAGTGCTTGCAGGTATTTATTTTAATTGACAAAATACAATTAAGCTTAATTAAGTTAAGTAAACAGTATTAAGAGCTAACCTGTCAAGCCTATTTTTCTTTATTCCTTTTCCAGACATGATGCAGTAAAGCTAGGAAAAGATTTTGCTGAAATCGCAAATTGCTCAGTCAATGACATGGATTGCCTGCTGTCTCTTACCCCTGAAGCTGTCCTTGCTGGACAGATAAAAGCAGGTAATGATATTAAAAAATATTCCAATTCCTTTACCTCTCTTGTTAAATAATACTATAGTTCAGCTAGGTTTAAATATGGCAGTCAAGGTTGCGTTCTGGTTAGCATTGTTGCCTTGTACAGTAGTTCTAGGGTCCTTGGTTCCATTCCTGGGGTGCTATCTGTATGGATGTTGTATGTTCTCACCCTGTTCATGTGGGTTTCCTCCACGTGAACAGGGTGACCTACCTCCTGGTAGGTTAATTGTCTTCTTTGAAAGCTGTCCCTGGTGTTAGTGTGTGCATGTTGCTTCTGTGTGTGCCCTGCAATGGACTGGCATCCTGTCCGGGGTGTATCCTGCCTTGAGCCCATTGCTTGGCAGGACAGGCTGTGGCTCCCCTGTGACCCTGACCTGGATGAAGCGGTTGGGAAATGAATGTATGGAAGTTCAGATATTGTACATTATTTTTGGATGTCTTTTTAAAGGTTTAACATTTTTTAAAAGGTATTTTAAACCCTTTTAAATGATTCCCTGGTAGAACTTTAATTGATCACTAATTGAATACTGGGCTTAAAAGGTGCCCGAGAAGTAACATTAAAAATGGTTATCTATAGTGTTTATATACAGTAATAACACTGCAGTTACTGTATAAATGCCGGATTTAAAACAATTATTAAAGGGGTAAATACTTTGAAAAACTCTGTACAGTGTTGAAAAGATAACATCCGCTGAACATCAGAAACAGGTATGAACTTTTTAGCTCAACACATGTGAGAAAATATTTTCAAACATTTCATTGTAAACCCTAACTAGGCAGGAATGAGCTGTTCTTAATGTTATTTCTCTCCTGTGCAGCCACCCTACCCCACATCCCTGACGTACCCTTTCATGTCTTTTGCTCATTGAGCAGTAGTACAAATTGAATTACCATTCTTTTCTAACTTTCTAACCTAATCTGTTTCTCCCTTTTGCCTTATTTTGCTAAATGTGTGCAAAAATGTCTGTTCCTTTCTTTCACTTTTGTAATCACTATGACCTGTGCACATTTAATAATAGAAATATACATTCAATTTAAAAATGAGTCCAATTACAGACTTGGTTCTTTCAAGTTATGACAAAAAAATCACTAAGCTGTGCTTTCAAAAACCAATTTAAGTACTAGGTGTCGTACAGAAATACATTAATTACTGACGGTTCTGTTGCTATGTAAGCAGGGCTTATATTAATTAACAACATTGGTAATGGAAAATGTTGCTACTGTATGAACAATGACTTCAGCAAAATATCTGAAAACATCAGAGCAATGTGCTTCTCTGGCTTAAGAAGTCAAAGAACCAGTGAAATGTGTTCAAATTTATTAATTGGGTTTTCTGAGAAATAAAGTCTTCTATTTTATAAAGTTTTAAAGAACATTTCTAAGGGATGACAGCAACAAGGGACAAACCTTTGCTACTCTGACTTGTTTTCTTCTGTGATGCCATTTCATATAAAGCGATAAATACCACAGTAAACTACTCTTTATTGCTTGTATTCCTCTTTATGCATCACTCCTCCAGCCCATCTCCACCTTTGCTGGTACTCCCTGGTTAACTCCTTAAGTCCTCCCTCCACATGGGGATCCTATACTCCTTATCCTGCAGCCAGGTGGTTGGCCCTCACCCAAAGGGTTTAAGCCAGGTCTTCTTATACCTTACTCCACAATAAATAAATGTTTTTTTATTTTCTTCCAGGTTCTAAAATTATAAATCCATTTCGGTTCCTAGAGATGTTTGAGACCTGGGGACCATTCATTGATGGAGAGTTAATCAAAGAGCAAGCAGTGACTGCTTTTCTTAAGGGCCATTGGCAGAAAGAAAAGCCCATTCTTCTAGGTACTGTATGTTTCAAGGCAGATTTGTATTCTAATTTGATGCTGGAATAATTTCATTATATTTTATAGAAATTTTGATTGTACTGCTGCTGTTGTTTTGAAAAAAATCTCTAATTTTCTCCAAGTACAGTAGTTGTGATGTTGCCTTACAATGGCCAAAGCACAGATCTAACTGTTTCTGCTGTTATTCAGGCACAACGTCCGAAGAAGGAGTTATATTCGTGTACAGTGTCTTCACCAAACCTGTTTCACTGCTTGAATGTACAGTTTACACCGCTGCCATTTTCAAACAACACGCTCTAAGAATTCTGCACAAATACTTGCCTTTCTATCCTGATGCAGACCATCGGAAACTGATGTCACAGGTGAGTACATTTATTATGACACACATCTATATCTTTTGAGCTTTTGAGTCTTTTTTAAAACTGCAAGTAAATCACTGCACGGTTCTCCTTCACAAAAAAAAAGATCTTTTTGGAGGGCTTGACAACTATGTTCAATACCTGTGTGATAGAGTCAAGTCCAGTACAGATGTACTATAAAAACAGAGGATGAAGGCAACCATAGTTCTGTATTTGTAGGGCTTTAATGGACAATTGCAAAATACAACAATAACACAAATCAATGTCCCCTTCCATGAAATCTTTTTTAAACTAGTCTCTCACCCACCCTGTTATCCTGTTGTCCCCCAAGCAGCTGTTTATTTGACTGGAGGTCAGTCCCAGGATAGGCTAATTGGCAAAACCACCTCAGACTGGTCAGTAAACTTTCTTGGGAGCTCCATACTGCAGCCCAGCTGGTCCTAATTTGGGACATGATGGCTTCTAGTCTTGTTACAGCTTGCCAGGCACACAGGCTCAGCCAATTGAGGGTGAATTGCCAATGATATACAGCCTGTTGACTACTTGAACTGCCAAATGTTATTGATGAAAGCATGTCTTTCTTTTATTTATTTGTCTTTATTTTTTTCTTCTGTCAGTCCCCTCAAAAATAACCCTACTTCAGAGAAACTGTTTCCAACAACTTCAGCGTACAGGACGTTACACAACCTTTATTGCCTTTATTTAAAGATTGCACAGCTCTTACTAGTTCATCAATTTATAATTACAGGTGGGAATGACACTGTATCAGACACTCCTAATGAGCTTTATTTTCCCTTCTGCAGAGGTTCAATTGTTTACTTTACATCTGAATGAAGATGTTTCAGAAATTGGTACAGGGCTGATACCAATGTCAAATCCCATTTGTCCTTTAGAGAGATACAAGCACATTTAGAACACAGAAAATTGGAAGCAATTAGCCTGATTAAGAACTGAGCAGGAGCAAAAGCCATGAGATACAGTGTTTCATGACCAGGGTAGGGAACCACTTCCATAAATAGTGGTCATGGAGATAAACCTTTTACATTATTTGTGTATTTAAGAGCTTCTTTAGAGACTTGAAACAGTAAAAGCACTTTTTCAGAATGTAGGCTATGCCCTATAACACACTTTGAATCCAGGTTAAGTCCTTTGCCAACTGAGACTGGTATTGCCCAGGTGTCACTAAACACAGTTATGTTCAATCTCTCCATGTTATTCTCTTCTTGCACTGCACTATGCCTTCTGTGGCTTGCAGTCGTACCCGTCATCCCTCCCATGCTGATGTGCTGGTCATCATAGTAAACTACACTGAGAACTGGCCATGTTAAACAGAGAAGAATGGAAGAAACGTGTTCATTTATTTTTCAAATATGTTTTTTACTTTTTTTGTTACCATTTATTATATATGAAATGAATAGTGGAGTCTAATCACTTTAGACTTGTCTACTGTGCTGTAGTCTATTTACTAACTTTTATTTCCCATATGTGATATTTGCTTTGCAGACAGGTAAAAAACATAACACAATGCAAATTACATTTAACACAACATAAACCTATTAAAAAATAAAAAAACATACCTGAATGATGAGAAAGAAAAAAATAAATACAGAACTAAAGAAAAATATGCAACTAATTGTTCAGATTAAACAGGGTAAAAGCTATGGGAATGCAGAGGATAACTTAGTTCTACTGCAAAGAGTAGTAGGTAGTCTAAATTGATGCTCAGATTGATGCTTCACTGTGCAAGGGGTGATCATGACAGTCGGTGATTATACTGGCCTTCCACATTATTTGTTTGGCATAGGTACAGTATGTGACAGCTGTAGCTGTTGTTCACCAATAATTGTGCTAGCTACCTTCACCATTGCTGCTCAGTCTATTGTATTGTGTGTATTTCAGTTACCAAACCAGGCTACCAGGCATGAATGTTAGGACAGATTCAATAAATGTAATATAAAATAAAGTCATCCTTTACACACATTAAAAGAGCTGAGTTTTCTGAGGAAGAACAATCGCTGTTGGTTGTTCTTATACGTGGTATCTGTGTTTTCCTCAAAGGTTAGTTTGTTATCAACAGCAGTGCCAAGATATTTGTAAATGTTGACAATTTCAATGTCTTGCTTCTCAGTGACTGTTGGTTTTGCAGATGGTGATTGCTTTCTATAATCAATTATCATGTCTTTGGTTTTCTGGCACATTAAGTTGAAGGAAGGAGCTGTTGCAGCACTCAACCAAGTAAACCACCACAGGCCCATGATCAGTGTCTACGTCTTGGAGGAAAACGACAATGAGAGTCATTAGCAAACTTACTGATGTGTCTGTCCTCAAAAGGGCTTTCACAGCTGTCTGTATACAGGATGTACAGGATGTGGGAACAACACACTGCCCCAAGAAAACCCAGTCAAAGAGCAAAGCTGCTATAAGACCATTTATGATCTGTTGATCAAAAACTAAGATTCAACCCACAATAGATTATAAAAAGTATTCTTTTGGTTAACAAGCATGGTTGAATGGTATTAAAAGACTGAATAGAAATCTATAAATCAAAGGCATTAGATGTGTCTTGGGACCTTCTAGATGTGAATATAAGGGATTCAGTAATGTGAGGGCCGGATTTTCAACTTCTCTTTCAGCCCTATAGGCAAATTGCATGGGATGTAGTAGGTGCTCTAACAACTACACTATAGTACTACCACAGGTGCCACCATGTGCAGCAAGATGTGAAAGAATGCCCAAAGGTACTTCATGATCACCATTTTTTTCATGTTATTTCTGTATCAACCTGCAGATGGCGCCTTCATTCCTGTTAATGTGCAGACAATCCCGAAGTTCTCTTTTAGGCTTCATTAATTACTCTCTTCTGAATGGACAGCTGGAGCGGTAGGTAGGTTAATAAGCCCCAGCCCCCACCCCATTGCTCCTTTTGTTGCAGAACTCCTCAACACGGCTGCCTTGTGTGGAAGCACACCTGCAGTGAGGCGTTGAGCTGAAGCAGCTGCACGTACCCCCACAGCCTCTGTCTGCTGGTGCATCTGCTGCAGACACGGTCACATTATGCCTTGGCACGATTTGAGCTCTAGTGCTTTACAAATACCTTTAAATGAAACCATGACTAACTCAGTAAACACAAAGGAATTCTGATGAGGAAAAATTGATTTTGTGCTTTGGTCGACTGAAAATAGCAGAACGTCAAGCATGCTGCACACAAGTGTCGACAATCTGGCCAGTCTAACTCATTTGATCGTTCATAGTTAATTGATCTGAGGAGCTCATCCAGCTATTACTTGAAAGATGCCACAGTACCAGCATTGTCAACATGACTTGGTAGCTTGTTCCAGCTTCCCATAATTCTTTGTAAAATATTATACCATCTGTTTCATGACAGCTGATAAGCCGAAGATATTAATTGCTATTGGAAATAGGAAAGGCCTCAACTAAGATGTCAAAAAGAGAATCCAATCTCTGTAGTATGATGAATAACTGAGTTTAAAATGTACACCATCTGAGCTGTGCTATCAGAGCTCCTAGATAACTTCAGAAATACTAAAATACCACAGTGAAAGGTTCTTATAATTTTTAATTTGCAACACTCGCAGGCAGAAGAATTAAGAGGATGTACCAGATACCTAAGGAATAAGCCAAGAAAGGATTCTGCTCTAACAGTATTATTCAGAAGTGAATGTGCATCTCTATTGGCTAAAAACAAAACCTGAAGAAGACTAGTGACTTAGATCACATCCAAAAAACTGCCTCCCTTTGTGCTCTCTCTTTTATGCTTGCAAACAGCTTATTACCATGAAAGAAGAATCCTAATGCAGGTGTCTTAGCTGTAATTCTCATATGTGGGAGGACAAGCAAAATATTTTTTTCTGACTGCTTGGTTTCCAGGTAACTGCCTGAAAGTTCTTGTTCATATAAATACAAAACTGAAACCTTTAGAAGTCCTTCACTGGTTTATTTCTTACCACAGAAAGAAACCACATGGAACTCTGACACATATTAAAGACTTATAATAATATGTATCTAAGCAAAAACATATTGCATGTTTTTTTAATAATAAAGCTTTTGCAGTATTGTAAATGTTTACATAATTATATTTCGTATAAAAAATTAGAAGAATGTATTGAAAGAATCTACAAAATGTAAAGTCATTTTTTGTATATTTCACCCATCTTTTCTTAACTAATAATGCTTCCATCACTAAACCTTTTCAAGGCAACTGCATTATTGCAGTTAGCAACCTCAAGTGTTAAAAAATGGTTGCACTTGTGGATAGGACTACTTTTGACCCAAATGACATCTTCAACATAGACTTTGAAAGATCATTTTTTGGCCCAAGTCAAGTTTAGGACGAGTGATTTTTTTGCTCCTATCTGAATTTTTTTTTTCAGAAACTCTGGGCCCTGGATAGCACGGTGCACCATGTGGCAATTGTATCTCATAACTCAATGTGTCGGATCAAAAGTTGTAACAAAGCATTTTTGAATCTCGTTCACTTGCAGCAGCTTTTATTAATGGTCTTGATTGTTTCCCACTCAGTTGACAACCCAGGTAGGGTTAGGGTTAGCATTCACACACTACTTAGACAATCTGTAAACTCAGTGCTGGATTATGAAGCCCCCAAGTCAAGTTTAGGACGAGTGATTTTTTGCTCCTGTCTGAATTTTTTTTTCAGAAACTCTGGGGTCTGGATAGCGCAGTGCACCGTGCAGTAATCGTATCCCAAAACAGAGTCTGTCGGATCAAGACTTGTAACCAAGAATTATTGAATCATGTTCACTTACAACAGCTTTTATTAGTGGTCTTGATGTTTCCCACTCATACTTTTTAGTCAAAAACCAACGCCCACAGAGGTTCAGATATATTGTAAAACATGAACACTTTGAAGAGCTGTTATAGAGGACAGCATAGAGGCGAATGGTTTTTGATACTGTCATTCCTGACTAATTCACAATGTGATTGAGAAATGGAAATAAGAATGTTCACAAGAAAAAATATTGTTAGTTGTATGCTTGTTAAACCAGTCCTTTAAGTCTTGGATGGTGATCTTCAACTTTGGTCCTGGAAGGACACTGTGTTTGCAAGGTTTCATTTAGGCTGAGCTCTACGTCTCCATTGCTAATTTATTGCTTAAACTTTCTTGTTTACTTTAGATTAACTTCTTGCTTTGGTTAGTCCTGGGTGTCAAAAATACCCTACCTTGAGAGTGCCGTTTCCTACAAATGTAGTACTTTATGTAATCTTTTTCTCAACTTGCTTGAATAATGATCTCACCTCTCGGTGGGTGAAGCAGTGGATCTCCAAGTTGTAAGATGAACCCACATGCTGAACAAAAGGCAGATGAGACTCACTGTGCACAGGTGTGGGTGCTAAGCCCACAGGCAGAGTGGTAGTATAGCAGTCAGGGAATGTTGTTCACAGTTAGTGATCAGGCAGGTATGGGGTCAAAGCAGGTGAAAATTAAACACAACTCATCCCAAAACACAAAGAGGAATATAAGAGACAGGGTCAGAGTGAAGTGAGGGTGATTAACAATGTCTAACTAGGTAAGAAGTGTTTATCATTAAAATCACAAACCACAGTTTGGATGTTATTTATTATTGTTTCTTTTGTCAGTTTTTGGTGAAACAAGTAAAATAGGGGTGACATTTCTGGGGTCCAGAATCAATCGTCATTTTTCACTACATGAATGGGTTTCTGGAAGTTAATTACATTCCTAAATAGATGTACAGTACTGTATGGGTGTACTCTTTTATGATCAATGATGAATATGCTGTTATGTTGTTGGCTGTAGAAATTAAAAATAACTCTTTAATATTGACACTTTCTGTTGATTGGCATCATCTTTTTGCTCCAGTAATACAATGTGATTTTGGCTTTTCTCCACAGACAGTTACCGACTATGTGTTTCTGTGTCCTTCGCGCAAGGCCGCTCGTACAGGAATGAAGGAGGGCAGCACAGTGTGGATGTACGTCTTTGATCATGTGATCTCTGACCACAGAGTATGGGATGGCCTTGAGTTCTGCTACCATCATGCCTGCCATGGTGCTGAGCTGCCTTTCATGTTTAACTCTGTAAGTCTCAGGAACTTCACCTTCACAGCGCAGGAGCAGGTGCTAGCCAATCAGATGGTCTGTTACTGGGGCACATTTGCTCACACTGGTGATCCCAATGCACATGTGGAACAGACCCAGTTTTGTAAAAAACAGATGCCACCTGCTTGGCCGATGTACACAAACACAAGTGGTTGGCTAAATATGAACTTTACGCTGGGGTCACATTCCCAGCATGGTTCAAGAGATGAGTTCTGTGATTTTTGGGATAAGCTTGGTATTTACTAAGAAAAAGATATCAAATACAAGCCAAAATTTGTAGCTTCAGTTACTATAAAATGTAGTCTTTCCTACATTTCTTTTATCTAATCGAACACCCTACTGTATATAGTTATGCATAATTCTAATGAAATAATAAAATAAACATTCAGTTCCTTCAGACAGAATACTTGAAAACAGTAAAAGGAACAAAGTTCTGACTTGCAATTGTCACATACACGTCATCAGTAAAATTAAATATTGTATCTGCTGTATTATGTATCAATAAGTTCAGACAGTATTAATGTCTAATGTGGCTTTTTTTTTGCTTATAACAAATCAAATCAAAGCTTAAGAGAAACATGGATAATTCTTATAAGTTTGAATACCTGCAGTGTATCGGTGTAATATGTACCGATCTGGAATTATACATTCTTCTTACAAAAGAAGTAAATTTTATAATACTGAGTTCCCAGGAATTGCTGCAGTACCATATCTATATAGAAAACAATGACATTCTTAGTAAATGCAAGAAAGCATCATGACAGCCCTTGGGTACATGGTTGTTAGCATTGGAAGCACAAACAGCACCCAACAGTGCTGATATATGATACTTAATTTAACTGGTCAGTTACATGTTCTACCTGAATTTTAAAAGATGATGAGGAGTAAAAGCTCTATTGTGCTATATAGATGATCATTTCCTCCACATTTACTCAGACCTCGTAAGGATCTGTAATTGTGTATTCAGATATAGGGGAAACAGGGTATTTTGATTTATTGTACAGTATACACAGTATTTGTAAACTAGTATTCTAAAACACCACAATGTTGGGGTGCTTGTATTTTCATACTTTTTCCCAGGATAGGTTATGGGTTACTATGAGCCTAACCGAGAATTAGTGGCTTCTGTGAATGATTGTATTCTTCATTTTTCTTATTGTTTTGTAAAGCTGTATTGCAGTCTTATTATTAGAATTTTAGTTTGGTGTAACAAGCCAAAACCCTAAGTAGCCAATGGTGACATTAAAATAACCACTAAATCTGCAGCTTTATTAATCAATAACTTGAGTAACCAAAAACATGAGTGATTTGTATTTGGCTTATACTGCTACATGTAGAGTTTGTTTCTCAATAGACAAAATATAGTTTATTAACAGTATTACTTGTATCAATGTATTAAGCCTAAATTAATGTGTTACCACCGGTATGTTTTAACTAATTATCTTTTGCTTTTTTCTTTCT
Organism: Lepisosteus oculatus; assembly: GCF_040954835.1. Lineage (NCBI taxonomy): Eukaryota > Metazoa > Chordata > Actinopteri > Semionotiformes > Lepisosteidae > Lepisosteus > Lepisosteus oculatus. Next base: position 21,422,425 of record NC_090702.1, on the reverse strand, counting down.
ATTTGTGATGAGCTTACAATGCAATTTATACAATTTACACTAATAAAATGGATATCACACTCACACATTTTTTACTATGGTAACACAGTTGCTGTAAGATACTGTATAAGCTTCTGTATCAAAAATAACGTCTGCAATTTGATTTTTCATTTTATATATTTATTTCTTCAACATTAAACATCTGACTGAATTGTTGTGAAAAATAAATGTGCTGTGTGAATTTTTTTTATCAATACAAGTTCAAAGCATTTTTACTGTGAGCTGTTTGTCGTATTTAAACATGAAGCAGTGTTGAACAAAGGTATTTAAAGAACTTTTACCTAATGTGTATGAATTATGAAATGTATTATCTATGAGTTAGGCTTTCTGGAAAAATATAGGCTTGTTCTTTTTGTTGTTAAATGGTACTAAGACGTTAGGTAAGTAGCTCCCTTTTTTAGGCCATAAAGGCCCATGAGGAATGGGGGGCAAGGGCCACCATTTTTCTTGACCATCAGACACTAAAGGTGGAGGTGATGGGGTCAGCATCACAGCCGGCCTATTACCCCCAGAAGGATTAACCTCCAGTACCCACTTGGAGAAGCAAGCTGAGTGGACCTGGGAGCCGTCTGGAAGGAATTAGAGCAAGCTACTGTACATCGCTTGCCCTGGGATTGAACCCGGGACCTTTCAGGCAGGAGCTGCCCTTGCCCTTATTATTTATACTGTACAGTTCTTAACAGCCTCCCTAGACTTCAGGTTGGATATTTGGAGGAGAACGTCTGATGAAAGCCACAATTTAAATCATAATAAAATGAGAAGGTACTTACATCACTAACAGAAGGCATTGTGAAACCTTTGAATTTGTTAGTTAATTTTTCTTTTTCTATATAATAATGCCCACTATCCAGTTGACATTAGCAAAAGTACCTCGTAGCCTGATCATGTTAGATTTCACAGGCTGAGCAAGTCTGGGCCTGGTCAAAAGTCTCCTCCTATAGGTAAAGTCTATTTTATAATATTAATATTGTTACAGTACATTCAAGTAGGTAGCTGCATCAGCATACAGTTCATAGGCTGCTAAAGGAACAAGTAAAGGTTTATTTCACACTGAAACTAGAAGAAACACAACATTTTGCCTGTGGAGCCTTTTTCGGGTGTGGTACAGATGTGACCCATACATTTATACAGTTATTCCTTTTTCTAAAATAAGGTGTCTGTTTAATTAAAGTAAAACGTTCGTGAGTATTTTTCATCATTACAAACATTTTTGTAGCCTCACTCTTAACCTGATGCCAATAGTTTTGGTCTCATTCAAAATCATTAAAGGTTTTTTGTATTTGAGTCAATATTTTGAGTCAGTGTTTTTGAAAAGCAAGGACATATCATCCCTACTGTTTGTGAAAGTAGAAGTGTTAACCTCAGTGTCCTGACTAAAGTCAATACTGATTTTGCTGAATCTGGTCTACCTGTGGTTCCCCCCATTAATTCACCTGGTGATGCAGTTTCTTACTCCTCTGCCTGATCCACTGTGTAGTGGTGTTTCTACTGAAAAATGGCTGCCAGGTGTCATCCAGGTGGGTACCACACCTCAGTATTTGATGAAACAGGTCTCCCTCTTATTAGAAAAGTCATTTGTAATAGAAAGTGCTCTACAAATATGGGGAATGAATTAATTTATACCTTTGCCTTAAACCTACTTGGGCTTTCAGGTGCGGCTTTTTCTTTCCTCATGGATCAATGAAGTATCAGGGGCATCTGAGGAAGAAAAGCCACAATGGAGGATTGTTAAAATGGGAATCTCAGAATATGCCAAGTACTGATTTAAAGTGTTTGGCAGGAGTAAACTTATCGTCTTTATCTTTTGTTCAACTAGGAGCTAATAGAATTCTAAAGAAAAATAATAGAACTCTGGTACACAAGATCAATATTTAGTGGTCACCAGTAAATAGTCTGCTGTCATTATCTTTCTAATTTTATTTAGTTTCTTCTTTTTGCTGGAATCTTAATTTACATTTATTGTTACTTTAGAGAAAACAGCTTTCACAAAAAGTTCCCCAAAGTTGAAGGTGATAAAGTATATTATACTTTAAAAAGTATAATCAAAGTATATATTAGTGTTGCAATAGCTCTGATGTGCAGTACAGTATACTGATTCCAACACTTATTTTCTGATCGCAAAAGACTCGTGGAAGAAGCTTTGAGAATTCTTTACCAGCCTGTCTCCATAAACAAAAACAGAGAAGGAAAAAATTGGGGCAAAATTAAAATTTAACTTTTTAATATAGCCTTTATAAGATCAAAGTAGTTCAGGTAGGTAGCCTCGTCAGCATACAGTACGTAGGCTGCAAAGGAACAAGTAATAGGTTTATTCCATGCTGAAAAGAGAAACAACATTTTTGCCAAGGAGCCTTCTTCAGGTGTACACAGCCAAAACGTTGGGTTTTCTTTCTTCTCTTTTCAGCATGGAATAAACCTATTACCTGTTCCTTTATAAGATTAATTTATCTTTTAAGATTCTAAACAGAGGACAGAGTTCCACTTCAGAATGAGTAAAACTTTCTTTAAATTAAAACAGAAAATGTTAAAATAATATTAACAGTTGTGTCTGGATGCCTACAGGGGGAATAATTAACTATTGCCCTGTAGAGTAGAAGAAGTGTTCATGTACACCCATAGTTCCCCTTCTTCCACTTCCCTGAGTAACAGATGGGTTTGCATATGCCAAAGAATGTGATCACAATCCACTGATCAAAACCTGACAGCAGAAGAATACTGTACTGTATGTGGTTTTCATCACATCAGATAGCATATGAACACATTAGGTATTGACCACTCAAAAGATTGGATTGGAATGAGAGACAATCATTGAATCTAACACTCCCATTAATACTAAATGCATACAAAACAATCTGTATCTTAATAAAAACGAAATAAGGTAAATTAAAAAGAAAAGAGAAAATAAAACATTCAATATTGAGAACAGAAAATATACATGAAAGGCCAAATAGAGAAATGGAAAGTTGTAATAAATAAAAAATAAATGTTCATATTGTCAGTTATAGTTAATAGCATAACATGAAAATATAAATTATTCATTTTGAGAACAAATACAGTAGTAAATGAATCAAATCTTTCAAAGTGTGTCCAGTCTGTACCATCACAATCAATCAAGTGTTGTTTTGTTGTTTCCTTGAGAATGAAAATTGGCCCAATTTAGCAGTTTCTCATAAGCTGTGTGCCTGTCAAAAATGGTCAAAAGTCAAAAGTTTGAAAACCTTCTTTCTACATGCTGAAATCTGTTTTTTGCATTTAAACCATGAATGAAACAGTAAGTGTAACAAAACTTCAGTGGTAATTTTAATCCTGACCTGTAAACAGCACAAAACATGTATATTTTATTGGCCATTTCAGCAGCAAGTTAGAAAAGAAAGAAATCACAACTGTTTGCTGGTAAGACATTGCTCTGCTTTCCTATAGCCAAATCATATCCATTCATCCATTTAACCACTTCTTCCACTTCAGGGTTGCAACTGAGCGAGATCCCCTCTCTGCAAGCAGCAGGTGCCAGTCAAGGTACACCCTGTTTGGTACGCCTGTCCAAAGCAGGGCACATACAGACAGACTCACACCAGGTCACGTTTTCCCAGAAGCCAATTAACCTAGCAGTATATCTTTTGACCGAGGGAGGAATCCGATGCACCCAGAGAAAACCCATGTGATCCCGGGGAGAACATACAAACCCCACGGAGATAGCACCTCAGGTCCAGAATTGAACCCAAGGTCCCAGTGCTGCGAGGCAGCCATGCTAACCACTGTCATGCCCAGAATGATAGCTGAAGGAGATCTGAATACTTGCTTTTGCTACCTAAGATATTTACAAAGTTGCTATGAGCTGATTACCATGTAACATTACTTATCATTAGCAGAGTAACCTACTGGTTGTCCATTGTTGAGACATGAAATATTCATGTTGATACACTGTTGCAGAAATTAAAAGTAAAAATGTATCCCTACCATATCAGTATCCCTACCAAAAGACAGAATGTGATGAACATCAATAGTCCATGCACGTTATCATCTTTGACCCTACTCTGAGGTTGTCAGCTCAATATTTCAGAATCTTTACTGCAGAAGAGTATTTATAATTCAGTGGTATACATTGATTTTTAAATGTGCTGATATGAGTGCTAGTGAGAGAATTGATTCCTTGCAGTATGGGCATTATCCTATTGCAATCATTGCATTTTCATATTCATACCTTTTTTCTCTGCAGAAATGTTACAGTTAATAAAAATAAAAGACCAAAAAAGAGAACACTCCAGTCAAACACAATAATCTTCAGATTTTTAATCTGCATCCACAAGCAATTGATCTGTATTTTCAATATAATTGGATTTTATTGAGACAGCTGTCCTGCATTTTTATGTCTCTTCAGTGGAAAGTAGGAAACCAGACATTCACTGTAAGCTAGGGCGGAGCGGTGGCTCTGTGGCTAAGGATCTGCGCCTGTGACTGGAAGGTTGCCGGTCCAAATCCCGTGGCCGGCAGAGGAATCCTACTCCGTTGGGCCCCTGAGCAAGGCCCTTAACCTTAACTGCTCCAGTGCCCCAAGCTTCTCTCCCTGTCTCTGTGTCTGTGTCTCCATGGAGAAAAAGCTGGGGTATGTGAAAAGATGCATTCCTAATACAAGAAATTGTATAGGGCTAATAAAGAAACATTAAAAAAAAAAAGCTAGTTTATAACCAGATACTTAATTGCAGAAAGGAATGGTTCCATTGCTATTGTGGTTTGACTCAGCTGCACTTGTCTGTGACAGAGAAATATTTGTGTGCTTTTAAATCAGGGTGCAATTTAAACTAAAGATTAAAATGATCATTTGGTTTGGTCCCTGCCCTGCCTGTCTGTGCTTGAATACCAATCAATCAACTGGTCAGGCACATAGAACAGCATACTAAGCAGGCTTACCTGTTTTATATAATTATTCTGATCACATTTTACTTGAAGGTACAGTATTTTGCACACTAACAGCAGACTACACTGAACTGCACAAAAACAAATCTGTGTACTATGTGACAACTGTATTACATAATGTGTGTACCAATTACACACATCTTCCAGGAATTACTTATAATGGAAGGGAGAGAGAGACAAACTTGTTTCATATAATGAAATTGTGAAACCTAAACAGTGTCTAAGTTTTCATATTCCTTTTTAGTTTCAGTGTAGGCCAACAGTTAGTTAGCAGTGCATTCAGCATCATATCACCCTGCAACTCACAAGTGGCAACCCACTGAAGCTAAGCAGGTGTGAGCCTGCTCAGTACCTGGATGGGAGACCTCCTGGGAAAAACTAAGGTTTCTGCTGGAAGAGGTGTTAGTGGAGCCAGCAGGGGGTGCTCACCCTGCGGTCCATGTGGGTCCTAATGCCCCAGTATAGTGACGGGGACACTATACTGTAAACAGGTGCCATCCTTCGGATGAGATGTAAACCCAAGGTCCTGACTCTCTGTGGTCATTAAAAATCCCAGGGCGTTTCTCAAAAAGAATAGGTGTGTAACCCTAGCGTCCTGGCCAAATTTCCCATTGGCCCTTACCAATCATGGCCTCCTAATAATCCCCCTCTATGAATTGGCTACATTACTCTGCTCTCCTCCCCACTGAAAGCGTTCTGGCGCACTATGGCTGCCGTTGCATCATCCAGGTGGAGGTGGTGGTGGAGAGTCCCCATTACCTGTAAACCTGAGTGGAGTGTCCAGAAAAGCGCTATATAAGTGTAAGCAATTATTATTATTATTATTATTATTATTATTCCTATTAAAACTAGGACTCAATCCAAAACGTAAGACAAAAAGGTTTGCTTTTAATTAAAAGCCCCATAGTTTAAATCTTATATGTGAATGAATAGCTGGTGATTACAGAACCCTACAGTGAGCCTGTGGAATATTCAGCTGGCAATGTGGTCCAATCTCATGTGCTAATGCACATGAAAGTCAAATCAATTCCTGTCTTTCTTAATGCAAATGCAAAATGAAATAAGTACTGTATTCCTCCAGCAAGTAGTGCTTCCACTACTTTTTGGTCATGTTTATCTTCTTACATTTGCCAAGTTATATGCTGCAACGTTCATTCAAATTAATTCCATCAGACCTCATTTAAAATATGGAGTGTGGAGTTTAGTAGGAACCTGGTCAGCACTGCAGGTTTGATCTAGTAATAATTCCACAAACTCCAGTATCCTTCAGTCCAATACCACCTTCAAATAATATAATTCAGACTTTAAGCACTGCTCCTTAAGACTTTAGCATAACATTTACATAATAATTTTATTTACTAAAGCAGTAAGCCTTTCAAGGCTATATGAGGGCACTTTGAATAAAACATTACGTGATGCACTGATTGCACTGATGAAACACACATTTTCTCAATGCAATAGATAGGAAATTAGCCCACAGCAAAGAGGGTGCTGTACAAAAACTGTCAACTGTAGGAAATAGATTGAAACTTCAGGACCCGGCTGGTTTCTGTCAGGAAATTCTCAAAAGCACATCAAAGCACCATTTTCAGCTACAGCTTCTGTAGTTTCAGATACAGCAAAATTTATGATTTGTAATCTAAGGTGCTGTGCTGGGTAACGAAGATATTTGATTAAAACATACAACATGTTTATTAGAAAAAAACGTTTTAAAACGTTTATGAAGAAATAAATGATTTCACAGTCAAAGAAGGCTCCTTTGGCAAAATGTTTTCTAAACTTGTTTTTTAAGTCTACTTTAGAATTCTTGGATTTACCTCTCCTTTACAGCTCATACATAACATCAAATCAGTGTCCCAAAGATAGATTTGTGAGGGGTGGAATCTGTGTAATTAATTAACTCTTCACTACTTTTAAATGGGAAGGGCACCTTCCATTTTGTTGTTTATTTTGTTTAAGTCCATCTCGAACTTGGGTTCTCTGCAATGCAGTTAACACGGTCCAATGAGAACTTCAAACAATTACCGTTCATTTACATCACAAATAATTTTACTAAATGTTTACTATAATTTTACTAAACTTGGTGATAAACAAGCTGGACTTGGCATTTTTTAAAGAACAGTTCTTTCCAGACCCTATGCGAACAACACAATCCGGGGTTGTGAGGAAACACTGGGGAGAAAAGCCATGCAGGAATCGGGAATGAATATGGGGGGGTGTGTCCAAAGTGCGCAGATGTCCAGGGTTAGTGAGTCTGAGTCAAACAATCCAAAGAAGAAGTCCAATGCGAAATCCAAAAACACAAGCATAAGTCCATGGCCAGGTGATCCATCCAAATCAAAGGATTAAAAACTGGAACTGGGTCGGGACTGGCGGGAGGGGAATGGGAACAGAGAATAAAACCTTAATGGGACCAGGCGCTTCCAGGTCCTGGACTCGCACGATACGGAGATCAGATGCAGAGCCCAGATTAATGTCAGAGCCTGGCTTTTAAGGGGGGCTGGAAGGAGGCTAAGAACAAGGAACATGTGCGGGGAATGAGGCAAGCAAAGAAGAGCTGGAGCACCCTTAAGGGGGAGGGACTACAATCGTGACACATATGTTTAGTTTTATTGCCCTTGTACTCCATCTGAAGCACACAGTGGTGAGGCTTTTCCCCCATCCATCAATCAGCATGCCCCTAACTAACATTAATGATAGTTCAATGGTTAAATCAAACCTTAATTAAGGTGGAGAAGAGGCGTTATTTGAATAGTGAGCTTTAACTCACCTGACTGAGGTAAAAAATAACCCATCTACACAGACAGGGCTGTATGAATCCCGCTCTTCCCCTCCATTTTGCTGTGAAGGCAAAGATAGGCTGGAGTGAGGGATATGAAAATGAACTGCTCAGGCAAGTATGATGTGTATACAAATGCAGGTGAAAGTGGGCAAGAATAGTGTTTGACCTCCATGCAAACTCTTTAAAACATTATCCGTTTGATTACAAGAATTCTGACATTTCATTATACTTGAATGTTGCAATAGAATACCAAGAACAATCTTTGCTGTTTTCCTGGTAACACCCATGGCGGACTGAAGGAGCGAGCCCTGAGTGATGAATACTTTCTGTATGCTAGTGCCACAATGAAAATGTATATAGGCAATCCTGAAAAGTTTACTCTTCAATAGCAAAAGGGTGCACAGACATTGTGTCCTAAACGTAGAACTACTTTTGTTGCCATTTAAAAAAAAAAAAATAAAAAAACTGCTCTCTGACTTTTGTTTCTCCATGTTTAACCAAGGTAAACAACAGTACCCTCATTATTTTACTGTACAACTTAATAACTTTGTGGATGACGTCTGCAGAACATCTGATCTTTCTCTGTTCTCTAGAAAGCTGTCAAAACATAAGCTTGATTCAGAGTTAACAAAAATGCATTCTCGTTTCTAAAGAAAAAATACTGGAGAGGAAGGATGAATCATTCTCTTCAATGACATCCGGTAAGAGACATGGAGAGTGTCCAGCTCAAAAGGATACCAGGATGAGTCAGACTGAGCAGTGGGTGGCACATTAGATTATGATACTTAGTGCAGGGTTACTGGCATCTCGCAAAAAAAAAAGTATCTGGGTCAAAAAGGAGAAACATTCATAAACTGGATACAGGGTCCGTTATTAAAAACAATCTTTCTGCTATACAAGAATCTTTGAAAAGTCCTGGTTTTACGGGGAAATTTGAGTGTTTTGCACCCAGTTTCCCAAAACCTTGTGTTTCAGATTAATGCTTGAACTATTCATATTAGGTGACATTGTGCCGGTAAATGTTTTCATAGTGGAAGAGACCCTTAAGCCAAGTGTGATGTGATAGTAATACGTGCTGTTTCCGGCCCTAAATGAGTATCAACAGAAAGGAAAGGGTCATCATGCCCAGCACATACAGTACATCACAAAGAGCTTTCCCTACTCTCAACCAGCAGTTTTACCAGATACGTATACAGTTAACAGTGAAATGTGTTTGTTGACTAATGCCCTATTATTTTTTTTAGCTCTGCAGGTAAGTGCAGCTGCTTCACAGCTCCTTGGACCTGGGTTCCGGGCTGGATAGCCTTCTATGACAGGTTTGCACCTTCCTTCTGCTTGTATGGCTTTTCTACGAGTTCTCTTAGCCTCACCCCTCCTTCTTAAGCTGGGCTGATAGGTTCCACATTCCAGGAGAATTCCCTTAATTTATCTGCCATGTCTTGGGTAGCTCTGCTTTAATATAATCCCTGTGTTACGACCCCAAGTGTCTAGGGGTAAAGGGGTTTAACATTTAGGATAACTTTTGATGCAGGATGGTTCTGGTGAGGGACTTGGGAAGCGTGATAACAAGTGTTGGTGCAAAAGTAAATATTTTAAGGTGAATAAGTGACTGGTATGTAATAAAACACAATAACACACAGGGATAGGGAACTAGAGTGGTGCCAAAGAAAAGAAAACAAACAAAATAGAGCTGGCTAGGAAAGTGAGGGAAAGCTAACCTAACTACAAAAGAAAGCCCAAAACACACGTTCTTCAGCGTCTTCAAATGCCCTAGCTAACCTTCACTGACTACCCAAAACCATACTGTCATGACCGTCAACCTGCCCAGTCCAGCCCCCAAGAGAGCTAACTAATTCCAGCAGCGGGGCGATAATTACAACCTCCGCTGCATGTGTTAACTCAGCACCAGACACCCTACCGTGCGGCAGGCTGCAGCATTTAAGCCATTCAAACCCACTTCTGGCTGCACGGTACTGAGTCTACACTTTAAGAGCTCTACCTGGCGTTTATTCTGTACCTCGCATTCTTCTGGATTCTGGACTTCCCTTTTGCCTTTTGACTTTGGACCTCGCCTCTCGTTTCGGATTGTTTGCCACTATTTGTACTTCCTGGATTTCGAACCATGTTTCTCCTTTTGACCACGGACTCGCCTTACGTACCGGAGTGTTCGCCTGCCTCGTCACCTACTGTACCTACCCCTGCGTCTGCACAGGATCCACATGTCTCTTCATTGGGGATCCATTACACATACAAGACAAAGGGCACTCACCCATATTAACTAGTGTTACTAAAACAAAAATCAACTGTATACAAAATGTACCCAACAACCTAAACTAACCCTTTACACAAAAGTTCACACAAATATACAAATACACAAATGAACTATTTCAAATGAAACAAAAGAACACAATGGTTAACAACAAGTTAGGGCAAGGTAATGGCTAAACAAGGATAAACACAAACAAATGAAAGTACAAGACGAGCACAAACCAACAAAGCTGAAGCTATACGAATACACACGAAGAGAAACAAAGCCGAAGCAAAACCAAAAGTGAAATGAAACCAAAGCTAAGCCGAGCGGGACCGAAGTCAAACAAAAAGGCCCCTTCATTCAGAAAACCTCCAACTTATATACTAAATAAGCTGCACTTGATAAAGAAGCTGATTGATGATGACATCACAGGGAAACAATGATGTAATGATGAACCAATGGAGGAGGGAGAACAATCAAGGTCAGGAAGTGTGGAACACAGCAACAAAACACACACAGACCACACACTGGGAGGTAACACCTGAAATATGTGGGATGATGTTTGGGTAAATAAAAGTATAGTAGCCCTGCAAAATCTCAGTGGTTTGTGGTGGCTGACCTTCTGTAAATATGACATTCAAGAAATGAGGGGAGGTTTAAAAAAACTCAAATCTGGTTAAATACAGTGCTAAGTAAACCCTCATCCTTTCTGCAAAATACTTCAAAGGAGTGATCCTGACTAGGGCCTTGTTTCAAATACAAACAAAATTATGAAACATAGCGTATTGTAGGTGTTTCCCAAGAAATCCTGTAAATAATGGAAAAGTGCAAGAGATAATTCCTCAAATCTTTCGAGCAGGTATCATGGTGTGCTCCTCAGGCTGGCTGGTTTTGTCCTTGCTCTGTTAGTCTTCAATGACAATCTTTGAACAGAAATCACAGCACATGTTCTGTGTGTCCTTCATGCATGTAGCATCCAATTAAAAAGGCAATTAAGAATGCACATATGAATGGGTTTTATTACAGTGTTTTCTGAGAGATGCCATAAACCTTAAAAAGTGTGCAAAACAAAAAAGATGAGGATCAGCAACAAGACAGGCAGAAGACTTTCTAATCTAACAGCACATAAATTATTTGCTGTGTTCAGAATGGTTTATTGTATAACACAGGCCTTCAAGTACACAGTACAAGAATAATCACTTTCATCTGATAAGTATAGGATTAAGCCATGAAAAATTTAATGGAGAGTCCTTGTTACTAACAGAAATCCTGTTGATATGTTTTATGTAATCTGTTTACGTGTTATTCATACTGTTTTGGCAAGCATATGCTTGCATTTTATGGATTGAATTTGTACAATTCTGATTATGAATACTATAAGGTTCCTTTAAGTTAAATTATATAAATTCCATTCTGAGACCCAAGTGCAGAAAAGCACTTTAAGTGAAAACATATCAAACTCATTAGAAAAGTTTTAGATAATTCCAGATCATTTGAGTATCATGACATAACTTTTATTGAACTAGGGCTGTTTAAATACAATAAATCTGTTACAGTGGCATCACTTTCATTTTAGGTGTCTCAAGACAAATTAAATCCTCTGAGACAAGAGACATGTATGTTTACATAAAGAAGTTTGATATACATTTGGGCTGTGCAGGTATTGCATTTGAGGGAGTTAAGTACTGTGCCACAAAATAGTCATTTCAATCCAGCTTATATCATGGACTATAATAGGAGATTCCAAAAGACACAGTCAGTAATCACACATAAAGTGTATAAAATATTGAACTAGATTCCTGTTTAGATTCAACAGATTCCTGTTTTGTAACGTGTTTTTCACTGTGAAAATACAACAAATGCTGGAATCGGAATGGTATTTATTAACTAAAGTTGTATCTTCTACTTACTGCTCAGAAACTGCAATTTAATCATATATACTCAATAAAGATCAATTCTATATCATTTTTGTGTCTTTACTCTAGTGAAAATATATTACTGGAAACAATAACTGGGGGAAAATATAATTTGCTTTACTTTGAAGAACAAAGTATGTAAATCCAGGGCAAAATTAATAACAGCATGGAATGTCCCACCTTTCATCAGACACGATATACCCTGGCAGAGAAGTGAATTATGCCAAATCTAGGATAATGGGCCTAGTTCATTAAGTTCTTAAAATATGAGTTATACCTTGTGATTAGAGCTCTGTGTTGATATTCTGGCTGCATATAGAGTAGATAGCAAAACCCAGCAGCTCAATATAATTTTGCACTCAGGGCCAACAAAGATGCAAGAATGGTATGTGAGCAGTCGGAACTATCTAGAACCTGGGTGGTATTGAGCTGATATTCCATGAACATACTCCAGGCCAAGCAAACATGCATACTTTTAGTGTTACAGTGATACATGTAAATTATTTCTTAATGATTTTAAGCATTAATTTGAAGTCAGTATAAGATAACAAGAATCTTATGTCTCTACCTACAGTACATTCGAATTGCACTTTAGGATGCATAATTCATAGTTACCAAATAGTTTCACATAAATCCATTTATTTACAGTGCTGTGACATTTCAGTACTCTAAAGATACAGTGTAAATACAGCATCACTGTGTTTTAATTGTGTATGAGTTTCGGTTCCTGATGTTATGCATGTTACAGTACGTTTCTCTGATGGCTCCAGAAACTATAGTTATTGGACACAACAAACCACATCCTTGAACCAGGAAAACAAAATCCTCTATTGGAAGAGTCATGTTTGCTATGAGCAAATAAGCAAAATTCCTGAGTAATGTTTGACTCTTCACATACTGTACAGTAATTTGTTTTCAGTAATCACCAGGTGGGTGTAGTTATCACATTACAACAGGTCACTGGGGTGAGAGTAAGAAGGAATTGTTTTCAAATATTATTAGACTACTTCTCTTCTACTGGGAGCACCAGCTGTGGTTATTGAAATTCCATTCGTGGATTAGTTTCACCACACACAAGACAGACACTGTGGCATGCTCTATTCATGGGCCATTTATATTAGATCCATGCCCATTTTCAAATGCAAACACCCGTTTCGTATGAGGAATGTTTGTAATGTCATGTTACTTGCTTGTGAAGATATTTAAGTCTCTATTGGATAAATCGGTTACTTAGCTGAAGTGTCACCCAAACTTTCCCTTGGCTATGATTTGGTATGTGGTGCTACGGATGGTCCCTGATATACATCTGGGTTAGGAGCCAGAAAGTCACGACACATAGCAAAACAATGTATAAAAGCACATTTTTCCTCATACTAATATTTTAAATGTGGAGAGTACTGGATCATAAGAAAGTAATTTTTGCCCTATGAGACTTAGAGGGGAAGGGTCTTCCATAAGATTTAATGGAACAGAGTCGGGTTAGAGACTGAGTGTTTCTCTTGTACGGTGCCTAAGCCAATCAAGTACAGGGGGTCCTGTTATAAGTCCAGGTGACATTCTTAAATTATGCAACATACAGCAAAATGACTTAGAAAGGGAAATTAATATCCATAAGGCATTATGTAATTATCTTGAGAAGCATTCCCAACTCACAGTACAGTTCTGACATGGGTATACATATTTAATGTACTATACCTCTAACACATAAAAAACAGTTTACCGGCTCCTTTCAAATTGTGGTCGTCAAAACTATCAGTCATTCACTGCTTCGGGGTAGATTCATTCTACAGACTGTTCATGCATTTGACGTTAGAGATCAAACCTTGATGCATTGGACGGCTCATCAATGTGTTGTATGGCGGTAAGAACTCAACTTTAATGTTGGCCATCCATCCATCCATTTTCGATGGAATCAGGGTTGTGGAGGAACCCTAGCCTATTATGTTAAGCAACTGGCATAAGGCATGAAGGAACAGAATGGACACCAAGTCCATCACAGGACACACACTCACACCAGGGTTAGCTTTCACAGAAGCCAATTAACCAACCAGTTGGTCTTTGGACTGAGAGAAAACCAGAGCAGCCAGGGAAAACCCACACAAACCTCTCACAGGGACCATCCCCGATCTGGAATTGAAGCCAGGGCCCCAGTCCTGTGAGGAAGCCATGCTAACCACTGTGCCACAATGCCACCTGTTGGGGCATAGCGATTCATAATCATATGTCTATAAGAAGATTTTAGATTTTGCTCCTCATGATATTTTATCAATTTGTGACAAAACTATGCATGAACCATCTATGTTGCTGGCTTTGGTGCCATTGAAAATCTCTTGAAGCATCTTAATTCATCAATGACGAATGCAAAAAGACATAACAGAGCAACTTATAACAGCGATCCCCTGCAAGGTATGAGGATATATTGTGAGGCAGTGTTAAGAGGCTCAGTCTTCAATGACACGTCATTCCCTGTTAGATAGATAGATAATACTTTATTAATCCCTTACGGAAATTGATGTGTTACAGCAGTCCAGCCCAAGACAAGCAAAAACAGACATCAGAATAGTTATAAAACAAAAGACAACAAAATAAATAAAAATAAATAAATACATAGGTGTGTGCAAAATGTGATGATCATAGTCACCGTAAAAACAATACAATAATGTGCAAAATGTGAATAGGTTTATACAGACTGATTGTCCAAAAAGTACAATGGAGCAAACATACTGTGTATAGACGAGCAAATGAAGGGCTAACAGTCCTAGCCTAGGGCAGCGTTATCGCCCTGACAGCCGCCGGGAGGAAAGACCTGCGGAAACAGGTCTTATAGGTCTTACAGGTTAATAAGCCACAGACTCTTGGTGCATACACACAAAGTATCTAGCACAAAAATAATTTATATCAGTTATATTCAAGGCCTTTTAGCACTAATGAATGGATAAGTTTAATTGTTAGCATAAAAATGTACATTTTTGCACCTTGCCAAGCTATGTGATGCATTAGGCAAAATTTAGCAGAAATTATATTCCTCCATTAATGGCATTTAAAATTGTTACGCGTCCAGGAACAGGTATCAGACAGATAAACATCACATTATTGTACGTGCTAAACATCTTTACTTTAACTTTTAGGTCAAACATGAGATACTATAGCTTGACCAATAATGATTTCTTGCTGAGACTATCATATGAATGCTATCTGTAGATGAACACCTTTGGCTGTTTGAGAAACCCAAACCATGGTAACTGGGATTTAGCCCAATGGATATCTAGTAATACTAGTAGTATCACCTTTCATATGTACAATATTAAAATGGGTGTTCTAAAAACAAATCAGAAGCTGAATAGCAAGAAGTTTGATTCTTCACTTGGTTTCAGTGAATTATATTGAGAAAGAACAGAAAGTGAAAACTAACATCTGTAACACTCTGGAGTTCTGAACCAAAAGTATGTATTTTCTGTTTTTTCATGTAAACTTTTTAATGGAGTACTTTACAATCTGTTGTTACTGAATTTCACGCTTTTAACCTTTTTGTTATTAGTTCTGTCATTTTTATCTACCATTTAATATCAAGTACCATTAAGGCTTAATGAATATACAGTGCAATTAATAGGACCAGTACATTACTCTGTTGGGGAATGTACACTGATACTGTATGTTCTAGATGCAAATGTGTTTAACTAGCACTTAGCTTGTTATACAGTATATGCTGTATGAATTAGTTTTGTGGTTCAGTAGTAGCGTAGTGTACTCAGGCAAAAGGTAAAAAAAAAAGCATTACCATCACCCCTGTCAACTGTGCAGTTCATATTATAGCCACTTGAATTGAACATATTCTCTATATTTTAATATAGTCACTTTATGAGGTTATATACACAACTATGTAAAATTCCTTTTGATGGGCAAGTATTTTTAAAAGAGCTCTTTAATTTGTGTGATAATAGAGGTCTTTTTAACTTTAATACTAAGGTCTTTGTCTTGTATTATAATTACTTATGTCAACAGAAAAAAATTACTCTGAGGAAATACATTTATATTCCAATAGGTTTGCTGCAAAGAACTTGTTTTTGGGCAGTGTTAATCTGTTTTATAATAGTGACACTATTATTGTATATTAGCATTCTAGAGATCTCTGTATCTAACCTTAACAATCAAAAAATCATGTAAACTCTTTAGTGCTGAAAGTAGCAATAGTGGAGAATTAGCAAGTGTTCTCCAACTGGTTTAAAAAAATCTAGTCATTGCCCCAGTTATCTTTACAGAATAAATATACAGTTAAAGGTGTGGCTTTTTTCTACGATGTTAACATTAAAGATTCTGTAGGAGTGGAAGAGCCTAAATGAATACTATACATACAAATTGCTTGGCCAATCGCCACGAGATTCCCCTGTCTTGTAAAACTCGAGCATGGTGGTCAGCACTAGTACCAGGTTCAAATCTGGCATCAGGCACCTGTGGAGCTTACATGCTCTCCCTCCTATTAGGGGTGGGCTACCTCTCTCCCCTGCAACCTGTTCAAAGGCGATCTTACTTCATAGACAGACCTTACAGTAAAAGGGTAATGCCTGGACCTCAGACTTTCTATAAACTAGGTTTTGTGGGGTGTGGTGATAATAAAAATGGGGGTTTATTTCTTTCCCATTGGTTGTTGCAATTCCCTGAGAACGGTGACTGATCAATCTTGTACTGTGCAGCATTTTGTGACTATCAGCTGTGCTGAAAACCAGAACTTAAATATTAATTGTTGCTATCGGTCAGACAATTCTAATTCCAGCAACAATGACCAATGGCATGACAAAGACAATAGAAATCATCGGTGGAAACCCATTAAACATACTGAAACTACCTAAAAGCCTGTAGATATGTTGCATAGATTCTGCTCTATAACCGACTCTGAAGAGTGTGGTAGTACGTCATTGACTTTGAAATATATTAACCCACCAAGGTAGAAAATATACATACCAGACAGAATTTCATTTGTCAGAATTACAAAATAATAAAAGAATAGCTAAAAATATCTTTTGAGACTTAGTTTCTTGGTTCTGAGTGGAATTGCTGCAGAGGTGTGAGTGAATTACTACAACTTATCAGGTCATTAAGCTCACCAGAATTGAAAAAGATTAATTCATTTGAATGAGCAAAAGCTGTGAGAGATTGAAAAACCAAAGTTTCACACCAGTTCTAGTTGAGAGGAATGATTTTTTATGAGCAGAATTCAACATAGAAATGCATCAACTTGTAATGGAAGCGGTCTTTCTGGACCCTGTGCAGATGATACAATCCGGGGAAGAGTGAGGAAAACTTAGGAAAAAAGCATGCAGGGGGTCAGGAATGAAAACAGGTGGCAAGTCCAAACCTGGGCGGTCCATCTGAGACAAAGACAAACAGGATTAAAAACCAGAGCGGGATCCGGTGGAGGGTCAGGGGGGAACGGGACCAGGCGCTCCAGATCCTGGACTCGCTTGGTACAGGAACCAATGCAGAGCCCGGAACAGAGTGAGCGTCTGGCTTTTGAGGTGGGCTGAATAGGAGGCTCGAACAGGGGGCAGGTGCACAGAATCAACTCTGAAAGAGCCATAGTGCCCTTAAGGGAGAGGGACAGATTTTGATTTTGTGCAAGTAGTGGGAGATATTGTGAGGTCTGAGAAAAGCATTGTATAGACAAGCAGATGCTGTATCTGTTAATTAAGAGATGATTTAAAGTAGAATAAAAATAGTTTAATTACATGTTGTGTTCCCTAGCGATCATTTTTGCGATTGATCAAATTAATACCTTATGAAGCACTGGTTGCCTCTTGCATCATTCCCCTTCAGGGAAATTACAAAACCATCATAGTGTGACCAGTGTCATCAGAAGCCATGACAAGGTCATTGGAGAAGGGGTTTTCCCTGAAAGATGACTGGAGCACAATGGTTTTAAACATAGCTGGAGGAGACATACATCACACAGAGTGATTCATTTTTCAAACAAGCAATCCTTGGGTGATCAAATGGTTCTGATAGGCTTTTCGTTTGCCAAACATCAGAGGCAAAACAAGGAGAAAAAAAAGCAATCAAGCAACAAAAGGCTACATGCCTTTTCCCAGAATCTTTTAAGTCTGTTGAAAAAAGGGCAAAATGGAAAAATTAGCTAATTTATTGTCCCTGCAGAGTTTGTTTGCTTGCAAGACAAGAATGAACTGTTAAACATGACTTTTAAGTTTGGTGTGTTAACAGTAAGAATGCTAAAACAATTTGAAAAATAGAATCAATCATAATGATGATGACCAATAAAATGTGATGATGGCTAGGTGCAGATCCCAGTATGTTTCAATTCATCACAATGCTTGTTCTGTGACTTTGTTGTGACTGACTCCAAATGTTATTGTTATTATATGGCCTACAAAAAAAAGATCACAGAGTGCTTCACTATTTATCCAAGAAAACACACCTAGCCAATTGCAATCTGGTCAATCAGCAACACAATGGTAAATCTCAAATCTTTATAAAGTTACCTCCATTTTGGTTTTGGATATTACTTTTATCTCTAATTACGTTTCTCTTGACAGGTGTACAAGGTTTTAGAACATCTCACCTTCAGTATTTGTTTTGTCCCTATAAACACCACCCCTATTGACACTTGGGTTTTTTTCTGCACAAAAAGCAGCATTCAATTCTGTGTGTTATGACTGGTACACAGTGAATGTGGACATTAGTATAGTGCTTTACATGCTCCACTACACCTCAGCCCAAATTGATTTTCTTTAGCTTGTTTACTGTCACTCTCAGCACAGCAGGCTGCTTGGCTAAACCCAATGCTACACTGCACAGGTGCTCTAAATCAATACAGTGTCAGAGATCTCAATAGTTTATGTAAATTTCATCCCGCTAAAAGACTCATATAATAGTTTTTTAAATAAATATTTTACTTACCACAACACTTTGCCACTATAACTAGACTTGCATTTTACAAAAGAGGTGTTCCTGAATAGAGCCATTAGTAGAAGTAATAAAGAACACACTAAAGGGGAGGCAAGGAAGGCGGGGGTCATTAATCATCAGAAGCTGCAGTGATCCCCTTTGAGTTCATTAACACTTTCCATTGATTTGCTTTGTAATATTTCCTGCTCACTAACATGCATGGAAAGCAGAGTGCTCAGGGTTTATGTTGGAACTAAGAGGTACAATTTACAAATGTCTGTTTTCTGTCATAGGAGATAATTCATTCAAGGTACTATTATTTTTGTGTTGCCCAAAACTCCACAGTAATTTAATGTAATAATTTACCAAAGATTACATCTACTAGATCCTATTCCACACATAATATACAGTACTTTAAAGTGGCGATTTATTAAATCACATTGTATTCCCTGTGCTCTCTCATAGTGTATCTGTTTCATTTCTGTATTGTTCCATCTTCAGTTGAATGCTACAAACCACAGCTAGGCAGTCAAGCACTGTATACAAGTACAGTTGTATTTTTAGGCTTAATGTTACCAGCATTACCTTATCACAAACATGAGGATGAAAGAGTTACAAACAGTGCAGAGAATAAAACTTCAAGAAACGTACTGTTCTGAATTTCTCATTTGCTTTCATCTTTGATTAGCTTTCTACATTTGTTACACCAGTAGCATTTTATTTTATTTTCTCGGACAGCCCAAGGGCCCATTAAGCAATGGGGATTTGAAATCAATTTCCATGCAACCTGCTAGCCCTCTGGGAGAAATAATGAGGCATTGTTTAATTTGGGTTATAATTAGAATAACTGGCAAATTGAAAAACCAGCAGGACCATGGACCATGCCTTGGAGCATTATATATTCATAAATGCATGAAACAATGATGTGCTTTTACAAAACATTTAAGGTAGAATATGTATGAGATCTTCTTGACACTGAAACTGCACAGAATACAGAAATTAAATTTGGTTTAACGGTTTTCTCCCTTAGTCACTGCTGTATGATGGATTATCCTGTGATCTGTAATGATACTAAATTAAATCTCAGCTGGAAATAATGACTGTTTATATTATATATATATGCTGAAACAACTTCCATTTTGGTTGTTGTGTTCAGATATTACTTATTATCTCTAAATGTTTCTCTTGACAGGTGCAAATGTTCTATTAAATATCAAAGGAAATCTTTCACAGTGCCTAATATGATGGTAACACAAAGCACTTACCTGGCAAATACAAAATATTGTATAGCATGTGCAATGACATTATCTCGATACAGGTAAAATTATGCTACTTAATTTATCAACATCATTGATCAACAGTGAAAGTCACAGGCTAGTAGTATGTGTCTCCACTATTGGAAGCAATTGGAATACAAGCTGTACATGTGCAACATGTGACCCAATTCTGTCCTGTTCCTCTCATGCTGCCTGGAAAGCATGTACCTGTTCACCGACCCCAGATGATTAATCAGATTAAACAGATTAATCACCTGGTCAAGTGCAGGGCAGTATTCCACATTTGCTGTTGTACAGAAAACACTACCATGGCTGTTTGTCATTGTTACTACATTTTAGTGTCCTAGTTTTATTTGTGGGGTTGAGTTGTCCCTTTACTGACCTTGAGTCAAGCTTCTGCTACTGCAGCATGCCTGATGATTAAAGTACTTCTGGTCTGAATATACAAGGAAGAGAAAGATCTGCAGCAGCACAACGTTCTTCACGATGTTTTATTTGCTTCTTTAGCAATATCTTTATGTTGCAAATATGTAATGTAAAGTGAACTTCTGACACATTAAGTTAATTGACAACCGATTCTACAGTACTGAATAAGTTTAAACAGTAGGAAGTGCTCCTGTGCCAGTCAGCCTGGAGTTATTACCCTAAAACTAGACAGTTTTATAGGAGTATAATGGTGTCTATCCTATAGTAATCAAAATGCTTCTCTGAAGATGTTAATGAAACAGGCTTTCACACTAGTATTTTGTCTTGTATCAAATTCTTCAATCCAGCCAAGACAAATCGCTGGGCACAAAGTGTTTAGTATACTTTGATCATAATATTCTTGTGCTTTCTAGACCACACTTTTTACCCCCAAACTAAATTCATTAGGTTTCATTTGGATTATCTACCACCACAGAATTCTTGGAGAAGTGGAAGCTTTTTGTGTCCAAGACAGCAATAAGATCCTTAAGATCCCATTCAAACACTCATTTAATCACTAAGTCAGGTATCATTATTAATGGATTAATGGGCACCTCACAAGTACATGATTTGTGAATGTTATTCCATGTGCTATTGAAATGATTCCCAGGAACAATAAGCAACTTTTAAGTTCCAAATATTGTGCTATTAATTTTAAAATTAACTTATACCAATTGAGGTATTGTTAATGAGTAGTTTTTTGTTCTTAAAGACAAGGTATACTCTACTTGATAGACTTGGTACTATCAAAAACATATCAAACTAATTTTCACGGATTTGGTTTAGAGTTTCAAAATGAGAAAGATGTTAAGACTTCAACTGGACTTCACAGACTTCAAGAGGTATGAATATTGCAATGAAGGTGGTGGTTCACCTCTCTCTTCAGGGTGACTAATAGTGCCTCCCTTGTTCTAGACAGTGTGAATGGAAGGGAAGATAAAGACCCAAGTGACACAAATAAGAGTTGGAACAGAAGAATGGTGATGAAGGTCTCTATTACAAGACTCCTACCAGTGGAAAAAATTCAAACATCTGAGACAAAGCCTTTGTTTCCTCAGAGGATCAACCCCTCATGCCATCTTGTACCTATTTACATCCATATATTGAATTATGCCCAGCCTCAATGTCTGTGTCCGCAGAGTGTTTTAAGACTTTGTCTGCTATGTCATTTGTGTAATTTGTGGTTTTTACCTGGAAAAATACACCAGACAGGCAATGAATCCTGTGGCATAAGCCTGAAGGGAAAGAACGCTGCTCGTTAAACTTTACGAGCAATTGCGTCCAATTTGTTGAGCAGGCCAACACTGTGTACTACAGTATATGTGCGAACACAGGCAGTGTGTCATGTTTTTCTAAGTGTTTCTTGTACCACATCTTCCATTTATTAGCCCATTGAAATCACCAAGTAAATAGAAGACGCAGTTAAGGTATTATGCCATGTTTAGGAATACCTCATTTCAATCTTCTGCAAAAACCAGGGAGTGAGAAAGACTGTTTTTCACTCACTTAACACCTCCATGAAAGAATTGTTTCCCTCCAATTTATTAATTCCATACAGTTTAAAAAACTGAAATGAATGATATTGTCCCAAAAAATGATTAGCATGTGACAAGTAAATGCTATATATGTACATTATTAATTGGATTAATACATACATTCATGAAGTATTTTGCTCAAGGGTACAACAGTGCTGCTCCACCAGCGCTATATGAGTCCTAACTACTACAACTTTACAATACTTCTCAGTGTTACTTATTCAAAGTCTTAAAAGAGACTTGTTTAAATCATATTCCTAATCATTATTGATATGTTCTTCTGTTTAAGGACAATTTGGTCATATCATGAAAGTTGAGTGCAAAGCAAAATACATTTAAATCTTTCACACTGCATCTACACTAGAATACAAAGTCAGTGGTCAAAAAGACATGTATTAAAAAACAGCAAATTGGAGTTTTAAGAATCATGAGCAAAATTCAAAAAACTTTAATATTTATGTTGTTTTTGGCACTGATGAGATCATAAAAACAGAGAAAGACCATATGAAATCCAACCTCCTGAATGCTGGAAGAAGTTTTACAGTATATGAAGGAGAAGAGAAAAGCTGCACAGTGACTGTAGGAGCAGAAAAGGCAAAATGACTAATCAAATGTAAACACTACTGGAGCGTAACAGGCCTCTTCACGTGTCTTTTTCAAAATGGTACTCTTTTTGGTGTTCTGGGAGAATTCCTAGCTCCTGGCCTCTTTTTCTCCCATAGGAATTGGCGGGTATCTTGTAGAGATTAGAAAACTGCTGGAGCCCACCACCCTTACATTCACTGCAGAAACCTGGAAAGCTGACACTTCCCTTGGGAATGGAAGAATACAAGTCAGGAACTGAGACTCTATATTGGTGGGAATGTGCCCTTCTATAGAATGAGGTGCTCGCCACTGACTCAGGGTGTCCAGTTCCATCATTGAGGTATCATTGGCGGTAACTTCATTCTCCAGAAATCATTTTCTGTCTGAGATTAGCTATTATGTACTGAAAGCTTCATTCATTGCCACACCTGGCATTCTGTGGGGAAGATTATTCACAGGAGCTCCACGGGGAATAGAATAAAACAGGAGGAGATGGATCCTTTTTTTTCTGAACTACAGTTAAGGTCAAACATTTAAATTCTCATAGACCTTTGAAAAGTGCTTACTGTCTTGTTTGGTGAATCTAGAGAAAAGTTTGCTAAGATGCAGATTGCTTTCTTTCTCTTACCATAGTTTTATTTGCCCTGGTAGGGATGGAAACAAGACAGTTCTCCTTTGCTGCCTGCCAGAATTATGAGGAAACCTTTGCTTTAGCTCCCATTAAGCTATGAGATCCAACTCCGAAGTGATTCACGGAGAAGGTTCAAATTATAGTATGTTGAATGTTTTCTAGTCAGTCACATTTTAGAAAGAAAGAACTTGTATGCAGAACATATCCGTCCCCCCCAAAGAAATATCCTTTGTTTATGCTATGTAACATTTCATAGCTTAATCATTGACCATACTGTCTCTCCATGAATGTGTTGATTATATATATTGTATATTTTCAAAATATCCTGTTTAGCGGCAAGTTCTCTCTGAATTATGTTGGAAAATGAGAAGGGGAGATTCTGCAATTCCAATATAAAGGCACAGGATGTTATTAATCATTGCCACCTCCTGTTATGATAAGGTGTCGCTTAACCTCCCACAAATGAAAAGTGCATGGTGCTCTTTTCTCCCCTGTATTTACATTTTTATTGCACATTTCACCGCAAGAAAATCTATTAGAGAAACAAAATTTAATTTCTAAGAAATGCCTGGAGACACCATGCATCAAGCTTTCAATATAATATACGTTCTAGTAGATGCACCATAATCACATTTAGTAAGACCCTACAAATGACAAAATCGTATTATTCTTTCTGTCAGAGCAAAGCAAAGGCATAGATTTGTGCTGCATTGTATGAATCCAGTTTTACATTGGGTTTCAGCAGACAAAATTGTAGGAGCTGGGGGCAAAGCATACAAAGCATTAAATCTGTTTGTAGCGGTGTAGGAGTAAGTATAATTTCATAAGGGTGTTTACACAGAGCTGATATTGGGATACTTTAAAAGATGTGCCTTAACAAATTCAAATAACATCGGTATTGTCTCCAATCCTTTCTGTATAAACAAGCCATTGTAAGTTGCCAAAGGCTTACATAATGTTGACTCTTGAATTAAATTAATGAGTTCCACAAGATAACATCACCACCCTCTTCAGTATTTATTGTAGATGTTGAGTTATGATGTGAAAAACAGACTGTTTACAGGCTCCTAGTGCCCTCAAAAATAAAAGATAGTTGCTTGTTGTAGGGTTAGTTCCCACCTATGTGTGCAAAGCCCTAAGGATATTTACTTTAAAGATAAGCCATTGTAATACCAGGTTCATTATCTCTTGAATTCTTGAATGAACCCTGGACAGGATGCCAGTTAACATGCAATTCTAGACATGAGATAAATTACATTTATAAATTATGCCTTTTAAGTTAATTCATTTTCCCTTCTATTCAGGAGATGCTATGATATAAAAAAAATGACGCTGAATTTGTTTTAATAAAAAGGAACATTTTATTTATAAAGAACCTAAGCATACAGGAGAGAGGAAGTTTTATATACTGCACAGTTATTTCTCTGAGTGAGTTCAAGGTAAAAATAAAACCTTTCTGAAAAAAAGGAGAAGGAAGAATGAATGCTCCAGTTGTATTTTAATGCATATTATTGATACTGATAAGTAGAGTAACACCTTTAGTCACACCTTCACTAGAACAAAAGAACAGGGACAAAATGCCATGAGGTTTATTATTAGAATACAAATTATCACAATGTAAACAGCCAGAAATACTAGTAGTTGTTTAACTTCAGTACATCCAGTAGGTTGTTCTTGCAGTAGACTGTTGATATGCATCTCAACCCTTATCCCCACATTTTTTAGTGCCAGCTTGATTACCATCAGTTTCCAGAGAGCTGGGGAGGGAGAAGGGATTACAAAGCACTGTTGAGTGTTTGGGAGTAATAGCATTTTTTTAAAAATGAAACAGAAGTTTTAGTTATTAAGTTGATGGGTCCCCAGAAGTGATATTTTTTAAAGAAATATGTTCTGAAGGGCTATTCTTGTTCTCCTATCTCTGAAATATTAAATAGTGCTTACATATTTTTTCTACTTCTGCTCATGGAATTCTTTTCTTTGCCACCTCTCCGATCTCTTCTGTATCCAAGTTTATTTATGCCAGAAATCCTCAGCTTAACCCTTATCTAAACGTGTATTTTGGGTGACTGTCATTTCATATGGCCACTGTAAATTGTGAAAAGAGGAAAAAAGGCAAAGAATTTAAGACAGTAAACCAAAAGCCCTCTTTGGATTCAGTGAGCTGACAGTCGGGAATGCTATAAAGGCTTAAGAAAGAACATTAAGTACTGTACTTCCTGGGATAAAAGATTTAGATATTTTGAAACGTACTCTCCCTTTATTAGAGCTACTTAAATAGATCTATAGTAACCTACATACTGTGCCTTGGGAAATAGACCCTTCCTATGATTGTCCCATTTTGTGAAATTACAAAATGGATCATACACTTAATTTTATTCAAAACTTAAATACTCAAGTTGAAAAACTTACTTCAAAAGGGTAGGTTATAGTAAATGCCAGCAAAACTTGTAGCTTTAGCCTTGTGGTTTGACTGACCTGCTGAAATTTCTGTTTCAGTTTTAGCTTTGAAGCGGGTTTTCCTCCAGTATTTGCCAATACTCTGCTCCATCAATTGTCCCCAACAGTTTTGACAACTTTCCCAGTCTCAGTTGATAAGAAGCAGAACTATGAGACTGCTGCCATCATGCTTCTCGGCAGAAGTGTTGACCAAGTGATGCACTATATTGGGATTAGGGCAGATAACGTCAGATGTAGACAAAAAGTTCTAATTTTGTCTCGGTTGACCACAAAAACCGACATGTCAGGTATAAAAATTGCCTTCAAGAGCCACACAATTAGTTGAATGGACATGTCTGTCCTTCCACTTTGTTACTTTGTAGCAAACCCCCATGTGGGATTTGAAATGTTTTTTTCAGTGCACTACACATTCTCTACTTCAGTCCCTGAACTCTGTAACTTAAAGTCACTGTTTGCTTCACAGTGGTATTCCCAGCTCTCAGTTTGGAGGGACGTGTCTAGGCAGTGTCCGAGTGTTTTCACTTCTTGGAAATCATGTGCAGTACTTTTTATTAATTTAGGTTTGCTACACAAAAGGTTCTTAATACAATATTATGCAATCATGACTAATCTATTTCTGTTATAGCTTATCTACTTTTTTTAATCTGTAGAACAGATTTATTTATACCAAATATTAATTTTTACTTCAAAGTGTCCTGAGTGCAAACTGTAAAAAAAACAACAACTAAAAATTGTACAAAGGTCTGAATACTTATGAAAGGCACTACATTACATGACGCATGACAGGACAACGTTCCTTAGAAACCGCTCTTTCACAACAGTACTAACTATATGATCTGTTTATTTTTATCATTTTTTCCCCATGTATGAATAAGTACTCAATTACA
The DNA here is from genome assembly GCF_040954835.1 of Lepisosteus oculatus. Classification (NCBI taxonomy): domain Eukaryota; kingdom Metazoa; phylum Chordata; class Actinopteri; order Semionotiformes; family Lepisosteidae; genus Lepisosteus; species Lepisosteus oculatus. The sequence continues at coordinate 21,395,789 of NC_090702.1, read as the reverse complement.
TAGTGATGAAGTGCAAAATCAACACTGTCATGTGCAATTTTATGTTCCCCACCAAATGCTACAGAATATTTAATTTCTTCCAATCCAAACTTTACAGTTTAATGAGATTCTTTTATGGATAATGGAAAAGGGCTTATTAAAATTTCAAAACTGTTAAAACCTCTTGCTTCTAGATAATGCTCTGTCATACAGATAAACTATTTCACATTAATAAAAGTTCACAAATGGCAATTGCATTATTTGCAGAAGAGTCCACACACACCTGTAACATTAGGATACAGCAAACCTAAGGAATAGAATCCCCTTTTCAGTCATTGCATTCCATTTATAAACTAATGCTGTGCTCAGTCCATTGCACGGCAGAGTGATGTAGACACTAAATTATTAACTGCTGGAGCCCTCCTACCATTACAAAACAGCTGTGTTTTCAATTGATTAAAAAATGATGCAAAGGTAATTGAGTTAACATTCTAGACAGCATGCCACAAAAAAAGACAATATGAAGATGATATCTGTCATTCAATTTGGCAGATGAACAGCTGGCAAGATGAATAAGCAAGAGGAAAAACAAAAGTAAAAAGTTGCAGCAATTTCTTTTCCTAGTACTTTTTCCTACAGAAAAATCTTTTAGGGTATTTTCCTAATTATATTAAAAAAAACAATAGTCAATGAAAGATATGGATACAGTATATTGATTTACTAATCCCAGTAGTGAAAACCTGAAACGAAGTAACAGTTGTTGAAATGCATTTCCTCAAAACATCATTAAATTTGGAAATCAAAGTAGGTGTTCATAGGTATAATATTATTCCATCCAGTTTCTACAGATAAACGTTGCTTTTCAAACATTTGTTACAAACAAAAAGCCAGACAGCCCCAGTCTAGGCCACTCTTCCCTCACTTTCCTTTGTGTGGAGTCGAGTGTGAATTATGAGCATCTGTATTTCCTCGGCACACATTTACCACTAATACACACCCTGTCTGCAACCTACTTTAAAAGCTTTAAACATTCAGTTACACATTTTTTGTTTTTTGAAGCATTACAGAACACCACCCAAGCTAGGCTTTTTTTTAAAAAAAGCAATGAGAACACTTTAGTGCCTGAATTTTGTTCCTTGGTGTGAATTTTCTGAAATCAACAGCCTTCTGAAAACAGAATTATACCTCATTCTCTTGCAGTAAGGCTATGAGCTCTTCTTACCACACAAAATGCATGTTTTATTCATGACAACTGCTGGATGGTGATATGCTTTCATTGCCATGTACGATACATTTAAATCTCAAGTAGAAACTTTTAAAAATTGATTACTTGATTGCATAAGCAGCCTTATATACAGTAAAAAAAAAGAATTTCCATTGTATTGGAAGTCTACATTGAATAGTTTTTCCGCCCTCCATAAACTTTCGTATAATTTTACATTTAGCGACATAGCTATTCTATCACTAAATATAAATGACATTAAAAATGTTATGATGCAATGCACTGGCATCCTGTCCAGATTTCAAGCTTCTCATACTCCCTTTGCCTTGTCAATTCATACCAGGAATATGTAGCTTTCCAGATAAGGGATGAAAGGTATAATTTAGGAGTTCAAAATAACATTTTTTGCACATTGTGATTTGTATTTTTACAAAGATTTTTCCTGCTCTGATATTTTGTTATTCTAAAATTAAGAGGAACTGCAAACTGGTTTCTTTACATTTTTTTTCTTTTGGAAATTGGACAAAATGATCAACAAAAGTTGCGATTTCTTAAAATGTATTATAAAGTATATGACAAGACCTTGAATTTGATTTAAGCCACAAGCTGTGTTACTATATGAATTTTGTTAGCTGACAAGTTTTATAAGACTTCAACACGTGCCCAAATCACTTTATTCATCTACCCTATGGCTTTCTGTAGTTAGTCAAGTCATGTATACAGTAAGTGCTAATCCAAATGTATAAAAGTCTGACTTAAAACACACTGCCATTTCTCAATGAATAGTTATCCTATTTTAATGGAATATGGCTTTAAATTAACCCAACTGACAGAAAGAAAAACAAGCAGGTTACACAAAAATAACCTGTTTTCTTGAATATTCAGTTTAGGAAATTATGTTGAAAACCCAACAGCTGCACAGTGTAAATAAATGAAATATACAGTGGTATAAAATATTTGTGTGGAGAATGTTTTCTTAGAAATGGAGAGAACTCATTGATGCATTTGAGGTATATGATGTTATACTGGATTTGTCCAAGCTGTTTGGAAATTCTTGGCCATACTGAACACCTATTTGCATCCCCATTCCTGGTATGTAAATAAAAAAAACAGTTTTTTCCCAGAAGCACTAAAGAAACAATGATTAAAGGCTAGTTATTTTTAGCCTGGAACGGCAAGAAGATTCCTCTGGAGACACAAAACCCTTGAACACAGCACCATCTTTCCTCAGTCTTCTACACGTCTTTCATGTTCATGTTAGAAACTTCATTTTGTTCAATTTTCAGGTCCTCCTAGAGTCCAATGAAAATGTGCTTCATGGGACTTCATGTTTAACTCAGGTCAAGATGATTTGATAGTTACAGTAAGTGCACTTCTTTGTTTGCAAAAGAGTCACTAATAAGTCTAGCCTTTCAGGATTCAAATCTTCTCTTTACATTGAGAGAAGCTTAAGTCTAAATACGTCTGGAAATAGAAAACAAAATGAAACAGTAGACACATTGACATTGGAATGTCATTTTCTCCTTTAGTATATTGTAACGCAACAGGGGCTCAGGCAGGCGCCCTTGCCGCATTAGGTCGGCCCCCCACCGTCGGGGGCTCGAACCCGGGACTCCTGCGTCACTCTGCAGCGACCTAGCCCCGTGAGCTAAAGAGAGATCTCTCTACAGCCCAGTAGCTGTAGTCCTGCTATCACAGGGAAGGGCAGTGACATCACCTGCTCTGGTCGGCCGTAAGCGTTACAATATATACTGTAAAGGAAAAGGTAAAAGCACATTACTAGGCAAGGATAAAAAAAAAATATTGACCATATGTGCCATCAAATGCCAAGGTGGATGTTGCACATTGGTAGTGGAGGGGAGTCCCCATTACCTGTAAAGCGCTTTGAGTGCAGTGTCCAGAAAAGCACTAGACAATTATAATGATCAGATACTAAAGGAAGCAAATGTATGATAATAGGAACTTTGTTTCTGAAAACTATTAGATGATTCCCTTGGTGTATACCTTTCATATAACTACAACTGATTATACTCTATGTTTCATTAATGCTTTTGCAAAAACTGTCAGCAAAATGTTGATTTTAATTATTAGCTCAAGTATAAAACTCGAATCTAAAGGGGATAGTTAAGTATTCTTTTAGTGCCTTATAAGTTATTCAAACAAATGGAAAGTCTTTTAATTTGTTTTACAAGAAGTAAAGTTTTGAAATTTAATACCCATTCACCTAAAAGAAATCCACTCAGCATCATATTTTCAAGTGTACTTTAGAACATTTTTTCAGTGAACTAATAAATGAAAAACATATTTTTTTCCTCCACCTTTTTTATGGTTTGATCCCTGGTTAATGAGGAGCATTAATAAGAGGCTGAGTACTTTGAGAAACTCTATGGGGATTTGGTAGAGACATCTTTAACTGATAACGAATGAAGCTCATTAGCTTTTCATCTTCCAAAAACTTTAGAGAATGGTCACAAAACAAATGGAAATGCAAGAACTTTAATTCCTTTAAGAAAAAAAGCATATTTCATTAAAGTTTTGAATGCTTAAAGATAGGGTGATTTGAAATTGCAAAGCATTTCTTGGAAGAGTTAGAAGACATTCAAAGAATACAGAGGTTTATTGCACTGAACATGACAATGGTGCTATTCAGCCAATGAGTAAATTATGGCTCATTTATACCTGTAGCAATCAGTATGAGCCATCAAGGATTTCTGCTCGTTTGGCCATTAGGTTTCTCTCATATAATGATTTTAATTGTGGTATTTGATATTCAAAGCAGGACAAAGGGAGCCATATGTATTTAGTTCTATGACTAGATGACAGTTGTAAGTCTGTCCAAAATACAGAGGCCTGTACTCAGTATCCCAAAGAGAGTAGTCCAATATAATTGAACATCTCCAATAGTTTCTTTCTGCAAGATGGCATTGTCTCCGTATACTTATTTGACTGTGGCACAGTCAACACAAATGTGATTCAGTGAAAATGTTCCATTGGTATCTGTAACGTCAGTATTGCCTATGGCATTTGATCCTGTCAATTACATTCAAGTTAAACTTGTTAACAGAGAAAATGGCTACCGTGTCCAATGAAATTACTGTTAAATAAGTACAGCAAAGTCTCCAATTAGTCTACAATGGTCTGTTGAGTTGTGGTGGATGACCATTTCTGGAACAGTAAGGAACACTAATATGTGTTAAAATCAATTGAATTCCCTTGAATGCTGCAGTTATGAAGCCTATAAAGTCAAGTTTATGCATAGTTTAGTGAATAAAATATTTTTTTAATGCATAGAGATACAGAAATCCAGTCAACAACTGCTTTGCAATAAAACAATTTGCCAAGAATAATAACTCACATTTTTTGTTGTTCCTATAGATCAGTGGAAATATCCAGTTACATCTTACAGTTACAGTAACTTACAGTTCACTGTAAGTTTAAATGTTACAGTATATATCTTGAAATAGTACATCTAGATTCATAAAGCAAAGCACTGGTTCAATGATTTTTGTAAGCACATAAGAATAGTTGCATGTTTGCAACTAATGCTTCTACCATGAGAACATAAAAAAATAGTATTTATAGAAAATCATATTTAAAAAGTACAAAAATATCAGATTTAATTGGAAAGGCAACTATTGTGTCCAGCAACTATTGTGCTGCTTTCATATATCTGTTATTGTGACAAAGGATATTTTATACCAATGTTGCTGTTGTGTGAAAGCCATTTCAAAAAGTAGCAGATGTCTTCTCTAGAAACCCCTTTTATGGATTTGTACAGCTTTGTGCAAAATTGTCCTGTTGTTTATGAACAGTACATCAATTTCTGATCAACTCTGAAGATTCAGACGTGAAGAAAATCGTAGTAATAGGCATCAGATGGTGATGCTGCTAATAACCTCCACTAATGGTCTTTAAAAATGGCAGCTTTCCTGTGGTTTGTAATTTTCAATGAGATATTGCTAGAATCACAGCAAAAAAACATAGGTTCACACATTGATATTGTAATGCTTTGAAAGTTACAGATGGATTTTAATTTTGTCTCGTGATTTCCATCTGTTAACAGCAAGATAAGAGTGAAACTTAATTTCATTAATAAATTTTGGTTTAGGCAATTCTATCTTTATTTACAGAAAACAAAGTCGTGAACAGCACTGGGTGGGGTACTGGGACAGTTACACCTCTGGACATTCACACACCCTCCACCCAAATCCAGAAATCATTCTGCAATAATTTGAAAAATCTTTTGATATCGTTCCACACAGAGACAAAAAGTGTTTTCAAAACTGTGAAAATTGTTAACTCTGCCTTACAAGTACAGTATGGAATGCAAGCCATTATGAACATTCCTGTCATTTGTATAAATGTCAGCTTTGTGGATAGGTTCTGTGCCATGATAAGTTAATTAATCAAACAGAAAGGAGATGTCAAAGTTTGACAAGTTCTGACAAACTGCTTCCTTTATTGTAGGAAGTACAATAAAATCTAGCAGTGTATTATTTGCAACAATTATTGCAACTTATTTATTTTTGGTGCAAGACATTCATTCCATTCATTGCCATTATGTTGTAGGATATTAATACAGTAACTACTCAAAATACTTTCTTCCATTCATACATCATTTCCTTATAACACTTTATAAGGAAATGCCCTTTTACTTTTACGATTTTTATAGCTCATGAATGCAAATAAAATTTAAGATTTTCCATGTTCACTGCAGTGCCAGTCCCACAATCCCTATACAGATTAGATAATTGTGTTTTACCATTTAATAAACAAAAGATTTTCTATAGACTACTTGTGTTGCAATTTCCATGGCAACAGGATCATACTTCCAACTGGTTTGTTGTCTTATCTCCTGAATCACTGAAGGAACACATTTTTCATTACATGAAACAGCTCTGTCTGCCATTGAGATAAAAATGGTCTTCTGGTTTGGGGAAATTAGGAAAGTGATTCATAACTGCATGCAGTGAAAATTAATTATTGTGAAAAACCACAGGAAATTCTGAACTGCTTTTGATGGGTTTTTTTTTATTTTCCCAGCTCCATGTAATATGGAAAATTAAAATCAAATGGAACTGTTCTATTTTATTTTGTTCTTGTGAAATCCCTTTTTAATTTTTTACTTAGTCCCATCTTAATGCAGAATACTTATTACCAAATGGATCCCTGGTAATCTTTTCCTTTTACGGATTCAAGACAATGCATTGAATCTGTAGGGCATTAAGTAAGAGGCATCATCAAATACACTGCACAGACATTACATTTGGGTATGGACTACAGATGTTATCATTCTGATCACTTTATATGCAAATAAGTTTACCATTTACTCCGGTACAACAGTTGAAAGTGAGTGCACTATACACTACATTTGGATCAACAGATTTGTAATTAAAATGTATTCAATGTAATAAACATTTAAAATATATTTATTATATACTATCCATAAGAACAGAGAAAGTAAAGTTTTGGCTTGAATCTAGAAAAAACATTTTTATTCTGGATTTCTTATTTCTAATAGTACCATTTTACAAAATTGCAATTCACTTTCTAAAATATGGATTTTTTAAATTAAAGAATGCAATTTATAAACAATCAACCAATAATTGCAGGTGTTTTTTGTTATTTGTGTAGGATGCCTCAGTTTAGGTTTTATAGCTTTAGTCATTACTAACAGGCTTTTTGTCTGAATTGTGTAATTTGCTTATTTAAATGACTCAATCCTGGATCTGGGTGCAGTTCTCTTTCTAAAAGGTCCGTGAGCCTCTCTGCCATCTCTATATTGTATATTTCTAGGCAACCTCCATTTCAAATAATTTTCTGATGCATCACGACTTAATGCACAGTACGTGCACTAGGAAAGAATGACCAGCCTCAGGCAAAATGAAAGCAAAATGGTTTCATTTACTTTATAATGAACCTTTGCTGCTTCATTATGATTGGAATAGCCAGATTAAAATCATTCTACATTCTCATAGCCAAAGTGAACTGTGGCTTTACGTTCCCCAATTGCAGTTATTTTGAATCCGCGTTTTTGATTTCTCTTATCAAGACCAATATCCAATAAATTTATGTTTCAATTGCTTATGAACGGTAATGACTATTAAAATTACAGTCTCAGTCATGAAAAAACAATGACATACTGAACCATGGTATAGAAAATGCAATATTCATCCCAAATTTTTAGATCAATACTTTTTTCCTCCAAACTGTAAATTATGTTATACAGTATTATATTAGTATATTATGACTGTATATATTAAGATACTGTATGAGCTGACTGATGGCATATGAGAAAATAGAATGGATAAACTCACTTGCATTGGCAATCATTTACAATTTTTAGGACTTTTGTAACAAATGCAAATTGCAAATCAAAACAGAAAATGTGGCTGTCAATTTGTCATTCACATTTTATTCCTTATTCTATTTCTATTAAAATGTCTTCATTGTGTGTGAATGCATGCATCAATCATCTCTTTAGTTATTGAATTTGTTGCGTTTTCTCTGGCAAGCAGGAACTACAGGAAGTATAGTGCTTCTTGTAGGTTTGCCCCAGAAGTTTTGTTTAGAGAGTTTAACAAAGAATGCGATTCAAGATGACAAGAAAGCTTCAGAATGTCTTGATTTTTGCTTTAAGGTTTGGAACTAAGTACTCCGTGTTAATGGCACATGAACATTTGTTTGAATATTACTGGAATTGAATTAAGAAAGTCTGCTTCTTCATAAAATATTTAAATCATACCTTTTTCAGTTGCCAACCTTTTCCACCTCTGCTTTAGGTCTTAAAAGATTGGTACTGTGTATCAGAACAGTTACAATTGCTTTGACATTTTTTAAGACTGCAAAAACCCAAATTCAGCTGCAAATATCTAAACACCAGAAACAGTATATTGTGCATTCATACAAAAAAATAACTTACTTCAATCTTTCAATGTTTAATGCCACATTTAAGAATTTGTTTCAAATACTGCTATTCATGCAAAATACTTATTTTATCACCAGGTAACAATTATGTCTTATTATTCCAGTAGTTAGCAGTCACATCACCCTGCAACTCACAACTGGCAGCCTACTCAAGCTAAGCAGATGTTTGCCTGGTCAGTACCTGGATGGGAGACCTACTGGGGAAAAACTAAAGCTAAAAAAAACTGGGGAAAAACTAAAACTAAGTCTTACTGGAGCCAGTAGGGGGAGCTCACCCTGCAGTCTATATGCCCAACATAATAATAATAATTGCTGGACACTCCACTCAAAGTGCTTTAAAGGTCCCCCCCCACCACCACCACCACCAATGTGCAGCTCCACCTGGATGATGCGACGGCAGCTATAGTGCACCAGAACGCTCAATACACATCAGCTATCAGTGGGGAGGAGAGCAGAGTAATGTAGTGTAATGTAATAATGGGGGATTATTAGGAGGCCATGATTGGTAAGGGCCACTGGTTACACCCCTACTCTTTTCGAGAAACGTCCTGGGATTTTTAACGACCACAGAGAGTCAGGACCTCAGTTTTACGTCTCATCCAAAGGACGGCTCCTTTTTTACAGTATAGTATCCCCGTCACTATACTGGGGCATTAGGACCCACACGGACCACAGGGTGAGCGCCCCCTGCTAGCCCCACTAACACCTCTTCCAGCAGCAACCTTAGTTTTTCCCAGGAGGTCTCCCATCCAGGTACCGACCAGGCTCACACCTGCTTAGCTTCAGTGGGTTGCCAGTTGTGAGTTGCAGGGTGATATGGCTGCTGGCTGACAGGAACACTTTCCTGTAAAAAAGGCAGTCCTTCAGATGGGTCATAAAACCGAGGTCCTGACTCAGTGGTTGTTAAAAATCCCAGGGTGTTTCTCAAAAAGAGTAGAGGTATTACCCTAGTATCCTGGCCAAAATTCCCATTGCCCTTTATCAATCATGGCCTCCTAATAATCCCCATCCATGAACTAGCTTCATCACTGTTCTCCTCCCCACAGAGCTGATGTGTGGTAAGTGTACTGGTGCACTATGGTTGCCACCACATCATCCAGGTGGGGCTGCACATTAGTGGATGTGGAGGGGAGTCCCCCTTATCTGTAAAGCACTTTGAGTAGAGTATCCAGAAAAGTGCTACATACAGTAAATATAAGGAATTATTATTATTCCAAATTATTTTGTCCATCTGAGATTTAAAGAACACGGAATTAATAATCACTACATAACATCTGCAGCTTGTGACAACATGGAGCAGACATACTACAATATATGAAGATAGTGGACATGGACATTATCATTGTAACGTTTAGGCTCATTGTTGTAATCACAGTCAACATGATTTATGGACCACAATGACATTTGAGCAATAATAATTGACCATCACAAAAATATACATATGACAATGCTTAGTTGAATGAGTTGTCCAGCAAAATCTGTAGAGTCCAACTTTAGCCTCAATTATTCGAATGTGTCAGATTGAATGAATCAGTAAATAAAGTATGCACTACTCAAAATTACACCAGTTTTATGCGACAGAAAGTTATAAACTCACAGTCTCACATTGTCTTGGGTGGTCTTTCTTTCTTTCTTCCGCTGTTGAGTCTACACCAAGAATATGTGCTTTCTGTCTCTCAGATAGCAGATCAAAACAAACAATTAGAAACCTTGGCTTGCTGCTTTTTAAACTGTCAGCTGACCAATCGTCTTCCAGCACCTGGTCAGGTGACAGAGGGCTTTCTGGGGAATGTAGTCTAGACAAGGTCAGCCACGAATCCTTTTTGCTCTCACAATACATGCAATAATAATAATAATTGCTTACACTTATATAGCGCTTTTGTGGATACTACACTCAAAGTGCGTTAGAGGTAATGGGGACTCCCTTCCACCACCACCAATGTGCAGCATCCACCTGGATGATGCGACGGCAGCCATAGTGCGCCAGAACTCTCACCACACATCAGCTATCAGTGGGAAGGAAAGCAGAGTGATGAAGCCAATTTATAGATATTCAGCCTCAATCTGCACTAGGAGGTCACAGGGGGAAAAAAAACAGTTGAAGAAGTAAATATTCTGAAATGATTCATGTGAAAACAAATTTCATCAAACTATATAACTATTAATAGAACTATAAAAAAATTATTTGCTATTTCTTTTTTCAATTGTTTAACAATGCAAAATGAGAGTTGGGCATACTGTAAGCAGTAAAAATATGGAGATAATTTACAAAGACAGAGAGAACATTATTAATTATTACATTTGTATCCCCCCCCCCCCAGTCAAGTTCTCATCAGGTCTGTTTTCATTTCACTGGTCTTCAAGAAATATGTCAACAGTATATTATACAAAGCAAATATTTGATCGAGGTTATTAATTGCAACAGAATGGACTGCTGTTTCCTTGCTGGGTACAAATTGTGCGTGTTTGCTGTCCTTTACTTCTAGTAGTAACTATTGTTCCACTTCCACTTACTTGTGTATATACAGTCTCGCACCAGGACTTTTTTGTGTATCTCTCTTGCCTTCCCCCACCTCCCCAACCCTCACAATACTGAGGAAATACTAGTTAAGCCTTGTCAAATACTTTATACATAGTTCTCACTCTCTCTTGCAGTCGTTACGATCTAACAAAAGTACTGTAATATTCATTTGACATTATCATTCAATAACAAATGTACTGGTTGGGCTGTGTTGTTTGGAGCAGCCTGGTGCTAAACCCAGGTTTGTCCAAAAAAATACAGCACTTACTAACCATATAATTTTCAATTTACTAGCAAGCTGTAAATGCAGAGATAATGTTCCTGGCATGGTCTGGATTTTACTAATGATGTAGACATTCTCAGTTTATGATTGTAAAACGTTCACACAAAGAATTTAAACATTAAATGCATCCACAGAAACTGCACACCTCATCCCCACATTAAAGGTTTGGAGGAAAAAAAGTATATCCTTTTACATTTAAACAGAGGATGTATGTTTTTCTTTACAGGAATTTTCAAATATTGCAGCTTTATACCATGAGCACAGAAAAAAAAGAAAGAAGTCTATTAAAAGCTTAATTTGAAATATGTGATTCCCTGCTGTTTTCAGCACCAGTCATTGGTGTTCAGTGGTGTGAAGAATACTTCAGAAATGGCAGTCTGTAACTAAGGTGGGGAAAGCTTGACTTTCATCACACTTGCCTCATATTTATGCTCCATAAAAGTGTTTTCTTTTACCATCTAAATGTAAGTACAGTACCTATGGCAAATGTACAACCTAAATAAAACTTAGTTCAAGTAGGTAGCTGCGTCAGCATGCGTAGGCTGCAAAAGGAACAAGTAAAGGTTTATTCCAAGCTGAAAAGAGAAGAAAAGAAACACAATGTTCGACTGTGGAGCCTCCTTCGAGTGTGAATAAATATAACTTATATGAAATCATATTAAACTGTAGTTCAGTTGGCACAGGGCTGACGCCAGGCTCCTAAAGTAGACAAGGCTTTGAAACTGCTTGCTGATGATTTATGTTCAGAATACTTTTCACTATTGATGAAATAGAAATGCCTTGGAGCACATAAAGCATGGTGTTAAAAAGCTTTTAATGATGTCTCATGTAATTATCAGGACTGGAGAACAACCAATTAACAAAATTTAATCCATGTCTGGAGTGCAATTTTAGACCACAACCTGTGTAATTCTAAAATGAACATGCTATAGGGACAATCTAAATATCTGGCAGCACACACAAAATAACACTGAAACATGGAGCTATACAGAAGAAGACCCTTAATTTTGAATGTTTATATACAGTATGCTTTAAATTTGTCTTTTAGGGTAGTCACCAGTATCAAGCTTTAAAATGGAAGAAAAAGAAACTGGGTTTTTGATAATCTGAGACATTTTCTGTTGTCCAGGTCTATGGGAACACATGACTTTAATCCCTTATAAAACCTTGTAAATTGGCACAGCCAGATAATCCATGATTGTACAAGATAAGATTATTGTACAGAATTGTGTACTGGTATGAAGGTTTTAGGTGAAAGCTCTAACATTTACAAATGGAACAATGGAGAAAATGTCTGAATAATTCACATTAAGCCCTTCATCATCCATCGCACTGACAGTGTATACAAGGCCAGAGTTTTTCTTTCATTATCATTTGAGAAAGCAGAAAGGATCAGTGTACAGCAGTTTTGCAAATTCAACAGGACTGCATTGAGCAAACATAGAGGATTTAGAAAAATAAAAAATTGAGGTCAGAGCCACTGGACACTCTAGCCCTGTTTTGAATTTTTTTCTGCCCAATGTTTGAGCTATCTGTTTCATTCCTGAATTATTTGAAGAAACAGCAATTTTGGGACAAACAGGCCCGTTAGCACTGTATGATTCTGTAACGCACTCCAACACTATTCTCCTTTATATCCATGATATTTTTCACCCGTTTTAATCGCTTTGTATTTATTCAGAACAGATAACAATCCACAGCCTGCAAGTGCACACACCCTGCTGAGGCCCTTTTCTGTCCCTGCGGTAGAAACACACCTGGCCCTCAGCACCAGCAAAGACAGGAGCCAGACAGACAGCCCCTCCATTCTTATTCCAGCAGAGTCCCCCTACTCTCTGGTTTCATTACCGCGTGTTCCACAATATGCTAATTGTATAAAAGCACCACTTCACATTCTTCACCATAAAACACTCACATTTCACCAGCTCTCGCTGCATCTCTCCACTAGTAAGACATACTGTACCTCTCAGTCACTCCCAGGCCTGACCACATGGAAGAGAAGATCTGATGCAGGCTGACAGTCTCACTAGAGAATGTACTCTGTAGTTCCGACCCCCCTGTGCACCACAGGTCGGACCCACAAGCCACGGTCTGTCCTTTGAAAGCCCCCTGGGATCCTTGGTCTCTCATGTTGCTCCCCATCAGGGAAAGACTGTATAGTCCTGTCTACCTGCTGGTCTTCCGTCTCACCGTTTTCTCTTCAAGGACGCTGTGGCAACACCTCCAAGGGACCTGCAGCTGGGAATGTTCAGTTGTCCAGCCTTGCCACTTCTCCAGCAAATACAAACACAAACACACTTCCGTGATTCGTACCAGCCATGTTTCTGGGGCCCACAGCTGGCAGCTTCCACTGCACCATCTGATTTCTTTCTGACGAATTAGAAGAGTATTCTTTCAAACACTGTGCCTACTTTCAAAGGTTTCTCTTCTTAATGAGAGTTTAGACAGGACAGTTTAAATGGACAGTTGTGTTTTTACACTTATTTTAACAATCGAGGGACTTTCTGTAAGTAAGAATTCCATTGTACCAGTACATGTACCAGTTACAAATAGCAATAAAGTTCAAGTTCAAGTTCAAGTAAAAAGAACAGCTGCATCAACTCCTTGCAGCTGTGACCTCCCAGACAAGCACCCACTGACAGCCTTTCACAATATTTACAACAATAAACCTCTGCCGTAAGGGGCTTTGGATGTAATGGACAAAATCTTGTAAATGGGGGGTTTGTCCACAAAAGGGAAACTGCTCTTCGTCTCTCTGTTTTTGTGCATTATTCATCATCATGCTTCTAAGTATAATTACTGTAACAAGTAATGTATTTTGTGATATCTTGTTTCAAAAAGTGTAAAGAATGCACCATACCATCAAAGGGTGGAGAAAAGAGAAACATTTGAGTGTGACTGTGAACTTGGAGCTAATTGAAAAAAGAATCTAGAGAGTCCATGGCTTGTGTGTGTGAGTAGTACGGTGTCAAAAAACAAACAGTTTCAGATATTTGCAGGATGACAGACAAGTTGGAGCAGTTTATGCAGCTGAAATACTGTATGATGTAGAACCCATAACCAAAATTAGTGCAAGAAAACATGAAAGTGAGTCATGAAACATGTTTTAAAGTGATAAAGGCAGCAGTGTTATTGTGGTGTAAATGTACTGTATGAGGTGTTGTGGTGTGATCTGGTCCCAATCCAATGGCCAAATACTGTACATGATGTTGAATTTCATTTGCAGTGATTGATGGCTTTAGTGATTTTGTAAATGTCAATGTACAGACAAGAAATCATTCTGTAAAATGCAGAAAAAAACACAAGAAAGCAAGCTATACATGTGGTACAGTATGTATCTATAGATAGGTGGAAGTGGGTGAGATTAGAGTTTGACCTCGTCCCAGACTTTCACTCCACATAGAATATTTGTGATTATTGTGTCCGTTGTCTAAATTGATTCTATTTGTTCCTATGATTTTAAGAGAAAGAATGATTTAAAATGTCTCTTGAAACCATTCTTCTGCCAAAAACAAGAGTGTGTAACATGTACGTAACAAAGCTGTGAGAGAAATAAACACAATGCGGTTTGAAGCAGATCAAAGTGCTTGGCAGAAAAAAAAATGAAACCCTACAGCACTCATGTCAATGACTGAATAGACAGAAAATTATATAAGGTGGTGATTTTGCTTGTCTCAAGCTTCACTTCTCATGCCTGCATTTAGTGCTAGATACAAAGGACGAAGCTACAAGCAGTATTTATCTTATTTCTCTATTATTTTTTAAACAAAAATGTATGTTTTTTTGGACTTGTAGATTAAATGCATATCTTGCTGATAGATGCAAAAAACATTAAATTCTGAGGGCCTTGCAGTGCACTATCAGCAAACTCTCTCCAAAAAAATGCAATAATACTAAGTCGAAAATTAATTTCAGACCTGAAGTGTTCAGTTAGTTTTTCTATACTCTGCTACAAACCTTAAACAGGGATCTGGAGTGAAATAAGAATTGTTCTACCTTCATTATTAAGTTGACTTCTAGAATTACACTTAATGCACTAGGGTGAAACTTATTTTTTAATATTACGTACACCCTACGTACTAATAGCAAGCAAAGGATGTCTGGTATTGCCAGCAGTCCCTTAAATTACCAATGATATATTCTGAGTCCAAAACACAATCGTAAATGAGAACAAAATTATTTATACTGCATATATTCTTAAGGGCAACACAGTGGATCTCTAGTTAGCATTGCTGCCCTACAGTGTTGGGGCACTGGGTTCAATTCTCAACCTGGGGTGCTATCTCTGTTGATTTTGTATGTTCTCATAATAATTGCGTGGGTTTCCTCCTGCTCTAGTTTCCTTCCACAGTCCAAAGTCATGATGGAAGGTTAATTGGCTTCTGGGAAAACTGAACCTGGTTTGAGTGTGTGCATGTTTGTGTCTATGTGTACATGTGTACACGATACTGACTCTCCTTGGCTCCCCTCTTTGTTGCTTCCTCCAGATCAAACTCCAGTCCTGCTTTCTCACAAATCTCCCAGAGACTGGTTTTGCCATGCCAAAATAAATCTATCACTGCCCACCTCCATCCACCTGTTCACAACTCTTCCTACTGTACATCCGAATTCAATTTCATCCCTGCATCTCCAAGGGCATCTTTTTTCTCAGGAGCCTGACCTTCTTGTGCCTTAAAAATAACCTGCTCATCAGATGCCATGCTGCCACCCCTTGTACCTTGACTTGACTCATCAGGGTGTCCTCTTTCTTCATTAACTAATCCTGATGATGTCGCCCTCCACAGAGTTCAACTGCAGCAATACCCCCGGACTGGACTCTGTTCCACCCATAATACTTGCTCTTTTTCTTTCTCACCACTTCCCTGGTCCTTGCGGGATCCATTTCCCTAACACCCTTTTCCTTTCGTCTCTCTTTACTTTCTCCATCATTTCTGGGCATACTACCCACATGCCTAAAGCTCCGGGAATGTCTTGCCTTCTTGGTATACCTTCCTGTATGTACTGTTGTTGAAGTGCATCATCATTAATCTCTCCTCTTCATAATTTCCCAGCTGGTCTACTCCCTAGTTCCAATTTTCTCTGTGGCACATAACTGATCAAAGCAGCAGGACAAAATCCTAAACAACCAACATCCAGCATCACTAATGCCTCTCAGGCTTAAACCTCAGACACCTCCTTAGGTGCACTGGCAAGATAAATATTACTTTGTGGTACTTCTTGATTTCCATTGTTTCATCAGCTCAAAACATTTTCATTAGCCCTCTGCTGAAACTTCCTTCATATTGACAAGTTGTCATCCTTCAATTGTCACATGGCTTCTCATTAACGCTGCCCCTTGCTTCATCCCAGAATAGAGAAAAGTTAGGCAAAACCACTTTCTTAAAATTGGTAGGGATCATCCTATATTTAACCTTGTTGCACATCCTTGCCATAAGCCAGACTTTGCTGTGTCAAGACAATTGTCACGACTTCCCTTTTTTCTAAGGTCTATCACTTACACTATGCTACAGTACATGCATTGTCAACAGAGTGTCATTTATTTTCTTTGATTTTTCTACACCAAATACTAAATGCAAAGCAAAATTAAGGCTGTGGCACCTACTCCTGGAGCAATATCACTTTCATTACTTACTTACTGTATAATAACTGTCTTTTGTAACCCAAAGACCTCCAACCTTTCACTGGATTTCTTATAGAAGAAAATAGTTACCTGTCCCCAGACCTCACGAATCATGTCAGATTCTTCTATCATGTTTTTAAATTCTGTCATGTTTTTAAATTTGCTATCTACACTTAGAGCCAAAATCTGTTGTCATCCATTCAGTCATACATCTTTATTTTAGGCCATACATCAAATAAAAGCTAAACAATTATAAATGAGGGCCCTTAAAATCTCTACACCTTTAAATGAGCCTTCCCAGTCATCTCACTTGAGCTTTTATCTGTAACCAAATCTTAATATGCGTTGCCTAATCCAGTCTGTGGGCTCACTCATTAAAAGTTTAGAACCTCTGATGCCAGTTCTAACCCTTTTCAGAAGTCCTATTCCAATATCTCTTCCACTTTTCACTGCGTCAACTTCTCGGATAACAATTCTCCAGAGCATTGAGCACAATTCGTTGGCTAATCCAAATCAATCTTCACAAACAATCCTTTCAAACTTTCCTTTTCTTCAACTTGAATAGACCTCCCACCAAAAACCCACTACTCAAAGATAAAATCAGCAGTTTTCAGTTCAGGAGGATATTGAATTCTAATCTCATACTTCAACTCTGACATATACTTGCCTGTTATGCACCCCTTTGTAAAAACACATTGCACATACAAAGCCTATCTATGGAATTTTGTCTCTCTCCTTTCACTCCAACTTCCTTTTTGCTGCCCCTGTAGGATCCCCCCAATCACTAATGTCCACTCCAAGGGTGAGGGTTCAGTGAGTCAGTTTGCACTGGTTTCAATCTCAACCTCCTCATTCACAGCTAATGACATTGGGGTCCCTCCCTCTTTATCCCTCCTCTGCTTCGAACTATCTGCTGTGGTGTCAGCCCTTGACATTACCCTCAAGCATCAATCTTCATTCCCCACAAGCTTCCACCCATGGTCTCCCAGGGGCAGTCCTGCTTGTTCTCTGGACAATTGCCTTTTCTGATCAGTTTTCTTCTTTTGTGGGGGTTTGCATGGAATCCAACCTCATCCACTCAGTTGCAGCAAACTTTAGCAAGTTGTAAGTCTGCCAGGTCTTGATCTACTTCTGCCTCAATATAGTTGATCTCAAGCTTCTTCTCCTTTCCTAGTCACTGCAGCATCTTCCACTGCCCATTAAAGAACTCTAGTATCAACCTGGCTCTACTGACTCACATTCCTACACATTCTCACTTGTATGATTGCCTGCATCATACAAGTATCTCCTTCACTCCAAAACTCCAAACAGCACACATTTTCTGATCAGTTTTCCTCAGAAACATTGCATATCTTAGACAACTTGAGCAAACAAAAAATGCATTGGTGTTTTGGGGTTTCTTTAATCTTTTTGGGGTTTTTTTTTTGACAGTTTTGACTAGGGCTGTCCTTCTGCCAAGATAGTTAGTGCCAGTCATTAAAATATTGAGAATGCTAATCCTTTTTATTAATCATCCTGTCTCATCATCATTAAAATATGACCAAACTTCGAAAATGTCTATAGGTGCAAAAGACCTGCATTATTTTCAACTGCAATTGCAAGTCATTGTTTGACCACTTTGTCAATGAAACATAATCTCTACGCTCCTTATAGTCAGAATCTTAGCAGTGTCCTATTTGTATCCATTTGCTCAATAATAGAAGCTCTCCGAAGTCAGAACTTTGTTGACCAAAAAATTTAAGAGATGGTGCAGGAATATTTTACAGAGCAACTAATACAATTTAATTACAAGAGTATCAATTATCTTATGGAGCAGTGGCACAAATGTGTGAGAATGCAAGGGAATTATGTTGAAAAAAGTCTCTCCCACCTGTGGTTAGTTCATAAATATATTTTATTTATTCAGTTCTTGAGAGAGCATGTATTTTGATGTGAAATCTGTATTTCTATCATTACATCAAGATACCTGAATAAATAATGGTAAATATTGAATACTGAAACTACCGCAAAACTGTCTGAATTGCAAACCACACTTAGCATGTTAACATTAAATAGTAAGATTGTTGATGTTTTTCAAAGCATTCAATCTATCCCAAGGTTTCTCACATTTTTAATTGCTTTTATCTTTGTGATTCAAGCCTGTAATTATAATCAAACTAAAAGAAAACAAGCTCAGAATTGTTCATTATGGAAAAATAATGTTATTATAAATAAAATATATTTATAATATAGTTAACAATTATTGAGATATTGTACTTTAATACATACCACATAATGTAAGTGGTAACATTTATGACAACCCCAACTGTGAAAGCTTTTTCTAAATTTCTTCCTACATTTTGTAAAACACTTTTCAAAGCAAGTCTTCAAAATGTGATCATATGACCAGGTGTGATTTTTGTTCTCTAGTTCTCTGAACCCAGTGTGATTTTGATTCAGTGCACAGCATGGTCTAGTATGAAAAATCATACAGTATATCACAAAACTTTTACTTTTTCTTTTATTTTATGATTTACATGAAATAAAAGCTAAATATATTAAGATGCTGTATAACTGCTTCTTGATTGCTTTATATTTCATGATTTTATTTTTAAAAATTATCTATTCCTTACCGTCTTTCGGATGAGATGTTAAACCAAGGTCGTGACTCTCAGTGGTCATTAAAGATCCCCGGGCATTTCCCGATAAGAGTAGGGAGTTATCCCGGTGTCCAGGCCAAATTACCCCCCTCAGTTTTAACGGTGTCCTCCAAATTGTCCCCATGTAGGATTGGCTTGCACTTGCCCTGTGATGGACTGGCACCTCGTCCAGGATGAACCCTGCCTTGTGCTCGTTGCTTGCCGGGTAGGCTCCGGCTTCCCGCGACACCGTATGGTATAAAGCGGTTTGGTAAATGACATGACATGTATTCCTTATCTTTCTTACTACGAAATCCAATAATAAGGGTAAGAAAACTAAGGAATGTGGAATTGTTTCTTATGATATAGACAAAAGCTTACAGTTATAATTTCCTGAATGCTACAGTATACAACAGTTGCATTCTCTCATTCATCAATGAATGTTATTGACTAAAATAAGCATGGAGGTTTGATTATTTCAATAATTAAATGAAAAAATAAAATATTTTCAAACATATTGTGACTTTTTTCGGAATAAATTGCTGTCTACTGTATTTGTATTGCGCAATATTAAATAAGAAAGGCATGAATTAAGTAAATGCATTTTCATCATAAAAATGTCCCACCCAAGCTGTTTCAGCACAGTTAAACTTATAGATGTAAAGTAACATGTTTTTGGATCACGTGAAAATGTGATTATTTATTTTTTCCTTAAAGTCACTAAGAAAGGACATAAAGTATATGACCATGACCAGAAGCTACGAGTAACACAAGGATTCCGAAACTAAAAAATAAATACATTTTACTCTATGTGGCATAGTATCCTTTAACTGTTTCTGAGCTCATAAGCCATTTAGTGCAGGCGTACTGGGATGCTCATCAAATACAAGGCCAGATATCTATATCCTGTAAACTCTCTATTATGTATTTGTGTAAACTTTTTATTGGACTCAAAATGATCTGACTTGTGTTATAATCAGCACCGCCCCGAGGAGCGCAGGAGCGAATGCTCAAAGCACAAACCCAACCTGAGGCTACACTATCTGCGGAAATCTGTGGCCGGGGTTTGTAAGCCAGGGTGGCACCGGGCTCCCAGAGAGTGGGTCGCGTGGGGCAGCCCACTGGAATCACTCAGGATGCGGGCAGACAGGCTGAGGGACTGGAATGCAGAGAAGGAATGCGGGGGAAGCCGGTGCAGGACTGGGAGAGCCACCAAGGTCTGAAGCCATGCAGGGCTGAGGGGTGCAGCCCTGAGGCCGGGCCGGATACTCCCAGTCGGGGTGGTCATCCTCAAGACGCATCTGTTACCTGGTTGAACAGGTACCACGTCTCGTGCTCATAAGAGGATCGTCTGCGGAACCAGCATGTGCCATCATTTGGACGAGAGAGGCACGCTGTAGACCGAGAGAGTCGTCTCCTGAGGTCCAGTTCGCAATCAGCGTCCTGACCTTTTGTTGCTCACTCAGCGGCCTGCAGCTTGTGGATAGGACAGCCCAAGAGATCTGGAAACCAGGCACAGGAAGGGCTCCATTGGAAAGCTGAAGAGTGGCTCAGGAGTGAAGTGATGAACTTGTCACTGCCGGATTGCCGAGGAGAGACTGAGCAGGGTTGGCTGGATGGCTTCACACCACAGACAGGTGTTCTGCATATTCTGTACTCTGCCCTGATTGCATATCCTCTCTCTGTGACAATCAGGGCAGAACAGAGGCACGGCCTCCAGCCACTGCAAATACGACATGTCCTGCTGTGATGTTACACAGTGGCGCAAGTGTAACAACTTGTATATGAAATACAGCCCTGTGATGGTTTGGCTTCCTGTCCTGGGTGAACCCTGCTAGACAGGCTCCAGCTCTTTTGCAACCCTGAATTGGATTAAGTAGTTAGAAAATGGATGGATGGTATATGAAGTAAAGTACAATCAATTACATTTCGATAGTTTTATTCATGCATGAGAGAGAGGGAGACATATACAGTAGGTACTTCTGCACTTCTGATGATATAGGTCACAGTTTAGTGCATCTTAGGTTTTAATAATTGATTTCCCACAGAATAGCATATTAATGCACTTGGCTCAGAGCTGTGATGCTTTCTCCTGGTATAACCACACAGCTGAGTGCATTAATGATAACTGAACACCATGCCTGGAAACCAGGAACTCCTGCTGGATAAGAAAACTGCACAGTGATCCACCATATGATGACATATGCACACCTAAATCTAAGATGCAGTATTCCATCAGCTACTATTTTTAGCACATTACCATCTCCATTGCTGGGCTATTTGTGCACTTGGCCAGGGGCTTTTGTCACAATTTTGCACAACAGAATTCTTTTCAGATACAATTATTGTCACGTATTAAAAGAAAACAAGCCTTCCTCTGAGTATAATGTAGTTCACAGTGAATTCACTGAATTGTGCATAATTACTTCAGCACATTCAGAAACTGTTTAGTTAACATCTGGTGCTCCCCTGAACACACACCCATCAGCTGTCAGTTCAGTCCTCCAAGCAACAGCTCTGAGTCATGTGAGTCACTGTTGTCATGGTAACCTCTAAAAATTCCACCAAGCTGCTGAACTCAAAAGCAGAGAATCTGAAGACAGAAGAGGGAGGCATTTTTTCCTCTCTTTCATCAAAAATAAACGTCATACTCTCACTAGTGCCAGACTTTGTAATAATGAAAGAATATTGTTTCTTTCATTATTTCATACCATGCCAAGGTTTTTCAGAGTAAACTTTTCTCTGACTGGTAATTAACCAAATTCAGTCAGACACAGTCTAAAGAGAAACCTGTAGGACAGTCTGGTACATTTGCATATGTATGCACTGCTTGTTCTTCTTACGTTGATAATTAAACACACAAAAAATGTATTATTGATGACTTGTAAGATGGGTAGACACCCTATAGTCCACAATATAATTTATCCATAAAACGTTTAGTTATTTCCATTATGAAAACACACATCTTTGATACCAGGATGAATCAGGAATCCACAAGTGTCAATTCTCAGTCATGTCTTGCACACCGATTACAATGAGTCCTGTCAGGTTGCAGAAATCATTAAATTACTGACTATAGATGCTTCTTTTAAAATAATACATCCACATACTGTAGGCATTTAACATACACACGATGACACATGAATGCATGTCTTGATTTGATTTGATTTTTTACTACAATATTTTTTTATCATATATTTGCAGGTTATAAAAGTGCTAATTTAGTACATGTCTGTCCAATGAATTACTTTGAAGGACTGAAGTTAGTGCTCTTGTAAATACTATACACACTCAGGTAGAGCACCCCACATACTGTAGGGGTTGCTCCAGACTATGAAACACTGTTATAAATTCAGCTTGTGACGGCAGAGAAAAATATACCCACTTACAGTGGTCATAGTGGGGTACCTGGAGAAAGTCACAGACACAGGGAGAACATGCAAAGGGCACCTGGAAGGTGCTGCGGGACACTAGAGCAGTGAGGCAGCAGTGAGGCAACAATGAGGCAACAATGAGGCAGCAGTGAGGCAGAAATGAGGCAGCAATGAGACAACAGTGAGGCAACAATGAGGCAGCAGTGAGGCAGAAATAAGTCAGCAATGAGGCAGCAGTGAGGCAGAAATGAGGCAGCAGTGACGCAGAAATGAGGCAGAAATGAGGCAGCAGTGAGGCAACAATGAGGCAGAAATGAGGCAGCAGTGAGGCAGCAGTGCCAGCCTCCCAGTCCCAGCACCACCCTCATGCTGAGGCAGAGCAGGGAAAGGCAATGCCCGGATTTAAGTGCTGCATTGGTTTCTGATTTTCATTCCATCTCAGACTTTAACGAGTTCATTCTTAGTCAGGTTTTAATTGAAAGGTGACATTAAAACCGCAGCTCTTAAAGACAGCCGTGTCACACTGATGGACCTACAAACGCTTTAAAATAAAACAGCATGGGTAGATTTATAATGCAAACACACATACATACATTATGTGAAACTATATAAGTAAACAAGGTTGGAAATTGACTATTTAAACAATACAAGCTGATATTTACTGACCTGTGACTGGAACAAATGTGTTTTATTTCCAATTACCTCCCCCAATTTTTTTTCCTTTAATACAATTATTATATTCCACAGACTGGAGGCTTTTACTAGGTATTGTGATAAACTCTTAATCTCAGAAGAACCCTCCAGGTATCTCGAACAATAATGTTTGATTAATGAACAAAATTTTAATTTCCACAAGGATCACTAGCATCATAATGGAACATTTCATTTAGTGGGTGAAGAAACAATTTAGCAGTACTCAATAGTCTTCTATTTTCTGAATTGACACGGTAAAAGGATTTGCAGGTATTGAATTATATTAGGTGTGTTCAAGTTAAATAGCTGAAAGAATAGCTTTCTGTGCTCCATTAAGTGGACAATTCATAGCATTTCTTACAGACAAATGAAACTCAACAAGTCAGTTCAGACTCTCTAAGCTTCAATGTCCAATTTTCCCACAGTAAAGGTTAAATAGTTGTTAAAATTGCATTATTATTCATATACTATGGCAAATACATTTTAATTGTAAAGAAAATAGAAACATTTTTCCTATAACCATGCCTTTTGCTACTAAATGAGACATTGAAAAAAGATAGGAAATTATTATGGATGATTTCTATTGCGTATCAAGAAAGCATTTTGATTGTGTTCTTTGTACTTATTCATTTTTGTGACAACAGCTGAAAAATTAGTAATGTAGTAAGACTGAAACACTGTGGCATGCAAATAGCAGCCATACAATACTGTATCTTACTGTAGTAAACTTCCATTGAGTTTTTTTATGACAGTTCAGGCAAAATTACAGCAACCAAATTTTCACACCCACTGTGTTAATTTATAATCCTCCGTGTTATCTCTTCCAGAAAAGCTATTAATTACTTAGTAAGCTTCTTTCTTCCCTGTTTTCAAATGTTTGCAACCCTTCTCCACTTGAAACTTACCTTTAAGTTCCTGATCCTGTGATCAAGTGACCTCAGCAAGATCAATTCACAGATCAATTCAAAACCCTCCATGACTAACTTTTCGATAACTATTCCCAGATGCATTTTTCTAGTTCAGTGTTATTATACCTAATGAAATTGTTTTAATTGCTTTTTCTTACAATTTTACTTATTAACTGTGGATAATGGTGTTAAATGAATAATATATAAGTACACTTGCACTGTAAAATAATTTATATTGCACTGAAGAGGTTAATGTATGGTTTAATTTTAACTGCTGTATCTATACCACCTAGGCAACTACAGAGCACTGTTACACTTCACTGCGAACATTTTAAACATTAAAGCTATTATCAGAAGCTACAATACATTTACAGTGTTGTAGTGACCCTCACGCCCAACAGTGGACTGTCCTATGTCCTTTCCCCTTTACTAGAATCCCTCTTCTCTTCCTCCTCCTGGAAATTGGTGGGGAGGGAGTAGTCCTTACTCGTTCTTTCTCCTCAGGTGCATCTAGCGGATGCCTGTGTCTATGTCTGTCATTCCAGCAAATTTTCTGCTGCACAACTAGCATGCCCCTCCGTAAATCACAGAGCAGTAAACCAGGTGCCTCACACCGCTGGGGCCCTGGGTTCAGTTCTGTAGGTGGGTGCTGTCTGTGGGGACTTTGTATGTTCTCCCTGTGGTCAAATGGGTTTCCTCCAGGCACTCTGGTTACCTCCCTCAGTCCAAACACATACTGGGTAGGTTAATTGGTTTCTGGGAAAACCGTCCCTGGTGTGAGTGTGTTTGTGTCCCTCTGACCTGCAATGGACTGGCATCCCATCTAGAAAGTATCCTGCCTTGCACCTGGTGTTTGCTGGGATAGGCTCCGGTTCCCCTGCAACCCGTATTGGATAAAGTGGTTAGATAATGTGTGCAAGGATGGAATAAATCTGCGCGAGCCTGATTCATCTACTCCATCTATGCCTGTCTTTCCACATCGTTGTCACTAGGAAAAGTGGTGTCCACCACTGTATGTTATGAATATTAACAATTGACTTGTTTTTTCGCTAGTGTTTCCTTCTATTATCATAACCATGTCAATTATTAAGAGCTTACATTGGGTAAGAAACCAAGCTTTTCGTTTAAAAATCTTTAAATCATATTGATCAGAATCATCAAAACTGTGATCACAAACAATTCAGGTTCATTCATAAAGGTAAACTACTTAAAAGGCATTCATAAAGGCAGCCTTACAATGCTGTAACTTAATGTAACAGTACTACATTTTCAAAGAGTTATAAATGAAAGTTTAAGCAAAATAACAGCAACATGTTATTCTCACTTCACTTGTGTTGTGTTAATGTATAATCCTTCATGTTATCTCTTCTAGAAAAGCTATACATTAAATACCTTAGTAAGCTCCTTTCTTTCATGTTTTGTCTTTTTGCAATCCTTCTCCACTGGGACTAAAATGTAAGTATTGTACAGTATTTGGAGCAGAACAGGCCCTTTTTTTAATTATCTTCAAATTTCATTTACAGGTGAGTATGTGACAAATCCAGCTTGCTAAATTGTTGGCTCTGTATCAAGGATGAAATCAAATCTTCAATGCACAGAAAAGATACATGTTCTAAGCAGACGAAGTGGTTGATAATCACTTTAAAGTCTCTGCATATTTGCACAGAGTTGTCTTTCTTCACAGTAGGCACCCAATCTCTATACTGTAATACAAGACTCCAGGCAACAAGACTCCACTTTTCAGGCTAGTTAAAACAGTGATCATTGCCCTCACACAATGTCTGCATTTGCCATGTTTTTATTAGCAGAGGATGGCAAAATGTTTATCTTTAGTGAGCTGCTGAGGTGGAAAGGGTCATTCCTGTGCTACAGTTTCCACAGATACAGGAAGTTCCACAGTGTTCTTGTAAGTTAGTGTCAGACATTTTTATTCCACTTCCTTGCAGGAAAAGCAATCTTTTAGCACCTCACTAAGATGTGTTTCAAATTGTGTTCAGTTTCTTTAAAATAACATCCAGTATAATGTGCCTTATATTACCTACAAGTGCCAAATATTAACCAGATACTGTCCAAGAGTCTTATCCTCTTGCTGATGC
Source organism: Lepisosteus oculatus (assembly GCF_040954835.1). Taxonomy (NCBI): domain Eukaryota; kingdom Metazoa; phylum Chordata; class Actinopteri; order Semionotiformes; family Lepisosteidae; genus Lepisosteus; species Lepisosteus oculatus. Next base: position 21,369,548 of record NC_090702.1, on the reverse strand, counting down.
CACCTGTGGGAATGAAAAGCTTTGGGCCTGTAACACTTCCACAGTATTATGAAAGGATTTATCTCATGGCTTTGCAGGTTATGATTTATAACTTTCTCAAAAGGTTATAAATCATACTTCCATTCACATTGAGCAACATGGCTTCCTAGTTTCCCTTACTTATATCATCCACTGTGACAAAATGTTCAAACCTTTCAACGTACTGTAAACAGACCGCTGCTCCACCATTCTATCGAAAGCATCCACACGTCTGATGGAAGCTGGTGTTTGCTTTCAGTACAGTCTAAAGCGTTGCAGTTGCAGTAATGCAAATAATTCCTCATACAACTCCAGTGTGTTTTTCAGTTGTGTGTTAGGAACAAGTAGGAAGTTTTGAAAAAACATGTATGTTATTTAGCTCTTTTGTACCACCATTTCAAATCTTTCTCTTAATTACAACACATCCTTTTGCAGTACACTTAATAATAGCTTGTACAACTCCATTAGAATTTAACAGTGCCAAGCAATAGTGTAGCTAGAAAGCACACAGACCATACAAATGCATAACAATTAGTATAATTTGTTATGTTTACATATGCTAAATGACTTATTTTGTATACAAAACTACAACTCCATTATGGTCATGAAACAAAATGGCTTAGATATCAGTACATGTTCGGCATTGAGGAGGAAAAATAAGTACAACGACATAATATATCTAAGACCTTGGCACAGTAGTGCACTGCTGATGAATATTTTTTTTCAGCATGTTTATTGGCATGGTATAGTATATGAAATTAATTTAAAGCTCCTTTTTCAAACATTTACCAGAAATTGAAACACAGTTTATCTGACCTAATTCTAATATATTCAATATAACTGATTCAATCATCCAAGTATTATTCATTTTATGAACACTCCCATACTGAAGTATGATTACATTTTACTGAATGAACTGGAAAATCTATAATGAATACCCTGCACAGTAGCAGCTTTATAAAATACTGACAGTTTCAGAATACACGCTTTAGCAAACTATCGAGCAGCAATAGATCATTTATAATGACTTGGAAAAGCAAGTGTAAGACACTGCAGGCGATTAAAATAACACTCCAAGGTAATTAAATACATCGAGCTAGTTTTGTCTGGAGTGTCTTAGGGGAACAGAAGATTAATCAGTTTATATGCTATACAAGACCATTAAGAGCTCCTGCTTTTTAAAAACAGCAAATAATTGCAGGTTAGAAAGGAATTTGTGATCTTTAGTTAGGTGATTGCATCCATATATCTGCTTTTTGTGATGAATCAACTTTCTCTGAGAGAAGGTCTCATGATATTGTAACAGAGTGGGTTTTGCCCTACTGCTATTCTTCGTGTCTATTGATTGAATTTTTGCATTACAATCTAGAATAATATTTTTTTATTAATTAGGTCTATGGATAAACCTCACCTTCAGGATGGAGAGATCCAGTTTATGGTTACAAGACATTAAGGGGGAATTAAGAAATGGGAGCTCCTACATGTATCTGGGAAGATTATATACTGTGTACTGTAAATTAACAAAAATAAATAATTGTATATAATAAACTTAATAATAAGTTCTTGCTGTCATTAGCCTTATTTAAATTATTTCCGTTTGTACTGTATATTCAAATTGTGGACCAGGTAACAAGACAAAATATTTTCAAATTACATTTAAAAATAAAGAATTTCTAGAATCTTTTCATTTCTGCTCCCAAGAACTGGAATGTCTCCTTTCAAATGTCCATCATTAAATATTCACTGGCAATTTGGCTGTAAAACGTTGTAAGCAAGTAGCAGAGAGAGAGAGTACCACTACATATACAGTACAAGCTGTCACAGCAGACATGAGAGTGTAGGAATGGTGGAGGATAATGGATGGAATTGTGAGTGGGGATAACAGGACTGCTAGCAGTCTCAGACATCAAATGATACAGTATGTTTATGATGAGAGCAAAGCAAAATTTGGAAATATCCTTTAAATTTACTTGAACCTCCCCTTTTCAGAGTATGTACAGTACCCCATACGTGATGTTCAGAAACTCGTACTGAACTGTAATTAGTAGTTACACACTGCGAGATTATGTGCTGATAGAACGTGTGCTTTAGATTTCCCTTTATGGTAAAACAAACACATGTACTTATTTTGCTTTCTTTGTCATTGGTTTTAAATATCTAATGAGAATAAATTCTTATTAAAAAATCCTTATGTCTGGTCTCTGTAGTCAATCTCTAATGTATTTTCTTTGAAGTTTTATTGCTTTAAACCGACGTAGACATTTCAAAGGTTACTGGCTCGCAGCAGATGGAATGATGATGAAATTGCATCATCCTGTATTTTTCATTAAAACGTCATTGCCCCAGCCTTCAAAGTTACACCCAAGTGTCGTCATGCCACCTTAGTCTCTCATTGTGTCAGATAGTGCCAGTCGCATGTGGTTATTGATTTCCACCATTTGAAATGACGTAGCAGAAGAAAAAATTCTGCAAGTCAGAGATTTGCAAGCCCAGTAGAGGGTTCTCTTTCCTCTCGAAGCTGCCTTAAACAAATTGAAATATACTGTGCTTCTTAATTCCTGAGCCTAGCTTAACCAAACATTTGTGCTGAGTCATAACAATAGTTAATGCGTTGTTAAAGGATAGTGTAAAGAAAGCAGGATTTCTAAATCTAAGTACATTCACAAAGTTAAGAGGTATACAAGAATGAGATGTTTTAAATATTTGTGCTGGTGAAAACTCAGAAATTCAAAAGCAGATAAAATTATGCCTTTTCAGACAGTTTGCCAATTACAATGTCTTCTAGGCAAATGCGCTTTAGGCTAACATGCTATTTTTAGGTTTGTCAGGGGCTGTATCACTTACATTACCCAATACAAGGAGGCTTTTATTCACAGTAAGTCCAAAATAGGTTTTCTAATTTAAGAAAACTGACTATATTTAATTTCTTTGGTTTAATGGGTTTCGTGATCATGAAAACCCAGTACAAAAAGAATAAAAACACAACCTCAATTATAAAAAAACAAAAATGAGAAATGCATTAGTTATCTGCATACTGTAGTTACAAATTTATATTTCTTACTGTACAATTGTGATGTTCTTTACAGATACTCTCTTTCAAGCGGCAAGGTTTATGATTGAGGCACTTGCTGTGACTTTCAAACTGAGAGTGGGTTGCAAACAAAACAGATGCAGTATTTCTAATATGGAAGAGGCTGAAATTTTGTTGCTTTGAGTGGTGTCATACAGTAACTTCTGAACTTCTACATTTCGGATTTTAGGATGATAATTTTAATATTTTCGAATTAGTTTTTTACTTGCAGATTCAGAAGAGTTTTGGTTCTTCTGCTAACCGGCTAGCCAACTCTAATTCTAGGTCAGCCAGTCTATCTTTCATGTGACAAACCACCAATGCTTTGATTTAATTGTGACTGTGATAAGATGCTTTGGACATACTCCATTCTCTTTCTCCCCCTTCTCACAAAACGCAACTAATTATAGTTATCATATGGTCCCCATGCCCCATGTGACAAAGGTTTTGAGATCCACATGACTGATTGAGAGTACCAAGTAGTATAGTATATAATTAATGGCAGCACTGCATTTATATTATGAGAAAGAAGGACTTGCTCAATGTAACTGCCCCTTAGACCTTTTATACAGTAAAATCTAACTTTCACACAGTAGATAGCAAATTCCAATTTTAAATCGAATAGCATTGATGATTTATATTTATTTCCCTTGTTACCTTTTCCAGAAACTGGCTTTTACAACTAGTAAGTAGGCTCCAATGCTTAATGATTCAACATATTCTCAGGTAAAGTATCTTTTAAAGAAGGATGAATTGACTAAGGCTATACATTTTGACTGTGTTGACTTCATATGAGCTCCTCAGAGCTGATCTTAAGAGTTGCAATGTTTTTTGTAGCATAGTGACCAACAATGCACTCAATACCTGTTTGTTAAATGAGGGGGTACTAATACATTATACTATTACATCCCTTGATTTAAATTCTATACTTTTATCATAACATTCTGTTTGACTTTATTGTTCTCTACACTGTCATAAATGATCTAAACAAAAACACATCTCTTTTCAATCTCCTAAATGCTTTTCATAGTTTTTTCAAGTCCAATGTATCATGTCTGTGCAATATATTTGCAGTTTATGCTTTTGCAACCCACATGTAAAAATCTGCACTTGTTTACATTAAATTTTACCAGCCTGGTGTTTGCCCAGCTTTGAACATTATCTAAATATTTTGTTTGAATTTCCTTTGTAGCTTCTACAGTGCTTGATAAGCCTTCTGTTTGTCATTATTTCCAAAATTGACTAGTGTTTATTCACTTTACCAGAATATTTATCATTGTTAGAAATATGGAAAATGTACCTTCTCTTAATCTACATTAGCTGTTCCATAGAATCCAGTTGTCTGACAGATGAATCTCTTGTCTAATTCTAATATTTTTTGTATAATCTTACATGTAATACAATTATGTGTCATACAATTATTGATGTACTCTACATTACCAATTTTCCATCAACAGGTATCAATAGGTATTACCCCCGTCTTGATTAACTGATGGAAGAGTTTTACTAATTGCCTATGAAAAACATTATTTGTTCCACTAAACTAGTAGAGATCATCATTCTCTGGAGATTTGTTTTTCTGGAGAAAGTTCTAGCACCTGTGCCTTCCACCTCATTTATGCTAATATTATTTTTGTAGAGCTTTGCCTTTCCTCAGCCTGTGGCAGGTTGTCAGTTTCTTCCTTGGTGAACATCTGAATGAACTAATTATTTAATACATCAGCTGTTTGATAATTGAAAGTGTTTTTCCACTATCAGAAGGAGACCAAGCACCACAGAGTTAGGGTTAAAATTCCAATTATCTTCTCTGGTATCAATCAAAGATTTCAGCCCTTTCTGAACAAAGTAGTACTCAGAACATTGTACTGAGATCTGGGTAACACCTTTCACCAATGCTTGGAACTTTGCCATTTCATATATAAGAAAGTGTGTAAAAACACTGACATTTCGTAGTGCATAGTAGAGATTAGAAATCAGTAATTTCAAAGTTTATTTGCATGAGGTAATTATATACAAAACAGTATAATTTAAAAGAAGCCCCAGTGTTTCCAACCAAATTCATATTTTGAAAATGCAGTTCGGCTCCTTTTATTTGATAAGCTCCTAGAAAAAGTTTTTATTTTACACAAAAAGAAAAATGAAAATGCAATAAAAAACACCATTGATATACTTCAATGCAGTACCTTGTGATACTGTACATTATATTTACATGGCAGCTACTGTATATATTCTTAATTACCAAAAAAGCCTTGAGTTTATTTTTTGAGTTGCAGTTGCATTTCCTGTTATCCTTTTTTTTGGCTGCAGTGCATTTATTAAATGCAGATGCTCAGTGGTTGAAAGGGCAGGAGAGGATTTGTTGTTAATAATTATCTTTTAACTTGTAATCTGGGAGAAACACAGTGTCAGCAAGCAGCGTTAATCCTGCAGGACAAGCCTGCCCTACACCCCCAGCAATGAGGTGAAGGTAAATGCTTTCAAAAAGGCTGCAACAATAACTCAGACTGTGTAAGGCCTGATGTTTGAAGACCTGTTGATATAAAACACTGCACAGTGGAAATGTTTGTTTTTTACACACTACTTGTTTTATCCCAAAACAAAGGAGAAGAACAAAACAAGCAATAAAAATGAAAAGTAAAAGAACATTTACTGTATACCGACAATATAATGCTGGTGTCTTAGAACGGGCTTCCAGAGAAATTTTCTTCAAAGGTTTTTTTTTTTGATGTGTTAAAGTTTTGATTAGTGATAAATAGTCACGGAGCTCTCTTAAAAGCTTAACGGCATTGGAGGAACCATTGCTTTTCAGAATACATTGGTTACAGATCTTCAAATGTCAAATCTGATCTGCCCTTGATCATGGTGTAACAAAAGCATTTCATAAAAAGGAGTTTTTTATCCTTCAGAAATCTTAAAAAGTATTTTCGAGACACTACAAATGATGTATTGTGACTTAAACTGATACAATCCGGTGACCTCTTGGTTGTAACCTTTATTAAACACTTGTGGTATTTTGTGACTTGTAGTTTGACTCGTTACAAGAAGAAGATGCCTAAGAGGGAAATGCCCTTCAAGGAGAGCTTGTGGAATTTGTTAGACATTGGGAAATAATTTCTTGATTTGCAGCAGAGTAATCAGTCCATTCATGGGAAAGCTAACAATTTGTCACATCATGCTTTTGTGACTTGTCCTGCTTTAGTCTTTTTGAGCAAGAGCTTTTGCTGTTAAATACTATATCAAAATACATTTTGTTTTTCTTTTATCAGTTAAAAGACTCTGGGTCTGTGTAGTTCCGACATGGCAGTGTCTTTCTGACAACTACATCAACTTCTGTTTTTACAATTTCCAATTGAGGGAATTTCTTTCTTTTTTAAGAGGCATCTGTGCAAGTATCTGAATCAGACTGAACTGGGAAAAGGGTTGGGGTATTGGGCTTGTGCCACATTCATTGTCTTTGTCAAGATGGTTTCTAATCAATGTGCCGTGAATTATAATCCAGCATTCAGTAGCCAAATTATTATCAGCCGGCACCAGATAGCATGCCGTGCCTCTGAGCCACAAGAATAACCTGAACAGGATGTCACATGAATTCTACAAGGGTCCCATCTACAAGTCCCATCACATTCTTCCAGAAGGGTCATCTTCAGTTCACATTGGGGTGAGAGCAAAAGTGTTTGAGATTGAACTGCAAATTGCATTGCTTCCACCAGTGTTCAACAGGGTCGAGATGTGGAGGTAACTCTGGCAAGGGAAAGTGATGAACATCTGTCTGATTCGCCGCAAGCCAACTACAATCTCCAATTGAAATAATCTATTTATTTGATTGAGGTTTCCATTCTGTGCAATTTAGAACAAATAGATTTTACAAACCATTCTTCTTGTTTCGAAGGGCAATATATTCTTTTAATGAAATAAACAACTGTTGTTCAAATTCAATTAATGTGATGCTACCAAAGCTCTTTTTAAAATGCAGATTTCCTTAAGATAAGCAATGTCCACTATTACTTCACATTTATAATCCGTATAGGATTTGTGTGACAGATAATAAAACTAAAGAGCTGCTTCTGCATGAAACAAGACTTTGCCAGGTAGAAGCTGCTTCTGCTGTCACCATAAATACTGTTTCTTTACAGCAGAATCCACATTAGAAAGTTGAAACTAATACCATCTGTTCAAATGATTACTGCGGCGCCTGAGGAGGTCTTGTAAATCATTGAGGTTCAAGGAAAAAACATTTCCTTTGTGTCTTTCGATGAATAATTGCTTCATACCGTACACCTACAGAGATGTGAGTAGATTTGACCTTGATGTTGATAGAAGTATAATTGCAGCATCACTACTTCCAGTAAAATTAAAGCTTTCAAATGTATACATAAAATTCTCTGCAATTTTACAAAGGATTCTTCTTGCTATCTTGAAGCAGCATGAGATAATTAAGTAAGGAGTTCAATAAATGGGAAGATGTTGTAAACACCTAATTTACACAGCCTCAATTATTTATAATCTTTAATGCTGCAGATCTGCATCCGCTAATCTCAACAGCCGCTTAACAATAACAAATTAGATGGTTTTTTTTACATTCTGGAATGGCTGTTTATTAGCCATGAGATAATACTGCTAATCTGAAATATGAGTTGCAAACAAAAGCAGCAGATGGAGTAAATGTAGATCTCCGTGGAACTTAAATTTCAGGGAAACAATTTCAGTAGCCCGCATTTGTTTTTCTTCATAAATTTACCTTGGTCTATTTGAGAGGAGAGAGATACTGTCAAGGATATGGTGGCCTCTACATTCAGGAGCTAATTTAGTTTTTTGCCAACTATGCCACCTAGAAATTATAAAGGGAACTAGGACACCTTTCCCTTGTAACAGGTTCCTTTTATTTACCAGAACTACCAATGCATTTGTGTAAAAATAATCCCATTTATTTATTACTATTTTTCAATCTTCCCATCACACAATCACAGCAGTTCCTATGACTGCTCACCCAATTAACAGAACAGATGACACAACTTTCTCATGGTGTTCTCTGAACCCAGCTCTGGTCAGTAACCTGATGTGCCTCTTTACACCACAGTGAGGAAACACTGATGTTCACGGCATCCTCGTCAGTCGCCGAATGTGTCCCCGGTGTTCCCCTCTCTGCCCTGTTTGTCTCTAAGTTCAGTTTTGAGTAAGGGAGGGGGGAGGATGAAGCTGTGGCTTTCCTGTACAATTCCCAGTCCCTGGTCTCTGAGCCGAGTCTTCTCCTGGGTCCAACCTCTGTAATATCGTTCACAATCCTTCCTTCTCCAAAAGTCACAAGTTCTGTCCTGACTGGGGCTACCTGAAGCCCCCCAAAAGCCCCGTTGTCTTGGGTGTGGGCTGAGCCGACTGCTCAGGGTTCATTGATCAGCCGGCTGTATAGTGTTGTGTATTTCCACTCTGTTCCAGAGCCCCCCCCCCCCCCCCCTCCAGGTCAATGGAAAGCTTACAGAGACACTGGCAATTCAATGCCCAATTAAGATCAATCAGTCCCCAACACGTTTCAGCCCACACTCATTATTTCACTCTGTGACAATACCATAGCTCTAATAAGTGTATATAACCTGCAGGACCTTAGGCAATAGGACTAGGTCAGGGGGTCGCCTTTAGAAGGAGTGTGCCAAGGGTTAGCTCGTGCACTTGTTTTTAGAAATGTGCATGTCATTAATTATTTTTTTAATATTAATAATAGCCCTACTTACATTTTCATTAAGAAATTAAAGTGTATGTTAAAGTGAATATCTAAAATTAATAAACTAATATACACATCTTACCCTTTAGTCTGATCCTTGCCCTTGCTCATAGCTCAGAGCAGCGAGTTTGAAACTGCGTTGTGAGTCAAGGCAGATTGAGCAATAAGAACATTCACTACTTTCACCACTGTTGTCATCACGTTATTAGGCTCAGAATTAAAAATCTTGGCACAAAGATTATCCTGATGAACAATACAACGAAAACTAACCATAGGGTGGCCAATAACTTTTCATTTTCACACATGCTATTCTTTAGCTTGTTGAAAATCTCTAGCTCACTATTGGCACAGAACCTAGTTTCCATTTGTGTCCCCTTGCTCTTCTTTAATTATATTAAAGGGGAAATGCAATGCTATTTTATATTTCAGGGTTACAAAGAATCAATACTGTATCTTCTAAAGCCTCCAATTTACATCACAAAATAGATTACATTTCCAGGTATGTGCAGCGCCATGTCCTGCGATTCAGAACAAGGCAACAAATTTTTTATATGTGATGTGGCCTTATTACTTTGCTAACAAGCAGGCTTTTTGAATAGATCTCTTAATCCAATAGAAATATTACTCTCAAATTTGAGACCGTTTTTCAGACAAATACTACTTACTTGTTAACTCTGCATGCAGATCACATTGGAACATTTCTGCAGTGAAAAGTCTATCGCACAACCTGTACTTATTCGCTCTTACATTGCATTTAATTTTTGACTACTCACTAGTGACAGTGACTAGTCAGCAGGAACTGTCGCATCATGTCGCAATTAATGGGAACTTAATACGAGTTTGCGACAACACAGCGACTTACAGTAGTTTCACAATTTGATGATTTTGTACTTAATTTGAAATATGTGAATTAATTTATTTTGTTACCAAATTTGTAATAACTGGTCTGAGAAATTGGGACTGAAGTTTCTAATTCAACATACTATTCTTCCCTACAATATTTTCAATACATATAAAATTAAACCTCACGTCAGCTATTATTAACAAAATTGAAAATATTTTTAATAGGATGAATTTACAACCTTTTGCTGTGGTGTAGTTTGTTCTGATTTAATTTTTTGTTGTTGTTGTCAAGTAATAAGTACATAAATCCTATATTCTTCCTAGAATGCACCTTCAAACATTTAGTTTCTCTTAAAAAAAAACGGCAAGCAAAAGCTTTGAATTCCTTCAATCAAATAAATCTCATTCATTCTTTTAAACTATAGGATGAGTCTGGCTGCTCTTCACAGGCTTTTTTGAAAGCATCAAAGTCTTTATGTTTTATGATCATAATTTGGAAACCAGGTGAGCTGTGTTCCAGATGTGGAATTTCTATATAACCTGTCTTGACTTTTCTTTTGTTAAGCAGATGAAAAAGCATTTTATCCCTAAAATATTACTCCTGTGTAATCCCATGCTAGTAATGCAATAAACAGGTGTTTACTAGAGGGACATTTGGTGCTGGAGCACAGTTCTAAAGAAAATTACTTGATCGTTTACTATTAACTGCACATTCAAAAGATAAAATGCTTATGGTTTAAAAATATAATCATCTTCAATTAATTAAAAAAATAACAATTTTGCAATTCAATTGGTGTTAAAACTTAATATAATTCACAATTTCTAATTATAGATAACCAGCAGGAAATGCATATATATACTTCATGACATTAGGTAATATATAATTTCATTGTCAGAGTGGGAGACGGTATGAATTTTAAAAAAGGTTTATCAAGTGCAGCTGTCCATTAAGTTTAAGTTTCAACACTCAACAGCCTTACATGGTTTGTTCTATTGGGAGTAGATTTGTATTTGTTTTAATTTCATTTAGATTTGTTCAATGTTTATATTTGTTCTTATCATGCTCTTGCATTTAGGTGTTTATAGCATAAATCAAATTATTAAAGACAGTCCTTTCTTGCATGACGTCCTGTGAGGTCTTTCACCACAATACATAAAGTACACGCATGTAAACACACAGTGAAAAGAGTATGTTTTGGGACAGTGAAGTGAAATGTGTAATTTTTGCTATGTACCAATTAAATTTGCATTTCAGATCAAAAGGTTAATACTGTATGAAGCAAAATAATTTCAGCTTTTGTTTCTGGATATTGTTTTGCATGCATGTAAGGGCAATGTCCTCCTGGCGTGCAACTAAAGAAAAGCACGTTATTATTAGAATTCTCATCTTCATTGTTATAATTATTATCACTATTCCTAATTATTTGCTGGAAATTGTCTTTTGTTCTTGTACATTTGTGTTAAGTATTTCTTTTGCATTATCTGCTGTTGACATGAACCTGGTTGCAGACATGAACCTGGTTGGTGTGTTTTTATAAATTCTGTGAGCCTACAGGGACGACAGGTACTTTAATTGGTTTATTTCACCAAAACTCCTAATGTATCCAGATCAGGTGGATTTTTTCTGTAATGTTTGTAGATAAATGCTTAATAATAAACTTGAGCATTATTGCAACAGGGGAGGCCTTGAATGAAGAAATAAACTGGTACTGACTTTTTGTAGTTTCTTAGACTATGTGTCTGCTGTTTCTGGATTATCTTAAAAACATCAAGAGAAAAATAAATACTTCTTTTTTCTTTAAGCTGAACAAAAAAGATAAAAGGTCTCCAGGAAGATACTGTAGTTAGATGCAGGCTGCCAATTTGGCTGGTACATGTCCGTACTGAAATAGTCTCTTCTTAAAAGGCAGTGTAGCCTCTGCGGTTAAATGAAAGGGCAGCTCTCATCCCGGCCTTCCCCACAGTATTAAGGGTGACCCAGTCCTGTGCACTGACACGTGATCAAGAACAGAGAGCCCCATTATACTCCCTGTCACTGGTTTGTGTGATCACTTGCTTGTCCTTCTCAAGCAGACAGAGCCCATAAGCTGCACTTCAAGTGAAATAGGAAGCCACAGGAAAAAAGGAATGAGGGTTATGAAAAAAGGGTGAGGGTGGACGGTACTCCCAAATACATTACGGCTCACACATCAGAGGTCAGAGCACTTCTGCATGGGGTAACTATCACGTCTAGAAAATGTGCATGGTTTCAAAGACTAGAATTTGTGTGCTGTTTTTATTTACTTCTATTAAAACAATCGGTCATGGCCCCAGGGGTCTGTTCCATCAGATAAAGGAAGTGTAGAACAGCTGACACATTGCTCAGCGATTTCTAATGTCTTGTTTAGGGCAAAACACAGAAACAGGTCTTCAACCCACACTGAATCATGGTTAGGCTAATTCCTTAACTCCCTTGAGTTGTAAACTAACTGTACTGATTTAAGAGCAAAATATAAACCTAGATCAAATGTGGTAAAAAAATAAAAAAAATAAAATAGAGTTCAGGGGAAAAGGAAGGCGTGGAAGTTTAATTTTAAAAGTACAAAATTGTAGTAAGATAGAAAATGGATAGGTGGACAGACATATTTAAAATATCTTATCAACTCATACTGTCATCCAAACCCATTTTTGGGTATTAGTTATTGATAGATGTCCATGGCAATATAGTCAGGGGAAAGGAAATGTACATTTTCATAAATGTTCAATCTCCTTGTCTGCTTTTTCAGCCAGTATTGGTTAAATGAAATATTTTTCATGTAGTTCTCCGCTGTGTTCTTCATACTAATAGTGAAATATCCAAAGACAAGTGACGTTTATTATACCTGACAGGATCTCTGCTTCTGAACAGCCAGGAATAAAAGAAATACAATGCTACCTGCATATAAATGTGCTGGTGGTCTGGAAAATTAGATTTTCCATATCCCAGGACTATTTCTGATCTCGTCTGTCCAGTTCATCAGGCCTGACAGATATTCTCTAGTGCATAAGCCAAAGGAGAAGTCAATGACATGAGCCGGACAGAATGAATTTGCTTCCATCCTCAATGGGATTGTTCACTTCAGAATCTGGAGACACAGGCAATAGATAAGAATAATTTCAATTATAATTTCGCACTTTCCATTTATTTCTGCAAAAATCTAAGTATTAGAGAGTGTGCTTCTTGAAATATTAGGCCCAAAGCATTGACAGAGTATTAATTAATTAATAAATGGTTATTTTTGAACATTTGAGGCAAAGTCCTTCCTCTGTATGTAGTATATACAGTGCATTCAATACTCTTGCCTTATAAGGATGAGCATATTATCAACATGTCAACACTGTAAAATGCAGCAGAGATGAGCTGTTACCAAAGGTCAGTAAAATTACAATACAAACACCCACAGTGGAAACTGAGGCCAACCTTCCAAGACATGTCAAGACAAGGTGGAGCAGCAGAAAAGAGTACTAGCAAGTCATTTTGACATTAAATAGAACTGATAAGTGGGGTGAATAAAGATTGTACAGTGCATTCTAAACGTATTCACACTCTTGAAGTTTTCACATTGGGCTGCTTTAAAGCTAGTAGTTATGATACTATAAAGTATAAAGTAGGGATTATTAAAGGGATTCTACAACCTGCTCCACACATTCAAGCAAAAAATCCAAAAAGCAATAAATAGAAAATTAATCTGAAATAAAAATGGAAAAATCAGGATTGCGTAAGTATTCGAACGCTTTGCTGCGCTGAGTCTAAATTAATTTAAAATTAAAATTACCTCAACGACCCACACAATTATTTGACTGGTCTCTGTCTACAATAATTGATGCTGACATGGCTCACACCTGAAGAAGGCTCCATGGCCAAAACGTTGTGTTTTCTTTCTTCTCTTTTTACCATGGAATAAACCTATTACTTGTTCCTTTGCATCCTACACATGCTTACGCAGCTACCCACATGAAAAAATACACTTGACTCTGTAAAGTCGTCAGGTTGTATATTTCAAGCAATGGTTCAAATTTTAAAGACTAAGGAGCTTTTTTAAAAAATCTGAAAATATCCCAGTCAATCCAAAAGGGGACTTGTATAGTATGGAACTGAACATACTTCTGTCAAGCGTGGTGGTGGCAGTATTATATTATGCATCTCCTTCTCACCCATAGAAACTGGGAAGATTGTCAAGACTGGTTGAAACAAAGATGGAGCAAACTACTAGCAAACTAGAATGATATCTGCTTCAGACGTACATTTATGTTAAAATGTAACCTTTCCAAAGCTATGCTAAAGTTGCTTAAGCAAAGGAAAGAGATTATCCTTGGACAGTCCAAAGTCCTGACTTTAATTCTATTGAGTATCTATTGGAAAGACTGAAAATCTCCTGTACATAGGTAATCGCCCAGGAACCTGTAAGAGTAAATCTGCCATGAATAATAGGCAAAACTGCCTCAGCCAGTGTGCAAAGTTGGTAGAGACTTACCTGAAAAGACTTGTGGCTACAATTCCACCACATACTGTATTGAGTATTGAGTATTAACAGGACTATCTTTATTTTTTTTCCTTTCTGTTTTGCTGACAATTACTGTAACATGTCTTACCCTAGAAAGATTTAAGTTTGAGCATTCAGGTTTTGAATAAAATTTTAAGCATTAAAATGTGCATGTAGTATTTTGTCATTTAATAAAATGGGATAACACATGAAGAGTCAGAATACTTTTAAGAAGGCAGTGTTATTGTCAAAAAAGTAACAGTAACTGATGGACTGATGGCCAAATACACTATGCACTGTCTGTTTTGCAAAATATAAGGAGGCTGCCTAAAGAAAATAAATTATACAAATTAAATTTAAATTGTAAATGCTGCCTGTCTATTGTTCCAAGAATTAACAGAATATTTGTCTCTGAGGGTTTCAAAAATATACCAAACATGGTTTTTATGCTTTCCATTGACAGCCTGAATTTCAGCTCAGAGTGAAGAAGATGAAATTGAAATAGCTGAACATGTAAATGACTACATTTTTTGTAACCCTGTTTTTAACTCCAATTTCTGGAAGCTCCAGAAAATAGCCCAGTCCAAAATAGAACACTGCTCAGAATGGAGCAATTTTATATTACAGAGGCCAAAGTGCTCCAGGGACTAGGAGTGTGAGTACCTTACCCACACCTGATGTTACTTTTTCAATTGCACAATATTATTCCTAGACCATTAGCCAGAATCTTTTAACAGTCAAACAGATCCTCAGATGGCACAAAGGCAAATTTTGTGCCAGCCAGCACAGGGGGAGACAGGCAGCAGGCAGATCTTTTTATTTCAATTTTCAGAGGCTGCTGATGAACAGCCACAGTATATGACTGAACATCACAGGAAGCAAAGGTGATGAATGAAAGTGAATACTAATAAGGGGAGGTACCACTATTTATTGTGATGTAAATGCTATAATAGCACACGCAATTCTGCTCTTTCAGAATTGATTGAAAAGTCTTGACTTGGCAAAAGGGGAGAGCTCCAAGTTTGACAATGATATATTAAGATGAAGGCAACATTGTAGAAACAGCATAAAGGATAAAAAGCACATAGTCACATTCCAGGAACAGTGTTAATGTTACTAAATGTGTAAGGTAATACAGTACATGCAGATACCAACACTTTTGGGTTGGAAAAATATATTCTTTTAAAATGTAATTCAGTACAGTTAAATATTGTACAGTATGTGTGAATGATGTCCTGTCCAAATTAAAGTTACAACTCATTAAAGTTGGTTACAGTCGTCAATGCAGTGTGATAATAGTTATTGTTTAAAGTAATGCATATCTCTTAAAAGCAATTCCCTCTTTTTGTATCATTTGAAAAATGACACAATCTCATACATAACTAAAATTACTAAATGGGGTGGATAGGGGGTACATACAATACAGGGGGTAGACAAAATAATGGTACCACCAACCAATATATGAATATTTATTAAATAATAAGGAGTTTGGCCACTCTTTGCCTTCAGAGGAACAGCTTCAGTACTTTTTGGAATACTGTTATACAAGTTTTGAACATCCTAGTGGGATATTGGACCCAAATACCCAAATGGAAGCCTCTAGTTCTTTCAGAGAGAAAGAATGTGGAAATTTACTCTTCACTCTACGTTCCAGGACTGTCCATAAAGGTAATATGTGATGATATGTATATATAACTGATATTTAGATCCGGTAATTGTGGAGGCTATGGAAGGTGTTTGACTTAATCCTGGTGTTCATGAAACCATTCTTGTATCTTTAGCAGTGTGTATGGGGGCGTTATTGTCTTGGAACATGAGAACATCTTGAGGAAAGAATGTTTGCACCATAGGGTGCACCTGGTCACCTAAAAAGGCTTTGTATTCATTGGCGGTAATTCTACCATGCAATGTACTGTACTAATTGGCTTCGATGATTTCCACGAGATGGTTGCCCATACAATACCATAGCAGGTCCTCCACCATGTTTAACAGTTAAGAACAGACAGTGTGGGTTCAAGGCTTTCTTTTTTCTTTCTTCAAATATAAACCAATCTGGATGTGGGAAAAGGAGTAAAAGACGACTCGTCAGACCGTACTACTTCCTGTCACTCCCAGCTTTTGTGCTCATTATATCAGGTTATGCATTGCTTCACATTGGCCCAGGTTGTAAGTGGTTTGCGAATAGCAGCCCTACCCTAACTGTCAGTATTGTGAAGCTTACAGCATTCAGTTTCTGTTGAAATCTGGTCACAGAGACGTAGATTCCATTCTGTGATATTTTATGAGGCAATTGTTTTGTGGTTTATGCAACTATCCTGTTAAGTGTCTGTCTATCCCTTTCAGCTAGCTTCAATTTGTGACCACTTTTCCTCTATCCTGATGCTGATGTTTTCCCTTTTTTGGCACATCGTCATGATTTTTTAACACTGTTCCTCTTGACACATTAAATAATTGTGCTGTTTCTGTGACTGACACTCCAGCAATTTGGGTGCTATTTGACCATTTTCAAAATTTTTTGATCTCTCATGTTGCTTTAGAAACTCAGATCTTAAAGTTTTGATTTTAAGATGTCTTTTAAAGCAGAAACAAAGTATTGAAATTAACACGAAACGTGTAGAATCCTTTTTAATTGGGGTTTAGTTGCTTGAAAATAAAAGTTATGTTTCATTAGATGTTTCCATTATTTTGTCCACCTCCCGTAACAGTACAGCTGATTACAGTTTTAAAACGTATTAAAACTAATTTTTGGTAGCACTGTTGTACATTCGGGAGATAAAACTTTTCATAAGAACATCAGAGAATTTAAGAGATTAATTTAAGAGAAACACAACTTATTAAAGAAGTTTAAAAGAAAAGCAAGCAGAATAAGTATAACTCCAAGAAAAAGATACATTTAGATATTTGACAGACTAGAAGAACCAAATCTCTTTAGCCTCAATAAGATTACGAAGGGACTTAATACAAGTATTTAAACCCATGAGAGGTATTGAAAGGTACTGTCAATGAGAGTTTAATAGTTGCTAGGACTCAAAAGCAAGATATGTAATGTAATTACATATATATTAATTTCTGATGTCAGATATACAGTATTATTGGACAAAATACATTGAAGAAGGCTCCACGGCCGAAACGTTGTGTTCTCTTTCTTCTTTTTTTCAGCATGGAATAAACCTATTACTTGTTCCTTTGCAGCCTACACATGCTGACGCAGCTACCCACCTGAACTACAAAATACATTGAATCTCACTAAAAATTGGAAAATGAAAGGGGGGACCTATTTAAAATGATAATGTAAGTTACACTATTTTGTTTAAATCTTAGAATCAGCATGTAAAAATCGTAACTGATCAATTTAATAAGGTGCAAATATTTCTTTGAGGGTTAAGGTGTTTTTACACATATGAAATAATTTAATAAATTGCATGTTCTGAAGCCACAAAATGAAGTCAGAGAGCTGATGTGTTTGATATGCTGCGCTTTGCTTTCTTCACGTTTATGTGCTGGATTTGTGTGACATCCATATCACAAACTAATTATATAGTGCTGCAAAGAATATGATATACATGTCGTAAGACTGCTTGATGTTGGTAATGATTGCATTTATCCTGAATGCAGTTTGCCTACCGTCATAAATATTGTGGATACATTTTTTGTGCCCAGTGCTCCTGCCTCATTATTGAGCCTAGTATATTCCCCATAGATGTCTTTACCTTACTCAGAGCTGTAGTCACTGCTGCCAGGGAAATCTTAATTGCCTCCCTGTTGTGTTTGAATTCAATATACAGTACAACAGGCTTGGCTTTTGAAATAGTCTGGACCTGCCTGCTCTGTATTTCAAATAAGCAGAACCTTCCTGAGGGTGAAACAGTCTGACACACTGTAGTACAAGATGCAAATCAGTTGTGGGTTTATATCTATGTATGTTTTTTCAGACAAATGATCTGTGAATTTAACCACATTTTAAACCACCTAAATTTTAATAACTCTTTTGGTGCATTCTACAATGACATTTTTATGTATGGTTATTTTAATTAATAAATCAAAAAGCTTCAATGTCAATACTACCTGATTGTTAATAATTAAGTGTGTGATTCAAGTTGTGCTTTATGCATATACTGTACTTGCGAAGAAAGCAGAAATACAGCTAGCATTTAATCCAGGCAATTGAAACCTACAGATTCTACTTAGAAATACAACATATACATAGTATTGTATTTGGACCTAAAATTGGGTCTGAATTCTTATATCAGTGGGTTTACATTCTCTGTAGAAAAAAGACTTGATACAAAGTTTTGTTAGATCAGTACTGTGATTCCAAAGTTTCTCTTCACTGATTTCTGGAAATTACTTCTGATATTTATTCAGAAGCTATTGAACTGAAACACGAGACAACATGATTTATTAACTAAAATTAGGCTTGACGAACTTGCCTGTCACAATGCTTAAAATTTAATATAATAAGATTGCTCCATCAGTTTCATGCTTTATCATGATTTCCCACTGGCTAATCGTTGTGGATTCAAAGAGCAACATTGCCTGTAGACAAGGAAGTGCTGAAAATAGAAGATGTCTTTTATCATAGGGCGGATAAAATTAATCACGAAAAGGAAATGCAGATTGTCACTTTTGCATTTCAGAATTGTATTTGGTCACCATATTAATGGAGAACTTTGCTGTAAAATAGGATACAATGCCAGTCCTGTTCTGTGTAAAGTCTATCTGGCAATGAAGTCTTCATTTCCTATGACGACCTTGCTGTAGAATAAGAAACTAAAATAAAAATTTGATCAGTATTTCACCTACAATTCACAAACAATAATTTCTGCATGTATTGATTACATGCAGAGTTCAACATATATATGGATGAAAAATTTATTTTATTTATTGCAGTGATTGAGAGTGTACAGGTATGAGGCTTTGAGGCTAAAAAAATTGAAAAAGCATTAACAATCCTTCTTCACTGTGATGGATGAAAAGCAAAATATCTTAATGTGTCTCGTGATGAAAAAATTAAATCCCTATCCTGTAAAATTTTTCTTCTTTGAAATTGAAGGGTAAAAGAATTTGAACAAATTTTGTATTTTGTCCTTTGATTGTTTTAATTTACACCCAGTAAGAAAAGTGAAACTCCCCATGAAAGAATAGGACTTCAGTACAGAGCTTACCACTGAGAGGCATGGGGTTGCTGAATTATGTCCACTGTCCATCGTTGACCTTTGAGGATGTTTTTTGATTAAGTAGCCATGACAGCCAAAGGTCTCGACCTTTAGCCGTGTCGGGGCTAAAGGTCGAGAGAAGTAAGATTCTGCAGTGATTTTGTTTGTCTCAATACTGCCTATTTGTCGTTTTTGTTAAATCTAGGACAACGATGGGCAGCATGGTGGTGCAGTGGTTAGCACTGCTGCTCTCAGTGCTGGGGCCCACTGATTAATTCCAGACCTGGGTACTATCTGTGTGACATGTCTTTGCTCTTCCCCTGTTCGCACAGCTTTTCTCCAGGTTCTCCAGGTGCTCCTGAGAAAACCGGCCCTGGTGTGAGTGTGTGCGTGCTTTCGTTGTTTTGTCTGTGTGTCCCTTGGAACGAACTGGCATCCCAATCAGGGTGCGTCCTGCCACGCTGGCTGGGATGGGCTCTGGCTCCCCCATGGCTCTGAATCGGACCAAGCTGTTAGAAAATGAACGGATAGGACAGTGTGTTTGCCAGAAAAAGGTGGGGTGGCTGGTGTTGCCTCCAAATAAGCAAAACCTGTAGCCATGCGTTTACTCAGACAAGTTAGAGACGAGACCAAGAACTAGACACCTCACATCATTTTGAAGTCATGGGTTTACCTTACCTTCTTGTTAGATTTAAAGTAAATCTTTTAATCTTTGTTTGCCCGTCTTCTTACTCTTCCCTGTTTTTCAATAACTTTTTTGTAATGCTGTGACCGGAACTGAACAAACAACCTAGATGAAGTTCCAGTAATGTGTTTTTAGCTTGAATCTCCCTGCTTTGATATTCGTCTGGGGAATAAAAACAACTCGGCAAATCAGTATGATTAAAAAAGTTCATCTAAAAATCTCTTATTTATGACAGTATTTCTTTTAATCCATGAGTCCATAGCAGACTGTATTTCAGAAAGGCTCATTTATAATTAAGACTCAGAATTATTTTTAATTTGTTTTTAAATTTTACAGCTTTCTTTTTCAATTTTTGATAACGAAAATACTTCCAACTAACGTTGATTTGAACCCTTATTCAGCTCTAATACAATGTTTTGCTGGTTTTGCTTGGCACAAAAAAGGGATTACAGCCCATTAAATTAAACCATCAGAATGCTTACAAATGAGAGAGGGCCACTTGGCACACTGAGCTGATTGACTGTCTGAACAATGGCCATTGTTTATGCCTGTAGTGTTTACAGCTCACGACAAACTGACAATCGGTATTAGAAATGAGCGGGGTGCATGAGGTTTGGAGTCTGACAGCTGGTTTCAGATTTTAAAAATCTTGCAAAGATTCATGTTGACCTTGCCTATAACAACCAGCTTGGAATAAGCCTACACATTTAGAGACCTGGAGGACTGTACTTGTAGACTGTGCACGTCTTACATCAATGCCACTCCTGCAGTCCTCGGTAGTCACGATTAAGCCTATGAACAAACAGCAGCCCTTTGTGTCTGTGCTGTACCCAAGCTAAACCATTTAATAATGTCATACTACATGACCTTTCTGTGCTGCCTTGTAAACTGGCCGTCAAATTTACTTGACTTATTCTGAAACAACTCTCAGCCTTATGGTATAGGCCTGTAACAAAGAGATTTAAATTCAGATTGGGCCACTCCTAACTCCAATCAGAAGTCCTAGTCCTGGTATTTAAGTCCCATTTAGACTGAGATGGAGTACATCCAAAGGAGGAGCCACTATCTAGCATCAGCTGTTGAAACTGACAAGGTGCCTCCGTGCCTCACAGTGGCAGCACATTTCCATTGTGGGTTTGACAGATCCGATGTCACATCAGCTCGGCTCGGGGGGAGCTACTATAAATGTTCCTCCTTCCACAACTGAGTTCAGGAGTTCCACGGTGTGACCTGTGAGACCACATGAATAATAATAATACATAGCTATCATAAATAAGACTATTCACTGAACTTCTTATTGTAATTCTTGTAATGTTTTTGGCCCTGTATTTCCAAAGGCTTGCCTGTACTAATAATTCCTTACTTACTGTATATGAAGTAGTTCAGGTGAGTAAGATAATCACACCTGAAGAAGGCTCCACGGCTTTTCTTTTCAGCATGGAATAAACCTTTTACTTGTTATTGTACATGATTATTGTTTTCCACAGAAATTGGATATTAATCAGCAATAGTCTGAATGTTACAGTCTTGATTTGTTTTAAATTCAGTCACAATTAAACTTAGATCAAGTCTTCCATATTACACAGTTTGTGTGCATGTATGCATTTAAAACATTTCAATACAATGTAACATTTCAGATGGTACAATGTTAATAAAGTATCATAATTAAACATAATGACCGCTAAAAGTCTGTTGTGGTACAAGTGGAATTGAATGTCATTTGGTGAAACAGCACTTCATGAAAATGATTGTCTTAGGTTTGAGTTGGAAGTGAATTACTGGATATAATTCTTAATTGTAAAGAAAATGTCAAGCAGATCAGTCCCAGTCTGCAGATGTTTATGTTCTCCAATTTGTTTTCTAAGAATTCATTTCTGACAATATTAATTTGAAAGCATTAAACTACTAAACATTTTCAAAGGTGGCAGAAATTCCCTCTCCAGTAGTTAAATTGCTTTTTCAGTTGGGTGGCTGGACACAGTTATTTATTTAATAGGATGTACTGACCTACTTGTCACAGCCCACCATGATTTAAAACAAATACTGTATCTTAATTGGTTCAGTAGTATTCAGTATGCCAGTAGTATACCAGTAGTGGTGATTTGCTACCACAAATAATCAATCCATGATGCAAGATACACTTTTGAAAAACTCGTAGCTAAAGATCCAGTTATGGTAGTTTACAAGTTTAAGACAACTGGTCACGTAGCTGAAGCTGATACCCTAGGCTTAGTGTCTTTCAAGAAAAGAGCTGAAAGAGATTAATGGTCCAAATGGACTCCACTCATTCCTAACCTTTCTTATGCTCTCATAATGTTCAAATGAGAATGAGGCTTCAGACTTAATTTTTATTCCCATAACGGAAATATATCAATAGTAAAGAATAGACAGCTATTATACTTATTTTTATTAATAAGTAATAATAATGGTTATTTTTATAAAGTTTACGTTTTTATTATAAAGTAATAATTTTACATTATTATTTTACTATAATTAGTATACTTAACGTCACTGCTATATTGTACTTGAATAGTTTTGTTATTATTTTATTACAGCCTGGCTTGTGATTAACTATTAACTTCAAACAACAGTTACAACAGAATATATGTTTTACTAGCACTAATAATATGGAATGGCCTTTTTCAAAAATGTTACATCTTCATATACCATTACAAGATATTAGTTTCCAAATCATTAGGTGTGCTCAAGGTCCTGGGTTTCAATTCCTGAGCTTCAATATTTATGCTATCTGCACAGAATTTGTATGTTTTGCCTGTGTTTGCATGGGTTTCCTCCCACATTCCAGAGATGTGGTGGTAGATTAAATGGCTTCTGTATAAATTGGCCCTTGTGAGAGAATGTGCGTGTTTCTGTCTGTGTGCCCTACGATGGACTGGTGTCCCATCCAAAGAGTCTCCTGCCTTGCTTGCTAGGAGACTGTCTGGCTCCCCTATGACCATAAATTGGACAAAGCAGTTAGAAAATGGATGGACAGCTGTTACAAGAAAGATATGGTGATTTCGAATCATTCCAGGGAAGAGCAAAAAAATATATTCCTGGGTTTAAAGGGTTGTCATATTCTAGGGGTTAAAAGAATTGTATCATTTTTGTCTTGAGCAATGTCAACCTATTGATCCTCCTCAAAATCAATAGAGAAATACCAACAACAACACATGGAAGCTACAAGGAATTGCATTTAAAAGCCGAAAACAGAAGTCATCTTTTAAAGAAACGGGCACTTTTTACCCAGTATGGAACAAGCTATCCAAGTATGGAGTCAAAACTGATTTTTAGGATTTTTTCAAACAATGGCTAGATGAGATCCACAGGTCAATTAGCTTTTACTAGACAAAGAAACTAGACTGACAAAAGCTTCTCCTATTATTTGTAACCTTTCTTATATTCTTAAAGTATGAAGAGGTTATTAATCCCTTAAGAACACCATCTTACTTCACTATTAGTATTTGTTAACTGTTATAAATGGCACATTTAGTTTCTTCCAGTGCAGCAAGCAAGTATACTGATCACTGATTTGAATTTTCCCCAGGGATTGAGCTACAGTACATAGCCCAGTGTTCCAAATACTGTTTCCCAGGAACTATATGTCATACAAGGCTGAGAGAGGCTGACAGATGGAAGAGAATTATAAACATTATATTTGTGCCTTTTTATATACACGCTAGTACTCCAGTTTGAACAATAATCTGTGCAAGATGCCACAAAGAAGAAAGGTACTAAAATTCAGCACCTACCTGACAGATGGTATACACACACTGGGTATTTAGAAGCTTCTTCTCTTGTAGAAAGGAATTAAATTAGAAAGAGTCTGGTTTCAGTAAATCTGTAAACACTGTTTTTAGACCTCTGACTCTTCATGAAAGCTTCTCAGAGGCAGTTTAAGCTTTGAAACATGAAGAGCGACTGTATAAATATTACTCTGATACAGGTGGCAAGTACCTCCAGCTCTACAGAAACACAACAACATTGAAGTAAGGCCCTCAAACATGTATTGCTTTTTGAGGTGAAAAGGGTCTGTACCTTTCTTATTGTAGAGCTATAGATCTTTTTCACTACAACACATCTGATCACCATTTTCTAGGACCGATGAGTATTCAGTCAAGACAGAAGAGGTATCACTTACAAATTAGTATATTTTTGGGCAGCGTGGTGGTATAGTGGTTAGCATTACTGTTTTGAAACGCTGGGGCCCTAGGTTCAGGGGTGTTATCTGTGTGGACTTTCCCTCTGTGTGCCTCTGTGTGTTATGGAGAGCAAGCTGGTGTATGTGAAAAGACCAATTCCAAATGCAAGAATTGTATATGGCTAATAACGAGATCTTATCTTATCTTGAGGGCTTCTTCCTGGTGCTTCAGGTTTTCTCCCACACTCCAAACACATACTGCTATATTAACTGGCTTCTGGGAATACTGGCCCTGGTGTGTTTGTGTCTTTATGTGCCCTGTGAAGGACTGGCATCTTGTCCAGGATGTCTCTCACCTTGCACCCATTGCTTGCCAGCATAGACTCCAGCTCGCCCGGGATCTTGTATTGGCTAAAGCAGTTAGAAAATGGTTAGCGTAATAAAAAAACAATATTTAATGCACCTAACAATATTTGTGTATGTCTAAGTAATAAGAATCACAGGCAAATAGGCATCATTTAAAAATAATTCTAGAAGATGGCAGGACATGCTGGAGTATGCTGGAGAGCACCAGTTTATAGCAAAATCCAAAAATCCAAACGTCTTTATGTTATGGTTTTAAAAACAACATACTCTGTTTCAGGTTGACATTTTCCATAAAAGCTGAAGGCTGAAACAGTGCCCCATCTGACTTTTTGCTCTGGGGACATCTTTGAAAAGTTTATTTTTGATTAAAATCTCATGTCCAGTAAGGCTGTCAGTATGATGAATGATACCAAATGCCATTGGAACATGGGAATTCAATGTGGTATTTAAAAAAATGTCCCTGCAAAAAATAACATCAGATTACAGACAGGAATTTAAAGTTCAACCCCAAAGTTAGAAATAATGCACTATTAATGATTGGTTTAATAACATGAGGAAACATAGGTTCAACTTTCAGTGTTCCAAGACACACATCTTAATTTATGTTGCTATTGAAGAATGTGTAGTACTCGATTTGTAAAGACATTTTAAATTCACACATTCTATGAATTAGTAAAGATGAGAAATGTTATCACGTTTTCATGGATTTCAATGTTTATATTTGAAATTTATTATAATAGTTTTATATTCCACCTTAACTTTACTACTACTCATTTATTGCTTTTTTTGTATTAACAAAATCGTTTTTTTTCCTTATTAAGGGGTAAAAGGGCGTATAAGTGTATATGCCCATACTTTTATATGTTTATAAAATGGTATAGTGCACCTTTCACTAACTTCTAACTTTAGTTTCCATTGCAGAATAGCCACACTTACAATCACAAAGTGTATCTTTCATGTGAAAGACAGAAAGAGAGAGGAACAAACAGAATAAAGCAAGGCACATGAATTGTATATTTGCTTTGTCTCTTTGGTAAACTAGGGCTTTATAAATGATATCACGTCCCTCCAGCTAAGCTTGAGATTTAGAGCCAACCTAGTTAGCTGTGGTTGGCTGACAGCAGTGGGGCCAGATTCAGTTTATATTTCACATCAGTGACACTGGGTCAGTGTATTTCCTTTGGCATCATTGTCACATCGTGCAAATCAAAAGCTTCTTCACAGGGAATGTGAAGTCTGCACTGGTATTCATGTTTTCTGTGACTGAGCTACAACATTTAGACAAACATGTATTCACAATTTAGTCACCTATCTGGGGGCTCAGTTTGAATCCCCTCTTTATACCACTGTAGATGTGAGCTACAAAAACAATCACAATACTATATGTTCCAATGAACAGAACCTAACCCAAAACTCAGACAGCAAAATGAATAGTGAAGTAAACTGGTGTTCTTAAGAGGTACATAATTATCTTTTGGGTAAGAAATTTGTGGGAAAACATATGATTGTCTTAGCACAGTATTTAAAGCAGTGCTGGAGAACAGAACTTGCAATCAGATGGTTTAAATGCTGACATACTGTCTACTGACCCCAAAGAGACTGCAGTCTTTGACATTTTCTACTGTCCTGAAGCAATATAAAATTTCTGTATATTATTTTGTCTCTGAGATATTTTTAAAAGGCCCTTCTAGAATACCAATTTTGTGTGAGAGGTTTTAAAACGCCTGTTTGTTATTCTCTACAGACACATGGAATAATAATTCTTCATGAAATACAGATTTTTTAAAAAAATTCTTCACTTCATTCACCAGCAATAATAAGGCTTCCAGTTTAATCTAAATGATCGTAAAAAGTCATCACTTTAAGCTATATGATGATTTTGTAAGTGAAATGTGCTGAAAATACATTTTCTGTGTCTGTCTGCTGTGTCTATCACCACTACTTATTTCAAAGGTAAAAGGCCTTTTTGAAGTTATTGCTGGAAGTAATGTTTTAGGAGAAGAAGTTTTTGATCTTGAAAGAACTTGCCTTTGCCTTTAAACAGCAGCTGCTGACCAGCAGCAAATTCTAGACAAGGTACTTTCCTTTCTCTAACTTTGATAAAGGTTTGTCATTATAAGGTGGGGCCAGCTGCCTATCACCTGTACTTGAAGAGATAAGCTGTTTCATGAATCCTTTTGCATTACTATACAATGAGACTGTCGGGCTGGCTAGGATGTGGTTAGGCATTTATAGCTGCTCTCATTGTTCCTTTGATAGCCGTTCAGATTTTTTGCCTGGTTATTTATGTTTAATCATAATCACAAGACAAGCCACTTCCTTCACAGACCACACAGCAAATAAAACATTCACCTTGCATAAACTGAAGCACAATTTGAGGGCTGTGGGTGCAGGTTGATTTATTTCAAGGGACAGGAGAATGTAAAGACTGAAAGAGTTATTTCTACCTAAACCAAAACATCACCTCTAGGTTAACTTCTTTATTCTTGTGTCCTTGTTTCCCATTTAACACTCTTTCATGTCTTGGAAATCCGATCATTGTCAGATATTTAAAACTGTCACATCAGCAGCCTGCATTGTATTAGTGATGGACAGCACTGTCATCAACGGCAGATTAGTGCTGTTAATCAAGTGCTATTAGCACAAAAAATGAAATAGCATTTTAAGGTAAAAATAACTTAGAACTTGGGATACATACAAAAGTACGCTCTGAGACAAAGCTATGAAGACTGAAAGGATTGGTATGGTACTTCATACTATAATTGAAAAAGAACTGCTATTAATGATACACTTACTTTCCCTCCATTGAATACATGTATACATGTTAATATGTTTCGCTGTTCAATCATAATCGCAAATTGAGCTTATGGTAGAGGTTCGAGAGGAAGGTTAGATTCTAATCTCATGTATCTCTTTAGCATCCCCCTCCACCCTTGCAGCAACTCTCTGCTCACTCCTTACAGCAGTGATAGTGTGGTTTGGGGGCAGAGTGGTGGCTCTGTAGCTAAGGATCTGTGCCTGTGGCTGGAAGGTTGCCAGTTCAAATCCTGTGGCTGGCAGAGGAATCCTACCCTGCTGGGCCCCTGAGCGAGGCCCTTAACCCCAACTGCTCCAGGGGTGTTGTACAATGGCAGACCCTGCGCTCTGACCCCAGGCTCTCTCCCTATCTGTGTGTCTCACGGAGAGCAAGCTGGGGTATGTGAAAATATCATTTATAATGCAAGAAATTGTACAGTATACAGTATGGCCAGTAAAGTGACCTTTAAAAAAGTAGATAGTAAATGTAATGTACTGTAAATAATAATGTAATAGTAGATGTCATGTAGGTGTTTGGAGAACAGCAATGAATGTCAGCTCTGCCTTCTTAACAATGTAAAGTTGCCTTCGTTGGGCCCCTGAGCAAGGCTCTTCACCCCAACTGCTCCAGGGGTGCTGTACAATGGCTGACCCTGCACTCTGACCCCAAGCTTCTCTCCCTGGCTGTGTGTCTCATGGGGAGCAAGTTGATATAGGTTAAAAGATGAATTTCTAATGAAAGAAATTGTATATGACCAATAAAGTGACCTTATCTTATTGCACATTCATTCACTCCGGTTAATTATTTTCCAAGATAAAATCAGCATTTTCAAAAGAGGATAAAAAGCTTTGAAAAACTCTTCTTTATTTTGAAGTTTTGATATTTTAGTTTCACACATAGAACAGAGCACATCTTGTCTGTTTAACCGATGCATAATTTATCAAATTGTATCATGTGATGGGTATCAAACAGAAATATCTTAAAGCTCACCCTGTAGCCACATATAAATAAATTATGTTGCATTTAATAATTCAGCACAAATTTGTTTTTGCCTGTTTCTGAGGGCTACTTTACTGCAAGCTTCATTCCTAATGAATGCTGGAATTGATTTTGAAGCGTCCTTCTGTTCTGTAATTAGTGTTTGGGTTATCATTAATTAAACATTTACCTTGGAAAGCCCTTTGGTCTCCTTCATTACAACACTGCGGTTCATATTTATGAAAATTTACTGAATCAGAAAGTTGCCTGTTAGGATGTGTAAACATGGTCGAGACTTCAAGTTAGATATGGCTTGAATGTTATCACTTAATGCACATAGATTATGGGCATGCCTGGGGTCTAGATCACGCATTTAACTAGTTTTCCTGATGTTTCCACAGTCTCCTTATCTGTCAAGAATGATGCATTGTAGGTACTGGCTCACCTTCCTTTATAACTAAGGCCAAATCATATCCTTCACCTGATTTTTGAGCCCTTGTGATTTTAATGCAAACCTGCACTTCTCAGAGTCATGCGTTTCTCTGTGTTTCTGTCAAGTGTGCTTCTTCATTTGTGATGAGATAAGGAGAGACATGCATAATTAGGTAAATGTGTAAATGTAGACCTACACATTTTTCTCATACAAGTTGAAATTTATAAAAGTTCGATTTGAAGTAAAAATGCAACCTATCTACGTTTTTACATCTGGAACTCTGTTTGGAAGAAACTGCTCCAATATGATTGAACAGATGAATCCTTTAAGGATATTGTCTGAGAAATCCAGACATCCCAGGAGCAAATTAAATGAGTGAACTTTTTATTTTCCAATTATCCTTGTGCATTTGAAGAAAGGAAATCTTTAGAGCCTAAGGGTAGTTTTAAGAAAATGTGTAATTTGAATAAAAGTGATATGGATTTTGTAAATGCACATTTTGTGAATGAGATTACATTTATCATACACATATATATAATACATAGTGATGGAACTACTGTAGTAGTTTTGGTGGGTTCTAAGGAGGCAAACTAAGGCCATCAGTTTGACTCGAGACACAGTTAATAAACTAGAGAAAAAAAAGGAAAGCACCTGGAGGCTATCAAATATGATGAAAAGAGTGTTTTTTTTCTGGCAGGAGACAGATGCCAAAACTCCCACCAACTGAGAAAAAACGGAGAAAAAGCTTTTATTTCCTTATGGAATTACTCCCAGTGCCATCTTGTATATAATCTTTTATATCAGCACAAATACAAGCCTCCCAGTCCCTGTTTCTCTATATTCCAGAGGTTCAGGCCTGGGCTCATGACTGTTTTTCATTTTGTCTGCACAAATATATGTTATAGTTGAAAACAGAACATTCAGTAAAGAATATATGTTGATTTTTGTAAATAAATCCAGCTACCCATGTCCTCAGTTTTATGTTTTGTGTCAATTTATTGTTTTTAATCTTTGCTGAAATGTCACTAGAAAGCAGATAGAGAGAGCTGAACAATAAACAGGTTTTGTCAGTTTAGATTCCAGATGACCTGTCTTAATATTCAGGGGGGATGTGCCTACATCTGTGTCTACTTTGTGCTCTGTATAAAACTGGCATCATTGTCCTGTTCCTGCAAATGTTTCTGCCAATGTTTCTACACTTCATCACACGTCTTAGTATTGCTCAGAGTAATTCACTTTCTGTAGTCCAAAGTATTACATACAGGTATCTTATTTCAGTACTTAATTAAAAGAGTTTCTGAAGTCTGTCGTGTGATGAAGGTTAATCAATCATATGAAGTTTCAAAGACACTGTAAACTTTGCTTTACCAGGAACCTTTTTCTTTTCAATGTTTTTTGTTCTAGCTGAAACAAATCCTGGAAAAACGAATCACAATTCATGGTAGAAATAACCAAAACCTACAGTTCCAACCTAACTTTAGAATAAACCTGCAGAAAAAAAAACAACTTTTTCTCAGGATATTATTTTTTTTCGTTTATGAATTTACAAGGGCTTTGTCTTTCACTTCATGGTATGGTACTGTTTTTACAATTCTTACACGTTTTCTTAGTTCAGTATAATTATTTTCAAATATCTTCTGCACTACTAATCTAAATTGTCTTCATACCTAAAGGACCTTCATATATTTTGGGAAACTGATACTCTTACTGCCTTTTTATCCTCTTCTGGGATCCTAAACAACTGATCTCTTGGCTTGTTTTAAAATCTGACTTGGCTCCTTTAAAATGGACCCGGGGCTAGGTCTGTTTTCTTATGGAGGCCAGTTAAACACAGGAAACCCAGGACACTGCCTCCTTTTTCAGCAAGTCTAAACACATTTGGTTGCACCTATTTATAGTTGGGTCTCCTTTTAGGAAGCTCTGAGTGTTTTTTAGGTCTTAGCATTTTTACTCTACTGAAAATACAGTCCCATTGTAAATATATCTTTTCCACAAATAAAAAAATGATAATGGACTGTTTGCTGTTTAATTTAGGCCACTTTGCTTTACTACAGATGTAACTGCAGAATTACACACAGCCACCTGGTGCTGTTTCACTTCAGTTAGGACTACAGTGATTAGCAAGAATTTGGCAGTGAACACTCCTTGGCCTGATTACAGTGTGTCTCTCAAATCTTCAGTAGGATTTCACGTTGCTGTCCAGAGGAAGTGTTGAAAATCATTTGCTTCATTTAGTAAAGTGTGTGGAGGAGCTGTGTGTGTGTCGTGTTGGAGGGGTGTGTAAAAGCCTGCAGTTTACAAGAGCAGAAAGATCTGATTATTTCACCTCGAAACAGTCTGACATTGAAAAGGCTAGAACTGCCTTCCCTCTCACTTTAAAATGTCAAATGGGCTCTCATCGGCTCACAGAGGTGCTGCAAATATTTTCGCTGGCCATGTGAATGAGATCATTCTTCTCAGCCCAAAGCATGAGAGGGTGCTCTCTCTTGAATAGTGTAAGTTTACTTCCTAGAACAGAGGAACCCAAAGCCAGCAGGATGTGCTCATATAAAGCTGTCAAAGGGCAGAGCCTGTCCTCTTCTGATAGGGTTTTTACAGCTGGTAAATATGATTAGATTACTGGCAGGGGATTAAACACAGCTATGCATTAAATGAACACAAAGCACTTCAGTAAATCTGTATAGATTTTGTCAGCCAACAAGGCAGTTAGGTGGAGCTCATCCTTGTGTCTGATAAAAAAAGGAGAAAAACACTGTTGAATCTTACCGGTTCTTAAAGGAATAAAGTGCAAAGCATCAAAATGATTTCCAGCTCCAGGGTTTACTACTGTATATCAAGTGACAACTGATTCAGTGCCTGGGATGACTGACTTCAGGAATAACAAGACATTATTCCCCATCATCCCACATAATACCCCTTTATTATTCAGACATCATTCCCATGATCTCGTGTCCCCTTGTTAACACATTGTGACAATGCTAAATCTAACATGCTAAATTATTCAAACTAAAATATTGTGTGGTGAGTGTGCTGGTGCACTTTAGCTGATGTCGCACCATCGAATAAAGGACGTAACGTGGAGTGTCCAGAAAAGATATATAAGTGTAAGGAATTATTATTATGAATTATTATTATTATTATTATTATTATTATTATTATTATTATTATTGTTGTTGTTGTTGTTGTTGTTGTTGTTGTTGTTGTTGTTGAAACTGTGAAAAATGGATGGCACAAACATTGAATGCGAGGAAAACTGAGTGATTTTCAAAACCGATTTGCTCCCTGTTTTCCAAAGGTAACTGTAAAAATGTAAAGGAATGAAAGTCTACCACAATTAACCTGCTAATAACTTATATTATTATATCCTTGAAAAGCAAACGCATGCCAGTGAACAGGAAATGTGTCCCTAGAGCAACTCACTCTTACACACAGCTAGCTAGGAGTGGGAAGAAAGCAAGGTGGAGGAATGCTCAAGGGAAGGAGGGCAGAGCATGACACAAAGGGAAGCAGTCACAGGGAATTTCAGGAGTACTTCATTGATGGGTGCAGTCATCTTTCACAACTAAAACACCCATTTCCCAGGTAGATGATTTGGGGCCGAAAAATCAATTTCAGCCCAACTATCTACTAAAAACTACTGTCGGGGGGTAAATACTTAGATTTAAGGCAGAGAGTATGTAATTTACTGGGCCAGCTCTTGGCTTAAAAAAAAAAAACACTGATTCTAGAACTACAAAGCCATGCTAAATTAGGCGTGGGCGATCAGGCGTGGACTAACGTTCATGCAATGTATATGACACAGCTCTAACTCATGACCTGACTCAGACATCTGTGTAGATCTTCCCAGGTGAAAGGAAAATATAGTGTTCCATTAAACTGTAATCAATGCAAGATGAAAAGGCAATCTTTCAATACACGTGTACTGTAAACACATGTGAACTATGGTAAGTTCTGCAATTTTCATTATCTTTATCTTTGATATATCTCTTAAGCACACATTTCAGACAAGCAGTTACAGTACCATCATGTTTAACACTACATACATTTAGCAATGCTTGTATAAACTGTTTTTACTCATTTCTTACCATAGTATACTGTATATATACAGTATATAACTATAACCATTATTTATTAATGTATACAAAGTATACAAATTAAATGACAATCACTATTAAGTGCAAAGAATTTATTATGAATGTAAAATTGTTGGAGTTGGAGTTCCAGAAAAACGTGGTGGCTGAAAATTAGGGGTAATACATATTTTGTGCTGAGTGTTTTTCGATGTTTAAATGTAATATGCTTTTTCATTATGCCTTACTTCTTCTTGACTATGTGGATTTTAAATCTTTGCTCTGACATTTCTTAAGATATTCTTGAGGTTCACACATCATTTCCAATGAATACTGCTTAGCTAGCAGTACAGAGAGCCTGAAAAGTTTCCTTCAGAGTAAGGGCTGGTCCATGTTTTATATCCTCCCCCTGAGCACTCCCTTACTGTAATACCCCTATCTTGTGCAGACAATGATAATCCATCCTGGGCGAATTTTGACTACTGACAGGGGTTGCACTTTAATTAATGGGCTGGCACACCCTAGAGAAGAAGGTGAAACTCTGAGTATAAATGTCTTACACATTTAACACCACTCTGACCCCTGTAGTCTGAGGCCGTACCCTGTCCTTTCATTATTTATTACTGTTGTGCCTCTGATGTCTCCTGCTATTCCCTGTCTAGTCTTGTTTTTTGATTTTGCCAGGGACTGACTCCTCATTCCAAGTTAATGGCCTCCTGGATCGAGAATGCACAGGTGATTGGTAGATAAAGGTAAATTCATGGGAAAGCCCAACCCTGATAAACCCGACCAAACAGGGGTTATTATTGGTATAATATTATGAGCTGTTGAGTGCAGCTATGAGCCCATTTATTTTTCAGTTGTACTGTATTGCAAATATAATAAAATGAAATAAATAGTGAAATAACATTTTAAAACAAAGCCAATAGAAAGCAGATGCAGAAGATAAAACAACCACACAAAAAAAAGCTTTTCTGGAAACGTTTTTAATCTATATTTTAAAGACACCCAATGTGCTCGAGTGCCTGATTTCTTTGAGGGTGGTGTTCTAGAACTCTGGTGCACAGTAACAAAAGACCCTGTCACCCATGGAGTGTAGACCAACAGTGAGAAACAACTGAGTGAAGGTCATGTGGAGAGGACTAAAGATAAAAAAGATAACATACCAGCTACTTACTAAAGAGCTCTACTACTGTATGTAAACTAGAGCCTTAAACAGAAACAGAAGAATTTTGTGATCAACTCAAAACCTGACAGAATGCCAGCACAAGAACTCCAAGACAGGAGTAACATGAACCCTTGAGTGGAACCTAGTCAGGACTCTTGCTGCTGAATTCTGATTATATTGGAGCTTAAAAGTCATTTGGAAAAACTACTGCAACAACGGCACCGATACAATAAAATCCTTAAAAAATGAAACACCTGACCCAGCCTTCGCAACTATTTCTAACAGAAACAATATCTTTACGATATTCTGCGCGTGGGTTTCAAATTTCAGTGCAGAAAGATCACCCCCAAATTCAAGCACAGTGCCATCAATTGACAAGGTTACAGCACTGGATTTATGTAACTGATGTTACCCCTTTGTCTACTAAGCAATATTAACACACTATTTTGTTTCAATGCTTTTTACACATTTCTTGTAATTTTACTGTCTCCCGCTAGCCTTTGTAATGGGAAACCATGCACCAAGAGCACTATAGATTTAGAGCTGTTGGGATAATCACAGACTTCAGACTGCCTTTAATTTGAACTCAATGAAATCAAAAGCCACACCCTATTGTCTACAACACCACTATAATAATCATTTTGATTTGTTGATGTTCTGCTTAATAATAACCTTGTGCTGTAAATCTTATTCTTTACTTTTCATTGAGAGATTTGTCTAGAGAGACATGTACTTGGATATCTTAGTGATATTTTGGTCTTGCTACAAGAAAAGAGTACACAAAACAATAAAGCTATTGACCAAAACTGTTAAACAAAACTTTCTCTACAAATAACAACACCCAAGAAGCCTACTGAAAAAATCACGGAGTGTTCTCATCAAATTTGGTTGTGGACCAACCTCCTAAACACAGGACGAGGAGTCTGGGACCCCCATGCAGAGTGAGGACTGGCCAAGGGGCAGCTGCAGAGGTGGAGATGGGTTGTGATGGGATACAAGAAGATGTATGCGAGGGAGAGAAGAAGATTGTAAATAGTATTTATGAAAATTTTAGGTGAGAAAATGACATCAGGAGTTGAATTACTGGTGCATATGCTATATGGAATACTGTGCAGTTTTTCTCCTTTCCTAAATAAAGAATTATTCTCAAACAATCAATTCAAGCACCAAATCAAGACCCATATTTTAAGAGCTGCTTACAATATGTTAAGGTCACTGACACACACATTTCCTTAGGTGAAGTTTGACCACCTTAATAACAAGCATATTGTTTTCAAAATGAATTTCTTTTTTCTGTCAATCATAATAAAGACTCCAAATTAAGAACAGAATATTTTTATAAAGCATTTGTAAAATATCACCAACACTTCAAAGATTATTGCAAATTGGGCAGTTTGAAGGTGTTACGCAGATTAAATTTCTTAAGCAATATGAAATACAACATGATAATGTTAATATATGAAATGTATTAATATAATTTTATTATTTTGTTATTACTGTGCAGGTTATGACAATCAAATGAGGAATGATGTACTATAAATTGCATTTGACTCTTTCCATATTAGGTATCTTTTAAATGGTTGGGTTAACCTGAAAATAGTTTTCTGGTCATTTGTGTTAAGACGGATACTCTCATGTTGAATTCAATAATAGAACCCCTTGCTCACTGTTGTAACACCAAAAATGTACACAACAAAAGAAAATACACTTAATTCTTTTAAAGACTTTGGAAATAAATTTGGAAGAAAAACTATGTTAGAGTAGCAAACAAGAAAATAATGCACTTGCAGGATTCTGCTGACTTTAAAAATCAGTCAGGCTGTGGCTGTAGGTTTTCTTTACTGTCAGCAAAACCCAAGTAAATTATTTCCCTGTATCTCATTCGCTAGTCTCTTATTTTCTGCTTAGACTGTCATTACCAGCCATTTCACGGCAGGACTGACCTGCGTTTGCTGAAAGCCAGTGACAAATTAACCAGTGAGTTAGATGTGGCCTTTTGAGTCTTTTTGTATGGAACACCTACGCTGCAGTGCCAGTGTGAGAGCTATGTAAGATTAATTGCTGGAGACTTTTTTTTTATGTCACCCTGTGCTTTTAAATTGCTGAATCTGCTTAGGAAATGAAACACCACTTGTGTCATTCATTGTGTTTAAGGTGTGTTTCTTTTGGTGATTATTTTTTTTAGTTTCTAACCTTATCATTACAACTAGCAAACAAAGGAAAATTTGCACTGAGAGAAAAAGCAGCAAGCATTATTGGCAAATACAAGGTAGCTGCAAAGCTGTTTTTTCTGTAGTTGCTATTAAATACTGTAATTGGAAATACATAGGAACAGATTAAATGGGTCTATATATTGTTTTTGCAAAGGCATCCACATCAATTCAATGTAGATATACTGAATGCTAAATACAAAGAATGAAAAAACAAATCAGCTATTAAAACTGTTTCATATGTTTCTAAAAAAAATTCCCAGTGTCTTGTAACAAACTTAATCCTAGCCTGCTTTCATGGATCTTTTTGTTAATGTCTTGCAACATTTTCAAGTCCATTAACAAATGTCTAATTATTAATAAAAATAAAAATATCATGTGGCTCCTAGACTACATTTATTAGTGTGACAAGACTTACAGACTTGTTTTTAAAATTGACTGATCTGTAATTTAGGATTTGTTCCAGAACTTTAATAGCCTTTAATTTTGTTGTTTCACAGGTCATCATCAATATTTTGATGGGATGATCAACATAGAATAACCCTCTTTCATTTGGATGTTGTAAATAAACAAAAGGTGATTGCATAGGCATTTTGTTCTAGGTGAGATCTGAATACAAAAGAATTTTAACTCAATTACAATAAATGGTCATTTTTTATGAAGTTTCACAAACAAATGATGCTTGTTTCGTCATGTAAAACTGTTGTCTATGTTTGAAATCCCACTAACCTACAATGAAAAAGTTAAGGCCTTAAGTTAAAAAGATGTGAGCTAGGTGTGAGAAAGAGAATAACTTCAATCTGTCCTAAGCCCCTGATCTCAGATCAGATCAGATCTCAGACAAGTATTAAGGTCAATTTGAAGTCACAAACCACGTCAACGGGAAATACTAGGGAATGATTTGCATTTGTCAGTTCAGTGTTATTATTACTAACTTTGAGGAGCAGTCAATTAAAAACATCTAATTTTCAAGACCTGTGGCATATATATGTGATATATACCATATACATTCCAGGGGTGACCCCTTATATAGTTCTCAGATTCACTTAGGTATATTGTGGGCAATTCAACGCAAATGTTCATATGCTTTATTGTAATTGAGGCTTGCCTTCAAGTTTGCATCACCATCACCAACACGAGCAGCCCAGAGACAATTTCTTTATTGAAAAGCATGACGGCTTTTGACCACTGAATCAAGGTTGCAGCTTGGCATTTCTTTTGGAAGGAAAATTATCTATCAGACGGGTGAAAGATCGCCACCAGAGAGCGGCCTCAAAAAGAGGGCTCTTGGAGCTGTTTAACATTTATCCAAAAGTGACTGTCTTGTTTTGTTACAGGTAATGAGAAATTAACTCCCTACTGGGACCTTTACAACCAGACTGCAGTAATGGACCCAAAAGTCTATAAACATTTTTTTATCAAGATATCTAGTGGTGCAATAAAGCAGCTGGGTTTTTCAACATTTTTAGCAATGAGTCACACTAATGGAGGGTGCATGTGTGTGTTTGTGATAGTTGTCTTTTTACAACCAAAAACAATAGAGCTGGCTGGTTTTTTTCTCAAACTAAAATGCGCATGTTGAAGCTCACAAGAACATCATTTAAAAACAAGGGAAATGGATACAGTATTAATAACAGTATGAAAGCAAATCCAAGGTCAAAGGGCTTTATAACACACTTGGTTCAGACCTATCCCAAGATTTCAACTTACAAGAACAATTACATCCTTGTTTTTGTAACATGTGTGTTTCAGATCTGTTTTCAGTAGAGATTAGCAGGGATCTATAAAAAGATGACCGCCTGATGGATATTTCTTGGAGTCTATTAAAATGGCTTTAATTGCTCTTTCCACGAGTCCAACACAGTCATCATGCAAATAAGCAAGGTGACATTCCCTTTGTTTTCAGACTTCATGCCTAAATCCCACAGAACACATGACAGCTGAACTAAGCTCTGTGCTGCTGGGAGGACCGAAAGCAGTTGTGAAGTGAAAATTCTGTGGTTCTTCAGCAGCAGGCTGACGCAACACAAATTCTCTCTAGTCAGGCACTAAAAACATTCCTGTGCTTTTTAAAGGAAATGACTACTTTATCATCATTTTACAGAATTCTGCAGTGTTAATACATTCTAAATATACTATAAAATA
This sequence comes from Lepisosteus oculatus, assembly GCF_040954835.1. Taxonomy (NCBI): domain Eukaryota; kingdom Metazoa; phylum Chordata; class Actinopteri; order Semionotiformes; family Lepisosteidae; genus Lepisosteus; species Lepisosteus oculatus. Next base: position 21,331,250 of record NC_090702.1, on the reverse strand, counting down.
ATGGTTTAGAGACGTGTTATATATCTAACCTGCAAAGATAAAATCATAATTTATAGTCAACAATATTGGTATGCTTAAAGTGAAACAATGTCATTCATGCATTTTCTTAACAGATCATGTTAATTGAATCATATCTTACTTTTACTACAGACTTAAACTAGTCTTTTTAAAGTTTATTTAACGCCGACTCCTCCTAACATGAAAAAGGTTTCTGGTGAATTAATGGACTTCAGACAGTAGTGCCTAAACTTATGCCAGCATCATCATAGATACCCATGTGCATGATGTAGAATGAAAAGCTACTAGGCAGGAATGTGTGTGCTTGTCTGATCCATTCTGTTTTTTTTTCATTCCAAATGTGATGTCTGTCAAGGCTGCTGTTTATAATGGCAGAGTCTTCATTTTAAATATGTAGGTAGGGATATGTGTAAGCTCTCAAGTGCAACCAATTGCAGTAAAACAGAATGCATTATTCCCTTTATCTCCTTCACTCTCCCTTGTTATGTGGCTATTATATTAAAGCACGAGGGTGTGCAGACCGTATGTGATTCAGAGGAGATAGTTCCAGATTTTGGACGAATTTGCTGGGACACCATTAAGGGCAAGCATGCCTGAAGACCTCAGTATAGTAAAAGCTGGAAAGCTGCATCATGAACACAGTGCCAGTCAGAAAACATCATATGTGTTTTTGACCTTGAAGTCACAGCTCCAGTACCCAGCTCCTTAGCAGCAGGAAATAAAATCTTGCTTCAGCCACAGTATTCTCATTGGCTAAGGGCAAGCAAACTGTTGCTGCTTCTGAGCTTTGGGACAGCATGTTTACACACTAGATAACCTAAAGACACCAGACAATTTCCGCAGCCACAGAGAAGATAAAAAATAAATCAGCAGCAATAACAACTCTGCCACAGGCTTGCCAGTCACCATTCATGAATCCCCCTGAGCCCCTTGCCTGATCCCTGTGAAATCATCCCATTAAACCTTCTTTCCTTCTCCTGCATCCCCTAATAACAGATCACATTCCAGGAGGGAGCTCGAGCTCCTCCGATCTGGACTGTACATACGTGCCACACATCTGACTAATATCTTGCTTTTGAGAATAAGGTGGGCACCACAAAGAATTAACACAATCAAATGTTCATGTCTATACACTTACTGCATGTATGCTTTGCTGAGATTATGTATGACTGTCCATTCCAAATTACATGAAAGCCTCCACCGTCTGCTCTTCGGATATTATTCTCTTATTCATATAAATCCTGAAATGTCAAAGTAACATCATTCTCTAGTTTGAAAGAAAATCATTTAGAAAGGCATTTTTAAAAAACAAAGTTCAGTTTTTAATCATTTTTGTGTAACACGTGATTTAGACTAATTCTTTGTGCTGATCAACTTTATAGATTTTCTAAAAAATGTTTGAAAGCCACTCATTACAATGAGCTGAAACACCTACACAAACATTAGTATGATCACTATCCATTAAATCTGTATGCCTCACCCTCTTTAACACTCACAAAGCGCAGGAAACTCAATTCAGCGTTTTTATTTGCTTTTTGTTTTCCTTAGTGCTCCAAGGGACATGGGAAGCAAGAGCTTGTGACTGTATTTCAAGTGAAAGTTGATTTAAAAAAACAGGGCAGACCAGCAATCGGTAACAATCTATCAGAAGACCTTTTTATTCTATTAGCCTATCATTTTACTAAAACTGAACCATATTTCAAGCTAAAACGAAACACTGAGTACTAAATGGCATATTAGATTTGTTCACAAAATAACTATTGATTTCTTAGAAAGAAGAAGAGAAATAACATAAATTACTTTAGATTTATTCGTGAGCATATATTTACAGGAATTACATAGTTTTAAAAATGGACATTACATAAAATGTGTGAGTATTACATTCCATAAATGTGAGAACAATATAGGAGGGAAAGCATTTTTTTATAATTACACTGCATAAAGACAATAAGGTGCTATGGTTAGTACTCTGACTGTGCCATTATGTTGAGTACAGTAATTCACCCTCTTTTCATAGACTGATATGTAGAGGCTTACAGTATGTGAAATAAAGGATGGTGAAGTTAAGACTTCATGTCTTAGATAAACACTTGTGTAAATAATACCATAGTATAAGTCTAATTATCCAGAAATGTATTCACTTCTTTGCACTTTGCATCTTTGACATCCTCCTTGTAGAGGCACCATAGATGTGTTTGTACAGAATTTGCACAAATGTTTACTGGATTCAAATTCCACAGCCCAATGGACTTGCTTCTCTCTCTGCCAGCATTCTAACTAACCAGTGAATTGGATCTTTCTGCATTCCTTTTCTTTCTCTTTCCGTAGGCAGATCATCAGTATCCCATGTTGACATACCAGTATGAGTATCATTCTACCACTATTTAAGAGAAAACTGCTTGACACAGTGACGGGAATTAAAACGGCAGGGTTGGTCATGTTTACCTGTTTCTACAGAATCGTTTCTAAAGTTCTGAGTGAGGTATGTGCAGTGAACTACACAGCAGGACAAAGAGCAGAACTGCCAGTTTTGACAGGACTAAGGGAATCATGGACGAGGCCTTGTTTTAAAACTAGTACACAATCATCTTTTGAGACATTTCCTTCATTAAATCCCTGTGGCCCTGTGGGGACAAATCCCAGGCACAGCAAGATGAATTCACACTGCCATATATATATATAATTCAGACGGTAACGTTTATTAAAATTACTTTCATGTTGGAAACAAAGGGCTGGATTCATGGTACAGTTTTTAAATAGGTCAGTTTCAAGCACATTACATACACACACATACACAGTGTACTATGTGTCAGTTCTTTAATGTCTCAGAGCTTATGAAACCAACTAAGGTAATTTGATAATAAATAAATATAGATGGCTTTACTCAAGACGAAACCAGATTGGAAAGTACCTGATCTACCTACTGTCGTTCTACCTTTTACCATGCTCTTACAGCAGAGTATTTAGGAATGCAAGCATTTCATTGTCAATGACTTGAGTTCGCCATTAGCACATGTTCGTTTATCAACATTATTTTCATCATCTGTGAACTTTAGCTAATTACTCACATGTTGCAGTGATGAATGAAAACGTAAGGTACTTGTAAAGAGCCTTTGGGCACCAGAGTTTCAGCTCGATATACAGAAACCAACTAATATATTTACATTGTGAATACTGAACACTGTAGCTTACCGGTAGCAAATACTAACATAATACAGTAAATTCCTTCTGCCAAAAGGGCACATTGATATGTCAATTTGCAGACATCTGGAGCACAAAAAGCCACAACTACACACTCTGGATGACCTCAATCAATAATAGAGATATCCTTGTGAATAAGAATTCCATTGTTTATGATAATAAAGTGGTCCATGTGAATTTGTTGACAGAAATGCAAAGTTTCACACTGGTTACTGCATGGAGAGTGCAAAAAACACAGCTGAAAAAGTGGATGATTCATGTAAATATAATTATATTTGCCTATTTTTATTGTCAAACACTGTTTTCATTTTTGCAAAAAAGTAGGCCAAACTTTTTATATGAATACTCCAGTTTTCCAATATACCACAAAGATTGTTTTCTTAAATCAGACAGTTTTCTGAGAATTACGAAAATAGTTCTCATACTACCAGAACCAACAGTGGACACTGCTGAATTACATGTGAGTAATAAAATAATAGCTTCACAAAAACGTCACAACAGTTAACTTAACAGTACTCCCAAAATGAATGTACAGTGCTCTACGTGAGAGGCATAATACAACAGATAAATAACAGTAGTTACAGTTTAGAAGCCGTACTGAATTGCTTTGTTTTCAAACGATCATGTGAGTGCTATAGAGTGAATTGAAAAACATCTGGTTCAGAAAAATAAACTGCTAAAGCGGCTACTAGATTAAGAGATAAAATGTTCAGTGTAAAACTATTTTTGGCATAGTTTTCCAACAATTTGTCGAAGAAAATTTCGTTTCGCGTTTTTTAAAATAATATCATCTTAAAATTGTGCTTCATTTCATAGACAGTTATACGGGATTTAGGTCTTTGGTTCAATCTTCATCCGTTACATACTTTTTTTTTTTATTTGTTGCACTGCAACGTATTTTATTTAATTTGAAAGTCGGGAATAAATAGAGATGTGCATTTTTTTATTACTATTATTCCAATTATTTTTTGTTAAGTGAAGAACCAGCTTCTGCAATCTATGCAAACTGGTCTGTTATGTCACAGTACTGTGCGCACATATCGGTTCCTCTAAAACAGGATCTCAAGACAGTTGCACTTTCTATGCTCGAAGGAAAGGGTTATACTTTCCCAGAGATGACAAGAATTACAGGCAGATTGCTGTCAAAGCAATTCACAGCAGGTATTTCTTGGTCGAGGTTAGAAAATTTGTTATACGGCCGCGTTTTGAAACACCGATGTGTGTATATTTTGTTAGCAATTTTACAGTAGCGCGAATAGCACCACTGAGTTTTCATATGGTGGAAAATATCCGAAAAATTGTATTTTATTGTGTGGATTTATTTTCATTAAAATCTTAAGCTGTTTTCTCTCCTCTGCGATCTCACATTCATAAATGTCAAACATAAAAGAAACATTGCAATAAATACAATAATAACATAGCACGCTCAAATACAAAGTTAATATTTCTTCCATGTTGAAAAGCTATACGTCTTTTGTTCATAGCCAAGTCTACAAAAAAAGATAACCGTCGTGGAAATGGATGTTTTCCTTAGGACCACCACTCGGTAGGAATATTGACAGAGATGTGACAGACAGCCTTTAGTTAGCGCATCAACGGACGACTATAAGCAGGCTGCTTTGATCCTTCCGCCGAGAGCCCCGTTTAGTAACCTGTGAACACAATAAATTGAGGTTCAGGTGATTCTGCTGTCGTAGCGCTCGACATGTTAACACACACCTTCCATGTGTTCACAAAAACTTCATGTTTTTGTGAGCACAAACTGTTAACACGGTGTGCTGCTGTTAAACAAAATACCTGCGCGTTCCACACACCGTTTATTAGGCCTATTGCCTAGAACAAACTGTTTTCCAAAAACAGATTAAAAAGGAAAGGACAAAGAAGCGCACCACATACTTTAGCAACGTCCAGCGGCAGAACCCAGATATTGGGGTAAAACAATACTTGAACCATTTTAACGAAACTGACAATGATGCACGAAACAACTTAAACGGCTCCTGTGTTGCTAAAGTAATTTAATTAATGTATACATTTTAAATAACCTTCCATTCACCCAAAAGTTCACCTTTATCGGTTCCAAATAATAGATTTAACAGCTTTGAAAGGAGGAATATCTGTGTTAGGGGGTCATTTTCCGCAGACGGTAAGTATACACGATATTAAATATACTGCATTTTAATAAAATGCTAGCCCCTCTTCACAAAACATGAAAAATATTTATGCACACCAGCTTAATGCGATTCATATTTTTAAAAGGCTATACTGGTGTATTAACAAGAAACGCTGTTGGTTTTATAGAGTTGAACAGAAGTTATAACGAGGATTGGATTGAGTTCTATAAAGGCTGATAGAAAACGCAACCTTCAGTATTAAAAAATAATTTAAAAATCATGAGATTGGAAAACCTATACACAAATATCGTGAGACAGATTTGTGACTCAAAAATAAATAGCTGTGAAGAAAGCAACGTTCACATCGGGCTTACCGCAGATGTTGTATGCCCAGCAGGAGATCATGCTAAATTTTGGGAGTTTCTGATCATTTTGTGCCCTGGCAACTGAACCACCAGGAGCTGCTGTTTTTGCCTCGTCGATTTCACTGCCAGGATAGCCTGTCTGTTCTTATACTGCACCATTTGTAAAGTAATTTCGGCGTTCCAGCCTTCGTCCTGCGGACATCGAAAATCAATCTCTTTGCCTTCTATCATCACCACCGTGAAATAAATGTATTTGCCCTTCCTCTCGACGCAGTCCACCGTCTTCATGTTGGAGAAGTGGAGCTCTTTGATTTTGCCGGGCTCGCTGGAGGGGCTCATCTGGTGGTGCTGGTTGTGCGTGTGGTCATGCTGTTTCGGGGGGTGAAGCAGGAGCCCCTCTTCCGTCAGGATGCAATGCTTCTTCTTCCACAGCTGCAGCAGACCGTCGCTTCTTTTCTCCAGCAGACCTTCTTTGAGTACCTTGCCGCTGATCTCCAACATAATGGAAGAGAGCGATCGCCTGATTTCCTAGCTAAAGCAGAGGAGCTTTGTCCTGGCTCGGGGGAATGTGAACATCAGCTCTATTCAGGCGACTGTTGTCTATTTATAGCTGTCTTCCCCGCCAAGCTCCACGACTCCCGTCTGCAGCGGTTGCAGAAATATGACTGATACTCTCATTCACTCTGACGGGGTTTTTCCTAAAGCTCTTCCTGTGTGTCCGCCCCCTGACTGACACCCAGTGGAGAGACGGGCTCACATTGCAGTTCCCCACCCCCCCAAAAAAACGTGGCAAGTGTCAAAGTAAAGCACAGCTCTACAAATGTGGTCAAAGAAGCAGATTCAATATTGGAACCGAGTTGTCGAAATTTGTTCCAAGCCTTTTTGTTGAAACTGACAGGTACAATTGAACTGCCTATGAGGAAAACCGAAGAGGGTCCGCCCCTCGACCACATAAAACTAAAACTGCACTTAAAACCCACGGGGTTCATATTTCAACACGTGGATTGAAGTTAAAGGTTTTGGAAATATTCTCGGATAACACACTGGGTATGTATTTCAGATGGGTATGTATTCGCGCACAAGTTCAACGAAAATGTTTCATGGCAGTCTTAGCCCTTAACGCTAGTATTTCCCGAAATCCAGTCCTTGGGACATTATCGTCGCGTCTTTGTTCCAGTTGAACCCAGTTCTTTTAAACAGTTGCGTATTACTGAGACCGAATCCAGAAATAAATGTTTTAACCGTGAAACGCTGGAACTGCGAAATGCTAAAAGTTAAAGGCAAGACGGGCTATAAGAAAGGAGAAATGTCGCGTGAAGACGGTAGTTTCTAACATTGCCGCCAGCTGAGTCTTGTAATACCCGAGTAGGGGACAGCCTATGTTCCCCGTTAGCGATACCATCAGCCTGTCCGAGTACGTTACTAACATAACTCAGTTATATTGTGGGGAAGACTAACAAAATGCCCGTTTTGGTCACCATCGTGCGTACAGTATAATCTAAGAATACGACAGCTACTCCACAGTATAATTAGGCTTTTACTTCTACTGCGTTTCAAATTGAAAAACATCCCCGACTATACTTAAAATTCCCAGTCGTACACTCAACTAATTTTACTTACATTGTTTTAGCTTTGTTCGATTAATTTCACCACTATCTGAACAGGAGCTCTATTGATGGATTAAACAATACAAACCGTAACGTTTTATTCATATTTAAAACCTAAATACACCCTAACAAGGAGGCATGGATCATTAAAACTTGACTGTGTAGCACAGTCTGTGTATATCTGGACGCAGCTACTAAAAAAAAAATAACGCTAGAAAAATACTTAAGCAAAAGTATAACCACAGGAAAGGCTACAATAAGCGTGCTAACAGGGAATGTCTACTTGGAGATAACGAGTTTTTCCCACTGAGATGTGCGTAAATGAACTAAGGTTCGTACAATTGTGAACGTAACTAAGCAGATCTATATTGCAAGACTTAACCTATTAGTTATCAAATGTACAATCTGGAATCCCTAAACGTATTAGAGCAGCTGTTTAGAATAAATCACAGGTAGCTGTAACTTTTTTTTAAAAGTGTTTTTAACGCAAAATCGTTCATATTAATTAAAACCCACTTTAGCTGGGACTTGCAAAGGTAGAATATAACGGTTAATTCTAAAATCCCAACACCTGGGATATACATAAGTGTACACCATGCACTTCTAAAACGAGCTCAGTATTGAGAAGTTAGAATGATAATCCACAAACCGCTACAGAATAACGTGTTACACCACCGTAGCAGCTAACAAATGTATACCAAAATGTATACAAGAGAAAACGGGACAAAACGCCTCCTTGTGGCCAAATACCACCATGCTTTACAGAGAAGCAGAGGATAAAGCCGTCTGAAGATTTGCATGCTTTAACATTCCTCTTCTACGGCAGTCAAGAGCCACAAAGCGAAAAATCAGTTATAAAAATGTACCAATTAATCCAGCAAAATTTTACTGTCAATAAAAGCTTACAGGATAAACCACAAACCCTTCAATTACCATGATTAACCACTGGCTATGGGTTCATATCTGGCCAATCCAGTGTTATGACCTTTAATATTAGGATATACAATACCTGGAACTATAGTGTATCATTCTAAAACAGGAGTCAACATGCAAAACACAAAATCCCAAACTTTGAAGTACCAAAGAAAGTATTAGACCAACATAAGACCATACACGTTTAACCAATTTATTCATGAATATACATACAAGTACAATTGAGTACATTAGTATTTTGTAGCATAGCATTTTGCTTTGACAACAGCTGATATAAAGGATCCAGACAGAATCCACTAGTTTATTTTACAGTCAGATAGGTATTGATCTCCCACTGAACTTGTAATATTTCAAAGGTTTAATCTCCAAGCTATCTGTGGGTAAGCAATATACAAACCCACCTTGTTCAGGATGTGGACAGAAAAAGTGCACAGTATACAACGTTATTCTTCAGTGTCTAAAAAGACATTCCTTTGAGTAGGTTTCAGTTAACCAAGATATTCCTGGACGTCTGGACCAGAAAGCGTTATTCTGAAGACTGGGCAGAAGTAAGGTCCTCTTCCTGTGGGCCTTCAACTGCTCCTTTGTTCCTGGTGAACACCTCTAAATAGACCACAGCCAGTACATGTACTCTATTCACAGAAGTAGGTATTTAAATGGAGTATGGCCACATTCAGGCAAGCCAGCCTGTAACAATCTGGTGGCAGATCCACAGCCATAGCAGCACCCCCATTTCAACAGAACATTTGCTAGTTTCAGGAGCAGTAAAATAAAAAAAAAAGCACAGAACCTATAGGAGGACTCAAAACAAATCCAAACCCATTCCTTCCATGAACACTGAAATATGCACCACTAAATTGAGTATTTTGTCTAAGGCAATCAGAATTCAACTAGAATAACCAGGCAAGAGATGCAATCCAAATGGAGAATTCTTAGGAAAAGCTTTTACAGCAGGTATAATGCGTCAAAATTAATGTCAATTCCTTCCAACAGTAAGTGCTCTTCAATTATAGTTATAAAAAAATAACCCAAAACACAAAAATTCAGATTACACCAAGTTGTAAGAACATGACTTTTTTTTTAAAAAGTGCTACAAAAAGGACAATAGTTTTGATTTTTTTTAAATTATAGGACCTGCATTGAGGGTGGATGAAACAGCATTAAGTATACTGCAACTACTGACTACCCATGGCACCCAAAAGCATAACCAGTACAGTACATCAGCACTCCAGTTTTAACTGGTGCAGTGGGCTCATTGTACTGACAACCACAGGGGCTTAGTGCATCTTCACCCATTTCCCTTACGATTTCCAATGAAGACTAAGTCATAACTGGCATGCATATCAATGCAACATTTCTGTACTTATGTAGTTGAGGTAATCTTTCGACAACTTATTTGAGTTTCAGAAGGCAATATCTGAAGTACACATATGAATGGAGCTTTAAAATGTGCATCGGTTCATGTCACGCAAATAACAGAGCAGTTTAATATACGACTCCCTAGAAATTAAAATGCCCTTTTGCAAAGTTACTTAACAGGAATGTATACATTGCAATAAAATAGACATAAATACGCAACCCATTTCTGAAAACACTACTTTTGTTTTTATTCACACCCAAGTGGTACACAATAACCTTTGTGGTGTACTAGAAAGGTTCATAGATAACCATTTCACATAAAAAAGCATCAACAGTGTATAGACTGAAGACAGTTCTCAACTGGTTTTCTTCTTTGATTGTGCACTGTTTCTTCCCCTTTGCACAGCCAGCCACAGATATTTTAAATGAAATGAATGTTTAAAATTACAAGTCACTGCAGCACTGCATTTCTATAACAAAATAATGAAGGCACAGCTAGTGCAAGCACAGACTTCTCAAACCCATTGAGACTACTGGGCCGAAAGATTACTTTGGTTGGTTCTTCAGGAAAGGAATAGGTTGGAACAAACACTGGTCTAAAGTATTTTGAAAATTCAGTCTTTCCACAGCTGTTGTCTAAGAGCAATACAACAAAAGACTCCACAAGAACCCAAACTAACAGTGAAGAAACAATGTCATGCTGTTTTAGAGGGATTTACTGCATTCTAACTATTTGTACAGAGAAAAGTTCTAGTAAAATACTATGCAGGACAAGCCAAGTCTTGGAACTGGCCTTTCATGATTTTGTAACAAAAACTTCTTAACCTTTTTATTCTACCAAGAAAATACAAAACATTATAAGGCTGTAAGTAACTATGTTTTGTTTAATAAGCTGTTACAGTGCAGTTAATCCTCAAGGCCACATATGCAGGCTTCACTGCTGCTTGCACTCAGCTGGTGGATTTGCCTCCTTCTGTTAAAAAAAAAGGATAGAGCATTACTGTAACAATCTTCCAAGATAAGCAGTTGCATGTAACAAAACAACCTATCTGCCCAAGAATTTTTTTTTAATAACCAGCCCTGTTTACCAATATTCTACTTCATCTCAAGCATCTTATACTGGAAATCAGTTCTCGAATCCCACTGGTCCTTTAACAGAAGGAAACATTAAATCTGGCAAATATGCACAAAGGATAGACTCACTGGGTACAGGCCCCATAAAAACCGGCTATTACACCCCAGTAAATAAATGCTTCTGTGCCAATACGTCCGCTTAGATGAAGGAGACAAACTGCATTGCTTTCTCTCTGGCCAAGCTGAATGGTCTGGAAAAGGGATGCTATGAGCATGTTTCAGGGTTTAGCTGAATCTGGCCAACATTTGGCCTGCAAGGGATATTTGCAAGGTTCATCACTATTCTGAAACAAATGTCTGTCTGGAACCACGTTTATTACTAAAAGCTGGGTGTGAGTTAGAGTGTTCCAGCTGTTTAGTATCTTTCTATAAGAGAAAACGTGGGTTGAATACCTGCTCTGTTTCACCTTTTAAGTAAAACAGTGAAAAATCTTTTAGATATGCTGAACATGAAAACAATGCATGTCAGTATCCAGAAAAATAAAATCCTGGATACTGACAATGTTACAGACATTTCGATTTTTCGGACCATGATTGAACTAGATATCTTGTGTTGAATGTCGCAGCAGATAAAACTCATGAAAAAAAAAAGGAGGCCATCTGCCCTCCTTGCGAGTGTGACATTAGTGCCATTAGTATCTTTGAGAAACACCTGCCAACTTGCATAAAACTGCTGGGGTGGTCCACGTGTGCTGGTCTGGGTGGAAGTGTATATTTGCTACAGAAATCCACTTAGTAGTCAGGTTGCCATCAAATTGTGCTATACTGAGGTCACGTGCCCTAACTTATTGCCCTGCCTAAGGACTCGTCTTGATTCTAACAGGTCAGTGTTCTCATGCTGCTCATATAACAGCCTTCTGGACATGAGAAGTGAGTCAGGCCAATGATTTTCTACTTGGCACTAGTTCAATAGGACTCCTCTGTAAGAAATTCTGGAACAGTGCACCCTAGGACTTAAACCAGCAGAAGGAGATCATGGAAACAGGACAATCTCTCAAGACCGTATCTGCAGCCTGGTGCAAAGCAAGTGCCATAGCTGCATGGTTTGTATTACTTTCAGTGGTGACCACATACTACTACCCTGGTGGTGATAAATCATAAATGTATTCAAATAGACCTTCTTCAAAAGATAGACTGGAAAATTCCAGAAACCTGCAGTTGCAGTTATAAGTAATGTTTCTTTTGATGCCGAGACTATAAAAAAGCAACCAGGAAAATATGCATTTTCATTAGAAGTGCATTATTTTGATTCTTTTTCTGCATCCCATCTCCTCCAGCTTCAAGCTGACAGGACTGGACAAGAAGTGGGGGTGCTGTGCCGCCCAATAGGGATCTGCTGCTCCAAGTTTAAATAAAGAGCAACTGAGTTGCTAAGGTTTGCCAGAAAGACCACCCAACTTATTTATGGCAACTTTACATCGCACTAGACAAGAGACAGTGGAAAGAGGGCACAATGACACCTCAATTTTGGAAGGGCAAGAAGCTGAAGAAAATTTTTGGGCAGAAATGTTATCGCCACTCAACATCTTTAAAAACGCACACAAAAAGAGGAATACTTCATGATTATGGGGTGGCATCTGCATGGGAGGTCACACAAGACTGAGTATCCTGGAAGGTATTCATATACATAAAATATGGCTGTAAGAATACAAACCTAATGACAGTTCACAAGTAAAAGAATAAATTGAGTATAATAAAATTTATTACAGTTTAAGAAAATTGGAAAGTAATAGACAAATCTATATGTTCCTTCCAGGATATCCAAGAAAGATGCAAAGCACATCCCCCTTGCTTGACTTGATGTATTTAAGAATGATGTGCAATTTAATCAGTCAATACCTACTACTGTTTCATACATTTATATCCATAATACTCCAAAATAACTGATTTTTCCCTTTACCATTTTAGAATTTGAAGTTTTGATAAACTGCCCTTTTTTAAAGGTTTAGCTACCTTCAACATACAGAAGAAATACAAATGTTGCAAAACGCACTCTAGAAAATAAACACTACATTCGTTAAAAGGATAAAAGAGGGAGAAATGGAAAGGGACAGAAAACATCCAAGCATAAAGTGCATTAAACTGACAATTTACAAGCCTTACCTACCAGGATAGGGTTATTTCTACAGACATCATTTAAACCTAGCAAGGAAAAATTTAGAAAGTAGCTGACAAAGTGCAAAGTGATTGGAGATGAAACATTAATAAAAATTAAAAAATAAAAGCATATAGCAAGTAAGAGTCAAAAGGACAGAATTTTCACAGGCTGACAGCAATAGGAAAGCAGGAACTAAAATATTTGTACTCTGTAAAAAGGTTTACATTAAGATAAAGTGTAAAACCCATTAATTAAAATCAGAATCGGAACCCTTAAGTTCCTTCAGCACTAAGGCATTTGAAGTGATTCACAGGATTTATAGTAGCAATTAGCATGCAAACCACTCGTTCAATGAAACAAATCGACTATAAATAAAAATCAAACATGCCTTGAAGTACCCAACGCCAAAATCATTTTCACCACACTTAACTCTCCTCTCTGCCTACCAACCAAAGGACTGAATTATTTATACAGAAAATATAAAATTTCTAACACCCTTTGAGTCCTGCAAAAAGCCATACTACTCAAAGAACCTATCGATGTAATGTTTAATTGCAATTTTACTTTCAGCTAAAGGCAAAACGTGCTTTTGTGAAGTTTTAAATGACTTTGGTCTCTTTTTCAGTTGAGACTTGTGAAGTGCACTGCAAAAGTGTCAAATGTGAAGGAAGGTCTCGCTGTCAACACTTTTTAATTTAAGCAAACGTGCCTGAACTATTTTTAGCTTCTATGTGCTTTTTTAAAAAGGTGGAAATTGCATTTTTGCATGTAGGGCCCACATTTACGATTTCTAACCAAGTTGCCATGTTTTTGTACAGCAACTGCTTTTACATTCATGAGAGCAATGACATTTACAGATTTTCAGTCTTTTAAAATGTAGCAATGAGCTTTTTTACACACAGCAGAATAAAACTGTCAAAGACTTGTCATCACCTTTTGATTTAGTACTTCGTCTTTGTCAATAATGATCAACTTGTACATACACAATGGCTTTGGACTAATTTATACACTTTTCTCTTGTTTAGGCAGCTAAATAATCAATTTACTAACCTATGGCTAGTCTTGGTCAATGTGGTGAAAAATGAAGAAACAAACCAATACGTGCTGCTTTTGAAGGGAACAATGCCTTCATGTCATCATTATGTTGGAGGCTGATCTACGTCAGCGCACCACTGCCTGCCATAAAACCAAGCCATTTTCTTGCGTTTCCCACCCTAACGGACATCTGAATGTGGTGCATATGTGCTAAACAATACCGGTTGTGTACAACAGGCCAAACCAATTGGGAAGTGTAATCGTAACAAAACCCACTGGCTGGTGGCAATGATTGCAAGTCACTACTCCACTATTCACATCCTGGGACCTCATTCTTCCAGTCTCATCTTGAGGAGACATGCCAACAGTACAATACACACCCTCATGCCGCTTTTCTAAAAAAGCTTCACTGATGGGAAAAAAAATGACAGATGTGCCACAGACATCCTAGTTGTTCCTTAAGGTCCAGTGAAAGTTTGTAGGGCTACCTGGAATAGCATGTGGCATCTCGGGTTAAAAGACATGTGAAATGGCACATTCTTGTCCAGCCTCTACTAGAAAAATAGGACAGAGTCCCACAACACTGCACCCTGTACATAGTACAAAGCATGCATTGCAGATATACAGCTTGCATTGATCCATGATTATGCATAGTTTGACTATAAAACCTGCCGATACAATACTTTTCTTTTCCTGGTAATGTCCTGGCAGTAACTGAATTTTGTTGCAGTTACAAGTGGTATCTTTAGATTCTCACTATCATTTTAAATAATTAAACTATTCACTTAAATCTAGCACTGTTTTTTTAAACTGTAAATGATACATCGTGCCTTCATAGCACATAATGGGTTATTAAATTTGTTTCAAAGCACTGGCTACTGATCTGAGATTTAAAGACAAAAAACAGGAAATAAATAGTTAATTTAAGGTGGTTAAAAGCAGTCTGCTGCAAATAACTTGTGATAATGCATTAGCACAGCACATGGTTTTGCTGAAATGGATTTATGCTAAAAAGGAGCCTTACCAAACTCTGCAAGCTAATCATGCATTGACTAGAATTTAGGCAGGTTGGGAAGCACAAGGGTTTAATGTTATAATACAATTTAGTTGTGGTGCATCCAGGCTGTTAACTATAGATTGTTTTTTAAAAAGCCCTAAGAGATGCTCATTGTTTCACTTGCATAAGATTGTGCATTTACATGGAACTTTTCATCTCAAAGAATCCCAAAGCACCAGTGCTAGTACTGCATTTTCAACCCATCTGACTGGGGGAAACCCAATTAATATTTTGAAATCCAGTGACTGGAAGGTCCAACAGTATCACTACTGGGTATTAACTGAAACAAGCACAAGGTGGTATGCTTTCAATTATGATCTAAAAAAGGACTCCACAGTTGCCAATTTAGTTTAGAATTAGAAACTCCCAGTGTATGTCTGCAAATTTAACATGCACATTTGGGTACAATTCAGTCACCTAGAGCATCTTTAAGTAGGAAAGCAAATGTGGTTTTGAATTCCATTTTACACCTTGCACCAAAATGACCTCATACTACCCAGTTCCTCAATTTTAGCAATTACAGCACAAACCTCAAATCCCCCAACACTCCCTCAATCCTGGCCATCAGCCCTCCAACATGAAGTTAATGAAATGCATTTAAATTGGTATGTATTCTGTATGTTGAATTTTTATTTTCATAATGTCTGTCAATTTAAGGGCTAGAAGGTTTGTTAGGTGAAATACATTTTAAAGTTCCCACCTTGGGGTCATAATCGGGATCATTTTCCTCATCAGCTTCCTCTTCTCCTTCCTAAGTAAAACAAATAAAAACAACTGAAGATGGTCACATTCAGGCCATTTTAATTTCCACAAGTCACACACTATAGAAAAAAACCTTAAGCAGGCGAGATGAGTGCCAATTAAACACTGAAAGACATTTATACTTTAGCCTCACATTTGGATATCAGAGTTTAAAAAAAATGGAACTTCAGGCCTTACCTCATCATCTGCTTCCTCTCCCTCTTCATCATACTTAAAGGGAAGAAACAAGACAAAACATTAATACAGCAAGGCATTCAAAAACCACTAATCATAAGAAATATTTCCGGACAAATCAAGATATTGCTATTCCAATAAAAGTGTTCTGAACTCACATCGTCGTCGTCATCTTCAATTGCCTCGCCTGTGAAGTACAACACGGCCCTCGGTACAATGCGCTCGCGGAGGAAATGCCCAATCTCAAAGTCCGCAGCAAGCACTGCCTCAGCATCCTCCTCCTGCCACAATTCATCATGGGAGAGAGAGTTTAAGACATAAGAGCTCATATATGAAAAGATTAGTCAAAAGCCATTTCACCAGAATATCAGTTTCTTAAATGATTCATTAGGTTGTACTTCTTTGTGCACTAAATAGGAAAGTATAGGAGGCTATACAAGGAGTGTAATTATAAGTGAAAAGTTGTATGAGTGGTTCAGGAAATACACACAGGTGGAACACTATAAAAAGGCTATATTCCTTTCATTTAGAAAGGGGACAAAAGAAAGCCAACAGTTTTAAATAAAATCAAAATTGTAATGACATCTGTACTCACCAGGTCCCCATTCTCTGGAACTGTGGAAGAAAAAAAAAGTTTACAGCCAAGACCAGATTCAACATTTCACTTTATCAAAATCACAATCCTGCTACAGTAAACAAGGGAGATATATT
This sequence comes from Lepisosteus oculatus, assembly GCF_040954835.1. NCBI lineage: Eukaryota > Metazoa > Chordata > Actinopteri > Semionotiformes > Lepisosteidae > Lepisosteus > Lepisosteus oculatus. The sequence goes on along the minus strand of NC_090702.1, from coordinate 21,314,685 downwards.
TAATCTAGCACAGTAGCATCACTCAAGACAGTCACAGACATCGGTGTCGCCAGAATTCATGCCATTCAATCATCAATAACCTAAGAGAAAAATGTTATTCTAGTTCTCAACATGCCTTATAAAATAGTTCTTAATGAAGAAGGTTTGCGACAATAATACCATATTATGGTATCCCCTACACAATGGAGAGGAGCTATATCACAGGAATATGTAAATGCAGAAATCAAGGAACGCTTTAATTGAGTAATGCACTATAGAATGTGGTGTTCAATTCTGGTCATGTTACAATGTACTCTGGAGAAGAGATGACCAGAGACTAAGGCTAAAAGGAATGTCCCATAAGAAGATAAAACAAATATTTTCAGCTTTTAACAGAAGTCCTCAAGGGTTTCTTGATTAAAGCACTTAAAATTCTAATGGGCACTAGCAAAAATCAATGCAATGGACTTCATTATCAGTGAAACTGAAGTAGAAACTGCAAAGGAAGCATATAGAAAACTAAGAATTGAAGGATTTTTTTACACATTGTGATGGTGATTGTGGGTGTCTGCTACAAACTAACCAGCCACATTGTTAAATCAGATACTTTGGTTTCTTTCAAGAAAAAAAAACTACATGAGATCCTCAAATCAATTAGTTATTCATACAACAAGGCTTATGTTCTCGTAGGACAAGGGCAGTGCTAAAAAGGTTACACAATTACTGTTCTCAATGTTGTGCCTCAGGGTACCTTCAATAACTGATTAAATACTGTATAGCTGTCTTTAACGAGTGGGACAGTGTGCATAAATATGTATTATGATTAAGTAAGTTGATCAATCAAGTGATTAAGAATTTGGACAACTCATTGTACAGCATGACTATTTTGGGGTCAGAAAAGGCTAAAAAAAAACAAAAGCCATTACTTACCTTCAGGAGGAGCAAAGAAGTTGAAGAAAGAATCGTTGGGAACCGTTTTGGTAACTGTCCTGACTGTGCCACGCCCCTTGTGCTTCTGCTTCTTCTTAATAGTTTTCAACGTGACGTTCTTTCCCTTTTTCCAGTCGATTGGACAGCTGAAAAAAGTGGACAAGGGACCAAAAAAAGTATAAATCGGATATGGTTACGTGAAATCGCACACACCAAGAGCACAAGACTATGCTATACTGAGAAATACATTTTTCCTCCATTTGGAGTACATCCACGAGCAGCCTGAACACTATCTGAACAGCAGCGCACTCAATACATCGCATACCCTGTGCAGCCCATGATTTCTGGCCCATCGAAGGAGAAAGGGTCTGACTCGTCTGGCTCCGACCTCATCTTGTATGTTTTCGTCAGTACTTCATTTGTGAAGAAGTCATTGGGTTCGAAATAGAACTCTAATGTAAAGCTCTAGAAATGAGAAAAGATGGTTAAGACCGTGTACCAATTCACTGTAAAAAAGTGAGCAAGCTTCAATCTGAAGTTCACATTTAACAAGACTCAATTAAGAGGTTAAACTAGAGCTTCGAGAAACACTGAATAAAAGTAAATTAATCCCAGAAGCAAGGAAACATTTATGCTTGTGTGGGTAGGGAAATAAAACTTACCATTGGCTGCCCTGGATCTGAAAATTTTACTTTGATGTCTTGTAAGTGCTTTAGAATTGGTTCATCATGCTCCTGAAAGAAAGAAAAATAACTGAAAAATGTGCACTTCTTGGGCCACTCAATTCTGTTTAAAATGCAGTGTGTAACAGAGGAGACTTGAAGTTATTAAAAAGGTCTGCTTCAGATGAACAATATCAAGAAAAGATCGATCTAAAATCCATGAACCCTCTACAGTACACCAGTAGATGGCATTATGAACACCAAAATGAAATAACAGGGTTGAACTGCATACTAAAATTTTATATCCACAGCGTCTGAGTGCACAGTGAAAAGATTGCAGTGCCAATGGGGATAATGCAATGGCATTATTAAAGTAGCATGAAGAACAAAATCAGTACCTATTTGATACCAAGGGAAGACAGCTGAACCATGTTCGCATTCATGCCCTGCCCCTTTACATACCTGCAGCATGTCGCTGAGCAAGTCAACATTCTTAAAGACAGTCAGCCAGAATTCTGGAATCCCCTTAGGGTCTTCTTTCTCTTCATCTTTTTTCTCCTCCTCAACTTTTGCCTTCTCTTTCATCTCCTCCTGAAATACCAAAGCATCAAGCATTTTAGGACAGACATTGTACACAAAATATCAACTACATATTTTAATAGCTGCAATAAACCATTTCATGTTGTAAGGAGGGAAATTTACAATTGGATGCATGCAAAGTGTGCCAACTATTCACACAACTATTTGTGCAACTTGTAGGGGCAAAAATTTAGATTGCCTGACGTCAGAACCCCTAGAGACAGACACCATTGAGGATTACTTATGTTAAGTACATTTAAGTATGCAAGCCATAAAGTTAAGACTGAAGCAACGCATGCAGAGAGTGACTCACAAAAACCCACTAATCTCCACCACCCTGTTGTGATCTGGTATTTGTGAAATTACCTTCTAACTCGGTGCTTAACAGATTTACGTGGCTTTAAAATCTAAGTCCCCTCAAAACACAGTATAATGCTGCTAATTTGTGCTGAAAATGTATTTAAGTACAAATGATCATTCAATTATCTGCTTTGCTCATTATGGCCAAATAACCTAAGAAAGAACTCCAATTTCCACTAGAAAAGAGAGGAAGTAGCATTAAAGACAGGGTATCGGCTTGCTGTGCTGAAGAAACCTCAAAGAACGTGAACAAAAATCTAGACATCACTGCCTGCAACTTAGCAGCTTGATTTCCAATGGGGCTAGGACTCAACCCATACTTTAATTATACATATTGCAGACTGATGTCAAGACTTGTCCACAGTCACCAGATCTTCATCCTAGTGAACTTTCAGGATGAAAGGAGGAGCTGGTCAAATCTTAATTTATCCTGCATTTTTAAAATGCCAAATTAACTAATATTATTTATTTAACCAATTAATATTATTGGTCTTTTATAAAGCACCATGTCTGAAAATGAAATGAAAACTTCAGTGATGAAACACAGGGGTAAACCGCAGTGAAGAAAGAAAACGAGAGAAATCCACTTTTTATTCATATAAACCTGCTAGCTGACTTTGTTCTCTTGTTGGCATTACAGGAAACAGTGATCAACATATCCTCTACAACAGTGGTTCTCAAACGATGGTACACCACATGACCCTGGAACTTTGTGTGCGCTGAAAAATTGGGACAGGTTTTCATATTTTCTATTTTAATAAAATTAGTTTGTGTCAAATACACGGCCTACATACATACAGCGGGCGCTAATACTTGAGTAGACAAGAGCTACTATGTAATTCTATACCATTCTAGAGGAATGTGTGCTATGAACTCAAGTGACCACTTGTTTTACTAAAATTTATCTCCAGCAAATAGGGAGGTAGGAGAATGTGCGTGATTGTGTTTCGCTCCCATGCACATGAAAACTTTTTAACTGAGACAGACACCTGAAACTGAAACGGGGGAAAAATGCTAGCTTGCAGATTGCTTAAGCAGGTAAGCCCCATACTATTTTTAAAGAACTTTGTTTACCATTGGCAAAAGAGCTGACGCATTGTGTGGAGAACAAGCTGCTAAGCAGCTTGACCTGCTGCCCCCCCTGAAAGACATTCACTCAGAATTATTGATACGGCGGATGATATCAAAACTACACTGATGGAGCGCGTTAAGATGAGCAGATGCTTTTCACTGCAATTAGATGAGTCTGTAGATGTCGTTGATTTGGCCAGTTTGCTCATTTACGTTAGATACGAGTTTGAGGGCATGTCCCATGAGGACTTTGTTCTGTAAGCAACTACCAACAGGAATTACAGGAGAGCACATATTTCAACTTCTGAATGAATTTATCGAAGAGAATGGCATCGACTGGATCAAATGCATCAGAGTTTGTACAGACGGTGCTAGAGCAATGACGAGCCGAAACAGCGGTGTAGCTGCACGAATTAGAGAAGTTGCTCCAGATATGAAGAGGCCTTTGCCGTCAAGAAAATGCCTGATGATTTAAAATCTGTTAGACTCTGTTGTGAATCATATCAAGGCTTGACCAATGAATTCACATCTGCTTTGCTCGACTAAACAAGCTCACCTCTCTCACTGAAATGGTGCTTTTTTATTGTTTATTTTTAATTGTTGTTGTTCCTGTTGTCATTCTGAAAAGCGCTTTGAGAAGCCACCTTTAAAAGGTGCTATATCAAATTAAGTTTTGTTAATATAATATTATATGCGTGTGTGAGTGCGTGTGGTCATTTTGGTCATTGAGATTTTCTGGGGTTCCTATGAGAAGATGTAGGTGGTACTTGGATGCTTTGGTTTGATCAGGAGTGGTACTTGATCCAAAAAGTTAGAGAACCACTGTTCTACAACACATTACACATGCTGGAAAAAATATTAACAGTTCAACTTGCAGTGCCCAAGCAGAAATGACATCTTCCAATGCAAATTCTAAATTCTTCCCTTGACAGCAGCTGTTAGCCGAAAGGCTCTCGTTTGCCCTACAGCATGGTGCCATCACATATCAAGTTTGACATTTGTCTGCCGAGCGAGTGGTTGATTTAATCTGGGCCACAGCCTTAATACAAATATGTGGGGGAGGTAGTAGACATACCATCCTTAAAAAAATTACAGAAAAACCTGCAGGAATTCTGAAACAGTAAAAACTGTAAAAAGACAAGATTACAGGGAATGAAAGCCCTGTCAATTACTGACAGTCAAGGAATATTCGTTTTTAAACTGCCTGAAAAACTCAGTTTAGCCAACATGGACAGTGAATGAAGATCTAACGGCATAATGTTACTTTTAATATATTTTGCAGTAGAAAATATTCAAGAGCATACTTGACCTATTTCCCTTAAATAGAGCTAAAGGTCACCCATTTAAAGCATTTTACCAGTAGACAAATCTTTTCATATCTGCAAACACAGACAAGAGTAACATTTACAAATCACAATGGCAATTTAAAGCTGTTAAAAGCATACCACAAAGCCAAAATCTAATATGAATGGAGTTGATGTATTTATGTAAATATTCCAGCCAGCCATGTAGATAAATCATGCTCCTAGTGCCATAGTATACAAGAGGACAAACATAGCCAGCACCATCTGATGTTCATATTTATGCAATATCAACACCACCAAAGAGTGCAAGCATATTATCAACAGGGAGAACATCACTCTCAAGTCCCTGGAATCCTTTTGAGACAATATAGGGAGAAATGTAAACTCAACTACGTATTTGCCAAGACTAATATTAATGTCTTGAGGCAAAGAATGAAAAGTCAGGTTCTTGGAACAGTCTTTTCACTTTTCCCTGCTAATGCTCAATGAATTAATCACCATTTATCTGTTGAAAGTGAAAATAATTCTGCCAGTTGCTACAGGCTGAGTAAAACATTAAGCATCATAAAGAAGTGAGAATTGCACATTAATTGGGTATCAGCTTTTTACAAATATCTGCAGACTATACCATCGGTTGTCTTCAAACTAACAACTTTCAGGATACTGGTGGTTTGCAAATTACATTTGCACTGGATATTTATTAGTATTCAATATCTGTAAAGTAAAACAAACAGATGTTCTTAAATGTTACCAGATTTAAATGGATTAAAAAGTAAAATCCATTCAAAACTAAAATTCCTAAAAAACAAACCTTGGTTTGATATTTTGCCATAAACAAAACTATCTATTAGGTGGAACCACAACATTTCACATGAAAAAGTTACACAAATAACTCCATGACAGAAGCAAATACAATTTTTAAATGTGCAGTATGTATTCATCATGAATTGTGGCTTGTTCAAGATCAGCTTTGTTATTTCTTCAGAATGCATTACTCCCAATATTTGGTCAAAATTCACAGCCATTGTTACAAATACAACATATGGTATAGAACAGCAGAAAACACTACAGACAAGTTTAAAAAAGCATACTTTTGCAAAGAACAATATTTTTGGTCTTTAACAACAGATTAACACATCACAATCAATTTTTACATCAAAGAGATTAGTGAGAAGGAGCCAAACTAAGCTCTACTGACCCCAGCAACGTAAATATTTCATGCAATGATTGTCCTAGTTTAAAAGTCGTAAAAGTTTCAGATTGCTTCCAACTAGAAGTGAAACACTGTACACCTAAGATCATATTCCATGTAAATACAGTACCACAATCATCCAGTCACAACTCAGGAGAAAGTCAGGAGAAGAGCTACATAAGGAAGGGGCTGCGGATTTCCTAAAACACTGGAGGTTTGTCATCACCCAAACTAGTTTATTGGGTTATCGGGCATAACAGATTGAAGTGGAAATACAACTACATTTACAAAGTCACTTGTCACTTCAGATAAAGAGGTTCAAGCCACTGACAAGATACAGGCAAACATGCTTAAGTAGCCTTTGTGTATTAAAAATCAAGCAGTGTAAAAATCAAGTCAATGTATTCATCATCTGTACCTGACCACTTACTGTCAGTTCTTCCTCCTCATCTGCCTTCCATTCACACTCCTCATCAGTTGGCTCATAGGTTGCTTTGACGATATCACTTCGCTAATGGGAACATAATGAATTCAGATATTACTTGTAATGATGCATTTCTTGAAAATAAGTAAGGCTCAAAAGCATTTAATGTATTTAAACTCTAGCTAGACGGGTATACATTCAAGTTATACACAAACTTGAAAGTACAGGTTTTTCCAGATATGGTCACATCTTTAAAATCAATAAATCAGAATTAACTGACAGGCCTCTTTAGAAATAATCTGTACAACACATGTAATTGAAGGGATTCTAAGCAAAGATCTACTAAAATGTTTCCAAATCACATATCAGGGTTATACTTTGAGAAACCATTCTGTTTCCAAGTCTATATTCTGCACAAAGTTGATAACCAGATTAGACTGGGCTTGTTTCTAAGAGTTGTAATTGGACCCAAGCTAAAGCTCAAGTCTTCTACACAAGACATGTGAAGTGAACTGAATAATTAACCAAAATGGCTGAAAGAGATACATGATAGGTGGTGCCACATTGCAGTACGGGCATCACACATTGCTTGTATTATCTTTATCTGCTTTACACCCAACAATTCATGTTCAGACTGTTCCCTCAGAATCTTAACAAGTGATCGATAATGCAATGTCATCCGACAGCTTTTCATCAACTGTACAGGCAACAGACGTGCTGTCTGTAGAACTATTAAGTTGTCTCTTTATATATGTGGGTTGGAAATTTAACGATTCCTAAAAAAAAATGCATCATCCAATAGCATCAGCTTGTCATCAACTACAATGTAAAAGAAATGCGGAAATTAAAATGCTGTAGGAAGGAAAAAACTCACTTTAATTTTCCAAGGCATTTTAACAGTTTGTTGGACATGTTGAAAAATTAATCTTTTATCTGCTATTCTTAATAAAAATAACCTTGCATAAGGACTTAAATACTACGCATAACGGCAGACTCCTACCTTGTCAAACAGTGGCTGATAAAGAGCTGCATACTTTCTTTCCAATTCATGCACTTCTTCATAGAACTTGGCTTCAATTTGGGCGCATTTTACTTGGAGGTTCTTTAGGGCATTGACACGTCTCTTGACTACCTTAGGTAAACTGTAAAAGAGATGAAGATCCATCAAGTTGTTTCGTATAAAAAATGAAAAAACAATTTTGTACAAGTATCATGCACAGAATGATTTAAGCAAAACAAAGGATTATGCAGTCACAATATAGAATTAAAACCTCTGACATGCAGATTAGACAAATGTACATACTGTAATTGCCATAGTGGCTTTAAAGTGAAAAGGATGTGTGCAGTGGGAAGACGCACTAGGCTCTGAGTTTTCTCCAAGACTCGCAACTACTCAGCATCAGTCTTCCAGACTTTAAATACCTATGGACAAAGATATCCTACTATTCTTAAGACTTCATTTAGGAATATATTAAATCTAGATTATTTCTTTACAAATGTCCACATTCAAACAAAAAGGGACATGTTGAATTGTAACAGATCACAAAGCATGGTTAAGCAGATCAAGAATTTCAGTTCTGAGGGGTGAAACTACACCCCCCCCCCACTGGCAGAGTCTAGCTCTAACCTTACCAGGCTGTGCTTGTTGTGTCTGTTGATTGGAAGCTCTTATTTTTAGAGCTCCTGTTACAGTGCAACAAGCAAGGTGTCACAATATGATTATCAGATCAATGATTTCACTTCTGAAGGACACAGCACTCACTTTTCTTAACAGTCTGAGTACTTTTCCAGAACCACAAGCCAAATGGGAGCTTTTCTGGCTTCAAATGGAGCCATTGAGGACTGCAGACCAAATGAATGAGGTCCACAAAAAGACATTTAGCCCTTTGCCTACTGTTAAACGGTATAGGCATTTTTGACAGCTCCCCACAGTGCTCCATTGCATTCACTTATATTATGATGTAATACTGCCTTCTTTTGCCTTCACCTTACTGTTTATATTGGGCAAAATGTTGCATGATTATGAAAAGAAAAAGAATATTTCAAGGAAATCAAATACTGGGCTACTTGACCAAAGCTGTAATCAGCAGTTTGTTGCAGAAATTGAACTGGCATCTTTGGGAATACAAAATAGTATTGCCACCCTTCCGTCTTAAGATTTTGTCACATTTACTTCTTCAGTTCACGTTTATATAACAGCCATCTGGTTGCTGTTCTAGTTTGTTCCATTGCGTAGCTGCCTGGTACTAGTCGTGGATCTGAAGGTGTCCATCAGAAGCTCAAAAAGGAGCTAGGGTTGTTTTTACGGTTTTGGTTTCTGTTGGATGTTTTCCCCTTACACTGTAAAAAAAAACTTTAACCTTATTGCTGCATTTGTGTGCCTGTTGTCCGGGACATGCTTATTTTTAAAGATGATTAATAACTGAATGAAGAGAAGGGGTACTGCCAACAGGTCTGTCCACTTCATTAGAGTTAGTGCTGTAATAAATCTGTCCTGAAGGTCACTGCAAGTCTCTCTGAAGCAGACCAGTAAATTCATTCAACCCAGAACGTTAGATTTAACTGTACTGAAACAGTTTCATGTTTGTATTAATTTTAGATTTTACACTGTATCAGGGCATGGGAATAACGTGTAATGCTGTAAACGTTCACTGTATAATTTCACACACACCTTGCCTTATCTTGAATGCCATGAGGTTGTGAAAGCAATGCCATTTTCTAATAACTCCAAAAGAGAAAGCAGACAGGCATTTCACACAGAAGTGGAGATCTTTCCTGCTACGGTCAGGATTGCTCTGAACATGCCTCACCTTTCCATGTAGCCAGACGGCGACCCCACCAGCCCGTCCAGCCTCTCTTGCAGCGCTGCCAGTATCTGTGGGTTCTGCATCATCTGGACCGTTAGCTGACGAGCTGCAAGTACAGCAGAATGCCAGCGAGGCAGATCAGCAAGTGTAAACCGTGGACCAGTTCTGTCCGAGATGCGTAGTCCTATTTGACCCAAACATCTGTGTACAGTCTTGTTTTAGTGGACTGTTGCTAGATTTTAATTACAGGGTAACATTTACAATGTCTCATCCCCCACAAAGACTAATGTCTGAATTGACCTAAAGAGAATTACATTCTTAGCAAGAAATGCAAAGCAGATATGTGAAGCTAATTATAATAATCACCTCCCTGATTTTATTACACATATAAAAAAACTAAATATTTAATGAAAATCTGCTTAACATATGTTTACTGAACTTTATTCAATTGTGCATTTAAAGTAAAGTCAATGGATGCTGGATGAGTTCCACATTTTGGTTAAAGTGGGCTTGTTTTCCTCACATCAGAGATTCTACAAACTACCTGGTAGATTGATTTGGAATTATTGAATAGGTGACAGACATGAATTTCAAGGTCTACTTCAAACCCTCAGACAAAAAGGGGGGGAAACAACTACAAATGTACCAGTAATTAATAGTTATGACAGCTGAACGTCAACTAGCTTATATTTACTTTATTATAAGTAGTATTTTGAGTGTCTCAAAAGCCAATATTACAGACTCTCATGAAGGTCTCTATATGACAATGAACGCCCGAAGACAGGCTATTTTTGGAAGATTAATGAAGGCATCAATTTCCCATTTGACTCCAAACACAAACGTTTCAATAAGTCATCTGATAATACACAAGATAATCAAAAAAGCTGCCTAGTAACTGGAAAGTAGTTGTATTCAATAACAGAAACAACAATCAAATGAAAATAAAAGGCATAGCTGAATGAAGTTTGCCTTTGGTTTGGTTTACAGCCAAGTCATTTTCTGAACATTTCTGAAGAAAATGAGAAAATTAATGGTTTGTAAAATTGAATGAAATCATTTGAAATGAAATGTACATAATCCTAGTAAGTTCAATGTATGACAGTTTAGAAATGTCTAAACCAAAGCTGTTGAAATGCAACCTCAAAACTTAAGCACTTAGCCCCAGAGCAAATGAGCCCGACTGCTATAGGCAGTCACTGCCTCTGAAGGAACAAGGGTAAAACTTAAGTGACAGAGCCATGATGCACACAGACAGGCACGTCTACTCACAGAAGCAACTAGTCTGCCTCTAAGCAGTAGAGATGAAAATAAGGTAATATGGCAGCAGCTGCAAGTGAAAATGTTATCCATCATTTTGAGATTCCATGAATGAGATGAAAGAGGAAGAAAACCAAATTTGTTTTGGGAATTTTAGAAATTCAATTTTCTCTAAACACACAGTACATAGACCAAAAGATGGCTCTAAAACAACTGCACCTTTGCTGTTAACATCTTCTCCAGCTTCTTCTTCTTCAACTTCCTCCACATCTTCCATATCTGCCTGGTCCAGCTCAGCTTGCTCTTTGCTTCACAGAGAAAGACAAAATTAGGAGATGGTTTTACTATCATTTTAAAAAGCCGATCTGAAACGGCCAATGAACCCAGAAGTATAAACCATTTTGAAACTAAAAAAAAACTAACAGCACTACCAATTACATCTAAATGTCTACCCATACCGAGTGTGTAACCTATCATTACTTAAGTGATACTGGGATATCATTACTTAGATATCAAGAAAACAATAGTAGGATTCAGTAAGTTTTAAAAGATGGCAAATACCTGCCAAAATACTTTTGAGATTTACCAAAATATAGTCAGCGACTAGACTGTGTGCAACTAAACCCACTGCCAAAAATGTATTTCCATTCACTTTAAAGGAGGCTTATAAATCATACTTGAGAACTGTTTCACTGGCCAGTCAACCCCCTTCTTGAGGGACTGTACACAGCTGTGAAAGCATACGCCCTGTGTAAGACTGAAGCAAAGGCATCCAAGCTGGTATTCAATGGGTAAACAATTTAAAAATGCAACAGCTGTTACAACAATGCACTGATGGTTACAATACTTTCAAGATGGTGCCTCAACTGGTTCAACTGGTTTCAAGGCGCTTCATTGAACAAGAGGTCAAAGCTAATTACCTTTCACAAAACAAATTAAGCACTTAAACGTCAACACTTGGGTCCAACACTTGCACATAAACTGACATTTTATCCCAACAGTTTGTCAGAAGATAACTGTGGGGAGGCAGAGAAGTCAGGGACAAACAGGTAGTACTGCAAATTTCAAACTAAATTGCCAAATCAGAATGAACATTCAACAAGAATGGATTTTAATTTCTAACCTAACATCTCTTTAATTCAGTATTTATGGATTTGTTATCATATACTGATTTATTTTAGAACACTCAATAGTGCTTACAAAGAAAACGTGATTAAGGAGACTGCTGTTGAGGTCCTGAAGACTCCAGTTCCATGAATCTCTCAGACCTGCAGATCCACATTTGACTCAGCAAGACAAAAAGACTGGATTACCAGCCCTTATTTGACATTATGCTTAAATCACAGCCAGAATCCACAGACAAGATGGATTATATCTGTTACATCATGCAGCAGAACACAGCCGATCTGGAAGGTGACACCCTCTGTTCCTGGGCACAAATATGAGAACCGCCATCTGATAATTGGTTATGATAGGAGAGCAACTGACTCTCCAAATCTATTTTTACTGATGGCGATGCCTTCCAATGAACATCACAGATCACCTTGGCCGTTTGCTTCTGAAGCAGCCAGTGAGACTATTCACCGACATCAGCCAGCCAGGACAATAAAGGACCCTGCATAAGCCCTAGTATACGCCTACACAGGAAGATTGTCTCATTTGAACCTATAGATATGGATACTTCCAATAACTCACACTGTACTGTTATGTTTAACTCTACACATCGCACAACTTGGTAATTGTACTTCAGTGGGGGGGGGGGATCTGACTTAACTTCTACTGTTCCACAATTACGTATTTCATGGCTTTGCATCTCACTACTTGTACCTTTACTTTCCTTCAGGTCATATGTCAAATATGCTGCTCTCTCAGTTTCTGCAAGCATCACTGCCAATTTAATCCCCCCCCACCATTCTACCCGCATGAATCTTCCTTCTACTTCAAAACATAGAAAAAGTGTATTTTGCATCTAAAAAAAGGTTTAGTAAAAGTAAATTTTCCATTTTGCAAATTACCACCGTTGTCCTACTGAACACAAAGCATCTAAGATATTTATCAGAGTAAAACAATTCAATAAGAACAGTATCCGACAGAATGGATATACCATCTTATTGAGGATAATTTTCCAAAAGTTAGTTTAAATTCTAATGTAGTCTGTCAAGCAGCTAACACTTACAGTAGTGCTTCAACCACTGTCAACAAAGACTTCCAGCTAAAGTTCTAAAGAACAATTACAGGCAGATACAGTTGCGGCATTTGAAATTTCAATACAGAGAAGATTTAGAAACAAAAGCCAGTAACATTTAAGTTATTCTATAAAATTTAAGTTAAAAAGTAACATGGAGATGCAGTAGAAAAGCAATCTCCGCAAAGCTTCTTTTCAAAAGAGAAGGTATAACTAATTTGTTCCACACACAAAGCAGTTTGTGACACGTACCTACACATTTATGCAATTACAGGGATTCTCACCCCAGAGGACTTTATACTTTACAAAGAGGAATTTCCTCTACAGCAGCCATCAGGCTCTTACCACCCCAGTATATAGCCATAGAGAAGAATGACATTTTATCCAGCTGAATTAGGGGGGAAACCCAAGTAGGTCAGGATCTGCACACTAGGTGTGGAATTTAGTCGGCACATAGTGCCATAGAATCTTAAACAGACAAGTAGTCAAGGTTAACTGTGCACTAACTCCTAACAGCATTGCTCCTGGTCACCATGTGTGAACACAGCTGTTTACTTTCTGGACCAGAGGGAAAGGCAACACCAACTGGTCCAGCTCCACACACAGTAAAAACCTGGAGGTCTTCTATTCCAACACTAACCAGGCGACAAGGCTGCACTGGTAATTCTATAAACGAGTCAATACTCAGATTCATTTAACAGTGGAATTTAGACAAGCAAGAAACAAGAAGTGACCAAATGCTGTCTGAAAACTAAGTGTACTGCAGTCAGTTAAAAAGTGGGATCCTTTCCCCAACCTTTAAAAGGTAAAGCTAAACGCATTCATTTTTCATTACTGTCTACACCAAAGAATAACAAAACACTTAGGTGCAGTTATGACGTTGAATACTTACTTGTCCATGTCTGCCATTTTTGCTGTAATCCAGGGAATTGCTAGAAAGAAAGCAAAAAAAAAGGTTAAAAATGCAAGATCACATTTAGAATTAAAATTTTGGTTAACATGGCCAGGAATTGAATTAAATGAGATTTTAATTAAAATATATAAAATAAGTTTATATTTACAAACTTCAAACCAATTAAATGCCCATGAGCATGGCAATTGGACAACTTTCCAATGTTGATCACACATACTAAGTGAAGGAGCCTGAAATATCCAGGCCCTACTGCTGTCTTTGATACATTTTCTTTATGCTTAGCATGCACTAAGTGAAATGCAAAGGAAGCCTTTTTGGTTTCTCTGGGACAGCAGTAGGTAAGGGAAAACCTCAGCTTTGGAGGGTGGCAAGGGGTCCTAGATTTGTCCTGTGTCCATTTACAACATAGCCAAACTGAACACCCATCGTGTTTACACAGTAATCAATTTCAAGACGCCTACACAACTGGACCAAGAATGACCCCCCACAGGTAGACAGGAGTAATTAAGTAATCCCTATATATGTTTAAAAAAAACAATCTTGCTCCCATTGCACAGTTGAAAACCTGCTCACAGACAGAAATAAATTGGACATTAGGCATAAGACAGCATGTAGCATAAATCTCAGCTTTGCTTCACACAAATTAAAACCCACCTAAAAAAACACAGGTAACAACCAAGATCTACCAAATTTCAAACCTCTGATGCCTTGGTTAAATAAGGAATTCTATTTTTTTTTTTAAACTAAGGGCTCCTAAATGCCCTTTTGATGCTTAATACATAGCACCTGATAAGGTTACAGGAACCTAACTCTTTGATGTAGCCTGTTGAGCTGCTGCCCTCCATTAGCCTACCTGTTTAGAAAAAACAGTTACATGCAGTAGCTCAGACACAAAGAGAGCTACAGATCACATGTCAGACTTCCAGCCTGCACAATCACAATGTGAAATAGATTGCGGCTCACTGACATCCAGCTTCAAGATCTAGGAAACTTAGAACAGCTGACACAGCAAACAATAGAAAAAAAAAACCTGAAAGACAGTAACTCTATAAATGATAAGCCTATTTTGGGTATCCAACAGCTCAAATAAAGATACCAGAAACCAACTACAAAAAACAAGATAAATATAGCCCTATTTATGATTTTCTATAAAGGCTGAATGGTTTGTACCTACTGGGACATTTTTACTGACAAATATCAGGCACAGAATAGGGACCATACAAATTATACAGGTAAATGAAATTATATGGGGTATGCATTAATCCATCCTCTGATCACCCTGGTTAGCCAAGTGAAGCAAACATGACTTAATTTGCCTTATTGTTTCATTTGGAAAAGGTCTGTCTCTAAGCACCATGTTCACAAACAAAGAGGAACACATTTACTGTACGCAACATTCTGAAGGTGTTTAACTGTGCTTTATGCTTCCCAACATACATCTATCTTGAAAAAAGCCACTTCTAATGGCCTATCTACACTCTGCTCATACTCCAACATCTCCCTGTATGATTAAAGAGATTTTTTTTTATAGGTGTTTGGAGGACTGCCAGGACTCTCAAGACATGAAGATGTATGGAACTGAAGACATGAGAGAAGCAAGGTTCTAATGCTTTCAAGTGCACAGTGAAAGCTGCAACTATTTAAAATCTAGATGGGCGTTTTGTCTTGCAACACGAAAGAGGTCATCTTGCTTCTAACAGTGGTACGCATGAGAAAAATCCCAAGAGCACTCCCATCTTTCTCAAGACACAGCTTTAACTTTACATTTTACAGTAATTTACTTTAATTGAGGACAATTATCATATAGTTTCCATTAAATGGTAAGCGTACAACACCTGCCAGTCACCTATACGCACTAGGCAAATATGATAAACATTAGGTTACGTAACTACAGAGTTTTAAAACCGTTAAACTGAAAAGGTGAGTTTTGTTTCTGACAGATCTAGTCCGTAACCATTTTTTTTTCTGAAGTACCCGTTTGAAAGTTTCCCATAAGGGGTTTAACAGGGTTGCCTGCTAACAGTTTTAATTACTAATAAAATCCCGGCTAGTGTCCTTTAGAACCTGCCTTTCTGATTACTTAGGGTTTTCCACCAAAGTTGTTTACTCCAAAGTGCCTTGGATACCTTTGGATAGCTCCAAAGTGAACAACCTGAGGATTAAGTGAAGCTGAGAATAGACGAGGCCTAAATTCTTAGTGCAGTATTTCACTGCAGCCTTTAAACAAGGTTCACATGCTATGTAAATTACATACATCAATATGCTAGAATAGCTAATAGAGCTGACCAAGTCAATTATCCAAACCAGTAGTCTTACAAATGCAAAGAAACTGAAACATACAGAATGTTTTAATATACTTCTAAGGCAGAAAAACCCGTTAAATAATGAGAATACATTCTACATAATCTAAACATGTTATTACAAAATCCTTAAAATACACAAACCAGAGGACAAGGGGAACTACAGCTTTGTGCATTTAAACAAAGGCACAGAGGCAGTTTTTTTTTTTACACTAAGAGCTGTGGGAGCCGAGAAGAAGCTGGAATAGATCCTCACATCACCGAGTTACTAGCTACTAAACCAGACAGACTTCAAAATCAACTTGAGCACAGCACTCTCCACAAGTACTACTGAAGAATGTGTAATGGCCTCCTGTTGTGCACAGATTTATGTTTTGGAAATGGAGAGTTCCACAGCAGCATGCTAAAAAATACTCAAGTTTAACAAGCCAGAGCAGTCTTCCAAAATGTACAGAAAATCCCATTTAGTTATAAAAACAAAAGGTAAAGCATTAGGTGCTTTCTGATCAGCGCTTTTAGAAAGGACATTATATCACCATCTATCTGGATAGCAGTTTTGCAAGATCTTCTGCCAAAGTACTGGCAGTACTTCAAAGGGAATCTCTTTGAACTAAGAAGCATGGCCGTTGCCGTTTTGATTTTGGTCCAAATGACTCAATCTTGTTTGGATGTCATCAAAACAAGCATTTATAGTAAACAAGGTCAAGTACAAACAGCGTTACACTAAATGTTGCACACTCACACTAAAACAGATTAAACATGGACTGTTAATTCTCAAGCCTGATATCTCATACATGCTCAAATCTCCACCTTCACTACTACATGAAAATCACCAGATGTGCATTTCAAATGCTGTTCATTGTAGAGTCAATACATAAATGAAGATCAAAAGCACAAATGCTGATTTGAGGATGAGAACTCTGTGCAGCATTTAATCCTGACTTGCTGTTGATGGCAGGCTTTGAATGGATGCTTTCAGCCACTGGAGATCCATAATTGTATGATTACAGGCACAGCTTTCTGCAGTCTGCCTCTTTTACTGACCCAGCAGCAACAACGAATCGGCTCCAACTGCTTTGTGCACAACTCACTAGCAGAAGCAATTTCTGTTTAATAGCAGGGCTGATTGGGCACAATTTGTTAATTTGGATGGGGTCTGACAAGTCCCAAAAGCCCCTGGCCTTCAGTTGAACAGCGATTAAGTTTAACTTCTGATCAATATAAACAGGTAAATGGCACAGCCATTGTCAAAAAGATCTTGGTGTTCTTCCTAACTGCTTGCTTCACATAAAACCTCATTACAGCATCACATCTAAGGACAAAGAGATTAGTACAGATACCAGAAGATTTTCCTAGAACAATTTTCATCTTGCAGTCATGAAGCGTCCAGCATGATAACGGCAAAGTATTTCTAATGATATTTGTCCTGTGAAAAATGCTGCATCAATTTTAAAAGTATGAAAAAAGGATGATCAAATGAGGTTTTCAGCATAATGCCATTAATTCATTTGACAAATTCAGTGGTATCCAAAGTAAAAATATTTAAATGGAAAAAAGGGTCAACATCCCTAACAGGAATGATAATACAAACTAAACACCTTATGAGAATACTCCTGACTTGGGCACGGCGTCAGAGCATGATTATTAGAAAGTAACATTACATTTCCAATCTTGTAAGATCTTTCTGCACTGTTCTCTCAGGGGAGTCCCTGGTTTTTAGAATACGGTTGTGGGGATGAAGCAGATGTTTCAGTAGCATTCATTTTATCACCACCTCATTACATAGGCCAGTCCATCTTTGGGACATCAAGGCATCACAGGAGGAAGCCAGCCAACCTGGCTTAATGAAGACAAATATGCATTTACACCAACTGTTGCTGCAATTGATCATACAAAAGCAGGAAAAGATTTCTCCGCTAAAGGTAAAAGCAGTGATATCATGAGCACAAAAAGATATATCCTGAGAAGCAAATCCATGATGATCACAGTCCATACCCTGTACTTCTAGGATAAAAATTGGAAATCATCAGATTTGCATATACTATACATATGCCTCAGGAATCATTGCAAAAACCCCATTCCACACTTCTCTGGACATCTCTAAAGGTTTGCTTTCAGACAGACATCTGGCAAAGGATTTATGTCTCAAACATCTACACAGCTTTGAAACAGGGACAACTAACCAGTCATTTGACATTGTGGTTAACCATGTATAATCCATCCTCTTGGTATCATTTCCAAAACTTATGATTCAGACTTTGGCAGGGCACACATAAAAACCTAGAATTGCGATGTCCCCCTTATTACACTCAGTTTCACCAGATATTCTGTATATATACTTTCACGATAAATTAGCAGTGTGGCTTGCTGGCAACCTTTTACCTCCTTAAATAAAATCATTCCCTTTTTTCCAAATCCAGGAATGATTTCCAATTTTATCAAATCATGATAACCATGTGCCTATTTTATTTTAAAATCATATACGTTTTTTATTCTATATTAAAGAAACAGACCCAGCACTACTCTTTAAGGAGAGTGCGAAAGGCAAACTTAAAACCTTATTAAAACAGACTGGCAGTACCAACGTTTCGACCGATAACAGATACAGATTAATGCAATTATTGATGGCGTTTTAACATTAATTTGAGTGCGTGAAGTGCATTAGACTAATGCAAGAACTACAATTAGAATAAATTCAAGGAACCCAGTAGAAATGCTATGTCTCCCACCTTTACCTTTCAGTTAGACACTGGCATCTCAGTAGCTTTCTGTGCCAGGCTATAAACTGGATAAATGCGAGAGGGCTAATTTTGTTGGTTGAGTAAGGGTTATCAGGGATGACTAAAGAAATAACCGGTTTAAAAAAAATAGAAAATCATATGTAGATTACACCACAAATTGAACCAATAACACTGTTTGAGCAGTGGCTAGAAAGGGGTTTAAGGAAACTTAAGTTTTCATAAGCAGCATTCACCAGCAGTCCTTGCTGAAAATTTGCAAAGAATTATTGTAAAAGGATCTGTCTTGCCTCTCTCCTTGTTCAAGGCTGCAGGTCTCCCATGGGGGACACTCATCTTCCTCTGGGGAGAGCTGACAATGCTGGCTGGTATTCCAACAACATACACACAGGACTGACAAGTGTGGAAGTACCACAAACTGGAGACTTTTCACTGTAATTCCTAGATCACTCTTCTTCTCGACATAACTGCCTAGTCATTGATAATACACTACACGCAATGTGACAGCAGGCCACGGCGCTGCCTTTCTCTTGGACGACTGCCACTGGTTATTGGACTGCCCGAGAAAGCCACTTAGGTTACCTGCTTCTTAAAACAAGGAGCCTTTATTACTACCCCCAACAGCTTTCATCCAAATCCTCTAAAAATTATGACATTGCAGGCTTTGCCACAATTTCCATCAGTAGGTCAATTATATCCAGGGGCATAAATGACATGCACACAAGACGCTTCTAAACCGTACAGCTGTTTTTACCAATATGATTATGGCTGCCTTCATTCCAACCTCCTCACCAACACACGTGAAAATGAGAAGTATTCACTGGTGCAAACACTCATGGGCCTAAGAATTAGAGTGAAGAGGAATGGATCCCCAAACAAGGTCTCCAAACTTCTGGATGGTACTGCATGTATGGTCATGCAAGACCTGTATTAATGGGTGGATACAGTACTGGCAAGAGAATGGTTTTCATGGTCAAGCTTTTCACAGACTAATGACAAAATTGAGAGAAAATGTTTGAAATCAAAGTGCAAACAACCATTGCTTACTTGGATAATTACTACAGATACCTGCCAAATCTGAATGACCCCATACGACGTTACAAAGAAAAAGACATCTGCTAACAAATTACTGCAACGGTGTAATGTGTTCGCACACCTCAAACTCAATTGAGTGTAGGAAGAAAACTGAGATTTTCACAATCTATGGAGATTAAAAAGTAATACAAAATTACTGCATTAATTTCAATGCAAACAAGAATAAGAGCCTTTCCATTAGATGGGATGGATAGACAAAATAACCCAATTAGAGAACTGCAGGTAAAGGCATTTACAAATCCAGGGCCTCTTTCACTGCATGGCTCGCCCTGTTTGCGAAGACCACACTCAGCAAACTGTGCATTGAAGGTGGGTGCAAGGTTTCTGCAGCCCTACAAATGCCTATATACATAACGAGCTGAAGTTCAATCACATCCGTAAAATATAAAGCAAGACGGCATAATGCATTTACAATAAACACCCCTCCTGAGGTCACAGCAATAAATGTAAATAGGCACTATTTCAAGATAAGAAAAGATTTGAAAGATCCTCTATTGCAGTACAAATTACTTGACATCAGGTCACACCTGGCTCATCCTTACACAATTACATGGTGATGAAACTAGTTCAAAAGGCTGACACACCAACACTGCGAATCAGCAGCCTTGGCAAAGAGTGGTCAAATTTGCAAAAGCCCCAGTTCAAATAGATACCTAAATTTCTCCCCAACCAACACACTCCTACCTCAGAAGCTAAAGTGTCTAAAATGCAAAATTACTGGCTGAGGCATTTCCCCATTCGTACAGAAACGCAAAAAAAAAACAATCGGGCACATACTGAATAAATCACTGCTAGACTGTAAAATCTGTACCCCACAGTACAGTACACAAACTGCAATAAACAACCATAAACTGACTCACAATTTGATTATAAGCAAGTTTCCATATTTCCAGGCAGTGTTTTTTTTTTTAAATGGCAGGCTGGCCCATATTACAATCCAGCAACTGGAGAACAGAAAAGGAAAACATGACTTTTTAACAATGACATGGTACCTAAAATAGATCTGGTCAGTAGCTGTGCAAGGACAAGTGTTTAACTGTAGCCCTGGAGGGTGGTGGTGTTCACACTTTTACATTCTAGGTCAGCCTTTTACCACTTAATCTGATTACCTTATTTAAACCAACCCCTTTCCCCAGTTCTCCAAAAGCTGAACATCAACAGGACTGCAGCCATCCAAGACCAAGGTTAACTAACCTTAGGGATATGCAAATCTCCTAAAACAAATTTCTTAAAAGACTTCCAGATGATGTTATTCAAGTACTTCATGGTCCCCCCAACTAAGCTCTCAACTGACATTTTACTTAATTCCATCCTGGCTTATTTAATGGACTTCCAGGTGAAAAGGGTATCCATTTAGAATCTTACTCATTTTCATGTGACATAAAATTAAGGCTTAATAAAATGACAGCAAAGCTGCAACAAAACTACTGACCCACTGATCAAGTCTGAGTCTTAAAATCAACTTGGCGCACACTGGTTGATGGTTATGTTTAGATGTAGACCTATAGTAGCAGCTTGATTCATTTGATACCTAACAAGCACTGACATCCTGCATATAAATCAGTGCAAGATGGACATTTAAACTGGATTTGCATGACCCTGTGGAGACCTAGGTTAAAACAGCTACCATTTTTCTGCTTCAACGGCACAATATATAACCGGGCTTGCAGCTCATAAAACACAAATTGCATCTTAACGTGTTCCTATGCATGCTCACACTAACTGATGACAGAGCTTCTTGTGGCCATTAGCAAGTTAACAAAATTATCAAAATGATTTGAATTGCTGCTCTGTAACTGGTCCTGTGGATTTAACTGTCCTATGATGTTGCACGCCTGGCTGTCACCCCAAGGGGCAGTAGACTTTCAGTGTAATGGAGATCGCTTGGCACTTTCCCATTACAATGCAAACATTCACCTCTGGATACAAAATGCACACAGAGTAACAAATGAAATAAGGCAAACCAAGACAGAACCACGTGTTCAAAAACCCTTTCGTAGCATTTTCACAACACTAAACCAGAGTCACTCCCAACCCTAAATGGACACACACACAGCCTGCCTGACGATCCCCAATTCAACAAGCCAGTTTAGGAGATGAGCCAATATCCTTTACCGAGTAAAAGGGCCAGGCATGGAAAGCCAGATGCAATGTCAGCAGGCAACACAAGCAGGTGCTCTGCAACAGTGGTCCCCCAACACAGGTGCATGAGGCCTGGAGGCTATCCAAGCAGGGAGTTCCCATAAACTAGGAAAAACTCAGCCACACTTCCACACAATAAATTCACTCTAAGAGCACCAAATGAGCTATCTGTTGATGTGCATTCTTGTTTTGAGCATCTTGCAGACATTATTTGTATTTATGCGCTCAGAAATTGGGGATTCTTGTCTAGAATCATTTATTGAGAGGGGTTCACATTTAGGGTTGGGGTAACACGGTTAAAAAAAAGGCTACTCTACAAACACTGGAGTGCATCCCTCTTGGAATTAAAAGGATAACAGCACACTCCATTTTTGCGATATTTGTTTCTCCGCAGGTAAATTAAGGACACTCACTCGGCCTCCATTTTGGGCTTCCCAAAATTAAGCTCCGATATTAAAAACCCATTAGGTTTACCACGTCCAAGCATTACGGGATTTTTTTTGTCATTACGAAAGACGATATCTAATTTCTTAAAAAAAACACACACACACGCAAGACAAAGGAACGGATAACAGGTGCCACAGCAGATCTGCAATCGCTGTTTACAAGCCCAGGAAACGCCGGTGACGAAAGAAGCCGAACTGCTCCTGCACGGAAGGAGAAACAAACATTTCTGCCCGCCAGCCACGCAGCACCGGAGTGACAGGGTTACTAAATGTACGCGTAAGCTGGCCAAAGGAAGCAGATACGGAGCCATAAACCCTAAGCCGAAATAATATCATTCTACTTTTCTAGACGACGGACCTCTAACGAAAAATAGTCTTTCTTCAAAAAGCCTGCGACAGCCGAGAGGAGCTCTCCTTCCGACTCGGCCTACCCGATAGGGCTCTTTCATATTGCGTCTGAGCCTCTCGCTTGCACTCAACCACGTGTTGCTGCCATACCGTGCCCGGCAACAGGGGGGAAAAAATGTCATAGCGAGAAAGAAGACACCATTTCGCCCCCCGCACTAACTGTTGACCTAAATTGAATATTTTAAGTCTCAATTCCATAGTCGTCAGGAAATGTGGCTAATCCTTCGCCCAAGGGCTTGTCACCACAATGCAATACTCCAATACTGGATCGCTTTTCATATACAGCTCCATACCCCCAAATCGTACAGCACCATTACGTATTACAGATTTGTTTTTTTTTATAAACACATGCCGTGATATATCCGATTCGGCATACATTACTCCAACCGTATGACTGAGAAAAGTTGGGGATGCAGAAAGCACATTAACGTGACTGAAGCAACGGGCTGTCCTCATCTGAACACGCTTGCACGTTTTGCCTGAACGCGGAACAGGGGTCTGCACAGTAAAATTCCATTAGCCATTTTGTTTGACAAGCAGCCATGATTTTTTATTCTGCACAACGTGATCGGATACCAAAAAACTTATCCCATCCCCCCCCCACCCCACACTCCCCGTCCCGTTACTCAAGAAATAAGGTCAAGTCTAGATGGATGAAAACCAGTCGTACGGCTGCCTTTTAATCGCAGAGAGGCCCGTAAACTGTCACACCCCGAACAGTAGGAGAACAACACGCTCCAAAAGAGTAATGTGAGAAGACCCATCTTTTTTCAGCCCTATGCATGCACAGCACACGCATCATGGAGGTTCAGTCTCAATGGCTGCTGTCTGTGATGACTTAACAGCGTCGGCGAATTATTGTTTTCTATTTCCTTCACGGGGATGCTTTACGGTTCTGTACGGTCTCACCCCCCGGCCACCGACGCCACAAACACAGTCGTAACGAAAGAGCAGCAGACCCCGCAAGGCGGCCAGTGGAGCTGTGAGGACCGGGGGGCTGAAAACGGTCGCCGCTTACCTCTCCTACGGACGGGTTTGCGCAGCGCTCGGGCTCCGGGAAAAAGGCTCCGCGCGGATGGCGGTAAAAGGGAAAGAGATCCCGCCGCTCGCGCTCATATACATCGAGCGTCAGCACGTAACCCAGCAGTCACCAGGGCAACGCTCTCTCGGTGGGAGGGGCTGAACTTCAAGCGGGGCTGTTATTCTTTTTCACCCTCATCTTTCATCTTTCTCTCTATTCATTTTTTAATAACGCGTTGTTTTGTGTCACCATGCCAAAATAAATAAATGAAACACACGAATTTCTCATTACAAGATATTTACATGTAATTCAAAACTTCAAGTAGACAAACTAGTTGAAGCTGTTTGGCTATGTGAAATGATCCTTTGGCCTCATTCTAGTTTTGTGTTAATTAATCTTTTATTTTTCTTTCCTTTAAATGAAATATTTTATGCCAATTATCGGTGAAATCACGTGGGAGGGGCATGTTCGCATATGGAAATAAATGTGTTAATCGTCTTCAATTTTGCTTTTATGTCTTGACATTTTAAAAAAGTTGATTCGTCCCAGTTAGTGGTTAATTTCCATAGAAATGGAGCTGGACGAAGATAGCGTGATAACTCCTTTTTTTCTCTATGGCCGCAGTATTCTGGCAATGTGGGTTTTTTTCTGTAACGCATAACTAAACCAGCACTATACGCGTGTCCCTGGTTTCCACATTCTATTTCTGCTATAGTGGTGTTTTTGTTAAGCTCGATTTTGTGCAGTCAAAAATAAAGATTTTTTTTCTCATAGGTGGGAGTTTTAGTGCCCCCATATATTATCATTGGCAACCCAGCAAATCAGATCTCGTTCTAAATCCCCTCAGCTTTCTTCTACTTACGTCTTTGCTCCTTTAATGGAGATCCTGTTGTTGTGCAGAGAAGTCAGAGGCATGTACCAATTAATAGAACAAAATTAACACTCTTACGTTTTTAGTTACTGATTCAATCCCCCCCCACACACATACACAACTCAAGCGTGCACTCATACTGTAGATAAACCCATATTTAACACTGGAAACGACTAACAATTCTACATTCTGATCTATTTATGTATGTCTGTGGAAACCCCTACATTATTTTAGGTTTGATTCATGAAGGCAATATTAGAAAATTCCTATTCGTATATGAAAAATACTTTTTATTGGTCTATCTTATTTCCTGCGCGGTGTGTTTTTTTTCTGTTTACGACCCGAATAAAGAAAATGTATTCATTCAAGTTTTGACCAAAAAAGTGTTAGAATACTTCCACTCCTTAGTGTTGTAATAGTTTACCCTATTTTTCTAATACTCTGCATTTCGGGGTCTGTCTTACAATGCACTGCACAACTATGTTTGCAACCTGGTACTACAGTATACGATGAAAACCCGAAAGAGCAATTTGTACTCCACATACATTACTACAAAGCAGCTTTTCACACAAGTTCATTTCCTCCACAGCCAGCACGAGTCTTACCTACTGTCTTCATAAGACAGCGCACCGTGAGCTAATAAGTTAAAAGCTCCACTAAGTTGGATTTAGGTATGGATTTGAATTGCTTTAAAAGCACATTTGTAATTCAAAGTACCAGACTTTCCAACTACCATTTACCCCTTAATACCTGATTTTATATGTATGTATTCTGCATATCATACAAAATGCTCTTACCAATAACGTGTAAATTATAACGAAGTCAAAAGAGTTAGGCGATGGGCCAGTGTTGTTGAAATGACTTATTAATAGTGATCTTACTGTTTTGTTTTCTTGTGTTTTTTATCCTCCTTAATATGTCTAATAGTCAGCATGGAGAAAAAACAGGATTTTAAATGTGTTCATATTCTTGGCAAATATTGAACCTTATACAAAAGCACACACAAGCACAGTCTGAAGTGGTACAGGTATGTTTGAGGAGGTATGGCCCTTAGAAGTCCCGTTTTTAAAAATCTGGATATCACTCAATAATCCTTCCTTCCACTTTAAATTACTCTTTTTTCCCTGTAGGACCTTGTTGGGCTGAAGTCTAACCTAGCAGCAAATTATGCATGGCAAGACTATACCCTGAATGGGAACACTGGTCCACAGGGCACAAACACCTGTAGGGCAGCTAGCAGATTTGTTTAATGTTTCTGCTGTTAGGCAAGTGTTTGTTGTGTTCTTAAAATAAAGAGTTGTTTAATTTACGTCTGGTTTCTTCAACTTTCACGCAGGAGAAAAAATCTGCCTTTAAACTTGAAAGAAATAATGATTTGACATTTATCGTGATAATTATCGATATCAACTGATATGAAAATTTTTAACTTGATAATGTTTTTGGCTATATCGCCCAGCCCTACTTTACACACAAGATGTTTAATTGTCAAAGGCAGCTTCTACCCATTTAAGGCCTGTATTTTAGTTTATGGCTAAGAACATATTTGTGTTTGAGTGCAGCAGTAACATTCTGCAAATCTAGTATGGTCTATGAATACTTGACATACAGTATTTATCTGTGTTTACGACCACTCATGTGGTCCATGTGTATGAACTAATTTGAAACCAAAAACCATTGCAAAAAATGATTTAAACTGCTGCCTGAGAATTTCAAGGTGAATTGTTGTCAAAGGCAGGGAGAGATAAAAGCATGAAGTGCCTACTGTAAATACAATCTCACAAGTTCTATGTGTCATCACAGACATCTGTTTGCACATGTTTTTTTGCTGAGATTTCTTCTTCTGGAAGACTGTCTTACTTAAACAGGGCTTTTGCAATTTGTATTTTTTAGTGCTCCTGGCAGTGCATCCATCTGTTCATCAAATCTTCTTTAACATGCATACAGTACTTCTATGTTGGAGGCATCACTTAGCCACACAGGCAATAGCACTGAGGAAATACATCTGTGTGAACTCACTGTAAACTGTAAACATTTGCTTTACCTGGCAGAGATAATAATGCATCTTGGCATTTAAGTACAGACTTGGGGGCTTTTGAAATAGACTAGTTAGGTCAAATGGCAATGAGAAGGTTGTCATTTCTTTTGGTGTTGTTGCTATAGCTATAATGCCTACTTGGACCAGATATAGGGAATGATCATAAAGACCTGCAATCACCACTTAGAAGAAAATCTGAGTGAGTACACTTCCATTTCTCTTGAAAATCATTTCTGAGATCCTGGTCGTGTGAATGACAATAAAGCATTTGCAATCAGCTTAGACTACAGTCCTCAAATCATTCAATATGTACCTCTTTCTGTTCAATATCCAGACATGTCATGATGTTTCAAACTGTTGACTTAAGTAGGTTCTTGGGAGTGACAGCTATGTCACATGGAATAGCAGAGATGTCATACTGTACAGTCATACTATACCTGATCATTTGCCTTCTCTCATAATCAGAACTCCTCAGGAGTGATGTCCGGTGATCTTGCAAGCCACTGAGAGGCTCTCTGGGGAAGTGTGCCATTCTTGTGTCACATTGAAATTCAGGATGATGAGGTTCTGTCAGAAATGCGTGGTATAATTCACTGGTTACAGTGCATCTCACAAGACAAGTGGAGTGGATTCTCCAAAAAAATCACAGACCAAGCAGCTGCATTAGGAGATGTTCATAATGGATGTTCCTTAGTGCAAAAGGGAACGTTTTTCACCTACAGTATTGTGCATTAGTGGCGCACCTCATGTGAAATGTGAAATGCATTTTTGTCATTCCAGAACATATTAATGGAGAGTGAAGGTGGAATTTCATGCACTTTGAAATACACATACTGTATAGCCATTTCATAAACCAGCAGCTCCTGCAATATTATTATCTTGATTGGTTTCTGAGGAATGTTTGCTAGGTGGGACACTTGAGTGATCCTTCATTCACCAGCCTAAGTTAGTTCTTGCTTCCTTGTCTGCAGTTTGAAAGTTATCCATACTTGACCTAACTTGGGGCTCCTTTCAGATTACCTCCTTTCTCTTCAGAGTTCCTAGTGACACCATGCTTAGTTGATTCACTGCAGGCAAAATGGCATAGGTTTCTCTGCCTGCAGAAGTGTTTCAGTTCTGAGGCAACATCATTATCATAATGGACTTCATCATCTGATAAAGAGTAATCCAATGGTGTTTATAAGTTTGCCAGGACAGGTTCCAGCTCCCCTGCGACCTTGTATTGGATAAAGTGGTAAGAAAATTGATGGATGGCGCTTATCATTAATGACTGATTTATTAGGTATTTAGAACTAATACCCCGATATGTTTTAAAATTACTCTCCCAAAAATATTTCCCAAATAAAGGCTCACTCATTTTTGTGTATCAGTCCAAAATAAAAGGTCTATACAAGTGTTTCACATTTTATTGCTAGCTGTTCAGATTAGCCTAAATGTTTTAATAGCAAATAGAAAAAAACTCCCATCGGTTTTCGAACTGCTTCATCCCATTATGTGTCGCAGGGGAGCTGGAGCCTTGGCAGCAGAGGTCGCAAGGTGGGGTACAGCCTGGACAGGATGCCAGGCCTTTGCAGGGCAAACAGAGAAGACATACACAGATACACACCCTCACACCACAGCCGATTTTCCATAGCCCACCAAATATGTCTTTGAACTGTGGGAGGAAACTGGAGCAGCCAGAGGAAACCCACACGAACACAGGGAGAACATACAAACAGACATATAAACTCCACACAGATAGCTCCCCTGGTCTGGAATTGAATCCAAGGCCAGCTGGCACAGCAAGGCAACAATACTAACCTCTGTCCTGCTCATTAAAAAAAATGCGCCAAATATGAAATGCTTTTCAGAAGTGATGTACTGAATAAGAAAGACACGATGGTAGTGAATCATAAAAAGTGCAATGGACAAGTAAAATGTTTTATTTCACATTAAGTGACTTAAATAACAGAATACGAAAATATTATTTAACTTCTGATTTAATTAGTTTTGGTTCATTTGTAAATCTTCCATTTCCTAGTGTGATATTCTAAGAAATCTATGTGTTCCTCATCTGGGATGCAGCTTCCGCAGGAGAAAAAACAACAACATTTAACTCTCTATCTGCATTTAAAAGACCGCAGTTTTTATTTACATTGAAGAATATGTCCTATACCTTCTACCCAGGAACTGCATTTTTACATAAATCCACAGAGCATTTGGAAATGAAAATTATCACAACAAAAAAGAAATGCTTCAGAAATAAAGGCAACAGTTTTATCTCCAGATTGCACGCAGACTTTTAGAAGCAAAGAACAGCCAGTCCTCAAGCTTTTACACTCATTCCTAACCTAAAATCAAGCATACTTTAAAGATGAGAAGAGTGCAGTATTGCAGGAATCAAGGCCTTTTTTACATCACAAAATACTTATTTTGTTTTCTTTTTAATCACTCAAATAGTAAAATGATGAATATTCAAGGAGTGTAGTGCCTTTATATTCAGCAGCATTCCTGTACATGAATATAAGACATAGACCCACAGAACTAACTGGAATCTTACCAGATCTTTTGAGTTTATGGCCACCTTTGCAACACCTTCTCCAGGCATTTCAGAAACAGGGTTTATATTCAGGGATCGATAGTGCCTATGACATATGCATGACTCACAAGGATTAATGTTACATAAACTATACATATACCTTTAATATACACATCAATCAAGAACAACTGCGGTGCTGTCTGTGTTAACAGTATTGAAGGTGTAGGCATCATAATGACAAATACAGTCTGAAAGTAGTAGGAGGACTTTGGACTGATAAACATGCCACAAAACTAAGCGTCACAGGTACACCCTCTTTATGTCCTTTACATAAGTACCCTTTTCCGGGGTTTTTAAAAATAGTTTGCATTATATAAATAGTACAGGACACATTCTCAGACAACAAAACAAAACCAGTGTAAACAAATCAACATACACCAGTGTAAACTAATCCAGACTGATTTAGCCCTCCAATGACAAAGGAACAGCAAAAATCAGAGAGCAGAATGAATTACTGTTTGGATAACTAATAATGCTGTAATGTTATCATAATAGCATTGCACAGAGAAAAGTAATATTTATCAGACATAACTAATTGAATTCCTGAAAACAAAAGGCTCACATTTATCCTCCAAGTGTTCTTTTAAATAAAAATTAAACTAACAAATATTCACTAACACTCTGCTGCTTTTTTGGAGGTGCGATAGAAGCCTATGGAATGCTGTATACAGACATTTCTGAAGGGTAACATACAGTATGGAAGATATTTGTTAGTGGCTTACTTGAAACAGGTATTTTGGTGGAGCATGTAAAAGATTAGATTTCCATTGCACAATGGTACAGTACCTTCAGGGCAGAAAACGTTGAGCACTACCATTCAGAGATGAATATAGGAATGGTTAGCTGCATTAAAAGAAGTTCTTGACAAGTTATCTCAATCTCCAGACATCAATTCAATTGAACATTTGTAAACTTGTTGATGGATTGATGGATTTTGTTTTATGAATGTGTCCTATATTAGACACAACAAATTTCCCAACAATTAATGTAAACTGGCATGATGTATATTCTAACAATTACAAGAAATACGGGGTAAATGGAAAAAACATCCTACAAACAGTTTCTGTGCCTTAAATGTTTATTTGTGATTGTTGAAGCAGGATTTATACTCCTAACAGAAATACTGTACAGATGGCCATGTCTGGGTTCCTATTTGATAGGTCTTGATTATAAAATTTCCAAGTTACCATTCTGTTTTTTTTAACAAGACAGTCATTGTGCAGAGCCCTTTTAATAAAGAAATTTCCTTTATTCCAAACTCAAGCACTTCTGGACTATAATGATAAAGAGAAGGTGTATGCTTCGTATTTTTATTTTACTTTATATTAAGTCATTCATTACTTATAATCAACAGAAAACCTTCAAATAATCACAACAGAAGAGAGAACCTTCAAGTCGAGATGAATTAAATATATTATACTGTAGGTCACTGTTTGAGATTACTGGATTAAACTATTGTCTTCATTGTTGTACAGTATATTGTTCTTCTACCTCAAAGCAACAGGTTAATAATGAACTAAAACACTGACAGGGATATCGCTAAGTTTTAAATAGAGTGGAATATTTGTAATATTTTATTTATGCACATTTGCTGAACAAACAGAAATATTCTGTTGAATACAAAGGATTGTAGGATTTCTAACTGTTTATCAACTCAACCACCTCAGTGTTAGAAAACCATTTCCCTGAGTTGTTTTCAAAGCTCCTTAATGGTTGAATCTTTGCTTCAAATATAAAATCTGACTGGGGAACCTTAGAGAAATAGGTCTATTTATTGACTTACTTGACTTCTTTCACCTACTGTATAAAAGTGTTCTGTCTGAGCATTCAAGTTTCGAATTAAAGCATGCATTTAGGAAATGTGTATACATCATTTGTAATTCAACAAAATGAGACTGTTGGAAAGGGGTGAGCAATTTTTCAAGGCTCTGTAGAAGGAACCCGCACTACAAACAATTATGAATGGAGCAATTATATTTAACAGTTCTTGTATTTAACAGTTTTACTGCAATTGGCTTTTATAGCAAGTCTAATGTTTTTTATTTATTTTTATCTTTATGAAGATCACTAGTAGCCTACAGTAACTAGGGATATACAGTAATTTATGCAGTCCATTGGTAATAATAAATGGTAGAATTTAATTTAAATTAAAGTACATTTACACTGAGTGAGTGAGGTTATGGTAGACACATCACAAATTTTCAAATATGTAGACTTTTTGATCTGTTAAATATAATTTTAATTTAATTATGACTTACAGATTAAGACAGATTAATTAAGACCAACAGATCTCCAAATTTGAATATTGAAATTAAGAAAAACGTTCTTTGACCAGTAATTTTCTTTAAAAAGATCATACATTAAAGAACACTTTTGAAATCAGCTTGCATCTAAAGTGCTTTTTAGAAGGATTTGGAAAACAATAGTGACAAGAAGTGATAAGGAAACAAAAAGTAAAGTACTATGAACTTCTGATTAGCTATTCTTCTGATTGGCACACTATACTGAACACAATCAAAATAGGTAAAATAATACAAGAGAAGTTTAAAACGAATTGAAAAGAAAAACTAAAATCATGGCGGTTCAACCTATGACCTCGAATGAGTCACACCACCCCCCACGCCACTAAAGGGATCTGCTCATAATGCACATAAAGACACAACTCAAGATCAAATCTAGAAAAGCTCAGTGACCTGGTAAAAAAAGCGGTAGCATTCTTAGAAGCTGATTATTTAAAAAAAAAAGTTCCAATCCTCAAATATGTTTCATCTAACAAATAATCTGACAACATTAATGGACATGAAAAAAATATTTCCCATGCTGTAGTAATTTTTACAAAGATTCCATCTAAAAGTTAAAACTTTTCAGCCCATTCTATGAGATGAAAATTACCTCATATGTATTTTGTGCTTATACAATTTACAATTTAAAGATTCGGGTTTTAATCTTAAGGTTCATTTATGTCATATGTTACATTACTCTAATGTACTATTTCTTATTTAGTATAACAAATACTTACACTAAAATGTCTCTGCTAAAGTTAATAGTGTAGATTTTGTTTCTCTACTGACAACTTATTTGAAGATCCCATTGTATGTAAACCCATTCCCAGCAACAATGTGGGTTAGTCATTGGACTTGGTTACACTGTTGTTACAGATTCTGCATGTGGTACTGAAAAAGGTAGTGAAAAAAGATGAGAAAAAAGTTAACATTTCTGTTTTCTGTTTCTGAAGAAACATAAAGAAAACTGGTAAAAAATGCCCAAAGAATTTAATGTGAAGGGAAAGCAATTTGGCATTTCGTACCCACACTTAGCAAAATGTAATATTGTGATCTTTGCCACATGAATGAGAATCTCTTTGAGTAACACTGAAGGTCAGATTATTCCAGATTTACTTTTAATAAATCCATAGACTGCTTTTTTCAATTACACTGTGTAATTGGAGACAATATTCAAAGTTTGAGTTCATCTCAGATTTATATACTGTATATAGATCAGCCATAAATAGAGCATTTGTGAATTACAGATTTTTTTAATACAAACCAGCTCATAAACAAATGGACATTATTTCTGTAAACCTTGCCTGAATCCAAATATGATCTAGCCACTCAAATGCAGGTAAGTTTGCCAGCATACCTCAATGGGTAGCCATATATGTAGAAGTGGAAATACTGAGGTATCATCCCTGCATCCATCCATTTTCTGACGTCTTCATCCAATTGACGGTCACCAGTCCATCACAGAGCACACAAATAAGCTGATACTCACACCAGAAGCCAGACAGCACCCCAGATCTGGAATTGAACCCAGATCACCATCAAGGGTTTGCACAGGCATGAAACGGAAGCCCAAACCCGGCCTGACCGAGCCTGAATGGTACTGCCAAATTTGAAACCCGAATCCGAAACCGGTCACTCTCTTTTCTTCTCAGAGCGAGTAGACATTCATGCACACACATGGACACGGATTCTCACAGACGCAGGTTTAGAATGCTTTGCTCGACTGCTATGCGCTACACACATATGAGAGAGAGAACGAGCGAGCAAGCGCGCAAAATGAGTTATGAATTTCTTCTGATAAAAATAAATGTAAAACATAAAATAATAATAATTCATTTTCACTTATTAGAAAACAAACCCGAACCCAGCCCGAGCCCGAAGTTGTATGTGAAAAACCGAACCAAACCCGGCCCGAAACCAGATACCTTGTCGGGCCCAGTCGGGCTTGGGTCAGGTAGCAGACCTCTAGAGTGCCAGCCCTTCAAAGCAGCAATGCTAACCACAGTGCCACTGTACTGCCTGTCATCCCTCCCTCCCACACAAATATTGCTGCAGTCAGTTTCCTTTGGCTCATTCATATCAAATTAGGCCCTAAGAAATTAAAACCAGCTCAGTCTGTAAAGGTATTGTCCATACAGCTCTGTGGCCAGGTGGCCAGCCCATGAGTTTTTTTAGTTCAGGTGAGAGATACTCCTCCAGTGGAAATTATTGTTCCTCTAGTCTGGGACATTGTGTACTGTACCTTGCAATTCATCCCATCAGAAACAGCTATTGTAAAAGGTGTCTAAAAAAGCCTGCGCCATCATCACCACCCATGATCTGGTGCATACGTTCAAGGAAAGATCTGAGTTGATCAACAATGGTCGATTCCAAAGTGAAAGAATCAAAATATAAAACAGGCAAAAGGCAGTTTTAGGTTTTCTTTAAATTACAAAAGAACTGTATAAAAACTGAAGTATAAGTAATGAATACGCCCCTGTGTATAACAGGAATCTCAGCCGGCCAGGCTGGGGGAGTTGTCCTTTAGCTCAGCTGGCAAGTTCCCTGTTGCGTGACACCAGAGACCCGGGTTGGCGCCTAGGCAGTGAGGGATGAATGGGCAAGAGCGCAAACCCCAAGAACTATTACATATACTGTACCACTAAGTAATAATGCAGTTGATCTCCATACTACAAATAACCATAGATTTGAATTGTTTAATAACCAATAATAAATAATAACTACTGTATTAACCAATAACAATTCCTTTTTCAGGTGACCAGCAATTATATTACAGAACAGCAAAAAAGTGTGCAAAAATGCATAAATGACATAACACCTTGAGGGAATCAATAAAAGGTACAGACATTACAGCAAAGACATTGATTTACAGGCACAGTTTGAACAGGCAAGTCCAGATACCACAGGGGAGCAGAGGAAATAAACAGCACAAGAGAGCAAAGAAAAAGACAGATTTTTTTTCATTTTGATTTATTTCATTTACGTACTTGAGAGGATGATCACATTATCCAGAGGATGACACCAGAGAAACAGGAAAGTGTTATGGTCAGGCTGTGAATGCTTGAGGATGAAAGAAGAGTGGATTGTCACTACAATGCAGTAGCAATGTATGAGCATTTCCTTCTACGTTAGTGTGTCTACCATTCCATATAACATTGTGATTTTGGTCAAGAAAGCATTCATCAATGGGCAGATGTCCACGAAAGAGTGTGAAATTACGTATAACTCACAAATATAAACTGAGACTTCTGACAGGAGTTGAAGAGCAAAACTTTTTTTTAACTGTGAAACTCATCATAGAAAAACAAAAAAAACAAAACATTTAAAAGTCTCCAGGGTGGCTGTCCCAGGAGCACAATTTGAGAACAAGAGACATCATTGTATTAATATGTATTTACAATGACTATTGAATTAACTGACTATAACTGGTCACATAGAGTAATTGGAGTGGGTGAAAAGGAGGCCAGTTGGGGACCTATTATCTGAGAATATTGCCAATTATGACAGTATTGCCCCTCCTATCTCTCCCACAGTCCTGTCAGGCTCACAGTGTGAAAGAAGGCGGTATGCTGTACAGTCTCCATCCCCCAGATACAGGTGAGCTGAGTTGATTATTAACTGAGGATGTATTAAATAGAAGAAAGTAATTAGTCATCCCAATTTGAAAAACCATACACGTCATACACAAAAAGGTTTACATAATCAAGACTGTACCATGAATTTACAAATATTCTTAAAGCTCCTTAAGACTTAAAGGTTGCTTAGACCTTGTTTCTGCCTAGTAAGGTTTCTGGAACTTTCCAGTAGAGAACTAAAGTGAAGTGTACGTTTCTATAATATTATTACTATCTTAGTAAATTAATATTTTATAGAACATTTTCAGGCCACTAAAGAAATGTTTTGTTCCCAAAAAAAGAAATGTAGAAGATAGCAAGAAAGAATGTTTGAGACTGTAGATTTGTAGCCCAAGTAACCGAAATGACCTTTCAATATGAAAATTCTCCAATTCAAACACACAGCATAAAGCTTTATCCCCACCAGATCAGACATCCTTCTATTTTAGGTTATATGAAAAAAAGATTATTGAAGCAGGGTGGCACAGTGGTTAGCACTGATGCCTCACAGCACTGCAGCCCTGGGTTCAATTCCCAACACAGGCTGCTATCCGCCTGGAGTTTGTATGTTCTCCCCACGATCATATGCGTCTCCTCCCACAGTCCAAAGACTTACTGGCTTCTGGGAAAATTGGCCCTAGTGTGAGTGTGTCTCATCTGTGTGTGCCCTGCAATGGACTGGCATCCTGTCCAGGGTGTATCCTGCCATGTGCCTGTTGCTTACCAGGATAGACTCTGGAATTCCTGTAACCATGTATTGAACAAAGCAGCCAGAAAATGGATGGATAGAAAATTAGTCTCTTGACTTAATTTCTCTTGAATAATGCAATCTTGCAAGTCCCAAGTGGCAAATCATACACTTCAAGACACAGTAGCAATGATCTCATTGATCACAAACAACAGTCAACTGTGGTAGCCTAACAGCAAGGTGGTTATTATGATCATTGAAAAAAAACACTCAATACAAGTCTGAAATTAAGTGAAATTAAATCAGAGCCTTTTAAATCAGTCAATGATTGTAAATCCATACATAACACCTGGGAGCTAGCGTTTAAACACACAGCCCTAAAGCAACAAAGACCATCAATCACCAAATTCTAATATTAAAGAAGATAAGACCTCAGGACATAAATCAATGTATAATCCCTCACTTAAATAAAGAATGGCATGTGAATGTGGGAAAAAAAGCAGATTTGATGCCGTATGCTGTGTGATCCAAGACACTTAATTCAGGGCGTAAATATTAAGATTAATAAAAGAAAGTTTTAAAATAACAGTGATGCCAACCGATGTGATATGTAGCCCTGAGTGGCTCTTGAGATGATTAGCACGAGCTGTAAGAAGAGATTCAGTGTTGTCTGAGTTTAATTACAACAGGCTAGACATCACTTGGTATCATGGGAACAGGAGATAATTGCAAAAAAAAAAACTCCACAAGGAAAAGCAAATAACTAACACATGTTTTTTTTCCACAAAACAGATTACACCTGATACTGAGCTGACAAAAATAAAGCCTGTGAAACACAGGATAAATTACAGGATGATATTATTGATAATATAAAAATAAAACCATTCTGATTCTCAGACTTATTCTTGCTGTATAGCAACAGAAACCAAATAATTGGTGGATAAAGGGATACCCAATCATAAAATGTGAGATGGAGTAAATAACATACATTGAAACTCTGACAAAAGTCACACGGTGCCCAAAATTGTAAACAGTATTATAACTGAGGCATAACTAGTACATTATACAATTTCAACATGCCATACCTCAATTTAAATTCTTCAGTTTTAGACTATATACAGTAGCTAAACATATTGTCTTTTTTCCCCCACATTGCCTGGAAGATGTACAGTAAGTGAGGTATCAACATAAACTCCCAAGTTTTTTATAATATATATATAACATTACTTTATTAACCCTTTATAATTTCTTACATTAGGAATTATCTTTTCGCATACCCCAGCTTGCTCTCCATGAGACACACAGATAGGGAGAGAGCCTGGGGTCAGAGTGCAGGGTCTGCCATTGTACGGCGCCCCTGGAGCAGTTGGGGTTAAGAGTCTTGCTCAGGAGCCCAACAGAGTAGGATTCTTCTGCTGGCTGTGGGATTTGAACCGGCAACCTTTCAGCCACAGGCACAGATCCTTAGCCACAGTGCCACCGCTCCACCCCAACCCTTCTAAGTAGTCTCTTCTAGCCCAGTTTCCCAATTTGTATTGATAGCTTATGCTTTTTATTTACCATCATGAGAGCCCTCCAATTGTCTACATTAAATGTCATTTGCCAGGTGTTTGCTGCGACTTAAATTGTATTTCCTGCTTGTACAATGTTAGCTAATCCTCAAAAAAAATTTGGTATCATCTGAAAACATGAGTACATAACAAACTACTAGTTAACTACTAATTCCTGTCTGCCTGTTTGTGTCACATTACCTCCTTGTGCGTAGTCTTTCATATGAGACATTAGACTTCTTATAACCAAGTCTGCTAGTGTTAATTAACTTTGTTAATAATATACAGTACAGTTATCGGCCTAGTCACTGGAATAAATTCATCTACGTGCTGACTGATAAACAATCACAATATTTCCATATAATACCTTCTGGGTTCTTTCAAGAAATGGCTGGATGAGATCCTCAGATCAATAAACTACTAAATACCAATGGTCTTCTCTTGTTTGGAACCCTTCACATACTATTGATCCTCTGTGTAATTGTCAGTAGAAAGGTCCAAATGATGTGGTAACAACTGATACTTTCAATGCTGTGTAAACTCCATACTGTTTCATCCCTATCAGCCACAGCTATGTCCAGAAGGAAAGGCAGTCATTAATATTAACCAATAATTACCAGACTATTTGAGAAGAGCACAAAGTAATGCTAAATACTGTGGTTACAATGGGACTTGTTTGAAAATGTAATGCAGTAAGAGACATCTAATCAAACTGAACAAGGCACAGATTTTAGATGTAAGGCCACTACATGGTCTGTCAATTTGAACATCTACACAAAGTGTTTTCGGAATAATAACTGCAGGCTTCCTACTACAAATATTGATGCAGGAGATCTTCAGAAATTCTAATCTTGTTTAATTTTATCGGTTTATTCTGCTTAAGACTGGTATGTGATCTATGTATAAGATCCATTTAATTTCCACATTTATGTTATTGATATTAATTTCAGCATCCAGAAAATCTGGGTGGCAACAAAGTGTTTTTATTAATCTATCTCTGATTAGTACGAATGCTGAAGTACTGTATTTAACCCAAACACATCATAACTCAGAGAGAGGAGATTTTAGAGGATTGTGGGCTGAAAAGTTATTTGACATGTGAGACCAGCAGAAGCTAGTTTTTCAGTCACCTCTCTCATCCTACAGGTCTACTGATTCTGACCAGTGTGACAAATGCTTGGCAGTTGAGTCAGTGGGGAATGGAGAAGACAATGAACCACAAAGCAGTGGTGAAGGCTTGTGCTGAGTAAGTGCACTGGGGACTGCAGGCAGAAATGGTCACTTTCTAATGAGAGAAAAAGAGCATTTTGATCTCATTTTAAATGTTATGCTATGCTGTGTGTCTTTGAGAATACAGAGAATGTATTTTACTGTCCAAACAACAAATGTAGCAAGACTTCAGCATTTGTAGTGTTTTTGTGTTTATTCTCATTAAATCTCCTCCCATCATGTCAAGCTTGATAAAACAGTTTTCTGAAAACATCATAACTTTAATCTTACTGCTTTATTTGGAAGCACTGCACTCAAATTAAAGTTAAATTCACATTGTGCCTGTAGCCTAACAGCCTTGTCAGAACAAATGTCTCAGCTGTGTATTTCATAATACAAGCTCCAAGTGCTAATACCTACTGTAATTTTAAAAAAAAAGTATAAATAAGCAGTTCTGTCATGCAGGGGAAGAATTACATAAAATATTACATTTTCAGGAATAATTGACAGTCATCCAATTAATTCTAATGGTATGTTTAACTCTAATTCTGTAATTATTTTGAAAAAAAATTCAACTGCTAAACCACCTACCTTTCACTATTTAATTGCAAAATGTAGCAGCATTACAGTTCAATGGCAAAATCTGTTACAAATTCAAGCAACAAGCCTGTCAGAAGAAAAATTGTCAACATATTCAATAGAAAGGATTAAAACAGCTAAAATCCCTTCTGCATCGTTCATCATTAGGAAAAAACACATTTTTTTCCACTGTGATTTATTGATTCACCTGCTCTTTTGGTTAAGTCTAAATTCTACTTTAGAAATTGTATTATTTTGTCTTAATTGTTATTGAATTTTAAATGAAATAAAAAAAAATATTACACTCAACCTTGGCCTGCTCTTAAAGTATTTCTGAAACGAAATGATGAAAATGCTAAATATATTCCATAAAATAGTTATAAGTATTTGTTTCTCTTGTAAACTGAGATTCTTGACCTGGTTGCCATTCTGATAAACTATATTCATATGCCAAGAAGAAAATATGCCATAGGATAGGCTGAGCACCTAAACTATTAAAATACATTTTATTAAATTAAATAAAAATGAAATTTGTAATTTAATTAAAAAATACTTTAAAAAAGCTCATGGAAACACATTCCATTTGGTAGATTCAATCAATCACTTACAAGCATTGTAGCTTCTGGAAGTATTTCAGTTTTGTAAATCGAAAACTGCTGCGGGGGGAAAATGTTTTCCTGCTGTAAAGACTATATACTGGACATTCTCAGATTCTCTAACACCATCTGCTCCAAAATTATTTGTTGCTCTTTTGTCTCTGACTAATTTGTTCTGTCTTTGAAAAGATACAGTTACCAAAAGGATCGTACACCCATAATGATTGATAAATGATTAGTTGGAAATTGCAATTTTGGAAGTATTAGGGTGAGAAAAGTAGGAACAGAGCACTGTTTGGGGCCTAGGTCTACTTGAGATTCTGCAATGTTTTGTTTAAATGGCCAGTCTTTGTCAGATATGGTGCCTTTTGTTTCCGTATGTACAATATCTTTAGCTGACCGAACTGATTTTGTGGGGAGAGTTTTGGTTTGGTTAGTGAGGACTATGATGTTAATTTGTTTTTGTTGTGTGTGTTTTCCTTCTGGATTTGTTTTTTTTGTGTGTATACTTTTCCATATTGGAAAAAAAACGGTATTCGATGATTTAGTAGCTTGTGCTGGTCTGAGGATGCACTGGGAATTCTGGGGATTCCACTGAACCTGTGAAGAGAGAAGAGTCTGAACTCCTCAACTTTAAAACTGGGAGGGGTGTAGGCAGCTACAGGAACTGTATATAGTCATACTACTGTACGATATACGGTGATGTTAGTTCCTTAAATTTGGCAGTTGGCAAAGAAAGAAACTGAGTCACAAATTGTACCAACAGTAGAATCTCTGTTTTCATGTATATTTTTATGGCCATTTATATATGTATGATCACATGAAATGAAATAAAAAATCTAGTGATTTTCAATTTCTATGCCATTTTTTGCATTTCAAAATACCCCAATCATTAGCTCCTCTGATTCAAAAAGTAGGTCTTATAAATCATTGTGGTTTCCATGAAAGTGGAAGAATACAGTGAATTGTGCACCACTGAAGTGGCTCTTAAAGCTGTTTTGTGTGTAAAAGTGCCAACTGTATACTGTATTTACAATCTGGGCAACATTACCTTTCGCTTTCTTCATTGTTCTCTGGTTATAATGGTGGGTTCATAATCTCTACACATTTACATGTATGTCCATGTACTGTGTAAGGCTAGAAGAAATAATTAAACATGCACTTCACACAATTCACTTTCAAAATAATGTTTCAAGATAATCTCAAAACACCTGAGCAGTTGTTTGGCATTAACACCATGTAGAATTCCCTCATTGATGTTCCACATGGCTCGGCAATGACTTATTCAAATGGAAAGACTGTGACAAATGATAAGATTATGTAGTTTTAAGAAAACAGGAGAATGACTTTGAATATAGTTTATCTCCTGCAATAAAGCAAAAGAAGGATATAATTAATGTTCAGACACGTTACTGTTCAGACAATAACATACATTCTTAGTTTACCTTTTTCTGTTTTCGACAATGTTGTCCTTGAAGGGAATTAAAGGCAATCCAATAAGGTCAACCAGAAATGAGAATCAGCTGACTTAAAAATATTGTGATATGCTGATATTGTACTCAGCTGGCATGGAGTTTTTTTTGTCACTTAACTCAGGCTTAACTGATGGCTTCTCAGAGTGCAAAGTTGGTAGAGACATATCCAAATACATTTGCAGCTGTAATGTGCTAGCAAGGGGCCATCCAAAAAGTATTAAACTGGGAGGTGAATACTCCACAATACAATCCACATATGTTTAGTGTTTTGATGTTTCTTTGCAGTTTTGGCTGATGTTTAACTTCTGTCACCTACAGTATAAAAGTATTCTGTTTGATCATTCATGCTTTGATCAAATATAAAAATATTCACCTCGAAAATGTGCATAAGTCA
Source organism: Lepisosteus oculatus (assembly GCF_040954835.1). Taxonomy (NCBI): domain Eukaryota; kingdom Metazoa; phylum Chordata; class Actinopteri; order Semionotiformes; family Lepisosteidae; genus Lepisosteus; species Lepisosteus oculatus. The sequence continues at coordinate 21,273,001 of NC_090702.1, read as the reverse complement.
TTTGTAATTCAACAAAAGGGGGACACCATTGGAAAGGGGTGCCTTTTTCATGGCACAGCATGCTTTCTTGTATACTGGGCCATGAGACACAAGATTCTTAATATAGTTGTTACATAAAAAGGTATGATGACTCTTTGATGCAGCCATCTGACATCGAAAATCCCTGAGTCTGAATCTGTGGGCGAGTGGCTACAGTATGTATAACTGCTTGAGGACATGCTTTGCCTTTGTGTGGAGTGTAGTAAGTACCTGATAGTTGCTCAATATATGTGTGTGTCAGTTTCGTCCTTTGAAGAGTAGTGGTTCTTTTAGGCACTCTTCTTTGGCACGGAATAAGCTATTTCGATTGCTTCTCACTCCCTTTAATTCAAACACAGAAAAGGAGGTGATGTACTGTAGCATCTCACCAACACCACTACAAATGCAATCCTCAAAAACACAGCAGTCCAATCAGTTTATCTAGACAAGGGCATGCCCATATCAGCATTGTGCCAGCTGGAATTACCCTCTGTACTTAGCTAAACTACTGTGACCACACATGCAAGTGCTTTCACAGTTTGTACAGTATGTTATGGGTGTTCTTTTGATTTCATTGACACTGAGACTACACAGTCCTTTCTCAAATATTATCATAGAAACCTGTAAAAAAACTGTGCCGGAAAGAACATAATGTGATTCCCATGTCATTTCAGCCCTGCGGTAGATTAAAAATATAAGTAGCTCCCACATAAAAGCTTAATGGCTGGCTTCAAAACAAAGAATACATACTTTCATCTTAAGTTACACATGGTACCCAGAAGATGTAATTCTGTTAAGCATTCATATACATTGGGCTCAGGGCATTTTAAAATCTTCAAAACGTTCAACATACTCTGGACCATGTTTGTGTTTATTACTGTGTGACTGATGCTGAAATGTGCATCTCCTGTTTATGCAATACAAATTTAAATTGTTCTTCAGGCCTTTATTCATCATGTTCTCAAATGTGGGTTGATCAGCTGTTAACTGGGCAAGTGTAACCAAGTTAGGTCTGAAGTCAATATCCTACAGATACAATATAATAAAACCTGCAGGACTGTGACTGAGGAGAATGGGAATTGAATATCACTGATCTCAGTCTGTAAAGCCAGTTGTCCTGTAAGCACAGTGCCCATGTTGCTTTATCATTCCATTTCTCTTTTGTTTGCAGTTATCCTGCCCAGTGGAGCTGTCCCCATAAACTTACCCCTCCTTTCAGAGAGCAGACTTGCTCGTCTAATCCTCTGTCAAAAGAAAAGTGCTTAATGAGCTGGTTTCTACTGAGCATCGTCTGTCTCCCCAACCCACAGCTATTGTCGTGAAGCAGACACTGCCACCAGGAAAGCCAAAGCACTTGTGCAACATGAACATATTGAAAATACTGGGACATGCAATACAAAACAATTTCCTTTGGCTATGCACCTCTTTTCCTAATGACTTTCAGGCAATATTGACAGCTGGATCTCCCCTCATTAAATATCTCTTTCTCCTTACAAATTGCTAAATGTTTAGCTAAGAGGAACACAATTTTCACTGAGTGTTGAAAGGATGCTACTGTGTTATCTCTTTAGGCGCTCACAGCTCACACTAAAACCACCATTTAATTTTGCACTGACATCACATTGTAAAACAATTTTACCACAGTGGAGGACAAGGTGACGGACATTCCCACTTACAGTCTGTTTCAACTCTTCCAGTTTCTATCTAAAATCCCTTTAATAGCTGCTACAGTGCATTACACAATCATCAAAACGTAATGGCAAGTACAATAGGGAAGAAAATCCTTAAAAATGCTGGCATGAGGCAGTCTGTGATTTGGAACACCACTTTACCTCTCTGGGTGTAAGACAAAAGATGCTAAGAAGTTTAAATGGGTATTGCAGCACACCATAGTATAGGGATGCATACATTCCTGATGCTGTGCTTTGTATTTACACTCAAACTGGAAGAGGTGTTAGTGAGGCCAGCAGGGGGCGCTCATCCTGAAGTCCATGTGGGTCCTAATGCCCCAGTATAGTGACAGGGACACTATACTGTAAACAGGTGCCGTCCTTCGGATAAGAAGAAAAACCGAGGTCCTGACTCTCTGAGGTCATTAAAAATCCCAGGGCGTTTCTCGAAAAGAGTAGGGGTGTAACCCCAGCGTCCTGGCCAAATTTCCCATTGGCCCTTACCAATCATGGCCTCCTAATAATCCCCATCTATGAATTGGCTTAATTACTCTGCTCTCCTCCCCACTGATAGCCGGTGTGTGGTGAGTGTTCTGGCGCACTATGGCTGCCGTCGCATCATCCAGGTGGATGCTGCACATTGGTGGTGGTGGAGGGGAGTCCCCATTACCTGTAATGTGCTTTGAGTGGAGTGTCCAGAAAAGCGCTATATAAGTGTAAGCAATTATTATTATTATTATTATTATATCAAACGCAGAATTAATTCACGACCTGAGGAAATGATACCAAAGCTGCATTGTGACTGCTGGATGTAATCGGGTTTCTATTAGATTCCCTGTCTTTATTCCCAAGTGTTACCAGTGGGTACTGTACATAAGGGCAAAATAATATTCATAAACACAATTTAAACAGACCCAGGGTTAAAAGCCTTTAAGACCATATACTGTACATTGCTGTAAATTATATGCTAAATTACAACACAGAGAAGTGCTTCATTATTACACAGAATAAGCACCATATTGCATTGTAAATGCCACCACGGCACCATACCCAGACATTTCTTTACAGAAAGATATCACGAAAATGCTTTTTTTAAAAATGAAACCAATTTAGTTCTTATTACATGGGTTTTGCAACTATTAGTAATTAGTATATCATCTAACCTTCAGTAACTCTAGGCTGCTGTTCCAAATAAGAAAAACAAACAAATGTTAAAGTATGAGCAAGATTTACAGTATGTGACTACAGAGGCATGTAAAAATGCCACTAGTTCATAAAACCAATTGGAGTCACAGGGCATATTTAAAACCTAACCAGGAGTGGCTGGGTAATAAAAACAGAACTGACAAGAGCTGGGGATAAATACTGCTTTTAGTATTGTGATATATAACAAATAAATGTACAGTGTACATTGTACAGAATACTTGAATTGTTTTTTTTTATGTCTAGCAGAGTTGTGCAGTAGTTGGTATTGATGTCTTGCAGCTCCGAGACATTGGGTTAATTTCCTGAGGTGTTCTCTGCATGAAGTTTGTATGGGTTTCTGCCAGGTGCTCCGATTTCCTCCCACAGCCCAAAGATATACTGGTAGGTTAATGGGCTTTGGAAAAATTGGCCTTGCATGTCTGTGTCTGTGTGTTCCCTGTGATTGATAGGTGTCCCATCCAGGGTGCATCATGTTTGGTGCCTTTTGCTTGCCAGGATAGGCTCCGGCTTCCCTGTGATGCTATATTGGATAAACAGTTAGAAAATGGATGGATAAGAATGAAAAAAAGAATAAGAATAAGAATATACTTTGTTCATAAGTCCTTTGCAAGCAACTCGGAGTACAATACTCAGTTGTAAATACACACATAACACATCGTTACGGTAATATGTACAGGTCAGTGCCTGCCTAATATGAAAACAGGATAGCCTTAACATCTCCTCTAAATTTCAAAGGAAGCCAATTCAGTTTACATAGAACAGGAAGTACACACTGAAGCAACATAGTTTCAGCTAATACATAAGCTGCAAACTTCTGTGCATAGTGAAGCCTATTTAGTACTTTAATAGGTGAGTAAGATATTAACAGCAGTCTAGTCTTGATTAAATGGTGTATCACTTTTTCTGCATCAGCAAAGTCTTTGTGTTGTTTCTAGAGACACTTTGTTGTTTTCCACACTATCCAATCATATTGAGCTCTCTTCACCACTCTTGCTCTGCTTCCTCATTCGGTCACTTTTGTATCTCAGAGGGCTGGGTTCCCTCCCAGAAATTATCTTTCATCATTGCTGCAATTACTTATGATCCGCCATTACAGCATGTCCCAAAATGCTATAAAAAATCACAGAAAGCCTCTCTCTTCCCCACATTCCTTTTATTTTTCATCCTTCCTCCACTGCATCTACCCCTTGGTAAATGTCACTCTGTATGATCCTAACTTCTTCATCTTCCTCATAGCCAGGTGAAAATGGAACTCAGTTAAATGGGTGAACTCTTGTTCCTAACTTTTTTAGTAACCATTCAGAAGCATTTTCTGATTGGGTGTCTTCTTCTTGAACCTCCATCTGGTTCAATCCAGAGTCATATGCCCTCAGTAGTTGATATCCATGTTGCATTTCGTTATGTTTTATTATACAGTACATTGTCATTGAAACAGAAATTTTGTATTCTGGCAGAATTTAGTTGGCAAAAATGGGAAACAAGGGAGCTTTCTAAGGGAGCCTGGAATCTGACATCCAAATGACATGATCAAGCCAACAGAGCTGAAGGTGGATTATCATACCTTCAATGCTACTGTCCAAACTCCACACCCTTGTCCTTGCTATGCAACCTAATCTAATCTAATTCTTATCAACAATAATAGTAACATCACCAGTTTTGTGTAGCTGTTGTTGGGAGCAAATAAGCGTAACTTTAGTCTTATCTCAAATTAGTTTAAGAAAAAAGTTCCACCTTAATATAAGAGAGTAAAGGGCAGAAACTGCAGAGGTAATTTCTCACCTGCTTTGCAAATAAATCTGACCCTTTAACAGTGAAAACCAAGTCAAGGACAGCAAATAATCCAAAAAAGAGGTAAAGGAAAGATGCTGAATAATAAAGGCCTCAGCACAGAACCCTGTCGAACACCCTGAGTAATTACAACATCACTGGATTGAAAAGATTTACAAATCTTGTCGAATCTTATGGAATTAGTTGAACTATTCAAACAACTGCATCATTACAACTGCATCATGAAGTAATGAGATGTAGTGTACTGTACATACAGCTGAGACAAGATGAACATTGGGCAGTGACAGCAGTGTACATGCTGTACAAATGAGACTAAGATGAACATGTGTCACGAGTGGTGTGAAGAACCTTATGCAGGTTGGGTAACGAACACATCCAATAGAGCAAGACGATGCTAGAGTTGGGCAAGCAGGCAGTGTTGAAATCCAGGAGGCTGAAGAGAGGGTTCACAATGGTTTCGAGGGTGAAGAGCTCAGGAAAACAGTAGAATGTTTAATACCAAGCAGAAATTTTCGGAAATCTAATCTGCCTGATTGACTGAAGTCATGGGAATGCGTCAGCATTTGTCAGAATTAGGTGACTGACCATGTGAGAGCATGACAACATGCTTCTATGGGCAATGACAGTGGACACTGAACCACATTGTGCATCTGTCTGACATGCTCCATTCTTGCAGACCTTCATGCTCCACTGAAAATGCCATTTGTCTTAATAAGAACATAATATTTGATATTTGCAATTTAAAAGCTTCTGATCAAGGGACTGGATGATTTACTACACAACATTTATCCTTCTCATAACACTGTCTCTCATATTGAACAACAATTCACCAGATTGGACAACTGCAAACTTCAAGGTTAATACTGACAATTATGGATCCAAAGACTATTTTGCTTTATAACAAATGTTTCAAATAACTCTTTTTCCTTTCCCAATACCCATATTGAGCTGTGTCATCCAACCCATCCAATCTCAGAAATAAGATAGAGCCATGCCACCACAGTCCTCTTTTCTTGGTAACTCTGTATTAAATGACAAGTAATGCATCCACAGACGCTCCCTCTCCAGGGCAATGTTTAACAAATCATTGATTCCCCAGGCAAAAAAAAAAACAGGGATAACATATTTCTAAAATGTAGAAAGAAAGTCACTCTGTAGTCATGCGGCATTCTTTAACAATATGTTTTGGCCTAAGTAAATCCTTCACTAGAAGTAAGCACCCCAAGGTAAAGTAAGCCCCTCAGTTAGAAGTGTGCTTCTAAAAAGTGCACTCCAGCTCCATTGAGTTTGTAAAAATGGCTTTAAGTGGTGAAAAATCTAATCCCAGAGTATGGTGTTATAGTATTAACTCTGAAGCAGGGCTACAGGACTTGGAGACTCAAAACAATTGCACACCCAATACTTTTAAACATTCTGCATTTCAATGGATTTACATCCTGTGAAAACTGAGTTTTTTGAACAGCAGAAAGCAGCAGAGTCTGCTTATCAACATGCACAATTGAGCCCAGAGAGACAGCTGGCAGGAAGGTCAGTAGGGCCAGAAAGAAAAGGCTCAGCCAATAGAAGGAGACAAAGGACACTGGAACCATAATTCCCAGTTGATTCTGCTTCTGTACAAACTGATCTGGAAAAAAAACCAAAAATGAGTAAGAAAGTGGCTATTAGTGAGAGGCAATGAGCTACAGTGGGGGTGGAGGATTTACAATGTATGTGTAGAGGTGCTTTTGAGTCCTAAGATTGATTAAAGTACAGTAACTTTAAGATAAGCTGCAATTACAAGGCCTCTTTCCTTTTTTTTTATTTAACAGAATAACAGACAGGATACATGGGTAAAAAATAAATGTACACCTTTAATTTACACATAGGCTTGGAAAGAACAGTAGCTGATGCTAAAACTGGAAGAAATTAGTCTTTAATTTCTATCTATATTGATGGGGCTGCCATGGTGATGCTCATCAGCTTCACGTTTCTGAGCATCCACATCACCAACAATCTGATCTGGTCCCGTCACATAGACAAAGTAATCACAAATTTCACAAAATACTCACAAATGTCTACAGATGCACGGTTGAAAGTATTCTCACTGGATGCATTACAGTCTGGTACGGCAATTGCTCAGCTCATGACCGTAAAAAAACACAGAAGGGGGTGGAGACAGATGAGGCCATCACTGGTACAGAACTCCATTCCATCCAGATCATCTTCACCACACGCTGCCTCAGAACGGCAAATAATCTAATGAAAGACCAAAACTACACTGGGAATCCCCCCCGTATAACCCTCTGTATTTGCACCGAACTTAAGATACTGCCACTACTTGAATTTTGCACACTGCTGCTATCTCAATGCTGTTATCTCTGTGCTGCTTAAAATTATAGCAGCTACCCTGTTCCTGTCTCCAGTAGTAAGTGGTTTCATGTTAGGTCATTTGCTGTGTCAACATTATGTCATCTTTTATGTCATCTGTTATGTCATTTGTATTTGTCATTGGCATCATTGTGCTGTCTGGAAAAGTACTGTGAGTGAGAAAAGGAAAGACAGTTGAAAACAGAGATGGGATATTATACTGTATATTGTGGGAAATAAACTGAAGGAAGAAGAAACTAATAACCATAACCAACCCTGTTCTGGTCTCCCACACAGCTGGAAATCTACTTTAGGTAGCTTTGCTTGATGACTTCAAAATGATCGTCACTGGCATGCAGAATTCTGAATCTTTTCCAGATGAGGGCCGCCGAACATGTGTCATTCAATATAATGGGATGTACCTTCACATCTTTACTCTAGAGCTGGTTAAACATGCACAAATTGTAGGTCTTGGGATAAACGATAAAATCTCAGCAGATTCTAGGCACTCCACATCCTGAAGCACGAACACCTGGTGTACTGTATAGATTTGTTTCCATCCCTGCTTCTCCGTCTTGGTTTGACACACAAATGCACAATTTTCTGTAAGCATTACTTCAATTAATGTAGCACAACAAAATAGCTCTTATTTTTTAAAACATATTTGCTGTTGATACAAGGGTTAAAGCTGATTATATTTTTTTGGCCAAGCAAACAAAATCTATTGGCTATATGCAATAGCTAACAATGGTTACAAAGAATGAAGATGAAAAGTTGCTTGTTTTCTTTTTTTAGGTAAAATATTGATTTTGATTTTAACAAGCAACATTACAAAAATAGATGCAAAAAAGTTCTGGATTTTCTCATGGATTATTCATTTATCTGCTCTCGCTGTAGCACTCTGCAAAATTGCAATCTGCTCAGCAGTGTTTAATTAAGGTCTCCTGAGGATACAGGGTGGCCACTGGCCACAATGACAGAAGAACTCTTTAAAAATATCCTGAAAGACAAACTGTCAGACAGACCGAAACCATCAGCATTAAAACAATTTCCTTTGATTTAAATCTAGTCTAATAACAGAATGTCAGTATTAGAACAGATGGACTGCTAACAACTAATCGTACACTAGCTGGTTGGATTGAGAAATTTATTTTTTTAAATGATCCACTTAACAAAGGATTATAACTACAGGGCTTTATTTAGCATGTTATTTTTTTTTAGATCACCAAATCTCCTGTATTCAGTATTCCCAACCCCTCCATTTTCTAACTACTTCCTCCAGTTTAGGATGGCAGTGGAGCTAGAAGACTTTAAGGAAATCCTTTACGAGTATTCAAATCCTCAAAAGCACTGACAAAATCAACCCAGTGTACTCCTTCCGAATGAACAGTAAAACACAAGCCAGAGGGCACTAACATTTTAAAATCAACCATGACCCAACCACTAACCCAAGGGGTTTCTACTCAGCCATGTTAATAGAGCCCATACCCAGGTTTCTTGCAAGAAATGGCTGGCTAGGATCCTTGGATCAACTAACTACTAACTCCCAAACATGCACGTTGGGTCAAATGGCCTTATTTGTTATGTTTCTAATGTTTTCATGTGTTAAGACTTCAGTGAATATTGTTTGACCTGGGCACAATCCTGTGAATCCCTCGGTGACGACACCAGTTTTAGTGAAGAAGTGGTTGTTATGTCTTACATTGTTGCCTTTTGGACTGTGAGGTAATAGAATTAGTATATCATCACAAATTCCCCTTTCCTGCCCACAGACCATTTATTTTTTATCCCAGAGTGGCTGACTGTAGCTGCAAAGTCTGCGAAATGTACTTGTGTTTCCTCCTACTCTCTTGTTTACCAGCTCTCTTGCCGAATATACTGTAGAAGGGCGCCCACAAGCAGCACGGAGTTTTAAAAAAGCCAAAAAATCTTGTTCGGACAATGGATTTTGTCAGTACTTCAGTATCCATCCAGAGCAGAAAAGCTCTAATTATTTTGCTGGCCAGCAGCTTTGGATTTTTTTCAAATTAAAACAGTGAATGTTGTTTTTCACTGTAACCTCAATCTGAACATACTTCCTTGCTTTTTTGATAGATGCTGGGAATGTGGTCTCCATCATCATGCAAGCACTTTGCCACTTCGCAAAATAGTCAGACCCATTTTCAAGACATTTCCTTCAGTTTCACCTGCAATTCCACAGTTTCTCCCAGGAGACGCCACTCTCACAAAACGCCCTTCCTGCTAAACAGATCGCATTATGGATGGCTTATACAATGATGTTGCCTCGTCTCCCTTCACGCAACACTGTAATCGAATGTGATAATGTTGAAGTCATAGAACAGCACCTAGAGCCTTGGACTGCTTAAGCAGAACAGTGTCTTTCAATAAATCAAGCTGCAATCTTTGAATTAAACATTTTAGAGTTACATGTACAGTACATTAAACCCATCAGAGGACTACAGGTTTTTATTTTTTCTAGGGCATTTTAGAAATCTGAATTTGAGGTTTCCATGCAAATGGAAGAATGAGCTTTTAATTTTAGATGATATAAAGGTTGTATTTCAGGTAACGCTATTGCTAGAAATAGGAAATAATGCACAGTTCAGGGAAAAATGGCAGCTGAAGAAAATAAAAATAAATAAATTTAAATTGTTACAAATGTATTTAAATTGTACATCCAGTACAATTGTGGAATTGTGGAATTTCTTTCCAGATGCTATAAGATACTGAACCTTTCTGCCTGGATACACTTATATAATATTTGAACTTCTGTGAAGCCAGAACACTGAATCATAGGGAACAGCCAAATGAAAATACACAGCTTGCTGAAATCGTAAGGACCTCTCCTGCAAGAATACTAAGAAAAAGGAGACAAACATCCAACTGCTAAGTAAACTGTCTCATAACACCCATGAACAGCCACACTGGTCTAAGCTGTCTTTGGATAAAGCCAGAAAATGACCTAGAGAACACATTTCATTTCATTATTAAGTTCGTTATCCTGAACTTAATAAATCTATTAGTGAAACACAAATATGACTTGTCCAGGTAAGGCTCAGAAGGAATAGCAGCTATGAAGTAAAACTTAAAAATAATGCAGCAGTGGTTATGCGATAAGGCTGTCTGGACTAGTTAGACCGTATCTTAGGATCTGAGAAGCTTATCCAGCAGTTTCTTGAAACTACTTGCTTTAATAACATAGCTCCGGAGCCTCATGACCCTATGTGTTAAATCACCCGTTCTCAGGTGATTTTAAATGCATTTCCAAATATAAATATATCTTTTTTTTCCCCTGTTGATTCCGAAGAAATCCACTGGGCTCATGGTGAGGACCTTTGAGAATTTTGAATACTTTGATGAGATCCCATCACAGTCATCTCTGTTCAAGACTAGAAGGACTCAAAGTTATAGAAGGACATTCCTTGAAGTCCAGGAAACTACCTGGTTATACATCTGTTGACTTATTCAAGAGCATCAATGTTTCTGTAATGTGGTTCCTAAAATATTATATTCTAAATTAGGTCTTACTAGTACACTGTGAAATTATAACATTCCTTAATATATCCTTTTAACTATGTATCTTAACATTTTGATTGTTTCCCCACATTGTCTAAAATATGTTAATAGTGTTAATATAAACATTTCAAGTCTTTTTCATAGGCAGGCTCTTTCAGCTGCAAGTTTCCCAGTTTAAACAGTAGGATGCTGTTTGTTTGGAGTTTGTTTGTTTTCCCCATGTTCATTTGGGTTTTCTCCATGTGCTCCAGTCTCCTCCCACAGTCCAAAGACATACTGGTAGGTTAATTGGCTTCTGGGAAAATCAGCCCTGATAATTTTCACTCTAGCTACAAGCACCACACAAAGAGCACCCCAGGTCTGTTATTGAACCCATGGTCCCAGCTTTGCTACAGAGCAATACTTACAAATGAACCACCTTGCTACCCATTGTACCATCAATTATTATGACATTTAAGGCTACTGGTATAGTGGGAAATGTGACGAGAGTTATAAGACATACTGGTTTGGCTGTAAACCATAGGAGATTTAGATGACTCAAATCTGCCAAATTACATCTTGAACTTCAATGGTCAGATTAAATGAGAACTGAGTTTTGGTCATGCCCATCTGAGTTATGCCTGGCATAAAAATGTGAATACTGAGAAAACACTCTTTTCACACATTGTTTTTTCATCTATTTGCCATGTACCCCTTGTAAAGAGAGGGAATCATGAACTCTAGCATGTACCTCAAAAATCTGGCCAGACACCAGGCTCCATCTGACAAGAAGCTCCCTCATTTTAGCACAACAATGATGGAAACCAATCCTCAAAATTGACAAAGAGATGGTAATATATACAGTATGTTCTCTGCATCTCAAACTGCAGATTTGTGGTTTGATCTCAAAATGTCAGCTCACAAGCAAAAAACCAAAGGGCCTGAAGGAACATTTTTTGCTTGGAGAAACAGTCAACAATCAACCCTCAAAAGTGCCAGGACCACACAACACATCCATGAGAAGAAGAGGGTTTCCAAAATACTAACAGTGTTGAAAATAAATGTGACCCTTGTGTTTTCTGGACTTACATTTGGAAAAACAGTCTTAGTTCTGTGCAATAACATAAAAATTGCACTACACTTTAGCTTTTTGGGGGGGATTCAATTCTTAAATGTTTCTGCTGTATGTTTTTTGTTAGAACTTTATCAAGGGCTTGTGTACCGTCTGTATGCAAACAACAAATTAGAATTAGTGAAGTCAACCTTAAGTCCTTGGGTTATTGTATTAGCTGGTGCTGCACTGATGGAGTGCTGTAAACCTGGTCTGTAACATTGCCTGTGTGAGGCCTGTGTTAGACCTGTTTGGGGTGTGGCTGATGTTTGAATTCTTGCCTAGAGCACATCTCTCCCTGGCAGTGAGAGTGGTAATGCTTGCCTAATCCTGCAGTGAATGAGAGCTTTGCTGCTGCAATTCTTTTATCTGCTAGTGATTCCATAGGGGATAAATGTGGTGCTGAGCCAGCGTTCTGTGACCTGAAACGTTGTGGATTACCTCTTTTATGTTTGTTAAGGGCATTCCACATGCCTTTTTAAAAAAAAAAACTTGGGTGGGACTTGGCATCTTTGTAAACCACGAATGGCATTTTTTAAAGGCAAAAATACTGTACCTTAATCAGTGAAATGATGACCTAAACCTAAGCCTCTAGTTTCATTTCCTTTAATCTTTTTTGTCAGAATGAAGATCCTGCTTCTTGAAGCAAACCAAGACCAAAAAACATGAAGGTACAGTACTTTCAGTCAGTTAATATTTTTTTTGCAGAGAAGAGACATATTGAGAATTAAGGGAAAAAAAGATATTTAAATAAAATTCTTGAAAGCTTTTTGCATATGTTCATTTGTTTATCCATAAGTATGCCATTTTGCACATTTTTTGTAGAACCGCTTCATCTATCCACCACACCACTCCCCAAAAACATGAACCGCTGTATTTTTCTGTGTCACAGGCATTAGATTTGCATTTTATTAAAAGGAAATATTTTCATCATTACAAATGTGTTCAGATTGCTTTATGTTTACAAATACATGAGTAGCCAAAGAGACTTGAGGAACTAAATGAGAAACGTTGAATGAATGTGTGTTTTGTCCACGGAGCTGAACTATTCGCCAAAGGTATGCTGAACTTGGGTGGGGCTAATATATAGTACCAAGAGATAAATGCTCAGGTGAATATATTTAATAAATAAACCAGTCACCACGGCACTGTTGTCAGTGATTTTAATTCTAGAGTCACATTTGTGTTACACAGTAATTTTGTGATTTCCTAATTAACCTTTCTATACTTCAGATCGTAGGCAAGCTGTGTGACTTAAGTTTTTCAGATGCAATCAGTTCTGTACTGCCTGTGGAAGAATACTTTCATTAAAACATGAATACTTCCAGAACCCATAAAACAGCCTTACAACTGCACATAATGATAGCCTGATCCACTTGCTTTACAATAACCTCACAGGTCACGTTAATATTTCCAATCAGACTCTTACAATGCATTGTAAGTGTGAGAAGCATATCTTACTCGACTGAGGAAAGGAATAATCATTGTGGAGAGGTGTATAGCCTTTGCAGCAGGCAGCCAGAGCAATTGCTGGTAATGAAATGATAAATGAGTCCAATCAGCCTACATGACCTCCAGCCAGGTTTCAAGGCCTCATTTGTCTTCAGAGTTCAGTGCCATAATAAACCACCAGTCTTGCAAAATACTGACACACAGTCAGTATGCTAAGACTCACAGGAGAAACATCTTCACAAGACGTTTCTTAGCAATTCTTAACATTGGCAGCTTATTTGCTTGAAAAAGTTAAAGACTAAAATACTAACCTTATTGTGTGTGGAGCATGTTCGTTTGAAAGTTTGCCTTTCGGTTATCCTGAGGTGGGGTTACTTTCACAGTACAGAGTAGCAGTATCACAATCACCTACCTCCACCATCAGAATCTGAGCATGGCAAATACATTTATGCAAAAAAGGCATAATAGGATTAATGTAAATTACAAAGTGGATGCTCTGACTGAATGGACAGCTTTAACAATTTATAATCTACATCAATTGTACTCTAATAGAACTTTTACCCCTTATAGTACTATAATACAGTATATTAGTGTATCGTAACGCATACGGCTGACATTACAGGTTGTGCGAGCCGCCTTACCAGCCCTTCCCTGTCAATAGCAGAGACCACAACCGTCAGGCTAACGGGAGATTTCCCTTTAGCTCAACTGGCTGGGTCCCTGTTGAGTGATGCTGGAGGCCCGGGTTCGAGTCCCCAGAGGTGGGGGGCCAACCTGAGGTGGTAGCGCCAAGGGCGCATACCCATGTGAAACCGATAGCACTACAGTTACGTCCTCCTGTAACCTATTAAAAACAGAAAGTTAAATAAAGTGACTTGATTTAGATAAATTAATACATAAAGCTGAATGAATTAAAAAAAACAAAGTACTGTAGTTCAACAACAGACTCGTGATCATTTGCTTATGGCGTGTTAGCACATTCAGTTCATTAAAATGGTAACAGGTGTGAGCTACTTACAGAACCTGCCATAGGAGCTCTGCACTGTTATGCACCTGTTAGTTGAATAGTGGAAAAACATTATGATAACCAATGAGGATGTCATGGTGGAGCAGTGGATAGCATTGCTCTAGGTGCAAACAGGTGCAGGTACCCTGGTTTTAATTCCTGAGGTCCTGAGTGGAGTTTGTATGTTCTCCCTGTGTTCACATGGGTTTTCTCTGGGTGCTCAATTTTCCCACCCACAGGCCAAAGACATACTGGTGGATTAACTGGCTTCTGGGAAAATTGGCCCTGGTGTGTGTGTTGGGTCATTGTGTGCCCTTCAGATTGGATAAAGCTGTTGAAAAATGGAGGGATAATCAATGCCAGCTGGTTGGTTTTGAAATAAAAATGAAAAACAACCAGAGCAATTTTTTACATATACTCTACCATATATTGTATGCATTAAAATACATTTAATTAATTTTTTTTTAACTGAAGAATTTTATAGCAGACTACAAACTGAACGAGTGTATTAGTAGATTAAATTGACTCGTACAGCTGGTCACACATGCAAGTGACTGTTATGAATATAATAATACAGAGAAGAAGCAGCAATATATGCCATGTACAAACTAGAATGAAAGTTAAAGAAACGTAACATTTATAAATTATATTTATTAAGAAAATGAAGTGGCAAATACAACAACTTCCATAAACTGAAAGAAAAGATGCATGTTGAATAAGAGGCCTCATTTGCAACAGAAATCTCATGCTGCACATCTGGCAAAATAAGTAATTCAAGCTCATGCTACCAAGAGAAGGTTGTTTTTTATAAACTAGAAGGATCACTTCCTGCTGGTGCACTAACAACAATGTACAGCATAATGTTTTAGTGTAAAAATATATTTTGTAGACGGCAAATATATACATTTTGAAAGGTTGAAATTGCTTTAGAGATATTTGTGAAAGGGAAGTTGATCAAATTTCTTGAGGCCTTAAAAGGGATACCACAGATACACAATAAAAGAACAGTCATATAATGTACCGAACTCAGAAACTACAGTACACAAGACTGCAATGTGCTTTGTTGGTCCAATGACATTTAACTAATGCAGCCTATAATTTATTAAATATGAATTAATTAACTTAGATTAATTAACTTTTTATCCTTCTTGTACACTCATTGAGAGCAGCTCAGCGACCTCTAGACGAATGTGGGATGCCTGAAGTGGTGATAGTATTGAAAATGTATAATGCTATGCTGCTTCATGTAGGCTTTTAACATGTTTTACGTTTGAGGCTTGGAATTATATTTTGCTTTGCCTTCCAGTGATCCTTAACCATGTCGTTACCATAAATGAAAAAAACTGCTTTGAAAGGACAAATGAAGGTTTCACAAAGTAATTGATTGCTGGTCATATGTTTCCTGTGAACTTAATAAAATGCTTGAACCCCCTCCTACGGAAAAAGAATCACAACAGAAAGAAATCCAATGGTGGTCTTAAAAACACTGTAACTTCTCTTTACACTGCATTCTTTAAATAACATCTCGCAACCTCCTGAGACAAAACAGTTATTGCAGTTCAAATGAGCCAGAAGTCTGGCAATCGATTTCTGCTTGTGGTCTAATGGTAGAAACAACTTGGAAAATGACTTTTCAATAAGTGAAAGCTTGTCCCAAGTAACCCTGTTGCCAGAAACATGCTAGGCCATAGATCTTTGTAGAGCTTTGACAGCTTTATCATCACTATTACATCTGTAGCCCCAGTCATTTCACAGATCAGAACAGAAAAATAATTGTAACAATCCATTAACTCATCTACACTTTTTCCTGAAAGCCAGGGCTGTAGGCGCTGGTGCTCCATCCACCCATACATTTTCAAACCACGTCATCCAATTCAGGGTTGTAGGGGAAATGGAGCCTATCCCAGCAAGCAACAGGCTCAAGACAGGCTACACCAGTCCATTGCAGGGACACACAGACACACACACTCACATCAGGGCCAATTTTCCCAGAAGCCAACTACCTGCTAGAATGTCTTTGGACTGTACAAGGCAACCGGAGCACTCGAGAATCAGGTTCACAGCGCTGTGAGGCAGCAATGTTAGACACTGCAGGACTGTGCCACCCTGTGCTTAAGCTCTCTGCCATCAATTTTAACTGAATGACGGGTATGGTAAACTGATGATTTCCAACTATAAGTGACCACCACTTGACAAAAGCAGTCATACAGAACACTCAGCTGGGTAGCTGCGTCAGCATGCGTAGGCTGCAAAGGAACAAGTAATAGGTTTATTCCATGCTGAAAAGAGAAGAAAGGAAAGCACCAACATCCTTACAACCGAAGAAGGCTCCACAGACGAAACGTTGCATGTCCTTTCTTCTCTTTTCAGCATGGAATACAAAAAATTCTCCTAACTTCAGAATGTGCACACTAATATCTTCACGGCAAGAGCTTACAGAAGTCACAGATACACTCTTTTGAACATTCTTGGGCTACTAAAGTACATGGAACAGTTTTCCACCATATTAAAACAATTTTATAAACTGGATCATATTTAAAATGCTTGGAATATAAGACTTCTTAGCATTAGAAAAAAAGAGGATTTTAAGCATCGTCGACTTTCTCAGATTGTTTTGGCCTTTATTTCAGGGCCAGAGGCTTCTGGAACATTTCTTTACAATGACTTTATTGAGTCCTGTGGGTTTGATGGCAACAGTCACTACAGTTTGGACTTATATGAAGAAATATGGCAGTGGCTTCACATTTAGAAAAATAGTATGTACTGCCAAGAGCTCACTTTTGTTTCTGATTGTCGTCATCATCATATGACACACAAAGATTTTGTATATTCCAAGCAAAAAAGAAAACCTCTCTTTATTCATTGATTTAACCGGATAAGTCAATTGAGAAACAATTTCTTGTTTACAATGGTGGCCTGGAGGGTACTTACACAGCTAGGCATTTTTCCAGAGCAATTTTGAATTACGTACGCTGTTCAAAGGAACATCATCAGAGTCGTATCTGGGATGTGAGCTCATGATCCTCTTGTCTGATGCCCTCACCACTATTCTGTGTTGTGGTACTCAACCTTAAGTTTTAAACTTATACATTTTTAAAAAGGTGAACACCATTTTTAAGAGCCTATCCTCCATGAAATAGGTCCTTGATTTAGTATGGCTTCAAAATTAATCCATATAGTTTTTGGTGCTTAATATCATACACTAGTTCAGATTCGTCGTGTTTATGTTGAATAAAGGTCTCTGAATAAATTATTGTTAAATTGTTTTTAATAACAGTAAAAACAGAACTAAGACCTCTGGATTTTCAGAGGTCAAATCCAAATGTTTTTAGAAACATCTATGACTTAAGTTAGTGGACACTAGCCATCAACAAATCACACAACTTTGTGAATATCTCAAACAGAACAATCACTTAGATAAGACAATAAATATGTGGTTCAATAAATAGCAGGCAAAATTTACAGGATAACTGAATATAGTAAAAATAATACTTCTTGAAATGTACAGGAATGTAACTTTCACATAACTTTAAAGGCTAATAATTTGTACACTTGACTTTTATATACAGAATCAGAAAATCGTGATGTTACATTAATGAGTGCTTAGTACAGTGTATTCATAAATTGAAACTGAAGCCATTTTCAAAATAATTAACATCCATAAAAAGACAATGTACAAAGGTCTTCAAGTTGCAAAACAAGTAACATTTTATCATTTAGTCACTGTCTTCTGATTCACATTCTACTCCAGTACGAGTCCTTCTGGAGCTGTGAACCAGAAAGTCGAGGGACACCAGCGTATGCAGACACTGCAGCACTGAGACCAACAGCTGATATTTACAGGACACCGACTCATTAAAATCTAACCAGCCACATATTTGGCCTTTTATTTTTATATCACGTGCGAATTTTGTGTGCACTTCTAAAAATTGTCTGTTTGTGCCCTTTTCCTTATAAACACTTCTGGGTATGTTCAGCACGGCGTCTGCAATTATATTGCAAGCTGTTTTGGTGTCGGACTCAACATCCTGCTTGGAGTACAGTTTAAGGTAATGGTGTAAAAGGAACTCAAATACGCCTCCTACTGGCAAAATGCTGCCTGCTTCTATTAAAGTCTCAGGAGGCTTTTGGTTGAATACTTGGCCCATAGCTTCAAAATTACCAACCGTGATCCTGCAGCACTTCTCTAGCACATTATTCACTGGATCGCTGAAAAGAACTGATTTTCTCTGTACTGTCAGTTCGTTAGAAGCATCACTTGTGGGTCTAGACTGTTGTGGACATGATCCCGATTCAGTGCTATCCTGAGAGTTTTCATCTGAGCCATGACCACTGATGTTGGTTCCATTCAGTGGACCACTGCAGTCGTATCTTTTGCTTTGAAGCTTCCTTGGCTCTCTTTTCACTGTTCCTTCCATTCTCTTTTCATCATCTACTGAAGCACTGCTGCAGTGCAATTCTTCAATGGCAGGGCACTGATCATCATGGCAGTCACTGCTTCTGTCAGCAGCTGTGTCATTACCTGACTTGAGAGAAGACTTCAAGCTACAGCTTGTTTTATGGGCGCTTCTTACAGAATGCTTGCTGTGTAAGCGGTGACTGTTCCATAAACCAACAGGCTCACAGGTTTGCTGAAGCATTCGGAAAGCACCCTGGAAGGCAGACACATACTGTTCCGTCAGACCAAGAACAGGTCCGCAGAGAACAAGACAATGAGAGTTAAAATCAGTCTTATTCTGGAATCCGACATGAGCATACCTGCGTGATCCAAGCAAAACAGGTTTGCAAAACGTCACGTCGGCTAGGTGTTCTTGTCTAATGTGTGGTATATCCCAACAGGCTGCAAGCGGCAAAACTCCATTAAAGTGGCAAAACACAGACAGCTCCTCCCCCTCTACACATTCCAAGACCGATATACCTCTTAGTTTTGCATGGTAAATGACTAGGTCAGATTGCTTTACACTAGATAGTATGAGCTTTACTTGGTTTTGTTGTAAAGACGTTATCACTTCTTCCACTCTGTTACTGATCCAGCTATAACAACTCTGGAGCTGAGATTCTGATCTGAGGTATAGTGTTGTGCCAGTGGCAGAGAAAGAAGGCTGAACAGGTTCAGTCACAACCAAGGCTTTAAAATGGCCATCTGCTGGGCAATACACCGTGAAATCTCTGTGGAGGACCAGTCCTTCCAATATCCTTGAACAGTGTACAGGGAGACCTGTTACTGCGGTGTGAAGCTCTAAAAACTGTGAGCAGATTAAATTTAGTCCACTGTCCCTTTCCTGTTCACAGTTACACTTGAAAAAGTAATCACAAGCCATCTGACTCAAAAATCTGCAGTCCCCATTGCCTGTTTTTCCACAAAAATAAGCCTCCATAAGCAAATTCATTTTATCTTTACTCATGGTCTGGCCATTATTAGAAAACAAAGATGTGACGTGCTGACTGAGGTGCTGCTTTATAATTCCATCCAGTACCTGGGTCTGAAATGTAAGAAGACAGTTGGCCACCCGTCTTACTTCTTGACTTGCTTGCTTTCCTCTGCCTGAAGAGTTGTGACAGGTTGTTTGTCGCCCTGTGCCCTTCTCCACTGAGGCCTGAAGCCCTCGAAGCAGCGCAGACAGGAGCAGAATGAACGACTTGGCACCGTCACCCGTCATGCTGCAGTGGACAGAAACACAGTCCACCAGCACTCTGAAAGGGGAAATAACAAAAAAAAGAGAGTTCTTTTAAATTCCTCTGAACCAGAAAAGGCCATGTAGTTTCGACATATTTTACTCAGATTCCCGCTAAAACATGGATGAAACACAATATTTCCAAGTGAAAAAGCATAACATCAAATCCCTCTTAAAAAATAACAAAGCATTCACAACGCATCAGAATTTAGATTTAAAGATATAGGTGATGTATTTCTACACTGAAAGCTTTTAAGGTCCAATATCAGAGTTTTAAAGTAAAATATTTACATGGACTGTGACATTTGGAACTTCCTAAAATATGGAACCAAAACTAAAACCATTAGAGGTTCTATATTATATGTGAATTTTGTTTTGAGATGTTTTCATGCAGTATTTAAAAATTAACTCCTACAGTCTATTGCAGGGCTTTAGGGTTAATTGAAACACAACTGTAACATTCAAACACATTCATGTTTTTAAAAAGTTGGGTAGTAGCAGCAGTTTAGTTCACTTACCAGCATTTCTCATAAATGCATAGAAACCCAGATATCTTTTTAATAAGCACCCCTTACCTCTGTAGAGAGATGGCACGTGACAGTCACTGTCGTCGGTAACTTATGTGGGTTTACCAAGTTCATTGTTAACGATGTGCTTTAATTTTAACTTTGCAATTATGGAGTATCACATTAAAGACTCAGCAGCAGTCATCTCTCCCTATTCACTGCATCTTCATAGATCTGGCAGCTGCCATGAAGTTGGCTCTGAGATGAGAGCTGTCCGGGGAATGGGGGAAGGGGTAATCTCAGCTGCACAAGCATTGTGATCATTTACAGTTACTTTAGAGTTTTATATAAACTCTAAAGTAAACACAGTATCCTTTTTAAGTGAAAAACAAGTTATGCTTTCACTAAACATTGTGAATTCAACCATGTTTAAGTCAGCAGGATGGATATTTTGGTAAATAGAGCTGTCTAGCCATTCGTTTGTCTGTCTCATAACACATCACTTAACTGATCCGTGTCAGCTTTTTCTTTTAGTCCAACAAGATTTGAGCATGTAGTTTTGCCAGTCAAACTGATTAATTGCTTAGACACATCTAGGTGAACTCAAAATGCTTCAAATTTGAAGTGATTCAGTAAGTTATCTGTATGATTACCTAGCTACAGGATGATCCAGAAGAAGAGAATGGAGAATCTTCTTTCCATCACGCGTTAACAGCACCTCTCCTGTGGCTTTTGTGAAAAGCACCAGGCCTCCATTTGGTCCAAAACAACGAGAGACAATAGATTCCAGTGTTTCAGCTATCTGCACAAGAGTCCCAATATCCAAAGACTGTGCACTTTTCATCTTCACACTAGTACACTAAAACCAAATATAAAGAGTTTTAAGTCACAGATGTTACATAACTGTGCTAATCCAACCCAGAACAAGACTAATCAGGAATAACCTATTTATGATAAACACCTTCTGCTACAAAAATGGTTATTTTAATAATGAGTGATAAAGCATAGATCCTACAAACAGGTTATATGCTTCCATACAGGGGCTCACTTGAATTCACAGACCTGCTAATTGAAACAAAATATATGAAAAAGCCAAATGTTTAAAACAAGAAAGCTGATGCCACTCGAAGGCATAGGAGTATCTGTTTTATAGTGGGAGTGTACAGTATGTGAGGGCTCAAAAGCAACAAAATAAAAATAATAAAAGCACAAAAGAGAATTTGGGCTTAATCAATGAAAATTCCATTCACTCAGTGAAGATTTTAATAAAATACAGAATTTCCAAATCAGAAAAAAAGGTTGGCATTTGGAGGTAAAACATGATGAAAGGGGATTTTTTGTGCCCTCAGAAGTATTGACCTTTCCAGAAAGAAGCTTCAACATGAATAATTCAAACACCACTAGCCTGTAAACCTTCAAGCTGGTAGACTCCAACCCCTTTATCAAATTGAATATTATGAACTTGGTTTTCCTTCGGATGTCACCCGTGCCTCAGGGGCTTTCTGTTCATTCAATTCAAGTGAAAGAATTTACTTTGTACAGCGGTCACAATTCAATTAAATTTCATGGGATGAAAGGGAGCATAAAAAGATATAAAACTAAAGCACAAAAATGGTTAGATTGTTCTTACTTTAAATGTATCACTAATGCTGAGTTAATCCAATCGAACTAAAAACATCTCTTCAACTACTCGACTGTCCTCCTTAAAAATAATTGCAATTCTTTATTATCTGTTAGTGTTTTCTTAAAGGGCTTTGTAATGCCCAGCACTGTAAAGAAAGCAAAGAATTACTTTTCAACTGAATACACTGTAACTTTCCTGTTGGAACTTTTCTTATATGAGGAAATATGACCTTTTTGTGATCTCAATGAAAACATGTCTATTGTATCTTTGTATGCAATGAGTTTCGTTTTTACCATATTTATTTTAGATTTGAAATTGTTTTCAGTTCAGTCTAGATTGATAAATTAACATGATTTAAGATCTACTAAACATTTCACTTGTTTTTACATCCATCTAAACCTGTTAATTTCGTTTTTAGTTTGAGAAATCCACTCTAGACTGGAATTTAACTGTATTCCAACATAGAATTTAGGATTCTCGTTGATTACTGCAGTAGTAAACCATCAATCTAACCATCCTTGATTGTCAGTTGATTAGAAATCACTTACAATTTTTTCTCCAAGAACAGAACTTCTTTTAAGAAGGAGAGATTGTTGTGTACTTGGGACTGCTGGTCCAAGATGGTTGCACACGTAGGTTCCCCTACTCTATACAAAGTGCTTTTGGATCTTTTGGTAAGGCAATACATTCATGCAAATTATGATTTTAATTAATTAACAAAACAAGAATATTATGTCTCTAAATACAATTATCAAATAAATTTGACATAAAGAAACATTCATTTGTTTCTGATATTTAACATGTAAATTTGTGAATAACCAATATTCTGTTATGCTGGAAAATCCTGCAGGTGTTTGAATCTGAAATGAAAAGGGCATATTTTAATATTCATAAATGCTCAATTCCTTCTTCCAATTACTATCAAAATAAAACATTTGATAATAATGTCTAATGTTAAAGTTATCGCAAAATGTCGCAATATTATTCTATTAAGGAAAGCATCTTCAAAATGTTACATATGCGCCCCCTAGTGGAACATCGTGAATGGAAACGGCGTTTTGTACGCAGTAACTAATACTAGTATTAAGCAAACTAGTCAATTGCCTCTAAAGAAACAGTAACACAGCTTACAATTAGTAAACATAATTTAGGCTCAGTACTTTATTCAGAGAACAGCAACAAGGCGTAGCTATTCTATGGGCTTTGGGTTTGCCTTATATTGCATATCTTTTAGGTTTCAAACTAATGAAAGTTTTATCAGTTACTGTACATCCCGCAGAATATTCGCGAGCAACGCTGCGTCGACAAAAAAAAAATGGAATTAGAAATCTGAAATCGCTGCAAAACCGTCAGTTAATGTTCTTTAAAAGTAAAATGAACATTGACTGCGACAAGACTGGTCAGTTTATAAACGCACTGGTCACAAGGCACAAAGCAATGCTATTTTACCATTAACATCTCCGAGTGTGAAATAAACATACCATTTGTGAGCAACACGCCTGAATAAAAGAAGGTCCCTTTGTTTCAAATATGCCACCAAGCAAACAAACGGCATTTTAACCTCAGCCTTCAGAATGGAAAACTGCAATCTTGTATACTAGAAACCAAATACTTCCCTTTCCTGTCTGCAGCTAATCGCTACCGTATAACATGAAATAGATGCACCCAAAGGACACAATTGTGGATCCTATTGATCAGCTTGTCCTAAGGAAGGGGATATTTAGCTGTAATGTAGCTGTGTAGGAAACAACACACTCTTTTTATCTTTTACGTTTCATTATGTTATGCATGTTGGGGATCCGTAATTTTCTTTACTTATTTGTGTCTACATAAATGGAGTTCACAACGAAAAATCGGGAGTTATGACAGAAGCATCTCACTTCATTTAGAATAATTTGTAATCACATGGCTGACACCATTTCCTCAATTAAAAGATCCCTTCTCATTCATCTTTTGCATTCCCCGACCACCCCATCTCGGTATTTGCATCTAGCCCTTGGTTAATTACCCACTCCAGAGGTTTGAGCCAAATCTTATGACTAAGCGATCAGAAAACGTTGTATAATATATTTAATTATTGGGTGTTGGGTATACAGTATTACTCGTGAATTTGTAATGCCGGTTTTTCATTGATATTTTCATTAAAAATGCCGCAATAATGTAGTGCATCCATGATATTTTATGTTTAAACACAAATCTATATGGGAGATACTGATGCATAATTATAAAGTGTAAATAGTTTTTAAATAGTAATAGTGTATAAAGTTTATATGCACAATTTAAAGATCTTTAATGCACCCATAATCAAGATGCTGTGTATTTCAAATTTAACATGCAGTCCCACCTCTGCACAAAAACTCCCCAAGAAGAGCACCGCCATACTATGGTTTTACGTTCTATTTTCATTGGTGTAAGAGTGGTTCCGTTTTTAAAGCCTAAAACTTTTAATTGTAGTTATGGGTGCGAGGATAACAATTCTACAATTTTGTTTTTCTGTTTGCCCGTGAGGGAGCGGCGGTGGATTTTGCATTTAATACAGTATCTTCTGTGTGTTTGTGTGAGCAGGAAAATTAAATTTGTCACGAATACCATACCCTAATCAGAAGAGTTGCGGGTGTAGTATTAAACACTAGCAAAATCTGAAAAAGTGATCGGTTTTTCGCTGTCTCCTTCTTAAATATATCTCCACAGCATGTCATGATAAGGACCACGTGACTATCACTACTGGCACCTTGCTTCTATGGCACTCTGGTGCCGCTGTCGTGACCAAGGTATCATATCACGATATACCCAGATAGGACTTGTCGGACTTTGTATCTTTGGGGGCGGTGTATCCTGTCATGGTATGTCACATCGTGACATACAGGGTGTCAAGTCCCGACATGGGGGCAGGGGATTTTTCCGGGGTGGGGATGTCATATTGCAATATACAGGCTTCATGTCGCGGGATGGGGGCGGGGCATTTTGTCGGGCGTGTCATATCGCAACGTATGGACTTCCTGTCGCGATATGTGGACAGGGTGTTTGTTGGGGTATGTCATATTGCGATATATGGACTTCATATCACTACAGTGGCGCCAGGGTGCCATGGAGGCAAGGTATCGTGATATGGATCGTGATAGTAATGCGGCTGGTATCGAAATGTGTGCACCCCTAACGTGACACGCTGAGTCGTGAATGCGCTGTGGATGCCATGACATTCTTTGTCTTCTACTCAGTCTTGAGCTCAGTGCGACTTCTCTCAGATCGATCAGTTATTGGAAACCCGCGGATGTGTTACTGTATATCCAGCATGCTCTTACAGAACACACGGTTAACAGGGGCTGCAGTATTTGGACCAAGAGGAAAATCCATCACCTATGTATCGACATGTTCTCAGAAATTCTGCTGTAGCACTTTTCCCAATCAGTGTGTTGATTCTCAATCTTGCTAAATTTTACCCAATCGTGGTCTGAACTGTTCAACAAGATTCAGGCTGGGGGTTTAGCCAATCACAGGTCTGAGAGCTATTCAAGCTAGCAGCGCCAGGTGGATCAGCTTGTTTACTGTCAATGATGATCTATTTTTAAAATGCTTTACCTATTCGCAAAATAACTACATCGGCTTATTTTTTAATTCATTTTTTATTTTGTTAATTCACAATGTCCCATATTCTTCTAATTAAATACATTTTTTTAATTTGCAATATAACTGGCCCTGCTGTTTTCTGCAATGAATTCATGATATTTGAACAATTTTAATTGTATATTTAAGGTAGGGGAAACAACTTATGCTTTGTACTTCAAAAATGAATAGAAATGTAAAGTCTATGATCATTATATTATTATGCTTGTGCTTTCAATTTTTTTATTGTTAAATTATATTGATCTTGAAACCAATACCTAAAAATGTGAATATGGGCACTCATGTTGTGTTGTACCAGTGGTAATTTGGAAACTGGTCTTGTCAGGACACAGCAACGGTGTGCCTTCACCAATAAAAGGAGTACTCGAGCAATACATTTTTGAGAATATAGTTAAAAATTAATAGAGAAAACACCTAACCCCATGGTTTTCAAACTCTGGTACGCATACCACAAGTGGTACCACAAGTGGTGCGCGAAGCGCCCCCAGGTGGTATGCCAGATGACCCTGTAAATTTGTTGTGAGCGCTGAAAAATTGGGACGGGTTTTCATATTTTCTATTTTATTAAAATTAGTTTGAGTCAAATACACAGCCTACATACTACAATACAGCGCGGTATTACTTTGTTTACCATTGGCAAAAGAGCTGACACGTATCATGTGTGGAGAAAAAGCTGCTGAACAGCTCGACCTGCTGCCCCCTTCAAAAGACACAGTCACTCATAAAATTACTGATATAGCAGATGATGTCAAAAGTACGCTGATAGAGCGCGTTAAGATGAGCAGATGCTTTTCACTGCAATTAGATGAATCTGTAGATGCCAAATCTGTGATTTGGCCAATTTGCTAGTTTACGTTAGATACGTGTTTGAGGGTATGTCCCATGAGGACTTTATGTTTTGTAAGCTGCTACCAACAAGGACTACAGGAGAGTACATATTTCAGCTTCTGAATGAATGTATCGAAGAGAATGGCATCGACTGGATAAAATGTGTCGGAGTTTGTACAGACGGTGCTAGAGTGATGACAAGCCGATACAGCGGTGTTGCACGAATTATAGAGGTTGCTCCAGAAATGAAGTGGACACACTGCAGCATCGACCGCAAGGCCTTGGCAGTCAAGAAAATGCCTGAGGATTTAAAATCTGTTAGACTCTGTTGTGAATTCTATCAAGGCTCGACCAATGAATTTGCATCTGCTTTGCTTGTAGGTAGGTGGTAATTGGATGCTTTGGTTTGATCAGGGGTGGTACTTGGTCCAAAAAGTTTGAGAACCACTTACCTAACCTAATGAACTAACATAGTAACTCCTCCCTAAATGTAAGACTGTTTATTAGTGTAAAGGCTGAAAAGGCTGGGGTCAACTGATCAAAAGATCACAATTGAATATCTATGGTTGTGACCTTGCTGTTTTTGTACGTCACAGAATGACGTCACAGTCAGAAAAAGAAGGAGCTATATTGAAATATATTGAAACATCCACCCTGCCCGACCAGACAGACTCAGAAAACAAATTCCCCCCATTGTTTTCATCACATTCAGGAGTTCCGGTACTGAGTATGTTGCCAACTTCCTTGTAAATAATCATGTGATTATCTGAAAAAACAAGGCACTATATCTCGGAAACGAAAGCACAAATCGGCACAACCACAGCACTAACGAATGCGGTGGGTTTCGTCGTTTGTGCTGTTTGTAGGGGGGGCAATTTCACACAGCTCTGTCTCTGTTATGATAACATTGTTGGTAGTCTCACCTAATCGCAAGAAACAAGACTGAGTATGTGGGAGGAGATACTTTCCTCTCCAATTAAGACGTGTCCCGTCCTAGTCTCGGAGGACACCTGATCTTTCTGCGGGTTTTCATTCTTTTTATTCATTAAAATGCTTCAGACACACATCCTAATTTAAAGGACACAAAGCAGCTCTCCCCCCATCTTGAAATGGTGGAGAAGAGACATTGTGGTGAAATCGAGTTGTTAAACATATAAAGCGATAAAATATTATTTTTAATGTAATCTAACATAAAAGGGAAGCAGTGCTGACTGCAGCTGAATTCAATTCAATACTTTATTCCCAAGGCAGTGAGGATGATTGGAATTTGTCCCAGTGCAGCCCAGATAAAAAATAACAAAACACTTATACGTACATTAATCAATCAGTCTGTTCCACTTGTTTTTATATTCACTACCATTTACTACTTGCAACATCCAATACATTCGGAGGTGCCTAAAGTCCTCTAGATAGGTGCTTTTACTGCATGTGACGCTTTGAAACTTGTTCCCTCAGGGGAGAAGTTTAAAAAAGGGGTTGTCGGGGTGGAAGGGGTCTGTGGACACCTTCTTCGGCAGCTGTCACAAACAGAGGCAACAGACGGAAGATTGCGTCCCTCTGTTGCCTCTGTTGATTTTGGATACTCTGCATACAATTCTTACCAACTCTTTCCTCTGCTGAACAGTTGTATTGCCGCACCACACTGTTAAGATAAGATCAGTTTATTGGCCATATACAATTCTTGTATTAGGAATTTTTTTCGCATAACCCATCTTGCTCTCCATGAGACACACAAACAGGGAGAGATGCTTGGGATCAGAGTGCATGGTCAGCTACTTATATGGCGCCCCTGGAGCAGTTGGGCTGAAGGGCCTTGCTCAGGGGCCCAACAGGATATGAACCAGCAACCTTCAAGCCACAGGTGCAGATCCTTAGCCACAGAGCCACCACACTGCCTTATTGAGAAGGTGACCATCTACTGAAACAGTAACAACAAATAACACAATTAATAGGATTGGCTTTGAGAGACTGCATACTGTATGGCCTCAAATGTCTGCACCTTGTCCTCAGAACATAGGACAACTAATCACGTTATCTGTTTCATGTTCTATAGAGAAGCCTGAGTTAAAATAATGTAGTTATGAACCTTTTTAAAATCCTTAACGAAAGGATTATGTTTTGATTCATTATTTTGACTTTCAAGGTGGTGTTTGTTAATATTGAGGGAGATTCCCCATGAAAAGGCTTCAAATTAAAATAAATTCCACATCTTTCCAGAGGAGTGGAGGTTTCTTCACCAGTGTAGATCACTCTCAAACTCCTGTTTTCCCAACAGCCTGCATTCTTTGCTCCCTGTACTGAACTGCAATAAGGAGCTACACCAATGCAAACTCAATAGACTGGCCGCTTTCTATAGAAAAATAAAATCTTAGTGAATAAACTTTACAACAACTGCAAAACCGATTTTAGTAACTAACTGTTCATTGTAAAGGTTAAGAATGTAAACAATAATAAAAACAACATTTTCTATATTTTGGTATCACTCTCAGTGGAGATTGATTGTAACCTATTCATGATTACCTGAGGGTCCAGAAATAAGTGATTATACAAATTCAGAATAGACAAGCTCTAAGGGCATGTGTTCTTGAGTAGGAAGGACGGTCCTGGGTTGTTCATCTGGTCCAAAACATGTTGTACCACTTTTTCATCTCATGTGTGGTCTTTGTATGGTTTTGAAAAGCTAAAATGCTTGCAGAAGACTCATAAGACAGTAGTCTCCCACAGGGTTGTGTTAATTTAGCACTTCTTAATGTTGGAAGACCTTTGTCTGCTCTCCTCTTGACCTAAAGTCATGACCGACCTGGAAAAAATAAACTTGCATTGGAAGTCTGAGTTGAACATACAGTTGACCCAGCAAAACTGATGCCAGATGATCATCTCCTTCATGCTCTTCAGGTTTGCCTGTAAGAAGATGCCAGGGCAAGTCTGCCCACCACAGGACACACAAGGAAACTAAGGGGGATTACTGAGAGCAGCTGTCAAGGTCAATAGCTTCACTTCTCTCAAAAAGAAATAAATTCATTGCTATACAATATAATAATCTGTGCATTAATTACCTACCAGAAACCAAACAAGCAAGATGGACTAGATGATGGTCTAGTTTGGAAAATGTCTTCTATCTGTATTCTGGCTGTGTTATTCAGGCACCATTTATATTATTTTCCTTAGAAAGCTGTACAAGCTTGTAAGGAGAGAATTTCAGAAAAACCTATAATTGAAAACTGCTGAAGAAATGATATGTAAGTTCAATGATTTGTCATAGATTGCAGAAGGTTTTGAAATGTTTTATAGGAGAATGCAAAATGCAGGCAATGCTCTAATTTGCTGCTCCATGGTAGATTAATGGATTTCATCCTGCTAGATTTACTAAAAGATATACTATCTGAAATAATTATATAACCCTGTGTCACATGATGACAAGTGAGTCATGAGTATCAACAACTTAATAGCAGAAAGCTGAAAAAACATGTCCGACTGCTTTTACAGAGATGATAATATGTTGTCAACTATGTTGTTAAATGTACTTGCTCGCTCCATTTTAAAATAATTTGGATGTAAAGGATTATAGTAATGATGAAAATTGTCAAAACACCATTATTACATTTTCCATACCACCTGGGGACAAGAACAAGGCAGAGATGTATAATAATATTTCCGTAATCAATCATCAGGTCTTCAGGTCAATCCAATTTCAGCATGGGTGATTTAACATTTTCTCCAGTGTAAAGCAGACCATAGTACTCCATATACCAAAACATTTTAAAAGGTACAATCTTAGGACTACTGCAGCAGACAGACTCCACTTTTCATCACCCCAGCCCAATTTCAGCAGGAATATCTACGTCTTTTTTGAGTTATCAGAAACAATGCTGACAATATTTGAAGCATCAGTTTAATATAGTCTCATTAGCACATAATTGCAAAATTATGAAATGTGTCTACAGATCACATACTACTTTACATTGGTGTCCAAAACTCCAGTTTTATTAAATATTTTCCTCTAGACCTAGTGAATAGGTTTTCGGTTCAATACAAGCACTTGAAGAAAAGGAAGAACTTCACAATGTACAGTTAACAGATTTCAGTTTTATGTAAAATTACTATTTAAACTAACAGTAAGAACAATATTTAAACTTGGCAGTTCTTTGTCCCCTATATCAAACAAAGGTACAGGAAACAATGACATGATAATGCAGATGCAAACATTTATTTCAGTGATATGTTCAAGACGTACTGTTTGCTTACAAGAAGTGATGATGATTTCCAAATAAATATCACTGTTGAGAACAGATATGGGTCAGACTTTTACAGAAAATCAAGATCCCTCTTCATTTTCATGATCAGATCTACAGATGTTTAAAAAATACTGGTGGTGTAAAATTATTATTGACTATAAGCAAAGTACATTTGGAAAAAATACATAAAACAGCAAGGCAGGGTAAAAAAAAATGAACAAACTGATAGAACAAATATGTGAAAACTGAACGTACTCTCCCCCTCAGGGTGCCGTTTCAGATAACAGTGAAAAATATCTAATTAACAAAAGAAAATCAGGCTCCAATGGCAGGAATAACTGAGCAGAAATTCTGCATTGTACACGGACACATGGAGCAACTTTCTCATTCAGGAGACGTCTCTAAGGGGTTTTATGGCACAACCACTTGACAGACATTATTCATGAATCCTCACACACCCTACATCAATGCTTCCTGAAGGCACTGTTTGACAATAATTCATTGCACCACTCTACATTCTTGTTTTCTGCAGTGAGCAAACAGGTATTCACACATTAAAGACAACAGCCCTGCAGCAATGCACTGTGCTGTCAGCAACTCAGACCTACAAAGTGAGAGAGACTGGTAAACAGAAATATTTCTACTTCCTCCAAAAATGCTACTTTAAATACAGTATCAGTCTATTAACAGTTCTACTATATGTGTATGTTATTATGTCAATATAATGTTTTTGGCTTTTTCTAACAGATTTTTTCTATCAGATTATTGACATTTAGCATGTTAAGAATGGAATAAAGCATAAGGAGTGTGTCTTACAATTAGCTGCTACATTAAAACAAGTTAGATTATCCAGCTTAACTTGACATTTTCTATATTTTAACATCCTTACAACCGAATGGGGTAAATTCTACGTCTACATTGTAAAGGCATATTCTAAGAGCCCGCAGTATTTACTGTATGAACTATGACACAGAATAGTTACAGTCATGTTGTCATTCCGTCTTCTTAAAAAAGACCCAAAAATATGTAATGATGAGATCACCTTGAAGTCTTGTTTTTGGGATAGTTTTCATATCTATTGTTTTTATTGCTCTAAAAACCTAAACAAAGTTACTGAAAAATGTTTTGGAGCCGATTCTATAAGACTGTATTTGTTCCAATAATATCCAAGTCTCTAAACAAATCCCATGCAGAACAAAGTGATAATACTTCAGTTTTAAAAAATATCAAGTTATTATTTAATTTCACAACTGGCAGAACATCAAATAATAAAAAATAAAAAATGCTATTTTTTGCTCTTCCTTGATTTTTGGGACTTTGCAATGGATGCTTAAATTAATGTAAGTGAGCTGTTACATCTGCTGAATTATTTATTCCATTCTCAATGTGGTGTCAAGCTGAATGAAGTAAACAATGTTCAGAAATGCCTACAAAAGCATGTTTTTCAAGGCTAAAAGCAGAAAACTCTGGTCTGCAAAAACCAGGCAAAAGATACTGTATGATGGCAGCATCAAAAAGTAGCTTCTATGATAAGGATCCTGTTAAAAATTACAAAAGAAAATACTGCTTATACTACTCATTAATGTGTTCAAGCTGAAATTGAATGTTTCCGTTAGCAAATAACCTCTGTGGATACATGCTGTATCAGCAAGCTACAAAAAATAAAAGAAGTAATAATTTTCAGCCAAGATTTTTCAGTTTTTATTCTTTTTCTTTGTGGGGTCATGTATTAAGATGAAACCCACCAAAAATGTCACTCTATATTATTAAGAAATGTAAACATTTTTCTGCTGCTAAAATGAGGGGATACAAAGTAACAGTTTTAAAAGCTTTCATAGTTGTGTGATATTTTCACCTACAGTACCATCCTGTACTACAGGCAGGACTGAAAAAATAGATCCCTAAGGGTATTATAAGAACAAGTACAGTACTGTAAATGTATTCATGCTTGTCACCAAATATGGGATTCTGTTTTGAATAGCCTTAGGAAAACAGAGAAATCTGAAACTCCCAACTTGTATAACAGAAAGCATAAAATAAACTGGATGACTTTAAGTTTTTCTCATCCTTAGCTTTTCAAGTGAACCCGTAGAGGACCATACGAACAACAAAACTTCGAAACAGCAGGCCCTCGATGTACTGGTACTGTAAGAAGGTTTCTTTTTAAAAGAAATGAAACACAAAACAGGTTTCATTCACTTCCCCCCAAAAAAAAGAAAAGTCAAATTGGTGCCAATGGAAAACATCCTGTGGCCTAATGCTCACAATACTGTTAATGAAGGCCTAGCATGTTTCTTGGGTACCAGAGGCAGATCACATCTACAACTTAGCCAGAGGCATTTGCCTTTCATGCCAAGTGTAGCACATCCTTTAATTCCCACATACCAGCCAGTACCTTACATAAGGAGGCAGGATTTTGAAATTTTTAAGAGCTTCATTCACTACCATTTTCAGTCAAGAGGGCCATTCTCGGAACTAACTCAAGGCTCCATTAACAATTCCATGTAGACCAATAGCTACCCTCTTGGCAGTGAAATATACGGAATGTTCAGGTATTATTACAGTGAGAAGGACATAACAAAATTCCAATGTTGGTGGAATGACTCTTGTATCCACATCCTCAGATATGTTTATTTTTGTGTTTTTAACTCGCGTTGTGTTTCAAACATTTACGATTCGCTCTCCCCAGTCTGTATCTCCTGCGTGTTCATTTCAGCGGAAATGCCCCGGAGCTGGGCGACACTGGGCTACTTGAAAATGTAATTGATGAAGATTTGGATGAGGATGAGGAAGAAGATGATGACGTAATCCCGCTGCTGCAGGAAGCTGCTCTCGGACGGAGGCTGGCTAGCGAACGCTCGGCTGCGCAGGGCGGTGATACTCCTGAACAAGAAAAGAGAAGACAAATAATGAAACGAACAACTCCAGAAGACAACTTTAGAAACTGCCAACATTAACAACTGACAACCTTGAAGATTTGTGGAAAAAGGCTACCCCTAGCCCATGCTTCTAACATTACAATAGTGTTATCATACCTGTTGATTTCCTCTTGTGTTTGTTTAATGGAGTCAATGGCACTTTGAAGATCATTGAGGTCTGTTCCTTTTTTCCTTAACCGTGCGTTATGCTTGGTTTTATGTCCTGAAACAGAGGTGATTACTGCAGGTAAGACAAAATTACATTTGCCAAGCCTGGAAACAAGCAAACAGGATTTGATCCTGCCTTAGGAAGAGGTGCTGTCTTTAACTCGAGTGAGTTACTTACTTTCACTTCCCGACGAATCGTGTCGATCGGGTTCAGGAGATGAGCAGCCACTCTCTGCGCTTTTGGGCTGCTCGCTTTGCTTCCGTTTCCTTTTGGGAACAGTGACCTGTGACGCCAAGGTGGCCCAAATAGAAACACGTATTAAAAAAAGCCGCCACGTCTCTAAAAGCTGTGAAAAAGACACGCATGCGGACTGCAAGATGAGCTTTGCTGCAAAGCGTGAAGGCGTGCTCGCAAGTCAGTGGGGTGCTGTTGTGCACTGATCAAAAAACAGGTGAAAAATGCTTCTGTAAAAAAATAGACAAAGAAGCATATTTTCATGCCATTGAGCCAAAGTATGCTTATCTGCATACAAAAAAAAACATTTACACAAAATGAAACATGAATTTGTTGATTAACACAGATAAAGAAGCTGCATGATTGCTCTGGTCATGAATTTGGCACAGCATGGGCAACAGAAAGACTGAAGCAAAGGCTCTTGCCAGTAAAATGTGCCAACCTACCTGACATTTGCAATTCTCCCTCCTTGCCCCTTGGTTACTGAGACTAATTACACTGCCTGAACGTACCATTGGTGTCCGGTGCCTGACTTTAGTCTGGATCCAGCCATCTTTCTCAAACTGAACCATATCATTCAGAGGGTCCCAAGGTCGCGTGCTGCAGGCACAACAACAAGTGATGAACACAATGCGACAGGACTACCATGAATACCATGAGCCTCAGCAAACTCCACGAATACTTAGTGCTTAGCTGTTCATTTTACTTTTCCATTCATGAATGTTTGCAACTGCGTAGAGCCGACAAGAGAAGGTCCAATCAGAAGAGTCCACAATGCATTGCCAGGCAGTGCCTTCATTTTTTTCACGTCAGCCAAACGAGTGTGGTGAAAAATGGGGCACAAGTGAAGCCCACATTTTGAAAATCAGCACATATACTGTATGTGGCCTGAGTTAGTAAACCACATTCTCACATATTTGATGATGTGACTTCTAGAATTACATTTATGTTAAACATAAAAAATCAAGTTGTACCTCAATAAAAACAGACATTTTTAACAGAAATTAACTATGTTACCGTCACTGAATTTGACTAAATAGAAGAAAGACATCAATAATGCAACAAATGTTACCTACCATATACACAGCTGTATAAGAATGTAATATATTATAGTAACACACATACTGCAGCTTGATACAATTTTCTGACATGTTTACAAAACAGCTTTTTGTCCAGTTAAAATCCACTAGATGTCGCTCTTAACACAGGCTGTAGTACACATAGTTGTAGCAGAATATGCACCCAATAAAATCCCATTCAAATGGAAAGTGATTTTTTCAGTTATCAGATGTATTTGATAATAAGCAGGACAGCATCACCCCCTGTAAATATGTGTAAAACACGTCTGATCGGAAGAAATGCTAAATGTAAATATTGTATACACAAGTTGTTGGGCGTAATATGTGTAGAGACAAAAATGTTAGGAAATTTAACAATGTATATAATTAGTTATTAAAGATTTAAGTTTTAGTATTAAGTTCTAAGCTAGAAGCCATACAGTTTATTACTAAGAGGTCAGGTGATGACAAGTTAGAATACTCCAAACAATGGCTCCTAACCACAGTCCTCAAACTCTGCAGTCCAGCAGATTTGTTGAATGATATCATGTATAAAGAAGTTTCACACACAGCAGGGGGTTAAACCTGTAAAATCAATATGGATTAATTTGAGCATTTTAACCCATCTTAACAGGACAGGCTGCTGCCCTAGCAAAACTGCTGGACTGTAGCCCCTGAGGTCCGGGGTTAGGAAACCCCCGTTGTTGTCATCTGTGAGGCATTCATTGTCAGTCTGTGCCTGGCACCACGTACTCTGCATATCTGTAATGCCACTCTCCTGTTATGGGGTCTTGCTCAAAGAGAGAGGGGGTCCACTCCTCACACTTGGCCTTTCGCTCTCGAGCGGACTTTCTCTGGGCCTCCTCAAGGATGTACTTCTCATTGGTGGCCTCTGTCTGGTCTTTGTTGTTTATGGCGCGGGTCACATGTTGCCAAAGCCTAATCAAATGATGCAGGAAAAAAAATAATAGAAGCCTTTTATGAACTGTTACTTCATAAGATAGAATGGGCACATAGGAAAGGGAAAGGCAGATGTCACGGGGTTTTAGGCCCATACCATGCCTGTAAACAGATGCAGGGTATTTCTTCAGATAGAAAAAAACACAAGCTATAGGTATAAGATGGAAAAAAACATATGTCATTTCTATGTTGTATATTAATTTGGTGGTATATAAATATTCTTAACACTGTGCTTTTTGAGGATTTTTTTTGTCAGCCTGACTGATGCTTAGACCCTTGATCCATCTAGCTCAGGTTCATAAAAACATAAGGAAAGTTACAAATGAGAGGAGACCATTCGGCCATCAACCCTGTTTGATAGTCAGTAGTTAACTGATCTATTGATCTCAACCAGCTGTTTCTTGTAAGAACCCAGGGTATCGACTTCAACAACATAACTGGCTAGCTTGTTCCATGTGCCCTCAGCCCTTTGGGTAAAGACGTGCCTCATGTTCTCAGTTTTACGTGACCTTCAACACAGTTTCCACTTGTGTCCTTTGGTTCATGTTTTAATGTTTATTTTGAAGATATTTATTGGGCTGGGTGTGTTGACGATGATTTTGCATACCTGTATCAGGTTGTAATCGTCTCTGTTCAAGACTAAAATAGCTCTGTTCTTTCAGCCTGTCACTGTGGGACTCTCTCAAGTCCCAGAATGTATCTGGTTGCTCTTCTCCAGACTGATACCTGAGCAGCAATATTTTTTCCTCTGCACAAGTGATCCTTTTGATTTACAGTGCTACATCTCCACCTCTTCCATCTCTCCTTTTTATAGAAGAAGGCACTTCTCCCTGGATTGCTGTTTACCCAATAATGCTGTATTATTTACGATCACCTTCTGCTAGGCATTTTCCTCAGATTCTAATTTACAATAATCACCTGCCACTGTATTAACTTCTATTTTTTGTATTATGTTTTTAATGCTCTTGGCATTCAGGTATGAACATTTATGTGATTCCTGTATTTAGTGGATCCTAAGTACCAAATCCTCTGAATCTCAGCTGTGGCACTCAATTGAGCCACAGGGACTAAATGCACTTCACCAGTCAAGCTTTCCATTCTGGCACAATAATGACCCCTGCTGGGCTGCTGCTGCCAGTACAGAGATGTCCTTTAGAGACGCACTTTGGTGCTAACTGCACCGTGAAGCACCAAGGGGCTTGCAGTTGTCAAGCTGACAGATGCCTCACTGCTCTGACAGGTGAGCATGTTGGACGAGTGTGGCCCAGATTCTTCGCGTACTTATAAAATTATTTAGAAACTTTATGGATTTTCTGTACACGGTCGGTACTGTCAGAAATGTTAGAAAAGCCAGTATCATGAAGTCCATGTAAATGAAATCTGTAGAGTGAAACCTGCAGGGATGGTAAGCCTGGCAGAAGCACTGCTGTCAGTTCCCTCTCAGTGAAAGCACAAAAAAAAACGAGAGCTCTTACTTTTCTGACTCCCAGTCACCCTGCTCTTCTGGCGATACTGTGCATCTAATCAGCCTGTTCTGCCTCAGTTCAGGGGTGGGGTCCCAGAATGTTTCAGAGATGCCTGTCTTCTTGTCATTGATGAAGATTTCACTATCCTTAATTAACGACAGACATTGAAAATGTGTTTTCCCTTGTTTGTATCCAGCAGGTATAAAGCACATACAGTAGGAAGCAGATCCGCTACAGTACTATGCTAAAGCTACATGAGGAATGACAACTTACAATTTACAATGTGTAATTCCTAAAACAAACCAACCTGATCACAAACATTCGCCACTAACATTTGGTATAACAAGGTTTCATAGTGGAAATTTTGTTTCAGATTCCTGGTTGCCTCAAAGAATTAATATTCCTTCCACAAATAGTAATGCAAATTACATGTTAGCTGCAAGCTGATTAATCTGTCCCCCCTCTGCCCTTAGCTTAAATTGAATGCATAAAGAAAAAGATTGATCACAGGCAGGACATGGTGATCTGATGGTCTAAAATAGCTGTACCACTGTCTGCTCATTGCTAAGCTTTACTGATTCTACTGATAGGAACTGATGAGAAGAATAATGCCAGCAAACATTATTTCATAAGCCAAAAACCCATTATAGAGGATATATTATAGAGACCATATATATTAAAACTTTGCTGACGTAGTCAAAAGAAATTTGTATTTATATTCTTTCGGAGGCACCTATAATCAAATGATGGCCCTTTCCAATTGTATGAATTTTTGCAAAATTACACTTTCCATAACCTTGGTCTCAATAGGATACAGAGGGTGCAGTCTTTCCTAATTCATACTGGATGAACGCTAGCATTTATTTGTTCTATAATTCATATAATTCAATGTTAAACCTACCCCTTGTGCTCATTTCCTCTCAGGATTCTGTAGGTTTTGAAAAGACCTATTCTCATTGTTTTTCTCAGCATACACAATAAATGTACTTACCCAGTGTCCGTCCAGTGTAGCCAGCACTTCTTTCCCAAGTTTTATTTTCCCAGATACTTGATTTACACTGTCACTGCTGCCTAAAAATGGCTTTAAAAATAATCCAGTTATTATCTTGGCAAATTAAACAGTACCAGCACAATCATCAAAAGTGGCATAAGGCACCGTGGAAATACTACAGTTTGTAATAATTTAAATTGTTACATGATCCTAGATAAAAAAAAAACTGGATTCAGGTTTTTAGATGTGGCAAAATTTGTGTACAATTAAAATTTAGGCAATTTTTGTACAATTAGGCAATTTTACTGGATTTTCTGCACAAGTTGGAGATTTTAGAATGGTACTTGCCAGTTTCATGAAGTCCTGTAAAGTTCACATGAATTAAATCTGTGGGTTTACTAAAGGTTTTGCTCAAATGTAATTCACAGTTCACATCACGAGTCATCTTCTTACTTGTTTCATATTTGTCCTAGGTTCAAATATTTCATCTGGCCCCATTTAAATGTGTATTTGCAGCACTAGACTACTATGCCAGTACAAACAGCTCATTGCTGAGCATTGCAAGGAAGGTATAATGAGCACCACACCAGGCCTTTCTCCCCAGAGGAAGGCAATAAGACCTCTCAGACTGGGCAAGTCTCTTCTGCGGCTCTGTATTCTGAGGCTGCCAGCCACCGCTGCAGTATCACCTCAGCAAGAGCAAAATATGAAGGAGGGAAAGCAGTCTAACTTATTCATGGTAGAATTCCCTTTGCAGCACAAATGTGTCAGATCTTCACCTATGTCTTCAAGCTTTAAACAGATTGAATAGCAGACTGGGGAAAAAACATTCTAGCTGAGCAAACTTCCAATTACCTTCAGCTTGAATTCAAGAACAGCACTGTATCCTGTTTTCTCACAGGTGATGTTTATTTGGCCTCCAAGCTCCAGGGTCATCGTACCATAAAGAATTCCTAGAAGGGAACTGTGCATTAAAAAGACTCTTCATATATTAATGGACATGAACACAACACAATGCAATCTTATAGAGAAAAAGCACAATACAATTCATTAGAGTGTGAAACAGAGTGAAACATTAGAGCAAAGGGGATTTTTTTTTAATTCCGGAGTCAGGATGTTAAAACCCTTTTAACAAAGTTAAAAGTTCCAACAGTTGAAATTCAGGTCAAACTTGAAATGAACAGCAGGAGGAAGAGGATAGATACTATACGCAACTAAGCAATACTGTAGCTATCTGAAAAAAGTGGAACAGATCTACCTTTGCAATGTGCATATGGCATATTCATTATGTAATCCTCTCCTCTGTTCAGGAAAGTGAGTCTGGCTTCTCCATCCAGTATGGCAGATAAGGAGTTACCTGCAACAGGAAATGAGAAGATAGCCTTATTAAGATGTAAGAGAAATATTTAAAACATGTACTGGAAGTGTACCTGGATTGCAGCAGCAGATCACAGTTTAAGTTAACATCACTCATGTATCACTGCATGTGAAATGTGTTAACAAATTACATGAATGTAAACATACATCGGTTCAGACTTAAAGGACTACAAAAATGAGAATTGGACAACAAAGGAGTAGTTAATCCACTTATTAGGTGGGTAAGCAATATTGCTATTTATCCAGTGTTTTTCCTACAACTGTGATGTACATACACGGCATGTTTCTGAAATTCAACTGGCAAGACAAATAAAAAGTAAACAGGCCTAATAATTCAATTTGATAAATAAAGACATGCATCACCAGTACGTTAATGGAAATAACCAATTTTTAGTAAAGGACACAGTGGACCATTGTGAACTTATTACATTTTTCAGAAATTGCACAAATAATTGCCATATAGCAAAATAAAAAATACTGACAGATAGGCATAACGATCTAAAGAGGATTTCTACGTATTTCAGAAAGCGATTGAAATTACAATGACTATTCACATCTTGGTGTGATTTGAAGGGAAGCGGGCAGAAGACTGCCATGTGTGCACACAAACACAGACGTGTTTCAAATGCACTCACCATAAAACTTTGACTTGGCCAGGATGCTGCCACTGAGGCAAAACCCATCTTTTCTGTTACTTACATAGAAGGCAGACACAGGAGGGTGATGGGATACCTGTGCAAAAGAACAC
The DNA here is from genome assembly GCF_040954835.1 of Lepisosteus oculatus. Taxonomy (NCBI): domain Eukaryota; kingdom Metazoa; phylum Chordata; class Actinopteri; order Semionotiformes; family Lepisosteidae; genus Lepisosteus; species Lepisosteus oculatus. Next base: position 21,232,496 of record NC_090702.1, on the reverse strand, counting down.
ATTGTGATCACAGACTTCAACACCGTCCCAGAATCATCACACAGCCTGGTCATCAAACAATTCTTCTTTCCTCCAGCTCCACTGGCATATGGTAACCACTGGTTACCAACTCCACTGGTAACCACATCACCTTTGGTCCCTTTCAATCATATACATGTAGTTTAGAATAAACTTACAAATGTCTCTAACACCCACAACTACACAATGAAACATTTCTTGGTGTACACCTTACCTGTTCACCAATATAGAATGTTTTGCTATTGGTTTTTGGATGAATCCATAGACATCTGTATGTTTCACCAATAATGGGATTATAAGGTTTCTTGAGGCCCTAGAAAAAAAAGGGAATAAAAAGGATATAAATCCAAAGATCTAGAAACAGAAAAAGCAGGTTACCCAATAAAAACATTATGGATAACGCACACAGCACATGTATCAATACTCTTTACTGGAAGCCCTTGAAAGCCCCTCATACAAATACAGCACACCTTCAGGGATTCATTAAAAATATGAAAAGTATCAACCACAACCACAAGAGTAAAGCATCTGCAGTTTATTAACAGCAAAAATATTAACAGCAGTTCTGATAATTCATCCATCCCTCATCAGTGAAACAAAATGTTCATTACCATCTGAAAAGCGAAAGGACTTCTTCTCTAAAGAAAGTCTCAAACATTTCAAAAATTGGTGAAAAGTACAGACATAATTATATTATATACATGCATTGGTAAAATGTCCTTGAATTTCACAGGATCTTTTAAGATAGTAACAGAAACAGAAACAGAGATTATATCATGTTTTTTGGGGTGAGAGTATACTACAAGGGCGCTCACCCTGCAGTACATGTGGGTCCTAATGCCCCACTATAGTGACGGGGACACTATACTGCAAACAGGTGCCGTCCTTCGGATGAGACGTAAAACCGAGGTCCTGACTCTCAGTGGCCATTAAAATCCCAGGGCGCTTCTCGAAAAGAGTAGGGGTGTTACCCTAGAATCCTGGCCAAATTTCCCATAGGCCCTTACCAATCATGGCCTATCTATGGCCAATATATGAATTGGCTTCATTACTCTGCTCTCCTCCCCACTGATAGCTGATGTGTGTTGAGTGTTCTGGTGCACTATGGCTGCCGTTGCATCATCCAGGTGGAGCTGCACATTGGTGGTGTTCCCCATTACATGTAAAGCGTTTTGAGTGGAGTGTCCAGAAAAGCGTAAGCAATTATAATTAAATTATTATTATTAAATAAAACAAACATAACAAGCATAACTATATCTATATCTATAGCATAACTAAATGATAAAATACATCCATCCATCCAATGTATCCAATGCCTCTGAGCTCATAAACTGTTCTCTGTATAAGCATATGAGGGCTTATTTTGTAAATCCACTGTTGTCTTTTATATCTTTGTGAATTATCAATATAATTTCAGTCTTGACTACATCCTCCTAATAGCATTGGAGCTGTAATGCACTAATGTTTTTAATTCTCAGACTGGTATCTGACTTGCTATTTACAATTTTTCCCTGTAAACATGAAACATCATTTTTCTATATTGCAGGTCCCCTGAATAAGGGGGTCTATTAAATGATAAAGAACAACACTAATAATTAGTAATTATTAACACTCTCAAACAAAAGCAATTCAGCGTGGCAACTAAAGGGATGTGATAAGAGAACGGGAGGAAATTCTACATTTAAAAAAATTACCTTTGGCTTTTTGTAAAATCCAGACAAATACCACTTCACAACTTTTTTCATTCGGTTGTATGCATTTTCTTCCACAGCAGCTCTACAAACAAAATCCATGACAAATCAGTTTTAATTATTGTATCACTGTTCTTGCTTGCATTTAGCTAAACTTTGTGAAACCCAATACACATTTTCATGAATATTGTGACATGGAATGGTTAGCTAACACAAAGCAAAAGTAATAAATCATTATAGGCGCTAGCCGCTTTTACGAAATGTTAAATATATTAACTATACCAGCTACCCCACTTTCTGTTCCTCAGAATTTCTGACACACAAAACCCACCCTGTATTCAGCTTCATTGGTATGATCCTTTCCATAGCTAACAACATAGGAAAAAGCTTTTTCTATATGCCAGTGCACATACTGCGCTTAATGGAGAAGTTATTTATAAGAGTGCGAAAAATGGAGAAGAGCAGCATTTTTGATACTGTAAAGATTCCTTCAAAACATCCCATATTCCATTTATAATTATGATTTTTCCATATGGTCTATTTATAATTTATGTTTCAATTAGAGCAATATAAAAGCAACTAGACAAAACTAAACTATCCTGAATTTCAAGTACATTCAGAACTAGATCTGAACAGACATTAATACAACTGATCATAACTTACTTTTTTATATATTGGGGAATACAACAGGTAAAAGACAACAGGCAACAACCATGAGTGGGGTTATCACTACTCAACTAAGCAGTAAGGAATAGCAAACATGTGAAGCCCTTCTATGTTTAGTTTTATTCTAATTAATGCCTTAAATACAGCAGGTTGTGTACGGTAAGGACTAAACAAATGTTTATGTTATTTATTAATCAAAGATCACAAAACACTCGGGGGATGCTGGTATCCTTGCTAATAAAAGCAATTATATTGTCAGCAGTAATTTCATGGTATCCTTACTCAGTGTGCACTCTCTGATCAAGAGAAAGAGAAACCTCTTTATCATCGTGAGCAGAAAATTGAAGAGAATCTAATAAGAGGTGATGTGACATTTCTGCCTAGGGTTCAAATATATCAATGAATCCTCCTTATTACAGACAACGGACAGTCTTAATTTGGTTATTTTCCAACATAATGCTATTGATTTAGTTTTTGAATGCAACTAATTTAGATTTTGTGTTCATTAATACATCTGATATAATAATAAGCAAATACACTGGAATGTATTTTTCCAACTTTTCAGCTAAAATTATTTTAGCCAATGCTGAAAAAGTTTGGAAAATCATTTTTTCTTATCCCTGGGAAGGCTGTTTCATACAAACCCTGTACCACCACATACTTGAACGTGATAAGGCAATTATTCGTATTTGCAAAAATTTAAAGTGCTTGTTTGAATGTTTGGTAAAGGAAGCTGAGTGAACAACAGTACGTTTATAAAATGACTACTGTATGTATTCAGGTGTGGTTTAGCCACAGACACCAGCTGGGCACAGAGTGTAGCCCACAGATCAGTTCGAATTCACTCAAAAGATCAAGTTTGGACCCAGTATATGCGGTAATGAGAGCACATTACTGGAATGTCCCCTTGACATTTCCATCTCTGCTGGTGGGACAAACAGCTGTGCAGCCATTGGCTTCCTGTCACTATTTATCTATTTATCTTTCAGGGAAATAAGGCATCTTAATTTATACACACATCTACGATTCTAAGTATCTCATGTTTGATAAGGCTAATAAAGAATCCCAGTTGCTTAGCTTTTCAAAACTTGAACTCAATAACTGGTGCTGCTAACACAGAAAGCAACAAGAAGTTTCTTTAGATTTTAACTGACGACAACAAGTGTCCCGGACGCAGAAGTCTGTTTTCTCAGAAGACTACAGACTGTATTTCTGCTATCCATTAGGGTACGGAAGTACTCACTCAGAGAGGAAGTCTGCATGGTAGTAGTAATCGGAAAGCTTGTCCAGGAAGGAGCGAGGCTCCAGGATGAAGGTGGGCAGCACTACCTTGGATAGGTCCATGCCTGGACGAACCTGCTTGAGCAATGTCCATATCAGACTCTTGTTTTCCTCTGACACTGTCTCTGTCTGTGAAGCCTCTCCAGCCTGTGCACGATACAAAACCAGAAAACTATAGATGGAGAAGCAGCAATTGTGTATTGTACCCCACCAGCACAGAACATCATTTAATCTTCTGGAATCGGATTTTCTTTTACTGCTTTAGGTTCTATTGAGTTTCAGTTTCAGTTGTGGTGACTGATAAATAGTAGCAGCACTGCACTGAGTTTTGAATGATTTCTTTAGCTTAGTGACTATACTGTGTTTGTGTGCACTATACTTAGCGTGTTAACCTGCCATCCTCAATCAGAACCACAGACATTCACCATCTTTCCAGAAGAAAGTGAAAACCCATCTTTTCAGGATGTACTGTACCTATCTCCACATGTTTGTGACCAACCCTCCTTACTGACTATGCTCTTATGGTACTTCTTCCTGTCTGAAGCAAAACTGAAGCTTCTTAGCACCGTGTAACATCCAAGCACTTAATTAATGGTGTGCTTACTGTTTTATGCATTTTTATTATATTTTATGCTATTTGGGGCTATTTAAGCATCCTTTGCATTGTAATGAGGTGTGATTGTAAGTCGCTTTGGATAAAAGCGTCTGGGAAATAAATGCATGTAATTTAAATGTAATTGATGTTTCAAATAGTGAAATGTGGTTGATGAGTTGAGGTGCTGGTTAAATGTAAACTTCACCCAGCTGAGTGGGCCTCGACAAGTGCTAATTAAAAAGCATCCATTTTAATCAACCTGAATCCACCGTAAGCTCACTGAAGCCACATTAAGTCTGTAATGTACTCCATTTTTTACAGAACCATAAGATGTATGAAGTCACAAGTCTTTGAAACAGTTTTGATGTTCTGCACAGAATATAATACAATTTCACTGCTGAGCATTGTTGGATGACGAGACAGAAATGATTTAAGAATGGTCTTTCTTATACTGATGGCTTGACATTATTTTCTAAGATAACGTATTCCTCAAATTTTAAGACTAAAATCTTAATCCATTATTCCCCTTTTCCAGAAAGAAACAAGTGCAACCTTGAAAAATGTCTGATTTTCTGCACTGTAAATGAGTTTAAAATACCTCAGTTTAGCTTTCTTCTGTGTCAATTCAAATTTTACAACTTACTTAAATCACAATCGTGTTTTTATTCTAATAGATGAAGGTAATGCACAGTTCAATAGTTCAATCATGAAAGGAAACCGTTCTGATGAACATACTGTAATAATGCACAAAGCTGAGAGAAAAGGACCAATATTCTGGAATAGGAAGACATTCTTAGATCTTCATGCTTTCATCAATCAAGACTCACAAAGTATTGAAATGAAAACACAAAGAAAAAAATAAAGCGGTAAGAGGGATTTGAGATAATATAATGGATTTAAACCTGACATTTTAATTAATCACTTGTCCATCTATTCTCCTGATTAATTGCACTATTAATTGGAAATGGTATGCAAACAGCAGTTTATATTCCCATATCTGATAAAAAATAAACAGATGATCTGACTGCTCATTATAACAGACCTTGGGAGGACACATTATTCAAATTTACTTCAGGATGAGAAGAAAATCAAATAAAAGTAAGTGCCAGTGGCATTCCTATTAATTAGCAATTAGACCATGTCTCAGTTTTTCCATTTCATACCCATTATTCACATTCTCACTCATCTGAAATTCCAACAACTATTTTTTGTGTCAGCAAATGGCAGAAAGTTTCTACCCCACAATTGTACAATGTACGTTCAAGGAGCTTTCTTCTTATTTCATGAAGACTTTACTATTCATGTGCATTACCAGATCCATCTCTTTTCTTTACATTTCTCTTCATTATGGGTAGATTTCTATTCAGTTCTGCCTGGTCCCCACGTAAAAGGTGTCCAACAGGCCAGCAAGTCTACAGTATATCCTAATGCAGTTCATCTAAAGCCAGTAAGTGGGATCTAGACAGATCTTAAGTACAAATGTAGAGCAAACCCTCATACACATTCATACAATACTGCATCAAAAGATCCTATGTGTTACATTAGAGGTATTCAACCCTGGTGCTGGACAAACCCAGTCTTATAGCTTAAACATCCAATTTATTGAAGGTTAGGAAAATTTGAAATAACTGATTAAGGAAGAAGCTTCTTCAATTAAGCAAAGTCTGGTCTTTGAGAGCTAAAAGGTATTCTGATGTTATTTCAGAATGATCTCTAAAATGACTATACCTAATTATATTATTACTGATTTGCCTTAGCAGATGCACTTATCCAGGGTTAGTTATGTATAAGGTGTCTAAAGAGATCACAGTTAAACTGTTCCAAGGTTGTCAAAACGCATTTTATGGTTACCTATAAAATATGCTATATAGTAGTTCTCTAGGACCAGGGTTGGAGACCCCTGCTTCACACACTTTACTAATACATAATCCATTGATCCCATCATAAAACACTGATTTTGTTTCAAAGCATTTTCAGTCGTTTTAATGCTGAGAAACAATAGTAATACTGTTTATGATGCTTCAAGATGAATTAATCAGCAAATACACCTGTGAACCACTGAAGCACAGTGAACAGAAGCCTCTTTTAGCTATAATGTCTGTTTGCTCAGCTTAAAGCCTGCACTGGACAAATGCCTTAGTAATATGAGCACAAGGGTTACAGATTCTCCTTCATTTCAAGAGGCAATTTTAAATAAAGTACAGTAGACATATTCCTTTGTTTAAAAACTTTTTTGTTTTGTAATTTTTGTATCATCTTATTCATAGCAAATGACTCATTTATGTATTAAAATAACACCCATTTCATTTAAATCTCCATTTCATCTCACCTATAAGGTTCTGCATGGCTTCGCGCTCCAGTACCTGTCTGAACTATTATCGCCCTACTCCCCACCTCGCAACCTTCGCTCTTCTAATTCTGGTCTCCTTACTGTCCCCAAGCCGGTCTACATTGTATGGGTGACAGGGCCTTCTCCTGTTATGCCCCCAGGCTCTGGAACTCTCTGCCCAAGGATATCAGAGAGTCACCTTCTCTAAACTCCTTCAAATCCAGACTCAAAACCCTCTTCTTCAGAAAAGCCTTTACTTAACTGGTCCATTCATCACCCCTCTGCTCTTCTTAGTACCACCATCCACGGTCTCCTCTATATATTGTAATTGTGTTTTATTTTGTGTATTCTTCTTATTTATTGTTGTATTCTTCTTATTTATTGTTATTGTCATCCTGTAAAGTGCTTTGAGAAGCCACCTTTAGCGCTATATAAACACATCTTCCAACCTCACTACACCCAGTACACTAGTATTTTCAACATAATGGCAGCTTTAAAGCATTTGTATTCATACCCTATGCATGCCCTGTATCCCTGATGTTCTGAGATTAATTAATCAGATCAGAATTACGCAGTAGGCTTTCTTAATTAAATGAGGGCAGTTAAGGAAAACCAAATGATATATTTGGATGCAATTGCATAGGCTTCTAAGAACTTGAACTCCTTCTTTTGCAAATAAAGACACCTTTGGAAAGATTAAGGTGTGGTCTGAAATACATCTCACCCTCTAAATTTGTTTAATTATAGAGATTAGGATCAGGTGATATTTTAATTAATGCTGTAGCACTCTCATGATGTAAGATAGGCAGGTACTGTACATACTGCATATTAATGATACACTTAGGGATGAAATGACCACCCCCTTGGTTATCTAGGATAATAAAGATCCACATTATCGTAGCTTTTGGATATTACACCACTATTACAATAATAAATGTGTGTGGCAAGGGACCTGTGCAGACTCATCTTGGTCAGGCCCAAATCTCCTGGTGTGTGGCCTGTCTCACCTCTCCCAGCTCCTCGTGGGACTGCTCCACATAGGTAGTCTCTCTCAACATGTCATTCGGCTCCAAATCCACGTACGAGTCGTCCTGCCTCTCAGAGGTGTCAGAGTCGCTCTCCTCACTCTTCTCCAGCCCGTCGTTGTCCGACTCCTCGTGGTCCTGTTCGTTCTCCCGGTCCGACTTGTCAGAGTAGAGGTCGCTGTCCTTGAAGTGGTGCCGTTCAATTTCGCTGTCATTGAACCTGTGGCACATATAAAGAGGGAAAATGTCTCAGATATGATTCTTTAATTTTCAGAGTGAGTTTATATCAGTAGAAAGTGTGATTCTCACAAATCAGATTAAAACTGACTGAATCAGATTCACTGACTTGGTATAATTAAATTCTAACATAGTAAAAAATTTGAATTTCAAGCTATCACAACTATAAGGCAGAATTTTGATAATACTGTTACTGCCTTGGTCTTAAGGGAGTTCAACAGTCGTAAACACTAAATCAAACATGAGCTTCTATTATATGTAATATTTAAAAACACAAAAGATATTAGTATACTAAAAAAAGGTATACAGTACATGAATAAATACTCAGCACCATAAATTGTACTTTGAAAGTACAGTCTCTTTGTCAAGTACACCGGCACATTCATCTGTTGAAGTACTAAAATATTGCGTTCAGTATTTGCACACTGTATGTGAAAATTTTCAAGCATCATACAGTATATTACAGTATGAGCTTTTTACAATGTCTCATACATAGTATACACACGCAGGAGGCATATATGGTTCCTCAATATATAGTTATAATTCTAATACAAATGAATTAAGTATAATAGAATGTGCTGAAGTTATTCCGCAGTTTTCTAGTTAGAGAAGAGTCATTTAGGAAATTAATAACATCTGAGACTTTTGCCTCAGATGCTAAAACAAACAAAATAATAAAAAGTAAAAAAAAAAACAAGGATTTTTACTTTACAAGGAAATACAATCAAGAAAAAATATACACAGTAGCATATTTGAGCTATTTTCTGGCAAATGGAGTAGAACAGGTTTTGCACACTACTGTGAAAGGGTGAACTGAAGATGTGTTTTCTTCAATTACATGATCACACACTGAATGCATACGGAATGGCATGACTACAGGCGACAAGGGCGAGCTCTCTCACGTGAAGTTCTCGGTGCCAGGCAGGTTGTTGGCCCGCAGCAGGCTGTACAAGTTGACCTGGGAGTGCTCTCCGGTGGACCCCAGCTCGTGCTCTTTCCCCTCCCTGATCATAGTGCGCTTCAGCAGGCTGGAGCACTTCAGTGCCAGCTCCAGGGCATCCATCCAGCACCGCCCTGCGCGCACAGCACAGCAGATCAGACAGCCAGCCCCTCGCCGACGTGCACAGTCAGGACCGAGCGGACACCCTGTCGCCGAACTCCAACAGAGATTTCAACCGGTGTAACAACTTTAATGGTTATTATTACAGCTTATCTTGGATATTGTGCACTCCTTAATTTACATTGATCTGAATGTTCAAAAACATGACCACAACAAACGCAAGGTTAACTATGGATAAACAACCAATGTAAAGTACTACATTCAAACTACTGTATAGCCAAACTGGTTGTAAATACATACCTTATTTAATCAATAAGGTAATGAATTTAATGTGGAAGGACAAAAAATGAAATTCCAGGATGATGTAACACTACCTAGGCTGTGGATGAAGTCACGCAACCGTGAGGTCTGATGTCCCAGACCAGTTTTCACTGCCACCATGATTTGCTCTTTGACATCCTTACCATCAGATTCAGAAGCAGCCCGGAAAATGAGGTGACTGCTGGGTAAAGGCTGAGTAATGGAGCCCACAGCTTCTCCTTTGGGGCCCTAAAATGAAAGTTTATCTTTCAGACTAAACAAAAAGAGACTATTTCATTGTAAATTCTGGCTGTACAGTTTCTAAGCTTCTAGTAAGTAAGATTGCTGTCTAATTTCCTACAGCATTTCTTACAGCATTTATTTGCAACATACTTACTGGGTATGAATACATTTGAATATTGCATATTTAGAAAAATGTGCTGATATTTGTGCTGATCTGTTTTTCATTCGCCATTCATTCATACAACAAATGCTGTGGACACACTTAAATTATGTTTTTGCTATAACCAACTTTTGGTTATATCGTATCAAAGACATTAACTGATTTAGAGTAAACTGTGCATAATCTTTAAGATGATACTTTTCAGCAACCCTCCATCTTTCTCCCATTACGTGCAAAACAAATTTTCAGGACTGTCCCTGCTTGACTGAAAAATGCAGCTGAACAGAACGACTTGGAAGGGTGAATAGGCCTCAGGCTGCATCATACTGCCTGATTTTCGCTGAGCGAATGTGAGGCAAAGATCAAGGCCAGGTGTTTAGCTGAGTGAGACAGTGGTGGGAATTGGGCTCACCTTGACAGCCCAGATTGACTGCTCCAGTGGGTGGAAGAGCTTGAAACAGAAGCCGTCCTTCTTGGATGGCCGCTCAATGAGTTCGCAGGCATTGAGCAGCACTGTCCCCACCCACTGGCCATTTTTCGGGGTCTTGTAGATCAGCAGGACCCCTGGCTTCAACACACACCACAGCTTTGTCCAGCTCTTCAGTGTCCCCCGAATCTGCAACAGAACAAAGATTTCAAGCTTTTCTTATTTGGTTAAAACAAACACCATTTAGTCATTCCTTTGTACTGGGGCCGCCTGTACACCATTTAAAATTTGACCCACTGATGAAGAAAGCTAGATGAAAAATAACTGTCGTCCCATCTTATTATCAAATCTCTTGTCACCCATTTTGGCTTTTTTGCAGTTTACAGTATGTACCAGCATCCTGGTGCTGATGCTTAAAGGAGGGTTCCAGAAAAAGGACTAGTTTCTAGATGCCTCAAAATGTAGAACAAAACTCTTTTTTCTGTCCCATGAAAGACCACCCCACAGATTTTAAAGCTGGACATCAAATACACATGGGATAAGCAATTACATTCCACATCTCAATGTCTGATACATCAGTACGCATTATTGCTGTATTACCTAACCGCACTCAGCATTTTTATAATCTTTTCTCATTAAGGACTACCTGACTCTATCTGATCTGACACAAATTCAAAATGGCAAAGGACTGACAAAATCCTCATTCTTTTTACTGCTCCATGCTCTAAACTGGTTAGAGAAAGCAACTTTTCTGAGACAATAGAACGCAGAAAGGTATTAAGATAATTAAATTATGCTAGTTTTCATGTTTCCCCTTTGCTGACAAACACTTAAATACACTCCGGGTGAAGTAATTGAAAGCAGATGAGCGTAACGTATGTAGTTTTTCTCCTACTACAGGGGGAGACTAGAAAAAGAACTTTAATGCATGGTAACGTAATACTCCAATTTTCCATGCCAGATTTACACACTCCAACTTACTTCATACAATAAATGGTTTGGCTCCTTGTCTCCTTTTGTGTTACAAAGGTTTAAGGAGGACATTAATGTTTATTAAGAGCAGCTTTGTTTGCAGTTTTATATTAATGTAGCATTCTGACCTTCAACCAGTCTGCCATGACAATAACTGAAGGATCTGTAATTGTGCTGAGTAACTCTTTAGTAGCTCTCTTCTTTTCTTCCCTGTAGTTCTTCTTCTGGACCTACAACAAACACAAACAAGAGATCAGAGCAACACGTACACTGTTGTGCAAAAGCCTTTGACAACTGAGATTCACAGACACAAACAGGACGCTAGAAGACCATCATTAATCTACTGAGAACCTAGTGTGGCCATTTTGAATGTTGCTGGTACAGCTTAGTTTGGATGAGAAGTAAGCATTTACAGTAGCACTGTTTAATCCACATTGACCAGAGCCTTGGGATTCTGAATTGCAACTGAATCAAAATTTAGGATTGTATGTTAAGCGGGAAATATGAAGTACCCAACCCTACGTTATGCATTGCAAAATACAGGTCTATCTTACAAAAGAATGACTGAAATATAAATTTACCACAGAATTGTGCTTCAGCAAAATGAATGATAAACATTAACTGAAATGAGTAGAACAATGCAAAGTGTCTCAAACCTTTGCACATGCGATGTATACAGAATAGAAGACACAATTATTCATCTGAAACAATACAGTATCTAATTGTAATTCATTCTCCTTCAACAGCTGTGCACTTTGAGGTGATGTATTTTTTCTGCATCAAAACATATAATACAGCTAAGGATATAAATGTTTTGATTGTAAGGGAGGACTGGTTAGCTGTATACGATACATTACAGGTACAGTGTAAATGAGACACTTTAAAATACATTTTTGTGAATGACTACTTTGCATCACTATTATGTGATAAATGGTTCCCTTTCTTATTTATTTATACAGATCGTGAAAACACTAAACCTCCCAAAATATTTTAAAAGGCTGATAAAGACAACTGTAGAAACAATGTTGTTTTTAACAAAGCCAAAATAATCATGAAATAATTTATTCTTAAATGTAGCTTTACACATATAATAAATGTTTTTTAATAGCTAGAAGGAAGATATTTAAAGGTGCAGAGAAGTAATGACAGAAGTCAATTTAAAATCTCTGCTCCACGTCCTAACCCTCAAATATTATAGAAAATTACTGTGATCTGTAACTATAGGCTGAATTATTGGATTTGGCAGGCAAATCATCCATTTCTAGACTGCTTGTGCTTTAATCCATCATCAATTGGCCCTGAAAACATAAAACTCAGTGAAAATGTCATGGATGCAGCAAAATAACCATGTAGTGAAAGAACACTATGCCATCCAAAGAAGCTAAGTTTGGTGTACAATGTAGCTTTTAAGTAAACCTCAAATAATTAATTCCTGAATTTGGTTCATCCTTCCTTCGAAACACCCATTAAGTCTTTTTTTCATCGTTGTTGCAATGTAACTACTAACACTGAGAAAATGTCTTCATTAAAAACAAAACACGAAGAACGTAAACCATGTTTTAAATGTCCTTGCCTTGAGAGATTCCTTTTTCGTAAGCTTGCTCCCAGAAGAGGAGACATCCTTGTCAGAGCCATTGTAAAGCTTTGATTCCGACTGCAAAGAAACAATTAACCACCAGTTCAGCTCTGCACAGTGAAAATATATTTTGCCATGTTTTTAAAGTACTATTCATTTTAAAATACGTTAGGTATTGTCTAAACGTACTGTATGTTCAGTTTGTGTGTATGAATAAGTAAAGTGGCAGGGATAATCAGAGACAAGAACTAATGCAATTTTAATCTGAAGCAGAAAACAGATCAACTTTGAGACTTTCAGAGAAAATGTTTCCTTCATAGCTCTATAGGCTCTTTAGCTTAGAAAATCTATGCATATAACCTTGGTACATTATACCCAGTGTGATAGCATAATGATTCTTAAAATCACACTATTAATAGGAAAGTAAAGAGTTCTATGTTCATTTTAAAGGTAGCATCCCAAATGTTAGGCTCTAGAACACAGAAAAGTAGAGAACAAGAGATTAAGAGGAGTGTATCCAGACATCTTTGTTGATTAGGCTAACAAGATATATTATTAACACTGCTCACTGTAAAATGCAATTTATACTTAATTAACAGATGACAGCTTCCATTTTCCCCATTTTGATTATATCCATTGTCAAGGTTATGAAGTGACAAAGACAACATTTTATGAAGACTTTTATGAAGACGTCTAACAAAAAGACTGGCATTTGCTCTTTTACAGTATATGAACTCCCAGTCTACAGCCTATGGAACTGTAAGGCAAAAATATGGTCATGAACCAGCTGTATTTTCTATAAAATAATCATATAAAACTGTTGTTTAAAATAAAATGCTATTTAAATAATTTCTTAAATATTTTTTAACTTTAGATAAAAAAATGTTAATGTAACACTAATTATTTTCAGACAAAATATATCATATCTTCACAAAAAAACAGTGTTTAAAAATGCTAGTGAAGTGGCAGCAAGAACATGAAAATTAACATAAAATTATAAATATTTAACCTTAATATGTCACTTTATAAAATAGAGAATAGCGAAAAGGCTTTTAAGTTACATGCTCTTACTGCTTCAAGTGATTACATTAGAATTTGAAGTTGCTAAAGAAGTGGCCCAATATTTTTAGTGTCTATTATTTTAAAGTGTCTCTTCTGAAACTGGGCTGATACATTTTTAAAAATTGTATTATTTTACAATGATGAGAATGTTTGTGATAAATTCTTAAACTTCTCACATGAAGCCATTGAACACTTTAACATTATAGCCATTAGCAATTAACACCATATTCCATGCAAGTTAAACACGTTTACACATTTTTATTTCTAGTACAAACATTGATTATTATTTTGTATTAACATTTTTATCCAGCTAGGAAATACATTTACATCTCAACATCTAAAAAGCACTGTCATATCTACTGCCCTCCTTAGCATAGTTCAGGTAGTTAGTGTGATTCTAAAATAATGTTACTTCAGAGGAAGCATTTATGGTGTCTGGTGATTGATCAATCAATTGGCAATGTTTTCACTGAAATTCTGTGAATAAATTAATCAATCCATCCATCCTTCCAGTTCAGAGCTGAGGAGGAGCCGAAGCCTAATCCTGGCAAGCAATGTGCATAAAGCAGGATACACCCTGGATGGGGTGCTAGTCCATCGCAGGACATACACAGCTACACAGACACACACACTCACACCAGGGTCAATTTTCCCAGAAGCCAATTAACCTACAGTACCAGTATGTCTTTGGACTACAGGAGGAAACCAGAGCACACAAACACAGGGAGAACATACAAACATAATTTGTGTAATGTACTGTAGATTAGTACTGCCTGCTGAAGTAGTACTGGTATAACAAGGTATTGTATGGCATTTGATTGCATTACATTTACTGATTTATGTAGAGTAGACACAGGGACATTTTGTAAGGATTAAAAATGAGTGGGATGGGAATCTAAGGTTAGAACTCGGGGTGGGATTTCAATTGAAACACAGTAAATGTTTCAAAGTGAGGAACTGTTGCAGGGCAAGTTAACTCTGGAGAAACAGACTAAGTGAAATGCCAGCACAGACTCTGGATTGCAGATGAAACATGCAGGTAAATAAATGACAATAATTAATTAATTAAATAAATAATTAAATAAAAAAAGCTCGGTATGGGCAAGAGATACAGTATTGTTTATGACTGTTCCTCAGTTTAAATCCTAGCTGAATTCCCCAGTAAAATTTTCCAGTTTTAAATAATTTTAGTTGAAAAAAGTGCCTAAGGCTTTAATATAAAGTAAAATGCCTAAAGCTTGAATTTGTTTTTAAAATGGAAAAGACAGATGTACAGTATGTACTTTTTAAGTTTTAGCTTATATAGTGTTTTGCAGACTTTGCAGGTTAAAATACAAAAGTGGGTATGCTCAATTGACAATACTTCCTAAAATAAACTATAGTCATACCATGAATATTAAACATAAAATGTTTTTTTCCCTTTAAAAAAGAAACTGATGACGTTCTGAAAAAAAAACATTCTTTAGTCTTCAGAACAATGATCCAATAAAATTGCTAAAACTGTAAATGCTTTTTGCAGTGTCCACAAAGATAGTTGTCTTATATTTGCAAAGCCTGTGTCCTCCAAAACTGTGCTAGGATAAAAAAGCTACTTCAGAAATTGTATACAAGGATACAGCTACAGTAGATGTCAGTCATATCAATAAAAAGATTTCCAGAATAATCAATTTCAGTGCTTCCAACTGGGGTGGCAATGGGGTGTGATAATCAGACACTCACCTGGTCATACACTGAGCAGGACGACAACGTTTGTCCTTACGTATAATATTGTCTTTCAGATTATTTTTTTCTACAGTGACTGTGTTTCAATCCGAAGGCCTGGTGTAATACTATACAAAATTTCATATTACTGTCCTTTCTGATTAACGACTAGCTGTTTCTGCTCCATCCCACCCTTCATTCTGCTGTATATCTGTATATTGCTTATAGTTTATAGTATGTGATATCATTTCACATGATGCCTTGGAATTGATGGCTTTAATGAAAAATTACAAATTAAAGTTTTTATGACTGTTGTAATTCACTGAATAAATTGCACATAATTGAAAGGCAAAGGTAACAAATCTTACTAGATTAATTAACAAGGAAATAGGAACTAAGATCACACAGCAGAACTTCCTCCTTGGGAAGCAGTACATAAATCCTAGAAAATGGTAGTGCAGGTGTGACTCAATAGAATTTACGAATGTACTGTACAACAAATGTGCTGTTTCACGTTTATTTTATAAAATGTGTCCCAAACCACTACAATTTAAAAATAAATACAAATTATGCAATTCATACCTTGCTTTTAGACATGGAATGAGTGGAGTCTTCTTTGAGCTGTAAGACATCGTCTTTTCCCCTGTCAAAACCTGCAAAAAGCAAACATACAGAGCTGTGAGGCAACAGTGAATCTCATGGGCTGCATGTATAAAAAGGGCACATTGTGACCTGACAACTGATCACAAGGGGAAACTCCACAGTGTTTTCCACATAAGTGTGAAAAATACAATATTTGTTAATTTCGTAGAGATGAAGATGAAAAACAATCAAATTGTTACTGCAATACTCGTATATGAAGAAAACTGTATGAACTTTATTATCTTAAAAATATTATGAATCAAATAATTAGATTTTAATGCAATGCAATCTTGTTTTAACCATGATGTATTTGCTGTGTCATGAAAACCACAATTTTAACTTCAATTTTCTTTGACGCAGCTGAAGTTAATACCTTACATTCTAATTTGAAATGCATTTTGTCCTTTCAGACAAATGTCAGATGCGTTTTCATGGTTATAGACATTAACTTAAAGCTCAGTTCTTGTTTTTCAGAGACTACACCACAGACCAAGGCACTTGACAAAACAAAGGCATCCTTGGAATTCAATGCTGCTCACATAAACCTGTTTTATGAAATGTGACCAAAAAATAGTTTCTAGCTAATCAAGACTCCTAAAATACATTTGGCTTGCATCAAACTCCTTCAGTCTCATCTCTTGAGATTCCCAGTCTCCCAGTTATTTTCCATCTCCCGAGCTCTGCATCAAAGTTCATCAGTGTTACCTGCTCCCCATTTGTAAAGTCAAGGAAATGACAGTGAACCCCACAAACTGCTGAATCTGAAGCTTAGCAAAGACTCTCTAGAGCTTTATGTCTTGTGAACTCAGAGGGTACTCAGTAACTACTAAGAACCTAAACTGGCAGCTGGCTCCACCTGTCTTTAATAATAATATATTTCTATAAAATATACACTGATAAAGGATGCACACATGAGCAACACTGTATCCTGTACTGAAAAGACCTCATGGATCCAGAATACTGCTTCAGCACATCATCATACTGAACAGACACAGAGGCCTAAGGGTTAAGGAAGACACAGAGTTAAGGTTGACCATAACTCTTCCGATTCAGCCTCTCTAACAGCAGGACATGTTGCAGAGAACTAAGAAACACCAAAGCCACAGCAGATCTGCAGACTGTGAATTCTGAACAACAACAAAAATTGGTCATAGATTAGATGTTTGTTTTCCACCCCACCAACCACCCTAAAGCTGAAAAGTGCCATATCCTTGGCAAACAGTCCAGCAAGGACTCCTGTAATAATAAGATCTCAACATGCATAGCAAAGACGGTTGACAAGAGACATGATAGCATAAACTCTCTTGAAAAGAAACAATACCTTAATAATACTTGCAGTTCCATTAGCGAAGAAGAACTGCAACTTGACATCTCAATGAGGCTAAAATAGGAGTGAATTTAATTAACTGCTTTTTCTTTTCTGTGACTATATATGACCTGGTCTTCAATAACTAATGAAAAGCTATAAATAACAGTGAAGGAACAGATGCGATTTACCTTACATATTTTTCAGAAATTCAGATCACCAGGGGGAGAAAAACTTCATGAAAACACTGCTTCTTGATACAGTATGCGCGTTTCAATGTTCAAATCTTCTTTTAAACAAATAACTTGATAATGAATCTGGCACTGGGCACAAAAGCTTCGAAAATTACCCTGTAAACATCCCAATGAATTGTAACATTCAATAAAACTTTAAAGCAGTATTATATAACAATAAACTGAAAACAGCCTACAGTCCACAGATGACAGTTATCCTTCAGCTCAATGTGGGTACATGATGTATTGCCCTGTTTCTTGGAACTCATTAATAAGAAACATCATACCCTCTGGGGCATCATCAATAAATTTCAACTTCAATCCCCAAATGCCTTGCAAAACAGGATATTAAAACTCTCCGCATTGTCTAGCAGCCTGCCTCAGACATCTCGCTTTACGTTTTCACCTCAGTGGAGCAGTCTTTGATAGATCGAAGACGCGACCTTCAGAACCCAGGTTTCCTGAGTATTTTAAGATCATCAAAGTTTCCCTGACTCATTTCCATTTGTCTCTCCTGGCACGGATTTGTGAAGGGCTAACGGAAAGGTCACCAGCTCCCACTGTCATTATTTCAGAACAGAGGGCAGTGTGTCCCACCCAATTCAACTGCAACAATTCCATTACAAAATATATATTTTTTAAAGGGCCTCTTAAACTTATTAATAAGACCCTAATGTTCAATTAAGATTGAAAACAAGAGATGTTATATATTATATATATTTACTTGCCAGTCTTCATGTAATCTATTCCTACCATTTACAGTGTAGTAAAAAAAATGTGCATCCCCTTAACATTTTATAATTTTAAATATTTAGACATACTGTATTACCCTAACCTAGTCCTCACGAAATCCAAACAGTAGCTAAAACTAACCTCATCTGAGAAATAACACAAAAATTATATATCATTATATAATTATATATAAATCATATATAAATATGTCATTATATATATATAAAAATCAACTAGCATTCAATATCAAACCGGTGCTTTTCACATACCTCACATATAATGGGTTAAAAAAGAGTGAAAAGTAAGTATAGCAAACTGACCAATTTTTCAAATAAAAAAACAAACAAAAAAAAATCTCTTTGCTGCTTCTTCCAAGAAAAGCACCACTATGGAGATGGACAGCGGTGGCTACTAGCGAACTAAAATAACTGAAGAAACAGAATGACTTGAAAATGTAAAAATGTGTTATTAACTTGACGTTCACCACACATAATATATTTAGAACCACATTTACTAAACAACATTGAATAAAAAGGTCTTGAAACAAAAAAAAAAATCAGAGTAACTCTTCCATGCACAGCTCGAGTCAGAAAGGCAGAAGGAACCGGCTGGGCTGTAAGAAGACGGCTCTCTCTTCGGCTGCTGTCCATCTTCAGCCCTGCAGGACTTCTCTTTAAGCAGCCACACCGACTAATTGGCTGCATCTCCTCTCCCCTGCAGGAGCCTCTTCCCTCCACTGAGTCATGTCACTCCCATGGCTATACTAATTAACACTAAGCGAAAAAGTGTGTGATCTGTTTTCATTCTTTTTAGAGTGAGGTACGGTAGTTTGTTAACCGTTCGAAATTGTAACTTGAAGTTTTCACTGGCTTGCAAAGGAAACAAATTTCCCCCGCCAAAAACAATACTAAAAACTACAAAAACGATTTTGTGAACACAGCATCTCCTGATTGCATTATTACTGAAATATTTATTTTCTGTTTAAATTGTACATGGTAAACACTGCAACATGGTTAATAGATACAGTAGTTGGTTATGAAGTCTTCTGCATGCACTACCAACGAGAACTGATTTATACAGATTCCTACACCTGAGTGGACAAATACTGCTTCTCTAACCACAGATCAAGGATTAAAGATCTACAGGACCATATGTTCCATACTATCTAAAAGCAGCTGCTTTCATTCGTGTCCAACATATATTGGCCAGGGGATACTAGCCTCTCACACCCTCCACTGCAAGTTCACACTTATTCCATCTGGGAAACGCCTCTGTTTCACCAGGTGTAACATAAATATACACAGGAAATATTTCATCATCACTGCAATATCTCTTTCAATATCTCTTATCTTGCTGTAACATTGTTGCACTGACTTCTTGGTTGGTAAATGTTGTCTGTAATTGTGTTGTTATGTTGCGAGTGTGATGTAAAGCAGTTTTTCCCAAATGGGACAATAAAACTTGAATTGAATAGAGCAGTGAAATGTTTCATGCAGAATTTCCTTGTCTATTTTTTGTTCTTGTACTTTGACTTCCAAGATCCTTCCTGTTTTCTGGCAACACTAAGAAGGGAAATTGTTAATGGTCTAATGTCAATTTAAACCAGAGAGTTGGAAACTGCTGCTTTAAGATGTCAACTCATCTTCTGTAATCCCAGTGCTTGACATTAGCTGTGATTTAAATGGGAAAGAGCTTAGTGACATGAAGCAAACGCAAATCGCTGACCACACTGCTTTAATTAATTGGATATCCTCTCTAATTAAAGATATCGGACTCATGATAAATTTAAAAACAAGCACTAGTACAGTACTTAGGATCTACAAGTTCAGCCTTCATTGTGTCAATATATGTCTATATATAATATATTTCTAATAATAATAACAATAATTCCTTACACTTATATAACGCTTTTCTGGACACTCCACTCACAGCACTTTACAGGTAATGGGGACTCCCTTCCACCACCACCAATGTGCAGGATCCACCTGGATGCCATTGTGCGCCAGAACGCTCACCACACATCAGCTATCAGTGGGGAGGAGACCAGAGCGATGAAGCCAATTCATAGATGGGGATTATTAGGGGCCTAATATTGTTAAGGGCCAATGGGAAATTTGGCCAAGAATGCCAGGGTTACACCCCTACTCTTTTCAAGAAACACCCTGGGATTTTTAATGACCACACAGAGTCAGGACCTTGGTTTTACATCCCATCCGAAGGACGGCGCCTTTTTACAGTATAGTGTCCTCGTCACTATACTAGGGTATTAGGACCCACACAGACCAGAGGATGAGCGCCCCCTGCTGGCCCCACTAACACCTCTTCCAGCAGCAACCTTAGTTTTTCCCAGGAGGTTTCCCATCCAGGTACTCTACTGACAAGGCTCACACTTGCTGAGCTTCAGTAGGCTGCCAGTTGTAAGTTTCAAATTTCAGTTTGATATGCTGGCTTTTAAACCTGGTTAAGGATCACTCTGGTGCTCTGCAGTGATATACTCAATTTTAAAAATAAAATAGCTTAAGAATCCAAAGACAAACATAAAAATCCTATAGTTATCCCCATTGTTAGCAATCTAAAATAATATACAGTATAAGGACCAAAAGAGGATTCCAATAAACAGTGTTTCCTGATCATTTAAGTAAACAACTAAATATGTAGTTGTTGCTTCACAAGAAACAAAAGGGGGTTCAAGCCAAGAGATTACAAAAAAAATATTTAACCTCAGATTACAAATAAAACATTTAGAGATTCTGTGAAAATATAAATTATCCTAGCCTTAATACTTTTGTTCAGTGTCTGTACCTTATAGTTCTCGACTTGTAAGACTAGTCTGGGACCAAAACAGAACTGCACAATCTGGTCACAATGATCTCTCTTTAATAGTCTTACTTTGCCTTCTCATTCTGTGCTGGTATGGTCAGTGTCTTTGAAGAAATAAGATTGGTGTTGTTTATTTTTTACATATCGTTGAAATGCTTCTTCTGTCCTCCTCTGGAGCCTGGAGTCTTGACAGCCAGACAACATGAACAAACTGAAAGAAACGAGCTGATGGCAGATGATCTGTGCTTCACTTCTGATGTGGGTGTGCTTGTCCTTCCACTTGACATGTCTTCTGAAACCACTCCAGTGACTGACACCTGTCCTTCTAAGTGTCACTGGCTGACCATGTTTCATAACAGTACTGCAGGAAGGATGATTGCACAGTAGACCATCAGCTTGGCTCTAGTTGTGATGCCACAGTCCTAAAACATCTGCTTTCTTAGGCAGAGAAAGGCTGCACTTTTGATTTTAGGTGATGCTTGATTTCTTTGCTATTATCAGCCTTTTAAGAAAGACAGATCCCAATGTAGGGGGAGTGCTATATATTCTCCAGAAACTCATAGTGAGTCTGAATCAATGGAATAGAGGCATGCACATTTGAAGCCTGCTGATGAAGGATTTTGATGTCTTCAATGCTAAACAGAAGTCTCATTTGTACTCAGACATGCAGCATCATCAGTTTATATAAAGTTCGATGTCTGAACTTGGGGAGATTAAAGCTTTGAAGAAAAGTCTTGGGAGATTAAAGCTCCAGCAGGGAGACTGTTTGTAATCAAATGGAGCACAGCACTCAGAAAAACTGAAAATAAAACTTTATTTTCAATAAACCCTTTAAAGATTCCAAGCAGACATGTCTGCGACATCCACATACTTGAGATCTCATTCACCCTAACTTATAAAAATTCAAGGCAGGCCTCACTCATTTCTCATATAAGAATCATTTAAACATACAGTATACTCCATATTTTCTTCCAGAGTACCAGTGCTGAGTTTCATGTGAAGGTGAAAAGAAGATCACACCAGTATAAAGAATCTCTGGGAAAAATTACAGACTATAACAAGAAAAAGAAATACACTGCTTATTTTATACACAGACTGCATTAAATTAATTGTATTAGACAGTTTTAGTTGTGTGACACAATGCACACAGTATTCACAACTGTGACTGCTTCTGTAGCAAGGTGCAATATTTTGAAGAGAAAAATCTCTCATAAAATTCCAGGAGGCATATCAACTGTTCCAGGTCAATTTGAAAACATTTTTTCAGAAAACCACAGTTTCTACTGATTATTTTTTTCTTGGATGCAATATTGTAAAAATTCTCAGGAGAGTGTATTATTTAGAAAACTAAGGAATAAAGTCTACAAACACATAAACACATACTGTAAACTCAGGTTTACATTACGTATAGTATATCAATAGTCAAGTTACTTTATCTACAATACAGCTTAACTTTTCACTGTGATTCAAAGAATGCCTGAAAATATATTTTAAAAATTATTTTTAAACTACTAATAGAGACATAAAAGAGCCAGTAATCCTAAATCTAAAGGGTAAATGCAACGATGTCCTCCTAAAAACCTTTTCAAGGACATTTGAACTACTGATGTCTGTGGAGTGTGGTTTTTCAAAATAGCCTAGAATATGATTAGAAACAGAAAAATGGCAGTGCACAAAACAAGGCCATTTGTAATCTACTGTCTCCATTAGCCCAGTGTGCAGAAAAGACGGACAATTATTTATTTTTTCCGAAGCTGATAAGAGAAAGGGGAGATTTAGCTCTGACAGAAAACCAAACACTAAATCCATCTATTCCACAGCACAAAAAGCAAACCCTTTAACTATGAGAATGCATATGACCATTCCAGGTTCTAACATGCACCTGTTTCTTTGAATTTAATTTCAGCTGCGATCTTTATTAAGATTATCGAAACTTTATTTGTTTGACTGTAACAATAAAAAAAATCAGTGATTAAATAGGGTTAGAAATTACCATGCGAAATCCTGAACTCCTGTGCTAGGTTTAAGAACCACTAGGACTAATATTTAGCTAACAATGTGGAAATGAACAACCAAGACTATACTGCACTGTACTATAAGGATGCTTATTATGAAAGTGCCTGATACAGTGTCATACCTACTCATTCGTCTACTGTACATTATTAATTGATTACAGTGGGGAGCTGTGAGAGCTTGTGAGCTGCACAGGAACAAGTAAAAGTTAATTCTATGCCAAAAAGTATAATACAAAAAAATATATATATCAGGTTTGAAGAGGATTCCATAGTTCAAACACAGTGGTACTGGGTGGGTTCTAAACAGTAGAGATTTAGCTCTTTTAAACTGTCTAACATACTGTACTGTATAGCAGTTCCTTGAGACCAGGAATTCATTATGTTTTTTTCTGAATGCTTTTGAAGGCAGAAGTTCTCAAACCTGGTCCCTGGGGATCCTGTGCCTTCTGGTTTTTGTTATAACCAGAGGGTAATTGATTTCAATTTTGCTGAAATTTGCTGTTAAATTAGTTTTCAGTTCTTAAAATGTATATAAAATGTATAACAGTATATGTATATTTCAGTCAAATTCCAGGATGCATCTATAACAATGTTTAGAAAACAATTCTGAATTCTATTTACTCCACTAAATTAAAGAAAACTTTTCCCCACATAATGGTAACTTTGTAGAGGCCACAGCATTTGCTGCCACTGGTATAAACAGAAATATAACTAATCCCTGTGCATTTAACAAGCATATGAAATATATATGGCATATATATGAAGAACACTTCACTATATTTAGATATATTTCCTGGATTTAGAGGAATATCCTGCAAAATCCTTTAGAGAAGACTAAAAGGGTAGCTGATTTAAATGGACAAAATCCTCATAGCCATTGGCAAACGTCAGGCCAGTTGTCTTCCTCAAGATCACAACTGAAACTCAAACCAAATGGCTTAAGTAGAATCTACAAAAATAAAATAACACGAGAGTCTTTTCTTTTTTTGCTTTTTCGTGTGTCTGGAATAAGATAGACCAATTAGCTTCCAAAAACTTAATGAGCTAGAGGAACCCAATGACCTTCACTTATTGCACTTTTTAATATTTTTTATGCAAACACTACATACTCAAACAATGGTGTTTTTTACAGCCTTATACCAAGAACCACATATTATTATATTTTTATGTATTCAAATTGTTGAGACCATAAAGGTAATACAAGGTATTGAGAAAGCTAATCTAGACATGCAACTTTATAAATACAAAGAAAAAGAAAATCAACAGCTTTCTTTATAAAAACAAAGATTTATAAAACAACACAAATACAAATATTTACAAAATAACACTAATGAAACTCTTAAATTTATCATTGCAGGAAAACATACCTGTAACACCTGTAAAATGAGCAGCAGATACAGTATAATCCTAGAACATAAATCTGTGCAATTGGTCAATCACGGCTATATTTACAGTAACTAGAGCGTTCAAGCTATTGCATAAATCATTTCCAGTTAAAAAATAAATAGAAAAATTTGAATTGTTGTGATCAATCCCTGGTGCCTAAAGATACCAGTTTCCAGGAAGAGGATACATTCGGAGTGTACAGTAATGTGCAATGAAACCTTTCCTCAGGAGAGACACTCAGCTGGGTTCATTCTAATGAGCACGCATGAACAGAATTTTGATAGATTCCAAATGACTACCCTGAGCTCCATGACTATCCTAGAAACAATCAATTCTTAAAGAAGGAGCCGTTACTTGAATCACAAAGTAAAATCTATGAGGCAACATTACACAATGTGGAGGAAAATGAGCTCTGTGGGGCTGTCCTGGGTCTTGGCATTATTGTTAATTACTGTAGCTCTCACTGTAAAGGAAGCTCGTTAAGGTACACAACTGATTAACAGTCTGCATACCATAGCTAGCAGGCCTGTTTTGTTGTTTGTATTTAACATCTACAAAATAATACAAACAAGTCCAAACATTCTCATTTAATTCATACATTGCTCAACACAGAATTTGATACATTGATAAACGTTTTGCTTCTTCTTATTCCATGCAGCCATATCACCCTGCAACTCACAGCTGGCAGGTTCAGCAGGTGTGAGCCCGGTCAATACCTGGATGGAAGACCTCCTGGGAAAAACTAAGGTTGCTGCTGGAAGAGTGGGGCCAGCAGGGGGCGCTCACCCTACAGTCTGTGTGGGTCCTAATGCCCCAGTACAGTGACAGGAACACCTTAGTGTAAAAAGGCACCATCCTTCAGATGAGAGGTAAAACCGAGGTCCTGACTTTCTGTGGTCATTAAAAATCCCAGGGTGTTTCTTGTAAAGAGTAGGGGTGTAATCCCGGAGTCCTGGTCAATTTCCCATTGGCCTTTACCAATCATGGCTTCCTAATAATCCCCATCTATCCCCATCATCGCTCATTTCTCCTCCCCACTAATAACTGATGGGTGTTGAACGTTCTGGCGCACTCTAGCTGCCGTCAGATCATCCAGGTGGATGCTGCACATTGGTGGTGGTGGAGGGGAGTGCCCATTATCTGTAAAGTGCTTTGAGTGGAGTGTCCAGAAAAGCGCTATATACGTGTAAGCAATTATTATTATTCACTGTGAAATTGTAATAGAACGCGCAGCTCTTCTTCAAGAACGTTGTCAAGAAAGGGGGGATTCCCAATGGAGCTGCAGGAATAAAACCACAATCTAGAATATCTGCGGGAAGTGGTGGTAAAATATTCAGCCGTGTCCTGCTTTCAAGCCACCATGCTTAGTTGTACAGTACATGGAGCAACTATGCTGTTGTACCACCACTGCTGCAGTACATGAAGGAGCAAGGAGTCAGGCAGAGGAACAAGATGAATCAATGTCTTTCAGCGGTCTTATTTATCCTCTTAATGTGCTAAGCACTAGAATTAGGCTGTTATCAGAAGTATGTTCCGTACTGCTTGACAACTTATTTTTTTGTGTATTGAAATGACATCAGCTTTATCTTCTTTCTTTAATTATTAGCATCTGCCATTTGTCACTTCATTTTCTTCATTTAACAGCAAAACACTGTAAAGCGAAACCTCTGTTTATTCCCACTTTTTGCCTTATCTCATCCACATAATACCAGCACAGCCGGGGAGAACAAACCTGATCATGAAACAGGCTTAACTGTACACAAGCTGGCAGAGTCAGGCTGTATCGCTGGAAAGTGAGCAATTATCACTTCAGTTCCCCCTCAGCCAATAGTGAAACGCAGCAAGATTTGGCATGTCATGGGTCACATGCTTAAAATAACACAATAACAAGGAAAAAAGAAACTTCTTGGAAAGCTAAAAGGGATTAATTACTAGTGCTTCCTTATTCAGTGCCAGGCGATCACAAAAGGTGTGAAGAAAACAAACGCTCATTGGATATAATATTTCTTGTGATGAGACAAAGAAGGATGAAGTGCTAAGGCCAGCAACATTAAAAAAGGTTTGCGCACACTGTCTATTTATAAATATGTGCACATTAATCTGCCGAGTCACGCGCCACCTGCACATCTAACCTCCAGCTAACCTTGAAAGAAAGCACAAGGTCTTGTAGTTCATTCTCCTGCTTCCGCAACACTAGATATTTTACACTGTGTGTGGTTCATTTATTTATCCCTTCTTTCGACAACTTTCTGAAAATGCCCACATTTCACCCCTGCTCTTTTTTCATTTGTCCTGAAATTGCTTTTGCTGTTTAAACAAAGGCCTTGGCTGAACACCCTGCCTCTGCCTGAGCAGGGACCTGTGAAATAAACTCCAGGGAAGTCCTGTCTAGTGCAAATCAACTCCTTCTGGTTCTGCTTTTATCATTTAACAGCCCCGCCCCTCAGTAATGCCCAGAAGGCACTGGTAATACCATTGCTTGTTACATTTGCTCTTATTTGACAGATTCTTAACATGCAAGTGCACTTCATTAGAAAAACGAGCTTCAGACTTTTTTTGAGCCTGATAGTTGAAACACTTTCTCATCTTTGAGCTCAAGTGAAGAAGAAATGTACTGTACTAATGTTTATGTACTAACGCCAAATCTACTATCTTCAATTCTACAGTCGGTAATACAAATTAAAGGTTTCCAACCTAAGGAAATGGGTAATATTTCTTAATAAGAAGCAATGTTTTCCATAGACTTTATTTTTAGAAATTTTGCAGTTATTCAAACAGAATTTGATTTCTTAGTACAGTAAAGTATATGACCTTGATTTCTAAGTACAGTATATGTTTTTTAAATACCTACTATTAACAAGCATCTGCTTGAAACAATTTTTGCTTTTCTCAACTTCTCCATATATTCCTTTAAGACTGCTGGATATGATAAAAGATAATCTTAAACACATTAATAATTTAAGTCTTTCAGGAAATACTGTGTGAGCTGAATAAGAATCCACAACAGTTGTGTGTTGAAATTATTAAATAAACATTTAAAGGCACTTTAAAAGTTTCTGCTAGAGAGCTAGTGATTTATAATCAGATCAGCCCTTGACAGCAGCAATGACTTAAGTTTGATCAAGGCTTTTCAGTTAGTAGGCCGGGGGAAAAGCAGGGCTTTCTACAAGGATAAATCTTTGTGTACTCTAATAACATTATGCAAAGTTTTGTCAAGCAACTGAGTTAATCTGCAAGATAGTGCTGAGCCTACAGTTCAATTATCAGTGTACGTGATAACATTCATAACTGATTTGAATGGTTAAATAAAATATTAAAAATAAACAGAACAATTAGTAACCTTAGTTTAGCACTAATCTAGATGCAGTGTGTAGTGCTACTCCAGGCTGAAGGTTTTGTGGTGTTGTATCCTTAAGAAATGTACTTCACTTAGATTGCTCCAGCAAGTGCTCTCCTACTGTATATTCAGGAGGCTTCAGGTCGTCATGGTAAATAAGAACTTAGGTTCAAAATATATCTTACATTAAAAAAATAAGCAGTTATTTCCTGGGAATTACAGTAGTTGTGTCAACACGCTGTTTGTGTAACAGCTGAGTCTATACATAATGAAAAGGAATTGGAATAGTACAACCTGACTGGGAGTTTGTGAAATGCAGGAAGCAGCCACTGTACTGTAATAATGTAACAACAGGGTCCACAGCACTTAGGCTTAGTTGTTACTTATGTAAAAGAACATCATACATATTCACATCAGTATGTACTAAAACAACAAGTAGATTTTAAATGTGTGTAAATTAAATATACTAAGAGAGGAGAAACACTAAGCAGAGGCAAAATTATTTTAATATCCTCTTGTATGATTTTAATGTTGTGCAGCAGAAGTCAGGCCTTGGTGAAACTCTGCAAATGACACAGCTGAAGCAAGATCAGGCAGGAACTGCAAGTTGATGGCTCAAATTTTAGTCAGAAGATATGCTTGACCAAGGTGAATAAGTTTATTAGGGCTTATCTGAAGCTTTGCCTCATTTTAATAGCAGAAGAAATTCACAGGTGTGCCACACTCTTAAATTCCTGCCTAGTATCTTTTAATAGGACAGGAAACTGCACAGTACCCTTGAGAATGAAAACAGATCAACAGAAGATCAAAAAAGAAGAGTAGAACAGAGATGATAATAATTGCCAGGCTGTTATCCTAATGGCCTTAAATGCAAGTTAAGAAAATATACTGTACCTATCATTTATGTCAGCCATAATACTATTTTCAAGGATTGCTCATTATCCCATCAATGACGTAAAAAAAATGCTTTAAAATATCAAATACTGCAGGAAACCTGAAAGGGGACAAGAACATACTAAAGGAAAGTCACCAACCTGGCAGGATAGGGGAGAGCTCGTTGTATCCTCCAAAAGAGGCATTCCGAGTGAGTTTGCGCCCGTCAGTGCGGGGTGGAAAGACGACCGTCACCCCAGCACAAGTGGAGAACCGGCGGCGCAGGATGCCCTCTTCTTTCATCATAGAGGCAGCGAGTCCCAGGCGACAGATCGCCACAGACACGCCGGGGCTAGGGACCTCTGAGCTGCTTAGTCAGGCAGCAAGGAGTGTGTCAGAGCAGTACGGCTCACAGGCTATCAGGAGCAGCAGTCAGCGCAACAATCATCGGCGTGCACTTTCTCTCCTTCTCCCTCTCTCACTCCCTCTCCCTCAAAATGCAAGTGGCCACTGGATCTTGCAGCAGCGAATCAGCGGGAAGCCTCCTCCTCGCACAAAGTAAAAGGCCTTTGAACAAACCGAAGACTGAAAAGGCATCACATCCTCACATTCTGATGTTCGGCACCACAGACAAGTGCTAGCCTCTTTCTTGCTGGCTGTTCTGTTCTTAAAACCCTGCAACCCCCACAAACTCTTCAAAGACTCGTTAAATCTTTCCTCTTAACACACTGTCGCTGATGCCTATTGAGCCACTGCTTCTTACACAGTGTTTGAGAACTCTGCCTCCTACAAACATTCTCATATCTCCCAGACCATACCAGGATTGCAGAGCCTTGCTTTCTAAATACATCCTTGCAAACGCAGATCTTTTTATTCTCAGGGGAGGATCCAAAGCTGATTAATAGGCTCTAAATTCAATACACATACAAGCCACAGCTGTACAGCCAGGTATTGCAAACCAGTCATATGCATAAAAACATCAATCTGTAGGGTTTTGTGCAACAGATTTCTGTTACAATGGCTGCCTGCTACAGTATCAGTCATTATTTTAATAATATGCACTGAGGAGTAAAAGATGGCATAAAACAGCACATAAATAGTAATTATATTCTATTCCTTTCAATATTACTGTACATTGGTATTATAGAAACTATTACAATTTACATTAGTATAAGCACTGACAAAAATATAAGTACATAACACTGCAGTACTGCAGACAAATATTATCTAAACATAAATAAGATTCTCGTTCTGCATTGAGATAACATTTTTAGTGAACAAAACTGCACATTTAAGTTGTCCTAACACTTCTACTTTGTGGTTAGTAATGCTATCCTTACTTCTGGGGATAAAGAGCCACTTTCTCTAGTTGTACTTCATTTGTACTTAAAATGTCTAAATAAACCATTATTGTTATGATACTA
Source organism: Lepisosteus oculatus (assembly GCF_040954835.1). Lineage (NCBI taxonomy): Eukaryota > Metazoa > Chordata > Actinopteri > Semionotiformes > Lepisosteidae > Lepisosteus > Lepisosteus oculatus. Next base: position 21,202,385 of record NC_090702.1, on the reverse strand, counting down.
AATCCAAAAGGACAAGATCCACCAGCCACCCAATGCTAAACTGAGTACATTCACATCTGAAATACAGAAAACATGACGTTAATTCTCTCATTTACATGAGAAAAATATAACGTAAAAATAAATATGTAGCTCTTTTCCTTAAAGGCTTCTATTTCTATTTTCCATACTGGTAAATCGTATTTTCCTTTACAGTTGTACTGTATGTTCACAACTCATTGTGTTTTTAACCACCATTATTTTAATCCCTTCTGAAGATGTAGCCAGACTTCCTAAAGACAATTAATACCCAAGAGTTTTGTAACTGTAAATATAATTATCTCCTCACTTAAGCCAGCTTGAGGTGATACCAAAGTTGCTTGGCAACCTCACAAACAACTTAACACTCCACAGGTCCGTTCTGAGAAATGGGAGGGACTCTAATAGGGACTAATTTGTCTTTATTTCTTAAAGAAATGATTAGGTTGTTAAGCAGTGCAAAAAGTAATACATTTCAGTATCACGTGTGTTTTCTGTATATCAATATCTGTAAGAGCAGCACAGTGGAGTAGAGGAAGCACTGCAGCACTCCTGACAGCAGACTCCTGGGTACAAATCCCAGGTGGAAACTATCATTTAAGTCTAAAAAAAACCCCCAAATTACAAAATACACATTTTGTGACATAAAAATGCTGCTTTCAAAAATATACAGAGAAAAACAAGGGGAAAACTGACTGGCCTTCAGCACGGCAGCTGGTGTTGTTTGCAGGTGTACAAGCCTGTAAGTATCTGAGTTCCAGAGGTGATGCTGAGGAAGAGCTACTGATCCTGCATTATACATTTCTCATTCACCTTAACTGTTTTTTTATTTTTTTGTGAATGAGCCTGGAAACTTGGGCCCGTGTACAAGCCTAATCTGATCCCTTTCCTATTAGAACGAAGACTACCACTTCTCTCAGCATGTAACTAAACACCCGCAGGTGGATGCAGTGAAGTATGACATGAAATATAATTTATTCATTATAGGAGGAGATTATGATGCCGCTCTAAAATCCTCTATGATTGCAATTTCACTCCCAAAACATGTCCCCACTGCCTCTTGCAGGGGTAGAGGATATTGTCTTCAGCAGAGGTATAGGATATTAGGATAATTTTGTCTCATTTCCACCCTAACAACTGTAGTTGTGAAATCTTGATACTATAAAAATAAAAGTATTATTTACTGGTATGAATTTTGAAACTCTGGGTATTCTAATTCTAAAAAAAATGAAATCTTTGTGTGTTGTGAGTGTGCAATTAAATTTGCAATGTACACCACAGGGTGGAGGAAATAACACTTGAAAGCCTGTGTTAAATTTATGGAGGGCCACTGATCCTGACACTTAGCAACACTGCTTCAGCAACTGCTTGCGCTATAATGAGGATATTGGGAGTGGTACATGGTACTCTCGACAAATGCAATACTGAAAAGTAATTACTAAATCTTAAATTTCTACATGATCTGGCAGAAGACTGAGTGGAACAGAGGCTAGTGTTCATGCACTGTAAACGGCAACAGACATCTCTGGACTAAGGCCAGGATTACTTGTACAGCACTACTGCAAACAACAGGGTGTATAATGTGTTTTATGGGATGTTATCCACAGAAACTGTAGAACCTTATTCACACACCAAAAGCATCATTTTTATGTTTCAATGATACACATGAGTTACTCATGAATGACAAAAGCCATTAACAACTCATTACATTCCATAGAGCTCTTACTGTATGTCTGTTATTAGTCAAATGATCTTTAAACCACTTTGCAATGTCTACTAAATAAACAGAAGTCCTCAATGCCATTGTAGGATGGCCATTTTCTAGTTAAAAAAAGGCCCACTGTATTTTACACAATTCACTCCAGCTGTGATGAGATTAAACTGAAATGAAGGACAAAGTGCTACTGTGAGAATTCTAAGTTACTATGCGGTCCTTTCACTAAACTGTAAGACAAATATGCAGTGAAGAATTATATGAATAAACTACAAAAGTGTTTTCTGTTGGTGGGTTGTTTTTCTGTAGTATTTCATATTTTACTTTTAGATAGATACTTTATTGATCCCGTGAGGGAAATTTTACATACTCTAAATAGAAAAATATTTGTGGATTTATGTAAAATGGTTCAAGGTGCCTGTGACACTGAAATTCTCTCCTTAAAATCACTTCAGCTGTGATGAAACAAATAATAAATTAGTTGACTTGTATTTAGTGAAGGAACCTGTTCTAAAAAACTAGCACAACGTTTTACAATTTGACAATACAAAGTTAAATTTGTTTTTAAAAGGGTGTGACCCAGTGATTAACATGTCCAAATGGAAGGATAAAACTTTCTTTGGCATGGTTAGGTGGCAGCCAAGATGAGATGTGATTAATTTAATAAAGGACTTGACAGGCTTAAGTACTTCAGTTAAAATGAGTTGAATCAGAAAAAAACACAAAGTCTTCCACTGCAGCAAATTCCGTTGATGTGCTTAATGCAGACAGTATATTGTCTTTTGAAAAATTAACAGAGTCAAAACTGTAATTACAGAATCTAACCCAGAATCTAACTCTGAATCCTGGTTTTGACTACCAGCACTATGAACAACTAACTCCAAGCAAACTCTGTGTTTAATTACCACAACAAGGTAAATCATTTTATTGGAAACAACTAATGGTGCAGTTTTTCACACATATTTTTTGTTTACATTTAGGATGCAAATAAATATGTTAGCAGAAAGAAACTTCAGACTCCTAACATAACATGAGACAAGGTGAAAGTGTGAATGGAGAAAAAGGGATTTGCACAATTCTTGAAGGATGCTATTCAGTTACTTGCTGATCCCACAGAATATTAAGGTCAAGCCCATTTTTCTGCACTTTAACCTGTTTTTTTAAATGTTATCTTGAAGCTACGGCTTCTTCACACGTGCAATTATGAGACCTCATTAACGCTGCTCTGTGCTTCCAGTATCCCAAAGCTGTTATCAACTGTGGTCTTTCTTTAGCTCCATTTAGAAGATAACATGTCCTTTTGTATCAGGTTTTATGTTATGCAGCCTAAAAGCAGCACCTGAATCTGATCCTGATTTAAAATGAAGGTCACCCACAAGAACAGTCAATTGTAAGTTGATGTTGTAAGAGCTTCTAGTGTTTCCTGTCTTGTGGCAGAGTGAAAGTGTCAGACAAAGGGCATTTTTAGTTTTTGGATTCCCAGCTTTTACTTTCAATTTCTGAAAACTGCTGAGAAATTGTGAGAGTCTTGCACTAAAATTTAATTTTCCTCTGAACTCATTTTGTTCTTTCTTGCCTTTGGACCATGTTGTTCAACAACCTACTTCCTTTTTAGGATACCGATGAACTTTCAGAGGATGAAGCTGCAATATGTTTTATTATCTGTATTTGATTTATGTGAATATGCCATAAGCCAACATAATTCTTAGTACTTCTTGAATGTTGAATGTTAAGCACACTCAGAGTGAGTGAAAAAGACTAGTCTATTTTATCTCTGGATCAAGCACACTGTATGTAAGATAATGCAGATAACTGTGGATTTCTAGGCCACAATAAATGTAGGCATTGGCAATGCACTGCTTGCTAACAAATTAGCAGAGTGATTTCTGAAGAATTTATTGAGTAAAACGTTCAGGGACGTCTTATACTGTATCGCCAAGTCAATTTACCAAGACATGCAACACATCTTATCTGTCCTTCACAAGAGATCTTAAACCACCGCAGTTTGTAGAGGTATTAATATTCTAAAAGTCAAGCTAAATTCTATTTGATTTAACCTTTGAAGTTGAAGTGGATCCCCTCCTGTATGTGAAATGCTTTGGGAACTATAATTATTACTATTACACTGAATGCGTAAACATAAATACTTAGAGCAATACGTTTTGAAATAAAAACTGGATATCATAAAAATGTATAAAAAGGTGAAACTCTGTCTCACATTGTCAATGCTCTTGGTCTTAATCATTCGCCTTTGGAACAATTCTTAAGGACAAAGAATAGATTTTTTAACACGTAAAAACTTTCACACCAATTACTGAAATAAGAAGTGAAGGTATTGAGTTAACAGTATTATTTATGTTAAAGTATATTTAGATTAAAGTACTATGTACTTTTGACTTAAAAACTATTCAAGTCATAAATGGGTACTACAAGATAACCTGTTCAAAGTTGAGGGCCAAATGTAATATTACGTTAGTGCTCTTTCTGGATTTATGCAATTTATGCACAGACATAAATTTCAAAATATTGCCTCTGGTGTTTTTGCACAAAATACACAGTAAATACAGAATAAGAATGACATGTCATGTACAGCCCAGGATATGTAAATGTAGTGATCTGGAAATTTAATATCAGTTTGTAATCCTTCTCTGAAAAGTTTAATGGCCTGGCTAATGTAAAAGTTCATTTTGTTTTAGCATTACTATGCATTATTATGATCACCATAGTAAAATGAGAGGGGTAATAAAATGTTCTTTAATATTAACCAAAGATTTATGGCAATTATGGTCACAATAGCCTGAGTTTGCTCTTCAGACTATTAAGGAATTATATCCATGTAGACAGCTGTGAGGAATTAAAAAATGGCAGTTTGGACCAGGAGGGAGACATGAGCTTATAGAGAACAATAATGTCACAGAAATGCCTAAAAACTGTCAAAGAGAAAACTCAATGTATCCGCTCACCTGAAAGTAACTAGGTCATCACAGCAATAGTACAATCATAACAGTTCATTCACAGGTAATACCAAAACCACTAAGCAGCACTGCTCTTAATTAACAACACTGAATTTCAACTGACAAAGATTAAACTATGGTTTGTGTTATAGCAGGTTGTCATCTTAAAAATTGCCCCAATACAAAGACTTATTGTAGATAACATAGTTTTCTTGTACTGGATCAGGATGTATGAGGAATCAAACTTACATCAACAAACATTGCAACTCCTCCTTTTTCCATTCCTAGCACCAAATTATTTATTTGAAAACATTTCAAGGTTCAATATTTCAACATTTCAGAGCTTAAGAAAACACAGCTGGCTATTTGAAAAGAACACCTCAACAGCTACACTGTTGCAATTTACTGTAGAGATTCTAAAGATGAACTGTAAAATTGAAAACAATTTTAATATCGCATAGTTTTCCTATCAGTTTAAAGATCATGGCATTTTGCGTCCGTTATATGGACAATGCGAGTGAATTCATTCAACAATGTGCCAACAACTTATGTTTGTAATGTTCCACAGTACAAACTGCAGTGCAATTACTTGCCTTTTTTGTGCTACAGGGCGCCAGTATGAGCCAAGTACCACCAGACACCAACAATCAGCTTTTTCTTCTACAACAGCAAAGAAATAAAAGTTCCCAAGGATAGATGTATGCCAATTGTTCCAACAACATTTCAACAGAAATGCCCGAACCTTGAAAATTTCATAATAGAAAATCCAAGGTTAATAAAGGATGATAAAACACCATCTGTTCATGTCTTTTAGTCTTTAGGTATCTAGAAAAAAATATACCCAAAATTTACAGTCTCAGACATGCTCCACTCTGTCCTCTTTCAGTCAACACTCCTATTGTTAGCTAGTAGGAGAGTTTTGTCCAAAGTCCTGCTCTATCTCCTCTTAACATGTAAACCCTGCTACAGCTTAAGCTGACAGGCCTTCACATAATACTCAGCCTTCCACCTCCAGCTTTCTCTGGCTGTTAAGAAGGAGGAGGAACTTCAGGTAGTTAAGTGAGAGGACTACTAAATCCGATTTACGCTGCAATGTCAACAGTTTATTTTTAGCCCCGATGCAAGAAAAATGGCCACAAGAAAAAGAGGGGTGCTGCTTCACTTTATCTCAATTTCTTCAACAAAAATAAAAACACGTGGTCTGAAGTCAGAAAACCTTAACATAAAATTAAATGTGCATGTTTACAAACTGAAATGTGGTTAAAGTATTCAAAATGTTCAAAGGCACTGACAAAGTCAATCAAAAGGGCTATACAGTATGTCCATTTCAACTATGAAACAAGGATCACGAATGAAAATTAAGAGAAAGTGACTGAGTAAACAGGAGCTATTTGTTAAAGAACTGTGAATATCAAAAACCAACAATTCAGGATATGTAGTTAAGGCTGACTGAGTGATCATTCAAAGAACAGGTGAATGAGGCAGAATAGCATGGCTGCTTTTTTACACCTACTAAATATAAGCCTTCTCAAGCAGGATGATTTTCAAATGGCAAAAACAAGATCTTAGGTAAAATGCACTAGCAGAGATTTATTATATGTGAGATACATTTCGTGACCAAAAAAGTGAAAACAACTGGGTAGATATGGGGCAGTTAGATGCGTCTTATGTGTTAATTAAGCAAATAAAATCCCAGCATGCCCAGGGTCATGTATGAAAATGCTGGACAAGCCTGGGTACCTATAATCGTGGCCAGGATGGTTGTAAGAAGATATCTCGGTGAATTTGAACGAGGTACGATTGTTGGGAAGTGTTCGGCAGAAGCTTCAGTGACCAAGGCAGCTCAACATGCTGACGCAAATTTCAACTTGGGGTGTGAGTAGGCAGTTTAATTACTGAGAATTCCACAGAGCGGAACACCATAGTTAGGTTACAGTGCACAAACTGCTGATTAATCCTAGAAATAAACATGTGTAAGTCCAGTGCTGCAAACATTCTAATGACATGGTCAGACTAATCATCCTTCACCGTATTCTCAACAAACAGACGAGGCATGTGTGGCACAAATCTAACAAACTCTATAGCCATGAGTCCTTGGTTCCAGCAGTGGAGGGTTCTGGTGGTTCTGTAATGTTGTTGGTGCACATTTTCCTGGTGTGGTTTGGGTGCACTCATTCACTTAGAAGGAAAGAGCAATGCTAATTACGGTACTACTTAGAGGAACTAAGAGATCACCACATGTTTACAACTTTCCTGCTGGGAGGGGGTGTCAATATGACAAGTGTCCCCATCCACAGAACATATGTGGTTGCCCTGTGGTTCGAAGGTTCATTTATGTTATCCTTCTGTCATAACCTTCGTAGCTGCCAGATATTAACCCAATCCATATGGGTAAATTTGGAAGGACTACTGAGTTTTCCACCTTCATCAACCATAAATGTGTTGATTGACTTTATAAAGAAGAATGGTTCCGTATTCCTTGTGCTGAATCCCAGATGCTGACAGACTCTGGACCATGATGCACACAAGCCCAATGCCCTTTTAAGTGACTTAACGTTGGTGTTGCTGCCTTTTTGTCCACTACAATGTATATATTTATCACTGGTCATTGTGATATTTATAATTCTGAAATTACAGCTTAGCAACAAGACGATCAAGATTGTTTCAAATCCAAGTTGCAATAGTTTGAGTACCGCCTGTACTTTACAGGAAAAGGCAGGAGGTCTTATCTGATGTGTCTATGGGATCTCATTAGTTGAAAAAAAACCTTAATCACAAGGGGTTAACTTCTTATTGATTGTGTCCCTGGCAGAGTAAGTGTCTGTTCAAAAGGAATATCCTATTGTAATGGGGGGGTGTCGTTAAGTAGAAAACAATTAATTCAGCATCCTTTCGCAATTTGGATTTAGTGGGAGGAGAGCTTTTGTTTGCTTTTAGGTTTTAAAAGCAATTATCTTTATGCATAATAGCTCTTGAAGTGGACAGCGTAACCTAGCAACACCTTAATCTCTTACATAAGTGCAGTAAAATATTAAATTTTAAAAAACACACACAAATAATACAAACGAAATCAGGTACATTTGCATATTAAAATTAAGTAAAATTAAGATAGAGCATATCAAATGTACACTTAAAATGACTGTACTTGATATGAAGCAAGGAACAAATGAGCCTAGCAGCTCTTACACCTAGCGTTGAAAATGGTTCACTTCTTCCTTTCATTTATTTAACCTTCCCAGATTTAAAGTAGAAAGTTTTTTGACATCAGATTTATCTTTTTTTAATATTTTCACCATTCCATCAAGACTGTTCAGCTTTAGGTACATTGCTAATGATTTTGGCAAGACATTTTAAAAACAATGAAAAACACACAGTAAAGAAATCAAGCCATCTGAGGAAAAGATTCAGCTCTTCTGAGTGCATGAAATTCAACATATTCACACTCATTCCCTAATGCTTAAGGAAAAGTGGAGTGAGGGATCACCTGACCATGTAAAGGTTACATTCTGCATCTGAGAAAAAACAATAAAAACCTCACAGTTTGTTTCATAGTTAACACTTGCCACAGAGCACTGGAAAATCTGTTAATTACTGATTTTCAGTATGGAGTCTGTTTAGTATCCCCTGACCCAATGTTTCCACTCAAGAAAATAAGAGATGTCATTCCATTGCCACTACACGTCCAAGAGTCGCTTAAGATAGGGGTAGTACCTATGAACTGGAGAATTGCTAGTGTAGTGCCCATCCATAGGAAGGGTCATAAAACATGTAATTACAGAGCAATAAATCTGACTTCTGTCAGAACAAAGCTGGAGGATCACCTACATGGAAATAACATCCCAGGGGATAATCAACATGGATTTAGAAAAGGTAACCAACGGATTAAATTGATTAGAATTATTGGAATAAGACAAAGTAAAGGATATACAGAGTATATGATAAGGTGTATTCAGATTTTTCATTTTAAACTTTTGAAAAAGTTTCTCAAAGGAAAAATTCTCAAATTATAGGCAATAGGAATTCAGGGAAATGTGTTTATTTGGATCTTCCCTAGAACCACTGCCTTTCCTAATTTACTGCATGTCAATCGCCTAAATTCTGGCATAGTTAGTGTTTGTTAATCCTTCTATTTTGTCATGATCTGAAAACTTTACTAATTTACTAACTATGCCAGAATTTAGGTGATTGACATGCAGTAAATTAGTCATGTTTTCAGATCATGTCAAAATAGAAGGATTAACAACACTACAGAAGCAGCAAACAAAGCATAAAAAGATTTTGATAAAAGGCAAGACTGGCCAAAAACCTGGCAAATGAGACATTTAAAGTAGGGAAGGGTAGGGTTTACAAGGGAGGTCTTTTTCCCACACACAAAAGCAAAAGACCTCATGGTCTTACCATGACTGTAGCTGATCCCTGGGCTAAGAGAACTGCTGCATGGCTGGTCTTTGGTCTGAGCATGAAGCCCTTCCTTCCCCTGCTTTTGGCTCATCTTCCCAGGAGTCAAAGGCGGAGCGTCGTCACCAGGCATTAAGGCAGCTGAGGCAGAAAGCAAAAATCATATTCTGGAGTTGCAGGAGACACATAACAGTGCTGTGAAGAAAGACTTTTGTTTTTAAATCCATCTTTTAGTGAACAACCCTAAAAATCCTAAAAAAAGGACACCTTAATTACACATCTCTAAGAAATCAATCTACTCTTCTTTTGGAACTTCTGTTTCAAATCAATAACAATTGTGCACATACTGCCCTCTCGTGTCACAAAAATGCAGTGCATCCAATTTAAACAGAATTCTACCAAAGCTTTATGACATGATATTTTTCTCAATAGAAAAGCCTATGGCATTGATAACAAACCATACATTTATTCTAGCCCTAGTTCTAGTAAGATAAAAAATTAAATGACTTGCTTCAACATGTCATGCAGACATAAGTCCTATTGTAATTTTCTAGTGAAGATCTCGGTGCCATTTACCAGAAATCTCAGTACATTTAGGTACAAATATTCTTTAACAACAATCTGAGCAAACAGGAAAGACAGACTACCTGTATCATAAGAGTTTGGTTCAATGGTGTGAGTGCATGTCTGTACAAATCTGTAATGTTGACATCTGTAACACTGCATCACACAAATTCAAAGGACTTACATTGTACAGGATTAATTATTCGAAAGGCAAAACATGACTGAATTTTATTGAAGTTCTGAAGATTCCTGCATTCTATTTATATTGAAGGGAATATCTTTAGACACCTCAAGTGCACACTGCCACCATAAAAAAAAGAACTTTGGCAGAAAACTTGTGTACTGTGTAACAAACCATCAAAAGCAGTACAATTATCAGTGATAAACATCATTAGAAAACAACAAAAACTCCTTCTCCTAACTAGGTCGTTCTTTACTTTTAACATGCCTTGAAGAATTTGCTGTTTCCTGTTATTGCATGTTTTTTTTTTGCCTGAGAACACAAAGCACTCTGAGGAGGTTCATCAAGGATATTCTGGTTTACTGAGTTTCTGTGCTGTCAGGTAAATTGAAGGAAAGTATGATAACTATGCTAAAAGGTTCTTTTATTACAGTACATACAGCATTTGATGCCAAGAATTCTCTATCCCCTCATGAAAAGTGTGTTTCTGGACAGCAAAGAGAACATGTTCATGCCTAATGAACCACGTGGTGACTGTGTGACATTTTAGTTAACCTGCAAAGCTGTCCAGACGTGACAAGCACATGCCTTTTGTTCACAAACTGCTGAAGAAACAGGAGTCCTTGAGAAAATGGCAAATGGCCCATGGCCACGGTGTTAAAAAAGCCGCTCATCTCTCTTAGCGCTGGAATCTTTGGAGCTGTCTGTGTTAAGTCTCTGCCAGAGCACATGCTGAAAAAAACATGTTGCGAAACTACCATTCACAGAGTTGCACTGTTAAAACACCCACTTCTCTAGGGTGTTGATGCATAAGAGATACATATAAAATGTCAGCCCAATTAGGGCATCTATGTCATCATTTAATATTTAATTAATCAATCTGCTTCTTTATAAATACATATGACAGTTATGTCTTCTGTTGTATCACTGCTAGCCAACACTCAAACTGTCTACATGTTTACTTGTACATTGTCTACTGTTTGTTTGTATATTGTCTTGATGCACTGTTTGCACTTTGTTTTGTTTTTTACACTTGTTTTACAATCGAGAGACTTTCTGTAAGTAAGGATTCCATTGTACCAGTACCGGTTACATACGGCAATACAGTTCAAGTTCAAGTTCAAGTTCAAGTTCAAGTTCAATACATACTGTACATCTCTTAACTCTTAACAGACCCCCAACCCCCCCTCTCTCTCACACACACACAAACACAGACATACACACTGTTTTTTCTGGAAGTGGAACTGGGAGTGTCTGACTCGAGGCTCTGTTTTTGAATACAAGGTCATGTTCCATTTGTTTATATCCGCCACAGAAACATTTATTTATTTTATTAAACATTTATTTACAGGCAGGACCTTTTGAGGACTTCTCTGCTTTACTAATTGAACATTTCTATTTATACCTCACAATATTTCTCCAGATGTGATCCAAGCAGCTAGGCCCGATTCATCCTTGGTGATAAAACCTGACAAAAGCACAACTGAATCGGTGTTATTCTGGGACCTGTACCTAAGTGGCCTTTACGAAATAAGCAGTTAGTCAAGACAACCACTGGGAATTGGAAACTGGGCCTCAGAATAAACATGAACATATACAATGTCAGTGTGAAGTATAAACATCTCTCAGAAAGGCCGGGTGAGCAGGAACACAGAGCGCTTCATTCACTGAAAGAACTGCCACAAACAGGCAGGAGGCTGGTCCCTGCTGTAGCTGTGTCATTACAGATAAATAGAAACAGTCAGAGAACAAACGGTGGAAATCTGACCTAATTAACTAAATCAGGAGACACTTGTACACTTCACAACACTAATTTCAATCATTCCTGGAAGCTGTCAGATGTCAGTACACGCCCATACAGAAGGCATCTTTCCCTAGTTATTACCAGGCAAGCCTTTGGTGCCATAAAAACCTATAGAACATCTACCCCAGTTTAAACACAACAGGGGAAAATGCTACAGCATGAAGACTTGAAAAGAGGTAATCAAAACTACAACTAGGAACCTAAATCTTTATTAAGGGAATCACAAAAGTATAAAACTAACAATATAAAAAAAAAGAAAAAAATGATAAATTGGGTGGCAAGGGGGTGCAGAGGTTAGCATTGCTGCCTCAAAGGCCTGAGGCCAGGGTTTCAGTTCCAGACTGGTACTATCAGTGTGGAGTTTGTATGTTCTCGACAGGCTCAGCATGGGTTCCCTCTGGGTGCTCCAGTTTCCGCCCACAGTCCAAAGACATACTAGTAATTTCTAGGAAAATTGGGCCTAGGTGTTAGTGTCCGTGTGTCTATGAGGGCCATGTTTATGGACTGGCGTTCCATCCAGGGTGTACCCAGCCTTGCATGTGTTGAATGGCATGATAGGCTTCAGCTTCCTTGCTATCCTGAATTGGGTGAAGAGGTTAGAAAATATATGGATGGAGAACACTAAATTGTAGATTTTCATTCTTTCAATGGAGGAAGATAATGAAATACAGCAAGCGGCAAGCATTAAGCAGATAATTATGCATACACTGAATTCTCCATGTATCTTTGTTTTGCTTCCAGCTTTTATGAATTGCATATGGAGATCTCATTCGGTTTTTGTTTACTCTCATGAACATGAAAAGAGCACAGGGACAAGACGCTACTGATACTCCACTTGGTGAGTGCTCATCAAATGCATAAAAAATAAGATTAAAAAAGGGATTCTGTTCAAACATAATACAGTAGATGAAGTGGGAAAACAGGAACTCTTGAGTTCAAACTGTACAGTAGATGTAGCATCAACACTCCAAAGGAGATGTGACCCAGATCAGAAACTACTCACATACAGTAGCCACAGACATTAAGCCAAACACTCAATGCAAGCTCCTAGTGAAACAACATACAGTTGGAATTATCTGGATTTCTGCGTGAATGGCTCCTAAATTGTGATGTGATCTTCATCTAAGTCATAATAATAAATAAAGTTTGTCTTTTTTAACAAAAAACACACAAAACACTTTACATTGCCATATCTTTATTGAAGAAATGGTTTAAACAATCAAGACCATTGGTGGAGTCAATGACTCAGGTGTTCCAATCAATTCAGGTGTGGGTTTGTCCTGCCCTGTCATATAAAAAAATTACACAATTTGGGTTACTTGCTCTTTACAACAGAATTCTGTTGAAGTGCAATATGGCCCGATCAAAAGAGATTTCAGAGGACCTCAGAAGAAGAGTTGTTGAGGCTCATAAGACTGGAAAGGGTTACAAATACATTTCTAAAGACTTGGGCCTCCATCAGTCCACAGTCAGGCAGATAGTTTACAAATGGAAGAGATTCAGCGCTGCGGCTACTCTCCCTAGGAGTGGGCGTCCTACAAAGATCAGCGCAAGGGCACGCCGTACAATCCTCAAACAGGTGACAAAGAACCCTAGGGTGACAGCTAAGGATCTGCAGGCACCTCTTGCACTTGAGAACGTCTGTGTTCATTAGTCTAACATGAGAAAACACTGAACAAGAGTGGTGTTCATGGGAGTTTACCACGGAGGAAACCACTGCTCTCCAAAAGAAACATTGCTGCCCGTTTCAAGTTTGCTAAAGACCACCTGGATGTTCCACAGCACTACTGAAACAATGTTCTGTGGACAGATGAGACAAAAATTGAACTTTTTGGTAAATGTAAACAGCGTTATATTTAGAGAAAACAAAACACTGCATACCAACACCAAAATCTCATCCTAGCTGTGAAGCATGGTGGAGAGGGAATAAGGGTGTGGGGCTGCTTTGCTGCCTCAGGACCTGGACGGCTTGCAATCATTGAGGGACCAATGAATTCCAAGTTCTATCAGGAAATTCTACAGCAGAATGTCAGGGCATCTGTCTGTGATCTAAAACTAAAAAAAAAGCTGGGTCATGCAACATGACAATGATCCAAAAGACAGGAGTAATTCAACAACAGAGTGGCTCAAACAGAAGAAATTCCGGATTTTAGAATGGCCAAGTCAGAGTCCTGATCTCCATCCCACTGAAATGCTGTGGCGTGATCTGAAGCAGGCCGTTCAAGCAAGACATCCCAAAAATCTACATGAACTGAAACAGTGTTGTATAGAGGAATGGGTCAAAATACCTCCTAACCACTGCACAGGTCTGATCAGCAGCTACAGAAAGCATTTGGTTGAGGTTATTACCAATAAACCACTAGTTACTAAATATAAGGATCACATCCTTTTTCCATGAATGACCATTTGTTCAATTAAAATATGGCAATGTAAAATGTGTAGATGTGTTTGTCAAAAAGACTGTCTTTATTATTATGACTTAGATAAAGATCAGATCACATTTTAGGAGCAATTCATGCAGAAATCCATATAATTCCTAAGGGTTCACAAACGTTTTCTCACAACTGTATATCTACAATAAAATTTGAAACTACTACGCTTATTGTAAGTACATATTTCCCACTTTAAGGCCTATGTTTTTACAATAGATTTTAATATTTATTTTTTTGTTTATTTTTTAATCCACTGTGCACCTTTTTGTTTACTTTTGTGGTTTGTGTTACAAAATTACTTACCATAAAATGTTTATCTATCATATGGTTTATCTACCATAAAATGCATGAAATACTAGTATCAAAAGAAATTAACCACATGATGTTTTAGTTTTTATACAAATAAAGTATTTGGATTTTGATGAAGTGATCATTCATTCTGACCCCAGAAACATAAGAATGGTTACAAAGAAGACAAGGTCATTTGTCAAATCTACTCCAGCATCCATTGCTACATTCTAATGATACATTCCAGTGACTCTGCCTGTTGCATAAGCCATAAATTATTTCATTAAAGAAAGATTGAGCACCGGTGTTTGGGCCTAGCGCAAATCAAGACAGAAATACAAAGACAATCAGGTAGCTGATGGAATTGGTTTCAGTGGACCAGTAGGTGGCACTCTTCTCTTTGTATTAGAATTTCCAAACACCAGAAGCCCCATATGGCTAGGAACACTGTAGTATATTTGTATTTCTACAAACTGATCATTAAATAATTCATATTCATATATTTGTTGATTTCCCTTATAAACAGTAGACATTGTAGATAGATATTGAAGTTGTCTTGCACGTTTGGTGTCAGAATAATTCTCCTTACCCTAGGAATGCTGTGTGACCAGTAAGGGTGTCTGTAGTGCCTTATAAATCATGCTGGGGCACATTCTTAAACCACTGTTTTAAGTGAGAGATTAAGCTCCAAAACCTTTAAAATAATCATTAAAAAGCAACACAGTATTTTGGGGAACAGATATACAGTATTTACTGTGCAAGTTCCATAAGGTAACATTTTTGGCAACACACACTGTCTGAATTTTCCAACTAACCTTTCTAGGCGAAAGGAGGTTATATTGGACTCTAATCTGTATAGGAATGCAAAAATAGCAGTGACATGAGAAATAACAGTGAAGAAAAATGGATATTGTTCTCTTGCACAGTCTCTGTATAGTGTTAAGTGATGTTTTCAGAACTTTGGTATTGAACTGCGAAGTGATTGCTGGATATTTATCCTTAAAGAACTAACTTTGGATCATCAAAGTGATACAATCCCTCAACCAAAAAAGCAAACCTTATGGATGCCTTCTTACTTTTATTAAAAACTAAGAATCACAAGTTATGGATTTTCTGTTTTTGGAAAACACTGTTCTTTACTAATCACAGTAAAACAAAAAAAAACATGTTATTGATCATAGAATAAAGCAAAATGTCAAATGTTTCCCTATACACTGTAAAGCAGCATTTACGGTACTTAGAAGAAAGGGTTTAACACACTGAAGATCAAATCAGAACAAATCTGAAGTAAATGTATTACAATGCATCTGATCTTGTAACTGAGCACTGGATGATGGTGAAAGGTGACTAATAATATGAACTGTTCAACACACCAGAAGCAGATGTTAAAGATATTGCACCCCTGAAGAACACAATAATTATACAAACTCCAGGCAAAACAATCCTTATGGAATTAAACAAATATATGTCTGTTCTGCCTAATCTATGAGAATAATTACTGCTTCCACACTCCGCACTGAAAATTGACCTATTGAGCAACACCTAGTACACTCCAGTGGCATGCATTTACAGTATGTATGGAAACTCCTGATTATTCCTTATTGAAGACTATTTGAAATTTTGACATTTGGAATACCCACAACGCAATCAGCACACTGATATGTTATCAGAAGTGCGCGCTTTAGCAAGACACCCAGGAAAAGGCTGGGTTTCAAAAAGCTAAGCCTGTGGCCTTTCAGAGAAATGTTATGCTTGCTTCCTCTTTTCGTTTCTGTTTCAAGCCAAAGAAAGGTCAAGCACTTACTTGATGTCCCAAGGTGGTCTCTGATCTCTCCATGATGCTGTTAGTGGGTTTATGGGGGGTTTTGGTGAAGGGGAGGCAGTCACAGGATCCAGCCAGTTGGGGTGGAACAGTTTTTGTTTGTGTGTTTGTTTTTAAAGCACCAAGCAGCAACGATAGCAGCAGCGGCGGCAGGAGAGGAAGAGAGAGGAAGAACAAAACAAGTTAGTCAGTGTTCGGAGCAAAGCATGCAAACTCATAATAAGAATCAAACAACATAAAAACAAGACCTGCCAAAAATACTGGGTCATGCCGTTAGCCAAGCATTGCTATTTAAAGCAACACAAACTGGCCACATGTCAGCTTGCACTTTTGCTATGAAACATAGTAGCCTGGATTAAGAAAGATTACATGAAAAGGATATAAAATGAGGTAGGGATGTCGGCACTCCATTCAGATCTACAGTACCTGGCTAAAAAAATGTTACGCACATCTGCTTCTTAGCTTCATGCTGTCTCAGATGTTGTAATACAGCGTACTTCCATCCTTTGTTTTAGGGAGAAACTATTGAGGCATTTCTTAGTTTTCTTATTACATTGCCAGAAATGTTTCACAACGTTCCTTTTGTGTGTGTTCCTGAAGTTATTTTTAATTATGTACCGATAAAATTAAGCCACAAACTGTTTCTATCGACTCCTTCTCTCTTGTTTCACTCCACACCGTGCTTCTGCAATTCTGCTCCTTTCCCCTGCTTGGTATTTCATTCCGTTGAAACAAAAACTCTTAAAATCTGCTCGAAGGAGCTGGAAAAGAACTTGACCAAAACATATACCTGTACAGTCGAGGGTTGTAACATCAAAATAAAATATACAATAAAATACACACTTCACCCTACAGCATCAACTAAGACACAACACTGAGCCTTAAAGGGGAACTGCAATGCTATATTTTTATATTTCAGGGTTAGAAAGAAGCATCATTGATGATTAAATTTCAAACCACAATAACACGTAAAACCTCCAATTTTCATAATCAAAATAGATGAAATTTACAGATAAGTGTAACGCCATAATGCCGTCATTGTCTGCTTTTCAGAATGAGGCTACAAAACATCCGGTGAGGTGAAGTGGCCCTGTTATATTGTAAACAAGTAGGCTTGTGAGTAATCCAACAGAAAAATTGCTCTTAGCCATAAAACCATATTTTATGCACATCCTAACTTAAAACATAATTATGTTTAAGTTACTATACTATAAAGTACTGATATCATCCTCTCACTGCGTCCTCTTTTATTGGTTGCTTTAAATGGGCCAAAAAGGTTGGAATGGCAACTGGTCTGAGCACAAGTTTTGGTTCAGTATTTGAAATGAAAATATATTTCATATAACAAACTGTCAGGCTTCAGAATCGAATCAGAAATTTGTACAATTTTGCAATACGATCAATTAATTTATTTTGTTGCTGAGATTTAATAGCCGGTCTGAAAAATTGGGACTGCAGTTACCCTTTAACAGTAGCACAACTTTAATTTCCTGAATGGGCAAACAACTAGAACACTTGAGCATCACTTAAGGTCTTTACTACTCACGTTTTCATTGCTCATTTTTCTTGAAAGGAACTGCACTCCCTTCTACATCCTATAAGATACTGTACATGCGCAGTATAGTCCCACACACAAGTAAAAGTAATTGACAAAAAATGATTATTCGATTTAAGTTTTAATTCATTATTAAATGTAACTTTCCAGATACATCAGCTGAGCGCACCTTCTCAATAACAGTGACGACTTGAAGAGCTACCTATTTACACAGCAGGGCATTTTTCAGGAGCAGTTTTAGTGAACTGCCTTGCTTATACAGTAAATATAATAGCAGCATCCAATCCAGGATTTGAACCCACAACCTTCCACATCCAAAATACCATCACAATGATTTACATCATTCAGGCAATCCTCGCACAGAGGGCTGTTTGAAAATGACAGGCTTTGTAACACGATACCAGTACCAACTAAACACCTCACATTCTTAGCTTTAACATCTTGTTACTACAGTACATGTAATCTTTCAAAGGGAATACCTCCCTATCCTCAGGAGTAGGATAGTGGAATACTGCCCATGGCAAATGCCAGATAACCACTGCAAGAGATATGAGATGCCAAAACAAGGGCCAAGAACTTCCTTTTAGTATTAGCAATGAATCCACATTTTGATAGAACATACAATCATACTGAATTTATTAGGGAAACTAAAGAGACATCTTCATTCCTGAAACACTTCCCTTATCATTTTATTACCAAAAATGATGCACACAGTAGTTGGATTTCTTTAGAAAAAATATTTGTGTTTGGTTGGTAAACCTTTGGTGAAGTATGCATCAGTGCATTTTTTTTTACTGATTAATAAACAGAAAGCTAAATCACGTCTGTTATTAAAGACACAGGAAGACTGTTTTCTAAGGGTCCACATTAAATTGAGCGTCTCTTAAACAGATCTTTAAAAGGCAACTGAAACAACCTAGGGTTATTTTTGTATAGTAATTATATTTGATTACGTATGCGGGTTTATACTGACTGGATTACTGAGCTCCTGTGTATCATTATTCGTAGAGAGTACAGTAATTATATTTATACACTCAAATCCCAAGAGGAACTGTATTCGATTTTGAATTTATCTCGGCATCAGAAAAAAACTCTGCTGTAAGTTTACCATAGAAAATTACAATACCAGTTTAGATATATTCATAAATTAATAAGATACTTGTTACTCTAAATAATAGGACAAATGCAGCATGCAAAATGCTGTTTCATTAAAACCTGTGTACTTTCCCATGCAGTATTTCTCTGACTTTAAAAGTCTTTTTCTTTACGCTCTTTTTGAAGAACACTGATATTTTGACTCTCCTCATGCTGCCTGCCATACCCCTAAGTGGCAACACTTAATTCTGTTTTACAGTATCGGATTTAGAGAAGTGGTGCATGCTAAACACTAGGCTATTACACACTCAAGACAGCAATTCATTTACAGTATACTGTAAAAAATAAGAACCAATATTGCACACAAGACAACAGATCAAGCCTTTTATCAAAACCCATGCATTACTTACGTAAACTGTGGCCGGCATAGTTAAAGCCTTGCGTTCTCACCATTAGGTATTTTTCACTCTGACACCCTCAGTCACCTGCTCCAGCCTGCTCCCTTCCAGGCTTCACAGTGACACAGCACAGCACTACACTGTGTCTTTCTGCAGAACAGTAGAGGAATGATCTCTCTGAGGATCAGCTGTATTCAGTTCACAGGGAGGAAATGTCTGAGTATCCAGGTCAGTGTTAGAAGAACGCTGTTTCATCTGGGGTGCCGTCTGGTCTGTGCATTCAGACATCAAGGAAGCGGTCCCCATGTCTGAACGGCACGCTGTGACATGTACAAAACATCACCGGCTTCAACTTTAAACCAGGCAACCACAGCACAGCATCCCCAGCCTGTAAGCTGCAGCCTTGCCAAGTGGAAAGTTCTGGAAGGCAGTAAAACATGCCACATGTGTCACACATGCCTGGCTCTCCGTGCCACTAATTGTACCTTCTACAGATTAATGCAGGAGGAGGGAGGCCTTAAAAGTCATTATTCAAAATAATCATTACTCTCTTTTCATTACATTGTGAGAGTATTTCTTTAGGTTGCCTGCTGTGCATTCCTTTATTTTCTTAAGGATGAATGAAACATAAAAAAACATAAGAGCCATACAGTACCTCATGCAATTCTATTTATGAGATATCTGAAGAAAGAGCGGCACATTACAGTGAGCTGTTTTTCCCTCAAATCTAAGAAACCTGACAGGAAAAATATTTCAAGGCTTGAGTTGGATTCTACAGTATATGTTAACGCTGTATATGTTAATGTTAAGTTATGAAGTCAAAACGTTGTACCAGCAATTTATTACTTTCCCATTTCAGAGGGCAGGCCAAGGATCCTTAATGAAAATGAATATTCTGCAGTG